>NC_140623.1:3107616-3707616 GCF_057382275.1 Copadichromis virginalis | reverse complement strand
TAGACAAAGAGAAGGTAGAGGATGCTGCAAAACTACATCACCCATAATTTTATTTGTGTAATTAAGGTCACAAGTACATTGATTAAATAGTAACCCAAAAGAGTACAGCTCAGTGCAAGTTCTTCTTCAGCTATGAGAGGAATCCTGTGACTGTGGGACAGGAATGTGGATGTCATACCTGACAGTGTGAAGTGTCACTGCTGTGGGTCAGGGTGGTGCAGATACTATGCTGGCACACCCTAAATCTGTCTGCACTGCTCAGAGAAAAAGGGAGGGACAGATAGATCCTTGATCTCTAAACCTGTTACAGTGGCCAGAGACACGAAATGACAAGACACTGAGGCTGATACCGACTGTCGATCACTCAGTGGTTGCTCCGCATTATTTAATTATTTCTTTTGCTTTACTTGGAATCTGTGGTGTGACATTCGAGCATTATCAACAATTTAGTTGAATTGTAGTTATTTTTTTCAGTTGAGAACCCATAAAAAGCTTGTTAGGCGTAAATAAATGATAGGGGTGACCATTTGTCCTTCAATGATTTGTCACAGAAAAAAAAAACAGCACAGGCATCAGTTGTGCTCTCAGCCCTGCCCACTTAAAAAAATATTTCTCTCTCTGTTTCCACGTGAAAGCCATGTTGCACTAGTACATCCAGGCCAAGTAATTTCCTTATAAAAGTCCCAGCAGACACAAATTTGATTTAAGTTGATTGATTTTTCAACACTGTGAAAGTTTAATGGCAAAATAAGCAGTTTCCCTCTGTTTGGTTCTACAAGTCTAACAGATCCCAGTTAGATGCTAGGCAAAGATTATTGCTATCAGTTCCAGCAAAATAGTCAAGAATAACTTCTCCCAGTGTTTGGCAGGCCAATTCTTAAAAAAGAGAAATAGATAAAGAGAACAGACGGCACAGTGTGAGCCACGAGGGGTGAGGTTCACTGCCGCAGGAGGACAAACCAGTTTCCGTCTGGAGGGTGTGGACCTTCCAGCCCTACCCACCTGTCAGACTTGTCTCTGCATCAAACACTCAGCAGCACTCCATCACGCGTCACCTCACCTGCTTCTCCTCCACTCGCCGAGATTCTTCCCAAAAGAGAAGATGTCCACAAGCCAGGCGGAGAACACGCAGTCAGATGGGAAATCCTTTGAGCAGCTGAGACATGAATGTCTCATGAAGGGAGTCCTGTTTGAGGATCCAGATTTCCCTGCCAAGGACTCCTCTCTCTTCTTCAGCGAGAAAGTTCCTGTCCACATTGAATGGAAGAGGCCCACGGTATGTGAGCACTGAGCATTCTTATACTCAAAAGAGCTCTTGAAATCTGTTAGATGCACATGTGCTGTTCATGAATTTCAAAATACTGAGTGACTTCAGTATGTTTCATCTAACGATTATCTGGTGATTTTTTCATACCCTTAAAAAGTGCATGTTTACTATTCAAATACATCTACATTAACTACACGAACTGCATGTCCACAGCCGTCCATGTGACTGCAAAGGCACTGAAGACATTAGACGACAAATTACTGAAATGATTCCATTCAAAAAGTGAAAGTTGATCAAAACTCTGTTTTTATTACTCTGAACCTAAACCAAGTCATGAAATACTTGTAGTTATAGCAGCAAAACCAGTTCTGCAGGTGAGCTGTGTAAATATAGCTGAGTGCAGCAGGCGTTTGTACCACTCTGAGCCAACTTTTCTGAAGTAAAAGTGGAGTGGGCTGCTTTGCAGCTGCTCCAACGGCGTGTGAGAGGTTTGCTTTTGCTGATAAACTTAATGTTGAGACATTTATGAGTTTTTGGCTTCAAACTATGTCATGTTCTCGTTCATTTTTTGGGGTACTGTTTCTTCAGCTCCAAAATCTTTACCTGTTAACACGCCTACAGAGCTGACCCGATTTAAGCAACCTGTCGAACTCACAGCTCATGCTCGTTACAGTTACTACACATTTCTGTCCTGGGTGTGTGCTTTGTGTGCTGTGTATTTTGTGCGCACTGACTGGGATACCAGCCGATTAATATGTTTGGAATGTGAACACGCCTATCAAACACACCGGTCTCCCCTGTCATTTAAAAAATAAACCGACCAGTTTGTTTTCCTGTTTTGTGACCCTTCAACAGGAGATATGCAAAAACCCAAAGTTCATCTTAGATGGCGCAGACAGAACAGACATTTGCCAAGGACAGCTCGGTTGGTATTCAAGTTACTTAACTACTTTTAAATCTTGAATATTCACATATGTCACGGTTTTATTAATGTGGCACTTGTTTATTTCCACAGGGGACTGCTGGCTCCTGGCAGCCGTTGCTTCGTTGACTATGAAAAAAGAAGCCCTGGCCCGAGTTGTCCCACCTGACCAGGAATTTAATCAGAGATATGCTGGTATCTTTCACTTCCAGGTAGGATTCTCTGATCATAATAACAGACTGTACAAAGATGTTTACACACTGCAGTATTTCCTGGAATAAGCAAACACATAAGGGATAAAAAGAACCAGGATGACAGCACGTTTAAAGAAGCGTCATGCATTTGAATGTTCTTTTAAAAATTGTTGTTTCAGCGACTCCAGAACTTGCAACAAAAGGCCGATGACATTAAAAGAACGCCAGAAAACATAAAGTTAAACACTTTTTGACTGGTTGATCATTTGGCAAAATGTTCAGTCAATAATGTGTTAAAACACAGCCTGTAGTGTGTTTGCAGTACATTTTAAGCAGGCGGGTGTATTGGAAAAAAGATGCAGTGCCCAACCATGTTCCACCATGTTCCTCCAGATGTCTTTTTTCAGTACCGTTACTCTTCAAGCCTTTTGTTGCCTCAGTCCCAACCCCAACAGTCAGATGCAAAACGAGCTCATATTATTCATGAAAGAGTAAAATGTTTATGTCAAAAAACACATTTCAGTCAAACAGAAACAGATTTACAAGTGAGATTATTTTAAGTAATCACACATTGTCTTCACTTTGTGTGAAGTCGGTGTAGGCAGTAAACTCACCGGTTCCTCTGTTAGTTACACTGTAACATGTTCTCTGATGGTCCCTCAGTTCTGGAACCACAACAAATGGCTCGATGTGGTTGTGGACGACAGACTGCCAACAGTGAGAAATCAACTCATCATGCTCCACTCGGCCTCCAGCAACGAGTTCTGGAGTGCGCTGCTGGAGAAAGCCTACGCCAAGTAACATCACTTGCTTCCTCTTAATATTTTATCTTTCCATTCGTCTTGTCACATGCATGTTAAACATGTGACAAGAGGTTATTTAAAGAAACATTGTATAAATACAATTATATATAATTATATGCACTGAAACACTAGGACATTTTTTTCTCTCGTTTATTTTAGATTGAACGGCAGCTATGAATCCCTGAAGGGTGGCAGCACAATGGAGGCCATGGAGGATTTTACTGGTGGCGTGGGTGAAATGTATGAGACCAAGGCTGCTCCAGGAGACCTGTTCAATATCATGAAGAAAGCCCTGGACCGAGGCTCAATGATGGGATGCTCTATTGATGTAAAATAAACAATCTAATTTAAAATTTTTGCCCACGAGGTTTACTCAACATATCAGCTCAGTTGCTGTGTTTTAACTCTCTCTGCATGCTTTGGTTTTCTTCAGATCACTAGCTCTGCAGAGTCAGAGGCCAAGACTTCCACAGGCCTGGTGAAAGGACATGCATACTCCATCACAGGTGTAGAAGAGGTAAAAGTCTCAGTAACAGTCTCAGCAGCAGATGTAAGAATAATGAGGGGAAGCCACTTGTTGCTGAATAATCGTAATTAGAAGTTTACAGACTCAGGTAATTGTAATACTTGTTAAAAGATGCAACTGTACATCTGTAAATATGAAACTTCGATCTTTAAAAAGTGACCTTAAACACAATGGCTTTAAAAAATAAAAACAACAACTAAAATCCTACAAAGACACATTAATTACATTTAAGTTTAAATCTAAATAAAAAGCCAGACTTAAAAACGGTAGAACATATACTTTTCAACAATGTAGTCACAGAATATTGTTTTTGGATTTTTAGGTGAATGCCAGAGGTCAGAAGGTGAAGTTGGTCCGGATTAGAAACCCCTGGGGACAGGTTGAGTGGAACGGTGCCTGGAGTGATAAGTAAGAATAAAGAAAACTTTATTTTGACCTTGAAACTACACATATTGTCTAAAGTTCATTCTTCCACGTGAAAAGCAGGTCTCCTTGAAGAGTCTGTGCGTGAGAGTCGTCCTCGTAGTTTATCTCTAGTCTATAGTCAAACCATATATTTGTTACTTTGAATACGGTTCACAGTCCGACCGCTGCAGCCTATTATTGAACAGTAAAAAAAAGTTGTGTCTATATGCAGATGTTTTACATGTTTGGTTTCTGTTTTCATATTCATTCAGTCCTTCTGTGTTCCAAGTTATGCAATCATCATTGACTTGGCCACCAAAAAGCGGTAATTACCCCTGAGACGCTCAGGTGCCAAAGGGCCATTGGAAGCTCTTAAGACTAGTTGTAGCAGGAAGAGAACAGACATAATAATATTATTCAAATATCTGAAACTTTCCCAGATTTCACATTTAGACAATTTCAGTAACTCCACGTTTGATCTTCAACAGATTTAAGGGAAAATAATTGTCCAAAGAAAATTGAATAGTTTTCATTTTGATTGTGGGACTTTTTCTCTGATTAACGTTGTAACAGAGCCTCTGTTTTTTTTCAGTTCCAGAGAGTGGAATTATATCGACAGTGCAGAAAAAAATCGCATAATGCAGAATTCAGCAGATGATGGTGAATTCTGGTGAGTCCACATAATAAATTTCAAACTACAGATTAAGATGTGTAGTATGCTTAGCAGTCTCCAAATTGTTCTTCACATTGTCGTGTAATATTTTTGCATATGTAGTGTATGAATGTAGCAGTGGAATGAAACAAAATGGCAAAAATGAACTGCCATAGATTTTCATGTTTCTCTGACTTGGACAAAATAGTAAATTAACGTAAATGAGTTTCAGGCATTGTTGACAAACTTTTTAAACTATAAAATTTCACACTCTTGTGCAATAGTTAGCACTATTACTTCACAGCAAGAATGTTTTTGGCTCAAATCCCGGTTGCCGCCTCGCTGTATCAAGTTTACCTGTTCTTAGGCTGAGCCAGCTAATCTCTGCCGATTCCAGCTATCAGCTACAGACTTTGTTGTCGCCCAGTTAAAGAGTCCGTGGTCCTAACTTTAAGCCTTGCTAATGATTAGATGGATGAATTTTTCCAAAATTCACACACAGTACAGCTGTGCTAGTTTAGGAGTGACAATGTTGTTGCTGTTTGCAACTCCAGGATGGAATTTGAGGACTTCAAGAGGAACTATGACAAAGTGGAGATTTGCAACATGAGTCCTGACTCCCTGACTGAGGACACAAAACATCAGTGGGCAGTCAATGTGTTTGAGGGAAACTGGATTCGGGGTTCCACTGCTGGAGGCTGCAGGAACTACATTGGTGAGATCAATACATCTACAAATCAAAAATTTTCAGACAAACAAATTCAGCAAAGCGTCAGGCATACTTAGAGATTTCATTGGATTTTCCTTTTTTGGTATTTATATTTTGACATGAACTGGTTTAAATGCAGGATTCAGTTGGCATTTCTATCTCAAACTGCTCTCTCAAAAAGTTCTACATTTCTAATCTGCAGACACATTTTGGACCAACCCTCAGTTCAAGCTTTTGCTGAACGATGCTGATGGTGATAATACTTGCAGTGTGGTCATCGCGCTGATGCAAAAGAACAGACGAAAACTGCGAAAAGAAGGCCTGGACCTGGAGACCATTGGCTTTGCTGTGTATGAGGTCTGGAAAAACACTGTAGACTGTGCACTTTAACCATTTTTTATGTTATCATAAATAGCATGGGGCGTAGTGCTGGTCCTTGCAGAACACATTTACTAGCCCCTTTCTGAAAGACTGAGTCTTGGCATTAGTTTAAAGGAGCCATAAACTGAGTCAAAGAAACAGATATTTGTAGATGAGCAATAATATTAGCAAAAACTTCAGACTTTTTTCTGCACATGTTAAATATTACAGTAATGTATTTCTTCTGTCCAATATAAATGTGTTTAAGCATTTCATATCTCTTCACAAGAAGATAGAGTTACGAGACAATGAAGAGAAGGCACAAACTCACTGGATGAGCACCATCTGCTAAAGAAGTTCTTAGTGATAAAAAGTTTGGGGACATTGGTAAAACGGATGTGTCTTTTTTATTAGTGATATAGTTTCTTTGCATTTCAAAATATGTTATATTTTTAAAAGGTCAGCCTTGCACTTCTGTCTCGCTCCTTCGTATTTACTTACTTTCTTCTTTTGTTACAAATTTACTTACAAATTTAATTTAATGTCTTTTCTCCCGATTTGTTCAGGCTCCAGAGGGCGAGGACCATGTGGGGAAAGACTTCTTCCGTTACAATGGATCCAAGGCACGCAGCAGAACCTACATCAACATGCGGGAGGTGGCAGAACGCTTCACGCTGCCTCCTGGAAACTACCTGCTGGTTCCCACCACTTTCCAGCCCCACCACGAGGCTGACTTTCTTATTCGTGTCTTCTCTGAGACAAAGGCTGAAGCTTTGTGAGTGTGCAGCTCTGGTTCTGGAGCGAAACTAAAAGAGCAAACAAAAAGTTAAAGCAATATCAAACCTAAAGAAAACTTTTGGGTATCAAGGAATAGTTATTTAATAACCTGATTAAACAAAATTTGGGGGGTTTCATTTCATTTCAACCCTTACACTAACTGTTACACTATGCCTTTTCTTCACAGAGAGATGGGAAGCAAAGTTGATGCCGACCTGCCAGACGTAAGTAGATAACCAGAAGCCCAATTACCTGTTCAGTCAATCAAGCAGCTGAATGTGTTTATACTGAGCCTGTGTTGTTTCCATCAGCCACCCATGCCCAGCCCTCCAGAGGAGGAGACAAAGGAGGAGAAAGGCCTCAGAAGGCTGTTTGAACAGCTGGCTGGCTCGGTAAGAAAAGCATCTTCGGCTTTGGGGTAACAGTGTTTACAGCATCCTTCATTTGTACAGATGAGTAGTGTTTTTGTAAGAGCAAGTTTGTCTAGTTTGTACATTTTCAAATCAAGTTTCACCTTTTTACAATGAAAACTAATTAAATAAAGTGCTTCAAGTTGTTATGATTCCACAAATATTTTTACCATTTCTGGAATTTTGAAATGAAATTTTGAGCCTTCGTTGTTTTAGTTTTACAGTACACTAAGTGCACAGCTGTTGTGAAAAAATACCCACAATAAACAATATGCGTAGCTCCAAACCACAATTAAAGGCCAGCTGCTTAAAAAGAAAGAAGAATAATGATGATTTTTCTGCAGTATGAATGTTGCAGAAAAACAACAAAAAACCTAAATTATAACAATTTTATGAGCTTTACTTGATTTATTTATCAACATCTATTTTTAATGAAAAAATTACATATTAAGATAACAATATAAACATACTGGAAAAGAGCTGGTTATATTTGTGGCAAGAAGCTCAGATCTGCAAATGATGATTATTTCTGTTTCTGCATCCATCATGGTATTTATTCATTCATTTATTTATTTATTTTTTGCAATTTTCTTTAGTCAGAATTCACTGATCTCTTCCACTTTGTAATTTTTACAGGATCAGGCCATTTCTGTCAGAGAGCTTCAGGAGATGCTGAATGGTGTTCTCAGCAGAAGTAAGTGAATGAAAGTTTCTGCTTTTTGTTTACTTTTCAGTCCATTTTCTGCATTCCATGCTGTCATCATATCTCCTGCAATTAAGTTCTACATGTGTGATGTTTGCAGCTTAACTTCTTCGCCTGATATTTGTTAAAAGTCAGACGTACAGGTAATTTCTCCTAGAATGTGTGTCACAGTCCGCGGATGCAGACTGTATGGAGATGAGGTGTGGACCCAAAAGCAGACGCGTGGAACAGAACTTCATTTTAACAGATAGTCATTTAATAGGGCCGGTAGAAAAACACAAAACAAAGGGCAAAGAAAGTTAACATTAAACATGAAAACACACTGAACTTGAAACCTAGACTTGAGATGCATCGATTTCTGGAACACAAGACATAAAAAACCAACACATGGGGAACACAGCTGATACAAATGAACATGATGCCACAGGGGAAGCAAAACTAAACACACTGAACATGGAACATGAGACTATCAAAATAAAACAGGAAACATAGAGACTAAGCGTGTGGACTTGACATGGGGACAGAGAAGTAGAAGCAGGAGGCGAGACACAGACATAAGTGAGGAGCAAATCCAGAGCATATGACAGCTATGGACAACACACATGAACGCACCTGGCAGACAGGGAGACATGTAACGAAACACAAGGAGGGAAACATGTAAACAGGAAGGGGAGACAAAGACATAACCAAGGAAACATCCGTAGAGAACATGACAGGAGACACAGGGATGAGACAGTGACGGGAAAAGAGAAATATTACATAAATATTAAACAGAGCAGACCAGGACTTATTCAATACTAAATAGGAAACTAAAGCATTATAATACAAAGAAATCACAAAACACCATAAACTCAAAAGGCTGTGTCAAATGACCCAGAACCATGACCATGTGAAGCTAATACTAAGAGTTTTTTATTTAAGAAAAGCAAGCAGAAAAAGCCAATTTCCTTCCTACAGATTGTTTTAGGGCGATATCTAAAGGAGAGGTTGATCAGCCTACATTTGATTTTTCCAACACAAGAATCAAAGTGTCACAAGTAAGATTACATACTGTGACAAAAATAAATAACTTTTATGTTGTTGTTAGGTTTTAGTGGCTTAATAGCAACTAAAAAACTTTCAAAAACAACACAATAACAAGCCACACTGTTGTAAATATGTTAAACATCATTTGAAGACTGAACTAAATACATTTAAAACACCTGAGGTCAGTATCACATAGCAAAATACTTTATCTTTTGTGTAGTGTATACATTTTCTCCTCACATCTTGATGCCTTATATTAATGGTCAGAGATGATTCATAAACTTCGGATTTTGTGTTGCATTATTACATGTAGCCATGCTTTTTGCATCACTACCACTTTAATCCTTTATCTTCAGGAAAAGAGATCAAATTTGATGGCCTGAGTCTCAGCACCTGTCACAGTATCATCAATCTTATGGATGTATCCTTTCAAGTTACTGACTCATTCTATGCTTGTCATTGTGTTACATAAGTTGTCGCATTAAGCCATGCGTACTTTGTTTGCCCTAATGGGTGCTTTACTAAAATAGTGATACTTATGCCAGCATGTCCATATTCCATCACAAGACAAAGTTATCGAATATTTTTTGTTGATATTTTGTGTGTGTTTGTTTATATGTGATAGAAAGAAGGTTTTGTTGGTAAGCTATTTTCCACAATGCTTCTTAGGTTTTTTCTTGACACAGTAAACCAGGTGGACAACACGGGAAAGATAGAGTTCCAAGAGTTTAAGGTCTTCTGGGAAAAATTGAAGAAGTGGATTGTAGGTGTTGATTTATCTTGAAAAACTGTAAATGAAATGTTGGAGGAGCACTTTTCTTTGTTGCTCAGACTATTAACCACAAACGTCCGTTGCTACAGATGCTCTTTCTATCCTTTGACACGGACCGGTCAGGAAAGATGTCATCTTATGAGCTTCGTGGCGCTCTCAAAGCCGCAGGTGAGAGTTCCCAAGCCCGTCTTTCTCTCTCTCTCTCACCTGATGGACCTGTAGTGTTTACCAGAGGGAAGGGAAAAAACGAGTGTCGAGGGTGTGAGTGGTCCTTATTGATGATACTGGCTTTCTGCTGAAATCTGCCAGTGTAAATATCTCTGAGGGGGATTAGTGACGTGCCAGTTAAATGTGTTCAGCTTTTCAAGACGATTCAAGACACATTAATCGTGTGTATACATGTATGTATAAAACTCTGTTTGACGAATTCAGTTTTCACCTGTTAGTTTCTGTGACTGAACAAACCTTTGTCCTATTTTAATACTCATTGAATTTGCACTTCAAATAAAGTTGTTTCATAAGATGTACATGTAATATCACCAGCTACATTTCCTGTAACTATTATTTATAATAATATTATTAAAAATGTTAGTAGATATAGTATAGCAGTATATTTTTAGTGTGTTCTTAATCAAAGCAGTAATTATAACACTGCAAACATTACAATAATGATTTTAATGAATATTAACACTACATCTAATAAGAATGCCTGTCCTGAGTCTCTGGTAAGTTGAGTCTAAATCTTTTTTATCTGAACATCAAAGTTTCATAGATAACTGCTGCTTTTCCGCCAATGCAGGCATGCAACTGAACAACCCGCTCCTGCAGCTGGTGGGGCTGAGGTTTGCTGACGAGAACTACGAAATTGACTTTGATGACTACCTCACCTGCATTGTCCGTCTGGAGAACATGTTCAGTATGTACAAAACACTATGTTAAAAGATCGCTTTACATTTTGGGAAACAAGGATCACAATAAGTACAAAAATACATAAAGATCAGAGAGAAGACTTCTTGCTGTGTTTTTTTATCCAGGAGTTTTCCAGGCTCTGGACAAATTCAACAGGGGACGAGTGCAAATGAACATCATGCAGGTAAACACAAACACGCCAAACGTGAACCCTGAGTTCTTTTCTACTGTATCTTCTACTGTACTGTACCTCACATACCTGATGCGTCTGTTTATCCAGGTCCGTGACAGTCAGGCTGTCAGACATTTTATGCTTCCTTTATCTCCCAATAACTAACCAGATTTAGGATGCAGCATTCACAGCCTTCATGCTTTTGCCGGTCGTGTGAACATTGACTACAATTTTTCCTCTTTGCCTCACAGTTCCTGATGTTGTCGATGAACGTATGAGGAGGAACTGAAACGGATACCAGCGGAGGAACAAAACGCAGCAGATCATCTTTAAGAGCAATGTTGTGAATATTAAACTTCGCCATGATTCAGATTCTGTGCTATTATTATTATTTGAAATGTAATGTGAAAACACTGTCTGAGCTCAAATGTTTTTGAATGGGAGTGGTTTATAATTTTGGTCATGGGTCCATCTGTAGGTATTCACTGCCTCTGACATGGTACGAGTCTGTGAGCTCAAATGTAGGACTTTAACAGCTGGGTCTGTAAAGCAGCCAAGTGCACGAGAGTGTTTGCCTGGCAAGTCTGCATCAATCTCACACTCGTCTAGTCGAATTCTGCTTGTGCAAATCAGTCTGACTTTTAGTAGTTTTGAGAAAACTAAAAAATTAAAGGAGCAACTGATCCTCTTACGCTCACTTTCAAGGCAATCACGTGAAGTTGTCTTGACTAACAACTTCACTTCACTGTGGCAGCAACATGAGTGCCTTTATACATGCGTCCTGTTTTTGTTTACATAAAAAACCTCAAATTTACTGTCAATTCCCTTTTGCTGTGACACCGAAGAAATCTTAAAAATTTGAGGATTTTTTAAGGCCCTTTTTCTGTTAGCTGATTGCATCTTATCTTAATTATGATAAAAAGTGAAAAAGGCTAACTGCAGCTATTAATGAATGAACCTGTCTGTGCCTAAACTTGAAAATTAGCTGTTACAGGAAGGCCATCACTGGGTTCCACCCCTGAAAAAATGTAATGAATCAGATCGGTTCACATCAGCAGAATGTAATTTGCACATGAATGACTTCACGGATAGCAAAAGCAGAAACTTGCATTTGCAGCATGCTTTGTCATAGTGCTTGAACTAAATTTTGTTGACTTAAGCTTTTGGACAAAGTATTGGTTTCTTTTCTGTTGGTTTATTGCTCCCTGCTTGAGTGGGAATCATTTTAAAATAAAACTTGGTTTTTGTGTTTTCTCTTTCATGAATTTCTTTGAAGGACTACTCAAGCCAGATTTTGGGCCTACTTGTTTTTGTGGACTTTAGCATTGTTGCATTAGTAATTTGATAAAATAGATTTATACAAATAGCTGTTGATATTTAGTGCAGGATTACG
Source organism: Copadichromis virginalis (assembly GCF_057382275.1). NCBI lineage: Eukaryota > Metazoa > Chordata > Actinopteri > Cichliformes > Cichlidae > Copadichromis > Copadichromis virginalis. The sequence continues at coordinate 3,695,616 of NC_140623.1, read as the reverse complement.
TGGCAAGCTTGTTCTATGACGTCACATGGAAAACTACAATTAAACATACACACTGATCATTTAGTTTTCAAATTAAAACATTCCAACATTTTATTCAGGACACAAAATGTGCTTGTTTTTTACTTTAACACTGAAGAGAGAACCACCAAACTGATCAATATAATAAAGACTTAATACAAGAAAATCACTGTAAAAAATGCCTGGAGTGTAAATTGGGTAGAGATAAGTTTTGAAAGACAAAAATTGCTGATTGACAACCAGTAATGTTTAACATAAGACATGGAAAAATATCAGAGTGATCTAAAACAAAAATGTTTGCACTGCGATTCTTGTATCAAAACAATTTCCGGGGAAGTGGAATATCACCTCCTGGTGCACAGAGACTGGATCTAGCCAAGGTTTCTTTTCTTAAAGACACCAAACAAAAAAGAAAACTGCAAAACACTCCGTGCTCTGTGATGTTAAGTGCTTACATGAGACATTTTCTTTTTTTTCTACTAAAAAGTAGACATTACTTCTTTTGTGTGAGATATTGTGACAGTGGAGTGACAGCTTTCAGTTCTTGTGTTGTTTGGATTCTTTCGCAACGACTCAAACTGTACGTGTAGAACTGAATGAAGGTGTGGTCACACCAACCAAACAGTCACTGAAATATGACTCAGCTGAAACACACACACACACACACATACAATAAAAAATATTACTTTATAGTATTAACTACAGTGGAGCTGTGGAGAATGCATACAATGTGTCTCATTCATGTTTCCTCAATAATTTTATACACAAGAAAGAAATAAAGAAATTTAAAGACATACTGAGGGCATATCTGTGCCTTCATTTGAAAATCAGCTGCTTTAGGAAGTCAGCAGTGGCATGAGGATGTATGGAAGTATGTGAGGATGGTGCAAGACATGTATGATGACAGCGAGACAGTAGAAGTGACCGCTAGGTTGGTAAGGGGATCTGTGCTGTGAGCTACTTCTTGTTTGCAGTGGTGATGAACAGGCTGACAGACGAGGTCAGGCAGCTTGACAACGATGTTTGACAGCTTTGTGATCTGTAGTGGAAAAGATGGAAGCATACCTGCGTATGTGAAAGTATGCGAGACAGAGTCGCAACCACACAAAGCAACAGACACTGAAGAAGAGAGTACAGGTAGAAAATAATGCCAAGGCTGACTGGTTACAGAAGGACAGCAGCAAGAGTGAAAAAGCAGGTTTACTTAACGGTAGTGAAACCTAATGTATGGTTTGGAGCCGAGGCAAGGTGGAGATTATTCAAATACTGAACAAAGGATGGAGCACAGCTCAGCCTCAAAACAGCTGAAAACCTGTTCATCAATAGATATAGCCATCTTTTTTTAAAAAAAGTTCTTTATAAATTGGTTTGTCCTGCGTTGCACTGAATTATTTAGTACATGAAAAAGCCTTTTGTATTTTAACATGAGAATTTAATAGTATTTGCTGAAACGAATTGTTCAACGATAACAGCATTTTTCTTTTCTTTTCTTTTCTGTCTTTCTTTCTTTTTTTGCTTGTACGGTGGTTTCTCCAGAACAAGTGTTAATCATAATTGTTGATGTAAGTGCACTTAGAACGCCTGTCTGCACATTGTGTCCAGCAGATGTCACTGTGGAGACACGTGAAACTGTTTTGAAACCTTGAACGTTTCAGTGTATCATAAAAACTTCCTTTGCCCATCACTAACACATAATACGGTGTGGCGACCCCTAAAGGACCGAAAAATATTTTTGTTTTTCGGCACTATATAAATAAAGTTGCATGGGGAAAAAATTGTTGGAATATACTAACTCCATAATGTCGTGGAATTAAATTACACATACATGACACGCAGGAATCACGAATAATATTATAAATATAAACATAGTTTTAAATATTTTACAACATTATTTATTTTTTGTGGGAAAGAAAACCTCATCGTAGCATATCAATGCTTTCATATCGATGCCTATAACCCCCTTAGTCTTGCTAATGGTTCTTTCCAGTAATGGTAGCATCAGCGTGGTGAAGGTGAAGGCAGCGTGTATAAACAGCGGAGAAGGAGTGAGCACTTAAACGGTTACATGTTGTAACAGCTACCCGTGAATCGAGATTTGAAGACCTTTTCGCTTGACCCGTCGGAAAACAGGAGAGACTCTATAACACAATGGTAAGATATTGCCAGGCTACGGCAGCTAATGTTGTTAGCTAACAGTGGCTAACGTGCCAATTCCCCAAGAAACTGGTAAAAAAAATTGGTGAGCGAGAGGTTGTGATAGCTTTATAATTAGAAGTAGACATTGAAAACTTAAAAGTAAGTTAAATGAAAAGTGTCTTGTTAATCCTATTCATGTGAGCTAGAGAGTTTACCCATGAACTCAAATGATCTCAAAGAGTCTCTAAAATCATTGTCAGCGTTTGTTGTGCCCTGCTCAAACAGTTGGACGTAAGTAGTAAAGTGGCATCTCACACAGCATTAGCAACTACATTACAAAACGAAGTTGTTATAGGTGTTTACTACAGCAGGATTAAAAACTTAACGTAGGTAGGTAGGTGGGGGGAAACATATTAGTTGACTGAAGTAAAAACTATTCTTTAAAACAAACAAACAAAGGAAATAAGTTTTGATTTTTGACAATTTAACCAAGTTTGCCATGGCGTCAGCCATAAGGAATCCGTGTTACGTTTGCTTATTGAGAACACTATTGCGTGACGATCCCCACGGTGTTGTATTTGTATTGTAATACAGTACTGAGCATTGAATCAGCTCTAGTTTATTTATATTTTGTTTCCAATCAGCCAGACTTTGTTGTATTGTTGAAAGTGGTCTTGAGTAATGCGCATTTAGGCTTTCAGAAGTCTTTCAAAGTTTCTCTCTGGCTTATTTTCTGTTTCTTTCAGCCCCATCGAAAGAAGAAGGCATTTATTGACAAGAAGAAGGCTGTGACCTTTCACCTCGTCCACAGGAGTCAAAAGGACCCTCTGGCTGCAGATGAGAAAGCGCCACAGCATGTCCTCTTGCCTGCCACAAAGGTACAACCTTGCTGTTCTGATCATAAGTCTTTTTACTCATGTTCACAGGATGTGTGTTTAATGATTTTATAGCTGATTTTAGCTTTTGTTGGTTTTTAAGAACCCTAAAGGGGGTTAAACTGTTCAGGACTTCACAATGAAAAAGGAATCAGCAAAGTCATTTGTCATAATTAGAGTTGTTATTTCTTCTTCTGTATTTGTCCAATCACGTTCTTCTGCTCTGATTTCCTTTGGTCAAACTAAAGGGGCTACAACCCGGTGGCTAATATTTCACTTCATTTCAGAAATGCCGCGTTAATGTGATGCTGTGATCATGTGTTTGTTGTTGCTTAGGTGGAAACGGAGAAGAGGCGTGAGGAGCAGCGGAAATTTGGCGTATTCTTTGATGATGATTATAACTACCTTCAGCACCTGAAGGAGGCGTCGGGCCCATCTGAGCTGGTGTACTCTGACAGACAGCCTCTTTCCCTCCAAGGTGAAGAGGAGGAGAATGAGGGGGAAAAAACCGTGCACAAGGACAATCCTGTGAGTTGCTGTGAAACATTTTTAACAGACTTGTGCACCATCTAGTTACTCTGAGGAATTGATCTAAAATGATCCCTGTGTTGTTCAACGAGCAGGCCGCCTCCATCAACCTGCCTTCTTCAGTGTTCGCCTCAGAGTTTGAAGAGAAGGTGGGACTTTTGAACAAAGCTGCTCCCATTTCAGGTAAACAGCCCATCACTTAAATGTGTTTTAGGACCTTTATCAAGCTTCTAAAATAATAGTTATCTTAATAACTTGGATATAAATCATCATTAAATACTGTCTGAATGTTGCCACACTAATTACTGTGTGACCCGATTTAGAAGATTTTTCTAAAACCAAACAAAACTGAAATTTTGCGTCTCATCAGCAGATTTGGGTCGTGCAGCAGAACAGCAGGTTTTAGAGCCGTGCTTGTCAAACATGCAAATTACAACACAATATGCAAAAATGAGTCATGTGGTGGGAGTCAGTTTGTGGTGTCATATCTAGAGACGGGAATTGATAAGAATTTAGCGATTCCGATTCCATTATCGATATCTCTTATCGATTCTCGTTGGCTCCACTTTGAGAGTCGCCGCCATCTCTAAGCAACATATGAAAGACATTACATTCATGCAAATTAATTACATGTTGTCTGCTGTTTCCCCTCTTTGTTCTGGTCATTGATAAAAATAAAGTTCTAACACATGATACATGGAATACTTTAAGGTAATGCAGTATGTTACTTAATTACTCCCTGGAGAAAGACGGTCGTTATACTACTCGTTCCTTTACTTTTATTTTACTCTGTAAACTGATCTGAAACACACAGTCTCATAACTTCAGTTAACAGTAGAAACCTACAGGCTGCAGCTCCCACACACCAACACAAACCCCTCTCCGTGACCCGTTTCTGCTTCTGCAGTAAAGTGAGCACAGCGTAGAGCTCAATACATCGATATTTTGTTTCACTATAATAATAGAAACATTTACATAAATATACTTTGTTTCATATTAAAGATAATGTGTTAATTCTAACATGTGATGCAACCTAAAGCCAACCTTCGGCTCCTGACGTCACAGTGAAACTGTCTTATACACTTTCCTCCAGGACCCCGGCTCGACATGGATCCGGACATTGTAGCTGCGCTCGACGATGACTTTGATTTTGAGAACCCCAACAACATCCTGGATGATGATTTCATCATCAGAGCAAACAGTGGGACTGGAGCTGTGGAGTAAGAATTTCAATAGTCAAAATTTTCTTTTTATTCCTCAAAGGTTATTTTTGTATCTTTTAAAAAACGAGATTATTCCAGATTTGTGATTCTAGACATTTAGAGACGTTTGTAAAGCCCGAATGAAACTGTAACTGCAAGGCTGATTTCTATGCCTAAAAATTCATTTTCGCTACAGCAACATTGTTTAAATGTGACTTTTGGTGCCTTAACTTTTATAACACAATCAGAAAAGTATTTTCTGATCACCTCTAAAACTTGAGCTGTATCTCAATTCATTTTGAATAAAACAGGAAGACAGAGACTCACTGTTCCTTACTGCTAAAACGCATTTTGTTCCAGGGCTCGCAAAATCGCTAGCCCAACGTCCCGGTGCTAGCGATATCTCCGGTCGGGCGACCAAAATCTATCTCAGCCCCGGGGCTGCAAAAATTCTGTCATATCCTGTTGTAATTGTTTGTATTTGTGTAACCTGTGATAGAGGAGACGGTCACGATGATGATGACGAGTGGGAGGACACAGATGAGGAAGGCGACTTTGACTCTGAAGGCGGTTTTTCCAGCAACGAGGACGCGGAAGGGGACGGCCGAGGTCGAGAGTTTCTGTTCATGGACGAGGAGACGAAGAGTCGCTTCACTGAGTACTCGCTGACTTCGTCTGTGATGAGGAGGAACGAGCAGCTCACCCTGCTGGACGACCGCTTTGAAAAGGTGAACATTTTTGCATTCGTATGGAGTCTTTTCTCTGTCAGGAACTCTCCCCATCTTCATGTAAAAGTACAGTGACAAATGAAGCACCTGAGATAAAACAGAGCTCACACTTCCTGTATGGTGCCGTTTCAGTTTTATGAACAATTTGATGATGTTGAGATCGGTCCGCTGGACAACGCTGAGCTGGAAGGGTTCATCGAACCAGACAGTGTTCGTCTGGATGAAGTCCTCAAAGACTACTTCAAACAGAAAGAGAAGGAGTGAGTGATATTTCATTCTTTTAGTGGTGTGGCTTTAAATGATCTATTTGATTACAGGGAGTGCAGAATTATTAGGCAAGTTGTATTTTTGAGGAATAATTTTATTATTGAACAACAACCATGTTCTCAATGAACCCAAAAAACTCATTAATATCAAAGCTGAATGTTTTTGGAAGTCGTTTTTAGTTTGTTTTTAGTTTTAGCTATTTTAGGGGGATATCTGTGTGTGCAGGTGACTATTACTGTGCAGAATTATTAGGCAAAAAACAAATATATACCCATTTCAATGATTTATTTTTACCAGTGACACCAATATAACATCTCCACATTCACAAATATACATTTCTGACATTCAAAAACAAAACAAAAACAAATCAGCACCCAATATAGCCACCTTTCTTTGCAAGGACACTCAAAAGCCTGCCATCCATGGATTCTGTCAGTGTTTTGATCTGTTCACCATCAACATTGCGTGCAGCAGCAACCACAGCCTCCCAGACACTGTTCAGAGAGGTGTACTGTTTTCCCTCCTTGTAAATCTCACAGTTGATGATGGACCACAGGTTCTCAATGGGGTTCAGATCAGGTGAACAAGGAGGCCATGTCATTAGTTTTTCTTCTTTTATACCCTTTCTTGCAGCCACGCTGTGGAGTACTTGGACGCGTGTGATGGAGCATTGTCCTGCATGACAATCATGTTTTTCTTGAAGGATGCAGACTTCTTCCTGTACCACTGCTTGAAGAAGGTATCTTCCAGAAACTGGCAGTAGGACTGGGAGTTGAGCTTGACTCCATCCTCAACCCGAAAAGGCCCCACAAGCTCATCTTTGATGATACCAGCCCAAACCAGTACTCCACCTCCACCTTGCTGGCGTCTGAGTGGGACTGGAGCTCTCTGCCCTTTACCAATCCAGCCACGGGCCCATCCATCTGGCCCATCAAGACTCACTCTCATTTCATCAGTCCATAAAACCTTAGAAAAACCAGTCTTGAGATATTTCTTGGCCCAGTCTTGACGTTTCAGCTTGTGTGTCTTGTTCAGTGGTGGTCGTCTTTCAGCCTTTCTTACCTTGGCCATGTCTCTGAGTATTGCACACCTTGTGCTTTTGGGCACTCCAGTGATGTTGCAGCTCTGAAATATGGCCAAACTGGTGGCAAGTGGCATCTTGGCAGCTGCACGCTTGACTTTTCTCAGTTCATGGGCAGTTATTTTGCGCCTTGGTTTTTCCACACGCTTCTTGCGACCCTGTTGACTATTTTGAATGAAACGCTTGATTGTTCGATGATCACGCTTCAGAAGCTTTGCAATTTTGAGACTGCTGCATCCCTCTGCAAGATATCTCACTATTTTTGACTTTTCTGAGCCTGTCAAGTCCTTCTTTTGACCCATTTTGCCAAAGGAAAGGACGTTGCCTAATAATTATGCACACCTGATATAGGGTGTTGATGTCATTAGACCACACCCCTTCTCATTACAGAGATGCACATCACCTAATATGCTTAATTGGTAGTAGGCTTTCGAGCCTATACAGCTTGGAGTAAGACAACATGCATGAAGAGGATGATGTGGACAAAATACTCATTTGCCTAATAATTCTGCACTCCCTGTATTGTGTGTGGGGTTTTTCCCCTCTGTTTTGTGGATCAGGTTTCTGAGGCCGGAAGATTTAGGTCCCAAAGAGCTTCCTGTTGTGAGGGAGGAGGAGGAAGATGAGGATGAAGAAGAAGAGATGGAAACCGTTGTTGTTGAAGCTCCAGAAGAGAAGTGGGACTGTGAAACAATCATCAGTGAGTTTTTATATCATGTTATGTAAAGTTCTATTTTTATCTCATCACTGAGTTTTATTCTGAGCTCTTTTATTCATCCAAGTTTTTAACATTGTAAACAGATTTCTTGATCTGTGACATCGTTCGGGAGAACAAACAAACACATTCATCTTTCCAGAGATATTTAAATGCAGAATGTTACTGCATAAAAGTCTTGAGCCCTCATTTCTTTGTATTTCACGTCCACTTTTTTAATGTAATTTTTCAAGTTCTCCTGATTCTCTGATGGTTTTTTCAAAGTGTTTCTTTAGTTTTTCATACATGAGCATTTTCATAGGAATGTCTTTTTTGTGTTTAGCCTCTGAACCCTGCAATCCACCTGGAAGTTTGGCTGTAAAGTGACAAAATCAATCTGTCTTCAGACAGCACTACCTTGTGAATGCTTTGTGCTACCATGACAAACCAAATATCCCTGTAAAGCTCAGCTTCTGTTCTTACTGACACGTTTCAATGTTGCCTGTAACAGAGTTACACTCATTTAAAAGGAGCTGTGAAATGGCCCTGCTGACGTGCCGGTGGTTTAAAAAAAAGAAAATTTAACACTGACCTGTGAAGCATTGAAGGCTATAAAATCCCTCTAACTGAAGGAATGAAATGACAAAACTGCTTCAGATGATCTCTTTAGGCATGTTGCCTCTTGCCTAAAGATATAATCACTACAAGCCTTTTCAAAGAAACAACTTCCCATTTCTTTAGCTGCATTTACAAAAATGCCATAGATAAGTTTGACAGGCATAAAATAATATTTATTGTACCGGCAGCGTGATTTTCAAAGCATTATCAGCCAAAACTTGGTATGACACAGTGTGGTGAGCAGTGCCTTTAATATGTTAAGGGAAAAGGACATGTGGACAACAAAGGCCTGAATGATGCATCTGGCTCCTATGTTGAAGCATCTAGTTTTTAGCCTCATTAGAACTGGATTCAGTGGAAGGATGGCTGTCAAAAAATGTGAAGAAAAGCCAAAGTACACAAGAACTGGACTGAAAATCAGTGGCAGGTCTTAATATGAGACCTTTGGCTCAGATCACTGGCAGGAGGTCTGAGATGGTACAACAGTGAGAATCTACAGACTTGTGCAAAATAGTATAAAACAATTATTTTGGAAGTCTTGCTGTATCCTTTATGGATGAGTGCAGCTCCAACAAACTGAGACTGTTGAGATTACTTTATGGTGTTGGTTTAATTTATTGTTCAGTAGTGGTGGGAAGTGTAAAATATCTTTATTCTACAGATGATCCATTTCTTTTCTCCTCCAGGTACATACTCCAACATGTATAACAGACCCAAAGTCATCGAAGAACCTCAAAAGGTAAAAAACAAAGACTGGATTTTGTTTTTACAAATGTTAAAGAATATAGCCATGCATGCTCGATCTTCCTGATTATTAAGTGGATTCGGTTCATCTGGACGTAGCGAGAAACGTTTAGTGGTCTCTCCACTGAAAACGCTTCGTCCAGAATCAGAGTCAGACCTTCAAAATTCTGAAAAACTCTTGAATCTATTTCATTTTCATCCTGTTGTTGTTGTCAGTAATGTGACTTATGAATCCATCCATTTGCTTCTGCTTATCCTTTTCAGGGTCGTAGGGGGTGCTGGAGCCTATCCCAGCTGTCTCGCTCTAAGACAGCTGGGATAGGCTCTTATAAAACGCTTAGAAAATGTGTCATTTTTTAAGGTTTATTATTCATGTTTATTCACGTGTGGTCTGAATTGAATTGTCTCTCTCTTTAGCCAAAGCCGATCCGTGTTTCCAGTAAGACGGGCATCCCTCTAGATGTGCTCCCAGCCAGAGGCCTCACAGCCAAGCAGGCAGAGCGCATGACGAGAATTAACGACACAGACCTGCCTCGTGTCTCCGCTCAGCCTCGAAGCAAAGAGGAGAGCAAAGGAGAGAGGAAGGCCAGGAAACAGGCTATCAAGGAAGAACGTAAGGTGAGGAAGTCTGTCCCGGCCTCTGTTTAGAACCAAATGATGAAGTCACAGCACCTGTGACCTGACACGAGCAGGTCAGCGAGCTGTATCTGAAGTCACTGCTGTGACAGTGGATCAGAGACGACTCCTCTCAGCACCATCTAAAATCAGCTGTCTGTCTCCATCATCAGCACGAGTTAATTTTGACCTAGTCTCTCTGTACTGCTGAGCCCCAAATGTGGATTAGTACACTGCTGAAAATATTCTCCTTTTAACAGAATAAAACGACACTGACCAGCTGTTTTTTAGACCAAGTGTTTATGAAGTGTTTGTAAAAATTGAGAGCGAGGAGCCTGTTTGGGGAGACAGATTATTGAGGACCAAGTCAATGTTGGTTTTGTTCTTTTCTTGGAATTTGTTGACAGTCAGAATGACAAAGGTCTAATTCTTTAACCCAGCCTAAGATTAACGAGCTGAAGAAGTCATTGAAAGGAGTCTAATCCAAGTGCAAACTGGGGTAAATACTTTGGTATCCTGTGCTGACTAGGCTCAGTTATTTATTTTAATGATGAAATATGTGATGTTACAAAGCCTTCCCACAGAAAGGAAGCTGTGATTATGCCATGAAGAGATTTGTAGAATATCAGTTTTACATTTTGATTCCTGATATTTTTGATTTTATTGTATTTTTTTTTTTCTTTAGGAAAGAAGAGTTGAAAAGAAAGCCAATAAAATGGCATTCAAGGAGGAAAAAGCCCGACAGGAGAAGCAGATGTTGAACCTGAGGACAAATGTTCAAGGCCTGAAGCTTTAGCAGCTGCCTGCCAGGCCTGTGCCGACACTGACTTTTCAACTGGTCACATGTTGCTCTTCACCTCAGTGGAGCTGCCAGAACAGGAAATCATGGCAAATGAGAGGTCTGAGGGGATGTTGGGAAGTATTGGTTCCCCAAATCATCCAATTCATTCAGGAAAGAGCAAAAATTGAATTTCATCTCCAGTAATCCGGCTCAGGATATCGTGCTGTCGAAGGAATACTGAAGGACAGGCTGTCACGCTTCAGTCATGCCTGTCAAATATGAATTTTGCGCCTTTATTAAAAATACTTTAATCCAGGTTTCTGAGATTCTTTCTGTAAGTCTTGTCATGCTGTACTTTTACCACAGGTGATAAGGTGGATGACTCAGTGGCTGATTCTGTGTTAATCATATCTAAGCAGCAATATTAATTTTATTATGGTTATTATCATCAATTAAAAAAAAACTCACTGTATATAATGTTTAACAGGTCTGCATTTTAGTTGTACACTTACTTTCTTATGGGCCTGTTTGTCTCATAGTGAATGAGATGCGTCCGGTCTGAAGAGCCGAGTTTGTACGAGTAGTTTCTGAGCATTTTTATGATTATAATTGTAGTAATTTGGTCACTATATGATGTTATGAAATAAGCTTACATTGATAAAGCTTATGTGTCTGTGCACAAACTTAAGATACACATTTAATAACATCTCTAAACTATTACTGTAAATACAAGAGGTTTATCTTTTGTGCATTTCATAAACTTTACATTTTGTACTAATTCATTGGTGTTCACTGAAGGGCTGAGATATCAACACATTTAGCATAATTAAAAGAAAAAACAACATCAATACAATTGAATTAAACTGATTGCTACACAAGACTTAAGTCCTTCTGTGCTGTTGTAGATCCAACTAATCACCAGCAGGGGCTGATGAAGCTCTGTAGTTGAAACAGGAGAAAGTGCTGTCCTCCTCTTCAAACAGAGATGAGCTCTGACGCAGGCAGCTGGAGGCGGCCTGCCCATCAAGCAAAACAGGGATCAGCTCCAGCACAAATTTTACTAACATTGCTATGGCAACTTGTTTGCTAGCCACGTGTCTAAACTTGAGCTGTGAGCAACAAATAAGGATAACGAGGTGGAGTACAAACAAGAACAATTTAGAGGGTCACTTTAAACACCTAACCTGCAACAATAAAGGAAACGCGCTTCTCTCCACGCTACGTTGATTTCACATCTTTACTGGTGGAATGTGAGATTGAGCCTGAAGTAAAGTTTTGTGAAGCACAAGCAGAGAAAAACAGGAAATTTAAAAAAGGCTCTTTGTAGATGTGTGTCTCTGCCTTCATACTTAAACAGAAAAATGACTAAAGTCAGGAGTTAAAGTGGGTATGGGGAAGAAAACAATCACTTAATTTAAGTTGCAGTAATTTCTATTGATTCTATTTCTACAGGGCCAGTGCAGGCTGTGATCAGCTGAGCTGTGCTGCTCTGACATCCAGATTTAATTGACTTCAACAGGATTAGAGCAGATCATGTATCATGCTGTCTTTATACATAAAGGCGACTGAATAATCAGTTAAAATTTACATGTTCCCTGTTACACTGATAGTGAACACCACGCAGCACTGTTACTGTAAACGTCACCACTGAACTGCAAACCAGTTTAACCTGCTCTGAACTACCACATCACTTTTACATGAGTTCATCTGCTGATCTGCAGATAAGCTTTTCAGGCCTGCTACTGAGAAAAACTTGTTCAGTTTTCTCAAAAGGAGTGGGTATTTTTTTTTTTTCCAAGAACACATCATGCTGAAATATGGCAAAAAAAAAAAAAAAAAAAAAAAAAAAAAAAGACACATAACAAAACCATGTATGCACACGTACAAAGGAAAAATAGTGAATAAATGACAGGAAAAAAAAAAAAAAAAAAAAAAAAAGAAATATGGCAAGTTATTGGCTCTTAGGAAATCACCTGAGTGGTGCAAAAAAAGTATCTTACTAGTGCCTAGACAACGTTTCAAATGGTTTCTTTGCCAAGTTGTTTGAATAGTGTTGCCTTTTTAAGGCTTTAATGAACCATGATCTAAAATACATGAGTCTGAAGAATTTTAAACATATAAAGAAATGATTGCTTGCTGTTCAAGACATTTTTGCTTCAGTTTGGAGTAGTAGTTCAATTTTTTTATTAGTCTATTAATTAGCAGGATTATGTGTTTTCTACCATCTTTGATTGTACCCTGCAATTTATGCCTGTAACTTAGTGAGCAAGTAAGAACCTTGTTGTTTTTATCCAAATATATGACTTGAGGTAAAATAAAACATGACAGCAACCAAAAGCCTAATATTGATGTATCTACACGTTGCCTTTAACACCAGTATTTCTTACTTTTGTTGGTTGGATCATAATCGAAGAAGTTATCTTGGCAAGTTTCAATGTGATATTATATAAACTTAAATAATGCTTCACAAAAACTAAAAAATACAAAAACACATTTTCTGGCCAGTTCAAATGTCCACTTCAGCAGCACTTCACTCAATTTATTAAAAAGCATGGCAACTGTTGACGACAGCATTTACACTAAAATATGAGCAAAATGAAAAGAGCACTGTATTTGGTCAGGATCGTGTCGTGGAAGAAATATGTATGATAATGCAAAATCATTACATTTCAGAAAATAGATATTACAAATATTCTTACTTTAAGTAATCCACAATGGAAGATTAATAGTTATATTAGAAAATTCTTTCCTTCTTTTCACCTGTAATGCATCCCCTTACATTTGATTTGTATTGGAACACTTCAAGTCACACCCAGCCATAAACAGTCGTCACTGCTGGCGATAAAATCATAAAAGTTCTGAATAAATGATCAAAACAAGACAGAAGCAATTTTCCGGGTTCCTGCCGATTTTAACGTGCCGTCTAATCCCCACAGGACAAAATGTGTTTACATTCCTTCTTGTTATGCAATAAAGGACCGCGTGCTGAGAGCAGGCCTAAATGTTTCAGTCAGAGGAAAAACTCATGTTTGATACGTTTTCATGTTATTAGTGATGCTGGAAGCAAACATTCTTGGTCAATGCACATAAAAAACTTAAAAAATCATTCCAGTGTCCGACCTTTAAAGAGAATGTGATCATATAAGCTGTACAAAAATACAACAATATTTTACATTCCCACATCATAGAAAAAAACAAAACATCAACCCTGAAGTAAACAACAAACCTGCGTGCTTCTGAGGCAAGCAGAACAAAGGCACTAACCCATGGCCTACAGAGCAGGTTTTGCCGGCTGCATAGGTGTGGCACCGTCAGCAACATTGAAAGGTAGTTGTGACACCTGCAGATCTGCTGTCAGGTGTGGAAAATTGCTGGTTTATCTCTGACTATTCATGCAAAACCCTTACAATGGCTCTAAGGCATTTTAAGAGTGTTTAAGGGTCAATACAACAAAAAGACAGAAAAACAATCATGTTTATTTACCCTGTTATAGATAGTTGGGTTTTATTTGAGCCACTGGCCTGGTGATAGACTTTCCCCCAGGGTGAGTCTCAGACAGGCTCCATTGTCTTAGATATAAAGTTAAGAGAACAGATGGACGGACGCCCCTGTCCCAAATGTCTCACACACACCGTCGGCTGGTATAGGCTCCAGCCACGCTATGACGCTGCTTTGATAAGCCCCAACACAAATTTAGAAAATGAATGGAAGCAATTGTTGTAGAGCACAATACAAAAAGATGCAAATACATTATATTTGTTTAGATTAGTTAATATGGTTGCAACTGCTTTCAATAGATCAAAGTAGTAGTTAATATTCCAACAACCTCCTTTGGATTAATCTACATCAGTCAGTCACCTCACTACACTGAAAAACGTCCAAACTGATCACTTCTCTGCAGCATGTAGCGAAAAAAGCACAATGCAGAGAAGCTCCACTCCACAGTGAAAGGAAACACTGTCACATAGCACTGCTGAGCCCGAAACAATAATAGGCAGGTGATTTTAATATTGTGGTGGATCACTTTATATATAGACATATATGTTAAGCAGAGATTAAAAGACGGTATATAAAAGTTGCCTATTATCCTTGTATCTGATGCAGGGGCAGAAACCAGCAGAGATCCAGCTAGCTGCCTCTGTAACCCGACAGAAAACAGCTGGAAGACAAAGATGTCCAGCTTGCTTCCCTGAGACAGCCAAGTCTGTCAGTGCAGTGTTAACCACTGGCCGAATATGTTCAAAAGGCAAAAATATAGTGAAGATTTCATATTGTTATAAACTCACATTCCAAAGGTGGGCTTAGACTGTAACCTTTGATGACCTGAGTTTAAACAAAAAAACAGCTTCAGTCCTCTGAGTCATGACTTACTTCCCAGTGTAACCTGTAACCATGTCTCCACCACCCATGTCCATCATCACATGTGGGCAGTCATAAGCAGACCTTTCTTCAATTGAAACACACTCCGTCTTTACCGAGTCATCTCCAGAGTCATCATCCGTCCCGCTTCTGTCAGAATCGCTGCTGTCCAAATGCGGTCTCTCTGCGTAGCAGGAGTTGCTAGGGTTGTAGTCAGAGCCAGCACTGCTGTTGTCTGCAGACTGACCGGTGTCCTTGAGAAGAACAGTTTCCTCGGGGTCGTCCTGACTGCTGCCTAAGCTTTCGACAGAGATTCGACTAATGTGTGGTCTGGTTGGGTTGGTTGGATGCTTGCTCTGATTCCCTGCACTGTCCTTCTGCAAGGTACAGGAACAGAAAAAGCATTTGGCACAAGGTTAAAAAAAACAAAAAACAGCTAAAGCAACATCATGATCTGCTTATTTTAGTTTAGTTTTTTATTTGACACCTTACCAGAGATGATGGTAGAGTATCTGAGGGGTTAAATGTCCATGCCTTTAGCTTACAGATGCAAGCTGTTACCACAATGAGAACAAATAAAAGCAAGGCTGACAGCACAGCTGCGAGTATCACCTCATTGGAACCTGCTAAAAAAACAAAACATACAAAAGGTTAATTCAGGCACAAAGTAAAGCTAAAACCAAACTAAACAAAAACGACATCAGTTGGTTCTAATTTACAAATCCAACCCATAAACTCATACAGGGCTGCATTTTTAAACATCTTCAGCCTGCAGTTACTATAGATCTACCACCCCAATGAGATGCTTGCTGTGCGATCACATGCAACAGATGCTCAGGACATGTGCTCACAAATTAGAGACGTGTTCTGCCAGGACATTCTGCACCCCTAACTCTAGTACTCAGCGGATATTTTCAAGCTTCTATGTTGATTTTTGTGGTGTTTCTCTTCTGAATGCCCTCCCATCAAGTTAATCATGTAGAAACCATGGCCTTATGATGACTGAACGCAGAGCATGAGAACCTTCACAGACGCAGAGCATTCAAATATCTCGGACACTACTTGAAAGAATGTTTTATCTACAAATTTACTGTCCTTTGGAAATCTATTTAACATGTAGTCACGCTAGCAAATTCTGACCATTTTTCACACCAGTATAGCACCAAAAACAAAATACTGAACTACTTCCTGTTGACAGATGTGCCTGTGCCTTTAGTTTCTCAACTTTGTTGATCCTAAAACCACTCGTCTCTGTCCCACACCGCCAATAAAAAACAAAAAATAAAAACACTTACGTTGGGGAGGTGAGATCGTGCATGTCTCTGTCTCCTTGAACTCCACCTGCTGAGCACCGACCCCGACAAACAACGTTCCACTCACATTGACGCACTTCTTCACACCCTCTTTGAATGACACATTATCACATTGGCAGATTTTTTCATCTGTGCATGACGTTGTAAATTCTCCCTGAAAGTCACAGAGGAATTTATTAATGTCTTGATTATTCAAGTTAATTAACAGAAATAATGCAGATCATGGTGGTTGTGACACGTAGCGCATTGGTGCGTTATTACCAACAGGTGGACTGCTCATGCTCATATCTGGCTCCAGGTATTAAATAAGTACTATATAATATACAACATCTTTATTCTTGATTTCCAGGAGGCAGTTAATATTGTCACTTCTAAATTTTTCAGATGTAGTTTACAACCAGCAAACTTTTGTCTGCAATAAAAAACACGAAAATATTTTTTGCGTCCCAAAAAGCTTCCTGAAAATGATCTTACAGACTCATAACTGCTTCCCAGAGCACAAGGATGTGAATTTGATCAAAATCTTCACTATCAAGACTCATTTTGGTCAGGAATAAGAAAAAGAAACATCTGTACAGACCCAGAGAAACATTTGAGCCTTATCATGGTCTTGATGCATCTCAATCATCCAGGAAAGTAAATCTCCAAAAAGTTGATTCTGTTCATCTGGACGTAGCGTTTTGTGAGGGAAACGTTTCGTCACTCATCCAAGTGACTTCTTCACTTCACTTCACTCCCTGTACAGCTGCTATACTGACATACACTTCACTTGGAGAGCAGATAGCCTGCATTTATCGCACATTTATCAAATGATTGAACTAAAATTCTGTATTCTGTTATAGCCAATAAACACGTGCAGCATGCAGCTTTCATGTTTATTAATGTGTTGATTCATTTTCTTCCTCATAAAGAATATGCAAGGTTTAAAATGAAATCACTACATCTTATAAGTATCATCACGGTTTCATTTGTCAAAACACATAAAAACACACAACAATTTTCAGCAGTATATGCCAGCCACCCCTTACCTGTTCATTTTTAACTGTAAAGTCGATTTGGTATTCACGCGTGTCCTTCTGTGCCATCTCTTTGTAGAACTTGAGGGGATTCTGGAAACTTACTGTGGACATCTTCTCCTTCAGTTCTATTTCTACAGGAGGGAACTCTAAAGAACCTAAGAAGAAGAGAAGAGATATCCAAGCTTAATCTCCATCTCTCTCACTTAAACCAGGCTCTGCAAATGTTTACTAGCAGCATTGCTTACATTTTGTGTCGACTGTGACGAAACTGTTAAAGGAGAAAGTATTTGACTTCTCAGCTTCAGACTTGATGCCTCCCTGTACAGCTGCTACACTGACATACATGAACTTGAGATATCTCTCATCCCCAGATTTCCAGATACAGTTGCTCAGGTCATACTCGTGATCTGTGGTTTCAAATGTACAATTCCTAAATAAAAAACAAAAGAACAAAGACAGATTAATCCCATGAATAATACTTTAAATATAGTGGAGGAAAGTTTAAGTTTCTCAAAAATAAAAGTCTTTCCAGAGTCTAATGCTGACAAACGGGAGCGCACAAAGCAACAGAACAAGCACGGCAGTGCATTTAGGCACCTGTATCACACAAAGTAAAATCCAAATAAGTTTGAACATAATGTATTATAAAAGCTCATTCTTACCATGGATGAAGGGTTCCTCTAAAGATTTGTGGTTGGGTTCTGTAATCCCAGCGGACAGAGACCTTTACATTTTGGCAGCTCACTCTTACATTTGTTGGAGGTAAAACTGCAAATAAGAAAAAGAGGAAAGAGACATTTATTTCATATATCCTGTTCAGAGCATTTTCCACCAGAAGTCAGACTTTATTTTTCTTTGGGAACTTTTCAGAAATTCGAAGAAATGAAGGAGAGAAATATTCAGCTTACCATCATTACTATAAATGGGGTGGACACAATAATAGAAACACCTGACTGCATCAGTGGCCCTCCCACATGGTTGAATCATGTAATCGAGCCTTATTATAGGGTTGCCTGGTTACACCCTCAGAGCTGAGGGGACATAAGAAAAAAAAAAAATCTGCCACCTACAATGTTGTTTTGTTTTGTTTGGGAAATTCTTCTGGGAAATTTGCACACAGGAACTGAAGTTTCATCATATCCACACCTCTGCTTGCTGCGTGTTGTTAGCGGGGTGGATGTTGTTAGCGGGGTGGATGTAGTTAGCGGGGTGGATGTAGTTGGGTTTTTTTGTTAGTTTTACACCAAAGAAAACATTTGTTAAAATTTCAACTTTCATACGTGCTGTCAGAGCTGGATAAACACATTTATCATTGGAGCCAATCAGATCTGCACAGACACGAACAGTCTATGCAGTTACCGTGCCGCTGCTCCTGTGTCGGATTTCACAAGAGAGGGAGTGTTAACGCATACTCTGTCTCAAGGTAAACTTACAGTGGCAGATGTAGCTGTTGTTTTTCTGGTTTCTCTCCAGCCTGTTTTGAGTCTTAAAGGGCGTGAACATCAACATTTAAGCAAAACAAGGATCCAAAGGTAATTGTCAAAAACGTTTGGTGTGGGCGGAAAAGCTACATTAAAGCCTTTACTGATCCATGCAAAATGAAAACCAAACTCGGAAAGCAAAGATAACTTTAAAGCAGAAATAGTGAAAGTTAATTACACCAGGAACATGATGCTGTCCATAACTACCAACCAAAACAATGACACTGTGTGGACCACAGAAAGTAGGCACTACAGAAACTTTTACATTTTTTTTTTTTGGGCTTTCTAATTATATTCAAGAAAAGATCATCTCTATGCGTTTTTATACAAATTTCACACAACAGTAATTTAGTTAGATAAACGGCACTACAGTCCAGAGGAAACACACACTGCAGAAAGTGTTTAGCGACTGGAGAACTACAGCCAGTATCAAACACTTCCACATCAGGTTCCAACCAAAATGTATAAACTGCTAAATCTTTAGAGCTTATTGTGTTCACTGCTGGTATTAACAACTTATCAGTCTTTGAACGTTTTGCAAAATCATATAATCTTTGCTGAAAGATATCGCGAGTGTGTGCTTCTCAGGACAACAGCTCAGGTTCAAGCTCCTTGACTCCATCTGCAGTAGATGAGCCATCCATCTTCAAATGCTCATTTTCAAAACAGCCACAGACAACAATCAAAGGTGTCAGGCGCCGTAAAAAAGAATAAATACACACACGGCTGCAGCGTTTGCTTCAAAGTTAAGTGTGCAGTTGACCTTCAGTTAACTTGACCTGTTGTGTAGATTTTCTAAATTTAACGGCATCTTTTGTCATGAATATGTTTACCTGAACGTACAACTCATCACACCATTCACAAAGTCATCACGGACTCTGCAGCAGCTGATCGCTTTGTCCTAGAGTCAGCTAACAACAGGGTCATCTGCATACTTTTAACATGATCCTGTTGCCATACCTGCTGTGGCACATAGCTATGTACAGGATAAATAATAGCAATAGCACACATCCCTGTGGGGAACCAGTTGATTGAAACGAGTTCTATTAATCTGGACTCAGATTCCTGTTAGTTAGAAAGTCAAGAATCCAGGCCTTGAGATTGTTATTCTAAATCTTTAAATGTTGTGAGAGACGTCTGAGGTGAAACTGTGTAGAAGGCTAAAGAACAATCCAAAAGTAATAGAGCTTTACTATTTCTCTCCAAGGATTGAACTGTTAGTTAGATCATAGTTAGAGTTCTTGTTGGGGGCTGTCTTATTTCCTATTAAAAGTAGTAGAACTCTGTCATGCTATTATGGGAAATTACTGTACATCTAGGAATATGAGTTGTTACAGCTAAAGTTAAATGAATGAATCATTCCAAAAGGGCAAGAATTAACCTGCCACTTCCGATCCCATTAGATGTTATTTAATAATCCTGCACAGAGTTCATGTGTCTGACGGATGGTGGAAACATGAGACGGTCCCGTGTTTAAGAAAGTTGGACGACTATAGAAATGATCAGTTTTAAAGATTGTCTGCTGTCTGTTGCTTGATTCATACTACTGCCCTAAAGTGCAGCTGTAAACCTTACATCTAAACCTTTTAAAAGCTAAAAAACACAACACAAACAAACATATTCTGATACCATAGGGTCAGAGGGTTAGGGGGTATTTTTGCGGTCATCATTGATGATGACTTGGCCCAACACAAGGTTAAATCAAAGAATTTGCCACATTGCTGTTTGTCATTTCAGGTGATATTTGAGACCTCTTTGAAAAAGAAAAACAATAAAGTGATGTTGATGTGAACACACTGAAAGTTAATGACTGCAGTTCACAGCCAAACAACCTCATCTCAAATGTGTAGGATGTGGTGGAGGTCAGATTGTTTGTGCAGGTCAACTTTCAGAGAAAACATTTTTCTTGATGGACCTGGGTTGGTCATATAATAGTTATAATGTTTGAAATTCCAATGAACGCCACCAAACCAACCACAAACAAACATACACGTATTTGATTTGATGAATTAAAGTGTGAGGACAAGGACATCAGAGTGTCATCAACTGACTTGTTCAGTTCTGTGGAATACGCACTGTAGCTGGTACCGTCCTTTATCAGACAGAACAGGTTTATCAAGACCTCACCCTCTTTCACAGTACAGTTTGCAAACACTCACAGTGCCCATAGTTGACCTTTGTTTTATAAGGGAAGTTTAGTGTTGCAGTTGATCAAAATTAGCTGATATGTGGTTCAGCATTGAAGAATGTCAGCGCGCCACAACAGGACCGGTTAGCTGTGTTCCTATAAATAGAACGACAAAGCATCTGAGAGGGAAATGACAACTTAAGCAAAAGGTTTTCCACTAAATGAAACTGTTCTTAAAAGTTTCTGTGAAAAGATTCGAAGCAAGCAGGGACAGAGCTACCTGATTACTAATTAAACTGATTGTAAAATGGCCACAATTATATGAACATCACCTCAGCAGCAGCCTGGACCTTGATCACATTTATAACTTTATATTTTCATAGTATCACAAAGTCTAAAAACACATAACATTCCCAAACACACCCACACCCACCTTTTCCTTAAATCATTAACAAATCGCTATCAACTTAGCTTCTGCTATCAAAATTAGCAGGTCTGGAGATGAGTTCCCAGAAACAGTGATTTGAAATAATAATAACGACATCTCACGGACACTGTACTGCCTATAGATAATGGCTGGAGCAGTCTTCCAGAGAAAGGGTGCGTGGCAACAACAACAACGACAAAAAAAGACGTCCAGTCTGAACAGCATTGCTTGCTCAAGCAAACTCATCAGAACAGCAGATGCTTGAAGGAAATGGAAATCTTTAAGAGCTTCAAATGTCAGCAAGACATCTACAGGTAGCTCTGTAACTGTTAGAGTAATAGTACACACAGAAAAAAGGGGCATGAATCCAACCTTCACTAGAAAAATTTGCTATTCAAAAAGAACTCTGAGGAAAACTACAGCGTTCCAGCAACCATACAGGAAAAGACCAGGTGTGGTGACAGAATGTGCTATGGACAGACGAGTCAAAGGTAGGGCTGTAAATGCTCTGTTTTAGGAACAGGACAGCTTGCAGTCATTCCCTTAACCATGAATACATCATGTCAGAAAGTGTTTGAGGATAATGAGAGATCACCTGTCAAATAGATGAGGTGCTCTCAAGAACAGCACAAAATTCCCATTTTAATTTCCCAACAACAACAAAAAAATACATTCAGGGTTATGGAATGGCCTGGTCAACACAAGTCCCACTGTTGGGGAAATTTGGAAAGGAGAACACACGTAAGAAAACCCTCAAACATCTTAGAAATCAAGGGGGAGAGGTCCAAAACTCCAACAGGTGACATTAAAGACCAGTGTAACATTTTGTTCAATTAAATTGAATTCATTTAATAAAAGATTTTCCTTTAGATTTTTGGTCAAATGTCTCACCTCAAAGAGGATAAAGTGTTTGATTATCCAAATGTATTAGAAAAGTGACAGCACACTGCATAAACACGTTACCTATGCTTTTAGCATGCCAATTTCATTAACCTTCACGTCGTTTGGGTGTTGTGATAACTTTTAAGTCATAGTCTTTACATATTTGTAGCAGTTTGATTGTTACTTTTATCACCATGTTTTTGTCACGTGCAACAATGTCCACATTTTACCAGTTTTTTCTCCTTTTGTGCTCAGCTCGTTAGACACATGCCAGGAACTTTAAATTACATGGTGACATAAATAAAACTTTATTAAGTGAACGTATGATTAATGATTGCCCTTAAAACAGCGCAAAACAGATCAACTTTGTATGTACTCTTCGGTGTATAAACTTGTCAATTTTATTGAACCCAAGGTTTGAAGAAACAGTGATTCTAAGATAAGTACTTAAAAGGGTCTACATACCAATCACAGCAGAAACCCCGCTGATCAGAAGGAACAGAACAGTCAACTCATCGCTCAGAGACATCGCTCCGACCTCGAGGCTGTGATAGCGACTATTCAAATTAAACTTCCTCTTCAGAGCCCAGGAGGCAAATAAAACGAATAAAACGTCAACTTGCCCTCATCGAGAAACAGACTTGTCACAACAACACGTGTAATTTCTCATCTGCGAGCTTATAAAAAATATTTTATATTTCACCACAAATCTGCTGATATCAGCGGACTCACATCATTAACGCTCCTACTCCGGCATGTGTCTAAGCGCGTACAACCGACCAAATTTACCTGGAAAACACCTAGGCGACGTCAACGGAAGACGCACTTGTATTTTCAAAACAAAAGCTTTAGACAGCGCACACATTTTCTCGATCACTTGACGCGCTTTTCTCAAAACAGTTTTCATAACTCAGGTATTTTTCACAACATAGACTCACCCTTTTCACATCAGCTCTCCGATCAATGAATGAAAACATTTTAACACCAACAACGTTTTAAGACTTGGGCACCATTTTTTTTTAAAATGCCTATTGTGGATGTTGGAGCTATTTGTTCTTTATTTTTGTTTTTGTTCTTATTTTTGAAATTAGTTAAAGTTTGTTGTTAGTTTACTTATATTTTGGGGTTTATTTGTCGGTTAATATTTTGTTTTAAATGATTTGTTTTGTTTGTTGTTATTTTGTTAAATTAGTCAGTAAGAGCTGTAGGGCCATTTTGTTTCTATAAATAAAGAGACTGGTATAGGACCAGCATGCATTGGGGTGGGCCTATGGTTTTTTTTACCAGAGCAGGAGAAGCAGTAGGAAGGATCTTGTTATTGCTTGCCAAATGGATAAATAAACCAAAACCAAAACTCTCAACTAAAAGGTTTGGACAATGGACTTCTTTTGCCTGCGTACGAAATATTACCTCAGTGCAGCAGTGGCTTGTGGACTTTAAGTTGTGGGACGTTTGATCTTACAAAAGTAAAGGAATTGCCACTACATAAAGTAAAAAACCTTCCCGTGGACAAAGGAATAATCCTTCATTAATGGATATAAGGATTTCAAGGATCACCGTCGAACTCGAATAAAAGTTATTGGATCGTCTGGTGAGTAATCCAGACGGATTTGATGTTGAGGCCTGGATCAACATGTCACTCGTTCATCAAAGCTGGTGAGTGATAATATTGTTTAAGCCGTAAAGGAAAACGGTGAAGCTATTGGAGTTTAAAGACATAATTTCACTACAAAGACTGATGAACTGAGTTTTGACGTACTAAATTGGTGCATAATTGGATCGCTAATTGAAACATGCCAACGCCCTCTGTGGAAATGTTTGTCCGCTGCAAAAGGCAGGTAAATGGATGTCATGTTTGTACTTTAGGCTATGGACTCTCAGTGTGCTGTGCATCTTTATAAAGTTTGAAATAATCCAAGAGGACAATAAAAATGTCGGATATTAAGAGTAAACGAGAGGATGACACTGAGATGCAAGCAGAGAAAAGAAGCGTTAAATTTACGCCAAAAGGTTTGGATTTGTATATAAAGACATGCCAAGAAAAGCGCAGTTCAATGTGTAAGCAAGCATCTAAGTACATGGGGAAAATTTCCGCTTTAATGACCTCACATGAAAACGTTAAGGAAGTGTCTTCTGAATTTGGGAAGTTTATTAAATGCTATCAAGATGCAAACGCTTTGCAAGAATCCTTTTTAAGTTTGCCACTGCCAGAAGATGAAGTGAAAAGGCAAGTTGCACATTTTCAGTCGAAGATGACAGCATTCTCTGTTTTTATGGACAAAATAAAGGTTTGGTTGCAGGAGGCGGGCGAGCCGTATACTGAACAAAACAATACTGTTCGCAATGATAAAGCTGTTGAAAGTTTGGATGAAATAAAACCTGAAGACAGTGTCTCTAATATCTCAAGTGTAAAACCACCTTCAAAAACACTGTCACAGCAAAGTCGAATTTCATCAACATCTTCCGCACGCATTAAAGCTGCGGCTGACAAGGCAGCGCTCATGGAGCGACTGGCTGCATTAAAGAAAAAACATTCTATCGAAGCGCAAGAGGAAAAACTGAGAAAAGAAAAGGAGAAACTGAGAAAAGAAAAGGAGACATTATCCTTGGAAACAGAGCTGGCAGCCACTAATGCAAAGCTTCGTGTCTTAAAAATAAATTTAGTTTGTAGCTCTGAGCATTCTGATGGAATGAACTCTTATTTTGAAAGAGGGCACGTACAAGAAGCGCCTAGTTTAAATCCTTGTGCCGATACATTTGTTCCAACATCAAGAGATTACTCTGGTATAAATTCTGCATCTGAATCACAAGTAATCGTACCTAGACAAAGTCAAACCCAACATCAGGTTGATGATTCAGCTCAAGTGACGCAGCAAACACAGCCTCAGTCTCCTACTTTGACTGGGAACTGCACGAAGGAGATTGTAAATATTATGCAAAAACAAAATGACATCACTACTTTGCTTGTAAAACAAAACTTATCTTCTGTCCTCCCCGCCAGAAACATCCCTGTGTTTGATGGAGACCCTTTACAGTACAGATCATTTATGAACGCCTTTGAAAATGGAGTGGAAGCTAAAACTGATAACTGGAGCGACTGTTTGCATTTTTTAGAGCAGTTCACTAGGGGGCAGCCTAGGGATTTGGTGCATAGTTGTCAGCACTTACCACCTGAGCAGGGCTATTCCACAGCCAAAGATCTTCTTGAAGAACATTTTGGGAACGAAAATAAAATTGCCTCTGCATATATGGAGAGGATTGTGAGTTGGGTACCTATTAAAAGTGAGGATGTGAAAGGTCTACAGTCATTCTCTCTTTTTCTTCAAGGATGTTCGAATCTAACACAGCAAGTTGTTTATATGAAGGAGTTGGATTTGCCCTCAAATATGAGAATGGTTGTTATGAAACTTCCATACAAATTGAGGGAAAGATGGAGAGTTGTTGCCTATGAACTGCAGGAACAAAATGGTTACAGAGCAGTATTCACTGATCTGGTTACCTTTATAATAAAACAGGTAAAAGTAGCATCAGATCCAGTGTTTGGCAACATCCAAGACTCACAATCTGGAAGCAGCTTTAAAGCTTCAAGTTCTACCAAGCAAAGGAGAAAAGGAAGTAGTTTTGCCACTAATGTCAGTACAGTGCCAGGAATCAAAGCTCAATCAACTAGAAGCAGAACAACTTCCGCCGTTCTGCATAGTTGTTTGTTTTGTTCACACAGCAATCATTTACTAGAGAATTGTAAGCAGTTTAAAGCTAAAACGCATCAGGATAAGTTGACTTTTATCAAGGAAAGGGGAATTTGTTTTGGTTGTTTAAAAGTTGGTCACACAAGCAAAGACTGTAGGAGTCGTTTGGATTGCGACGTGTGTCACCAAAGGCACCCAGGGGTTCTTCATATAGAGCGAAAGGATCCAGGTGCGTCTTCGGAACAAACTCAACAGAGGACAAACTCTAATGTCAACTTTTCAACTGCAACCACTCAGACATGTGGGTATATTGGGGCTGGTCATGAAGTTGATGCAATTTTTTCTATAGTTCCAGTTCAAGTTAAGAGCCAAAAGAGCAATAAAATTGTGCAAACCTATGCGTTTTTGGATCCTGGAAGTTCAGGTACATTCTGTACAGAAACTTTGGCAAAAAGGCTGAATGTAAAAGGTAAAAAGACCAATATCTTTTTGAGAACAATGAGTCAAGATAGGATTGTTAGTACACAAGTTCTGTCTGGTTTGGAAGTGTCTGGTTTCATGCCATTGCCAGATGTTTTGACTCAAAAGACTATGCCAGTTTCTACAGTTAATATTCCCCAGCAAAGCGACATCGATCAGTGGCCTCATCTTAAACCTGTTAAACTGTACAACGTTAATGCAGATGTGGAGCTACTGATAGGCACTGATGCTTCCAATGTTTTGGAGCCATGGAAGGTGATAAACAGTGTGGGGGGTGGACCTTATGCTGTAAAAACAAAAGTTGGCTGGGTCATAAATGGTCCCCTGCGCACTGGAAGTAACAGTGGAAATAAAACCAACTGCACTGCTGTAACAGCCAATAGGATTTCTGTTGAGCGTCTTGAAGACATGTTGATTAAACAGTACAATCATGATTTTAATGAAAGATCATCAGAGGAGCAGACTGAAATGTCTAGAGAAGATCTGTGTTTCATGGATATTGTTAGTAGTTCAATAAAGCTTATTGGAAATCATTATCACATTGATTTGCCTTTCAGGAGAGAAGGTTCCAGTTTGCCAAATAACCTCTGTGTCGCGGAGCAGCGTCTCCAGAGTCTCAGACGGAGATTTGAAAAGGATACTCATTATAAGGATGAATACACTAAATGTGTAAACAACATGCTTGAACGAGGATATGCCGAGTTTGTGCCTGTAGATGAGTTGCACAAAGATGATGGAAAGGTGTGGTACATCCCTCATCATGGAGTGTATCATCCCACAAAGGGCAAATTAAGAGTTGTATTTGACTGTGGAACAACTTATAAAGGAGCATCATTGAACAGTCAGCTTCTACAGGGACCTGATCTCACAAACTCGCTGGTTGGGGTTCTGATCAGATTTAGACAAGAGCCTGTTGCATTAATGGCGGACATTGATTCCATGTTTCACCAAGTGCACGTCTCAGAAAAACATGTCAACTTTCTCCGTTTCCTGTGGTGGCAACATGGCAACACTTCAAGGTCTGCACAGGAATGCAGGATGAAAGTGCATTTGTTTGGAGCTGTATCTTCGCCAAGTTGTGCAAATTATGCTCTACAGAGAACTGCAGATGATAATGCACAACAGTTTCCAGCTGAAGTGGTTGATACAGTCAAAAGAAACTTTTATGTGGATGATTGTTTGAAATCTGTTGCTTCAGAAGAGGAGGCAGTGCACATGGTGAAGAGGCTGACAGATATCTGCGCTAAAGGAGGATTTAAGCTTTCAAAATGGATCAGCAACAGTCGCACAGTGCTCATGTCAATCCCAGAGGAAAGAAGAGCAAAGGAAATTAAGGATCTGGATTTGGACACAGATCAACTTCCAGTTGAGAGAGCACTGGGTTTACAGTGGTGCATAGCAACAGACAAGTTCCAGTTCAGAACCTCCCTGCAGGACCGTCCAACAACCAGAAGGGGCATTTTGTCTGTGGTCAGCTCACTGTATGATCCTTTGGGAATCTTGTCTCCCTTCAGTATGCCAGCTAAACTGTTGCTACAAGAGCTTTGCCGACAAAATTTGAAGTGGGATGAAGTTATTCCCCACTCTCTTTCCCAGCGGTGGCGTGATTGGCTGGAGGATCTCCAGCTGATTTCAAAGTTTAAAGTGGAACGTTGCATTAAACCAAATTGCTTTGGAAGACCAGATAGGGCACAACTTCATCATTTTTCTGATGCAAGTCAAGATGGGTATGGAACGGTGTCATATTTAAAGTTGGAAAAGAATAACGTCACGCATGTTGCTTTTATCCTGGGAAAGGCTAGAGTTGCTCCTCTCAAGCAAACTACAATTCCCAGGTTGGAATTGACGGCTGCAGTTCTTGCAGTTCGGGTGGACAGGCTTCTGCAAAAGGAGCTGCAAGTCAGGTTGGAAAAATCAGTTTTTTGGACTGATAGCACAACAGTACTGAAATACATCTCCAATGAAACCAGAAGATTCAATACTTTTGTTGCAAACAGAATTGCTGTTATTCGGGAAGCAACAGATGTGAATCAGTGGAGATACGTTTCTTCTAAGGAGAATCCTGCAGATGACGCATCCAGAGGTATGAGAGCTGGGGATCTCCTCAAATGTAGGAGATGGATAAAAGGGCCAGAATTTCTCTATGAGTCAGAAAAGGAATGGCCTAAACTGGATGTGGAGTACAGTGTAATTTCTGCAGATGACCCAGAGGTCAAAAGGGACCTGACAATGAATGCCATTGTGAGAGAATTACAAAATCCTACCAGCTATTTTATCCTCTACTTCTCGTCTTGGGCAAAACTTAAAATCTCTGTAGCCTGGCTTTTAAAGATGAAAGAGGTCTTGGTGTTGTTGGCACAGAAGAGGAAAGAGTTGCTTGCTGCAGGTTTGAATAAGAATGATCCGGAAGGTCAGAAAGAAGTGGAGATAAGAATGGAAAGATTTAAGACCACTTTGAAGAAAGGAAATCTCACTCCAGAAGACTTGGCAAAGGCAGAACAAGCTATTCTTCAATATGCACAACAACAGAAATTTACGACTGAAATGGCTTTAATCCGCAATGGCCTCAAAGGAGTCTCTAAGGGAAATTGTCTCTATAAACTTGATCCAGTGTTGGATGCAGGAATCCTCAGAGTGGGTGGCCGATTGAATAAAGCAGCCATGCCTATGGAATTAAAGCATCCTGTAATTTTGACAAAAGATATGCATGTGTCAACACTGATTTTACACCATATCCATAAAAGGTTGGGACATGCAGGAAGAGCACACATGTTGTCAAAACTAAGACAAAATTACTGGATACTAAATGCAAATTCTGCTGCCAGGAAAATCATCTCTCGTTGTATCACGTGTAGACGCAACAGAGGAAAGTTTGTTGAACAAAAGATGGCGGATCTGCCTGAAGAGAGAGTCCTGCCAGACATAGCTCCATTCACAAATGTTGGAGTGGACTATTTTGGACCTATAAGTGTTAAAAGAGGACGAAGTCTCCTTAAAAGGTATGGAGTTCTTTTTACTTGTTTCACCAGTCGTGCAGTACATCTGGAGATTGCATGTACACTTGATACAGACTCTTGTATAAATGCTGTGAGGAGGTTCATCTGTAGGCGAGGCCCAGTTTCGACCATCAGATCTGATAATGCTACAAATTTTGTTGGGGCGAATCGAGAGTTGAAAGAAAGTTTGACTGAGCTGGACCATGCCAAAATTCAAAAGGCTTTTGTTCAGGATGGCATGAAATGGAACTTCAACATTCCAGCAGCCTCTCACCAAGGTGGTGTGTGGGAGCGTCTCATTCGTTCAATAAAGAATATTTTAGCCTCAGTTCTTAAGGAGCAAGTTCTGGATGATGAAGAACTCCACACAGTCTTCTGTGAGGTTGAAGCTATAATGAACGACAGACCCATTACTAAAGTTTCAGATGACTCAAATGATCTTGAAGCACTGACACCCAATCACTTGTTGTTGCTGAAAAATAAACCAGTTTTTCCACCAGGACTGTTTCATCCAAGTGATTTGCATGTCAGGAAAAGGTGGAAACAGGTACAGTACATGGCAGAGTTGTTCTGGAAGAGATGGCTTTCTGAGTACCTACCTTTGATGCAAGAAAGACAAAAATGGATGAGGACTAAAAGATGTCTTATACCTGGAGATGTTGTTTTAATTGCAGACGCTACAGCTCCAAGAGGATCATGGATGATGGCGAAAGTCTTAAATGTAAACCAGGATGCAAAAGGCTTGGTGCGTTCTGTGAGACTACAAACAAGGACCAGTGTTTTGGAAAGGCCAGTGACAAAACTTATTCTGCTACTGGAAGCCTCATCGTGAAGAAAATCCTCAATGAAAATTAAGGATTTGTTTAAGGGAATAGCTCCTCCTTTTGGGACTTTAAAGTAATTGTGATTGTATGCACAATTAGGGGCCGGAGTGTTGGAGCTATTTGTTCTTTATTTTTGTTTTTGTTCTTATTTTTGAAATTAGTTAAAGTTTGTTGTTAGTTTACTTATATTTTGGGGTTTATTTGTCGGTTAATATTTTGTTTTAAATGATTTGTTTTGTTTGTTGTTATTTTGTTAAATTAGTCAGTAAGAGCTGTAGGGCCATTTTGTTTCTATAAATAAAGAGACTGGTATAGGACCAGCATGCATTGGGGTGGGCCTATGGTTTTTTTACCAGAGCAGGAGAAGCAGTAGGAAGGATCTTGTTATTGCTTGCCAAATGGATAAATAAACCAAAACCAAAACTCTCAACTAAAAGGTTTGGACAATGGACTTCTTTTGCCTGCGTACGAAATATTACCTCAGTGCAGCAGTGGCTTGTGGACTTTAAGTTGTGGGACGTTTGATCTTACAAAAGTAAAGGAATTGCCACTACAGTGGAGAAAAAAAAAAGTTAAGAAAAAAGTTCAGACATAGAAGTGAAATGTAGCGGATTTATTTGAAACTTTAGAGAATTCCTGAAATCAAAACAGCAAATGTGCATGTGCAAAAACAGGCAAAAAGTCCACAGAAGTATATGCAGCTCGTTGATGCAAAATATGAATCAGACAATTACATGTCAGCAACACAAAGCGGACTGAGAAAGACACACACACACACATATATATATATACAATAAAAGCAACTTGACATGCACTCATCGACCACTTTAGTAGGTAAATTAAATCCCTTTTTGCCCTCAGAGCTGCTCACAGTTTGTTTTTTTTGTTTTTTTTGCCTGTCCCGTTTGGCTCTTTTGCATCAGAATTATTGTCTAAAGGCAAAGAAAGATGCCCAACGGATTTACTTTACCAAATGGACCATCCCAGCCTTGCCATAATGGTCCATTTGATTCACCTTTTATTGTTTATTTTATTTTCACTTACTGAATACGGGACAGACTTGACTGGAGGAAAGAAGGGGAGAAAGAAAGAGGGAAAGAGAAACAGCTGAGAAGAGGGACGGGGGAGAAGGGCAAAAAACATAAACCAACAGAACGGGCAGAGAAAAAAAATGCATCTATCGATCACCTGGATCACCTGCTGAGAAAGAAAAAAGAAAACAAGCAGAAGAGAACAAGAGTAATAGAATAAACAACATCCCAATGATATATGGGAATATGACAGTAAATACTAAATGTTAAACATTATTGTGCAGCACATAAGATCAACAGAACACAGTGTGCTTTGAGGTAGGAGCCAAAAAGGGTGTAGTTTGTGGGTGTGATCACCCGTGTGTACACCTGTGAGCATGGACGCGCTTGTTTTTTTAAAAGGTTCCTTCATGTAATGATCTGCTAGAGGGTGTGGGGGGGCCACAGCCCCGTCCTCCAGGGCATGAAGCAGGTATGGAGGAGATCAAAACTCCAGACATCCAGAGGCCCCCAGAACACAAGAGACCAAGGAAGACCAACAGAGGGGCAGCTGCGCCACTGTCCCAGAAAGAGCTGAGGAGAGTCCCAGATGAGGGCTCACTCAGCAGCCGCGGAGCAGAAGCCAGGGGGAGTTGCAGTGACGCGTCCGTGAGCTCCGCCGGCAGCCAGCCGTGCCTGAGTGACCGAGCCCCAGGCCGAGAGGCCGGGGGCACCCCACCTCTGAAGTGGCCCGAGTGAGCCCCAGGCTCCAGGCCCCGATAAGCGGCCGCCAAGGAGTGAGCATCAGCAGCAACTCAAAGCCTTTTAAGCATGTAGACATGGTCAAGACAGCTTGCTGCATTTCATACTGAGCATCAGAATAAGGAAGAAAGAGGATTGAATCATTAATCTCACACAGCCTGATTTTCCTGCACAGCCATTTACATGGAATGGTCTGAAATGAGAAAAATCCAGTTATCCAGTTCCAAGATATCTTTACCCAGCAGTCCTCTCGGTAAATGTACAGTCCTGATCAAATGCTTAAGAGCACTTGAAAAATGGCAAAAAAAATATCTTATATTGCATGGTTGAGTCTTAGCAGGGTTTGAAGTATAGCTTCAACATGCAACAAGAAGAAATAAGAGTGAGACAACACATTTTTTATGAGCATGCAATTTATTGAAAAAAAACGCTTAAACTGAAACAGGCTATTTTACAGCTGATCAAAAGTTTAGGACCACATGCCTTTAAAAGGTCAAATCTGTGCAAAAGTGTGGATTTATTGCCATTTTCTGTAAGGTAGTCACACTGTCATGATGTTCTGATGGCAAAGTCAAAAACCCTTCTCCTTCTTGAACATGGGCGGGTTGTTGAACTGCATAAGCAGCGTCTCTCAGAGTGCACCATTGCTGCTGAGGTGGGACGCAGTAAGACAGTCATTAGGATTTTCTTAAATGATCCTGATGGTTATGTGGATGGGGATACAAGTCGGAGATCGGTAGCGTTACAGAAAAACACTGAAATGTACACAACAATGGGAAAGTACAAGAGGAAAAAAAGATACCTCTACTCGTGCTGTGCTTCCATGGTAGGACAGCACGAGAACAGGAAACAAAAAAACTCCTCTGCACAAAAAGCACATAAATGTCCACAGCACAACTTTGTGAAAGACATGACAAGCCACAGGATTGGGTGGGGGGTGAGGAGTAATACGAAGCGAACAGAGCAGCCGCCCTGCACAGCGCTACCATTCCAGCACGGCACACAGACCCGCCGTGTTCCCCCGCAGGAAACAAGCATCGAAGGTGTTTGGAAGGGAGGGGGATGAGTGTAAGTGTATGTGTGTGCGTGTCCATAGTTCAGCTGAGACAGTGTCCTTCGCCCTGCCAGGCTAAGTAAACAGTCTACCAGCCAACCCAGGTGGCCTTGCATGGAATGGGAAGGAACAGACTAAACACAGTCGTTATCAGGGTGTTGTTTTTCGGCTCCAGCCCCTGTTCTTCAGGAACTTCACTGGCTCCCTGTGAAATTCCGGATAATATTCAAACTTCTTCTGCTCACCTTCAAGGCCATTCATAACCTCGCTCCTCCTTACCTTTCTGACCTGTCAAGCACTACCTGTTCTGCCCTTTCACTTTGATCTTCTTCTTCTATCCAGCTTGCTGTACCTTCCTTCCGCCTCACCACCATGGGAAGCAGAGCTTTCAGCTGCTCTGCTCCCAGGCTGTGGGACTTTCTACCCCCAGAAATAGGAAACATTGGTTCTCTCCCCCAGTTTAAATCTCAACTCAAAACCCA
This sequence comes from Copadichromis virginalis, assembly GCF_057382275.1. NCBI lineage: Eukaryota > Metazoa > Chordata > Actinopteri > Cichliformes > Cichlidae > Copadichromis > Copadichromis virginalis. Next base: position 3,662,423 of record NC_140623.1, on the reverse strand, counting down.
TCTGTTCAAATCTGCATATTCACTGTGAATCCACTGTTTGTTCATTTTATTTTATGCTTTTGTTTTATTTTTCTTATTTTGTCATCGTTTTATTATGTGTTTTATCCTATTGTAAAGTGTCCTTGGGTGACTTGAAAGGCACTCATGAATAAAATATATTATTATTATTATTATTATTATTATTATTATTATTATTAAATATGACTCTGTTCTTGTTATTGGTGATTTTAACATGCACATCTGTTGTAAGGATGACCTGCTTGCTAAAGACTTTCTTGCTTTAACTGACTCTTTTAACCTCCTACAATGGGTAAATGGACCAACCCATATTAAAGGCTATATGTTGGACTTGTTCTTTACGTATGGATATATGTATTAAGGATATAAATGACGCTGGAATGATCATTTCCCAGTTATTTTTGATACTGGTTTATCTGCCGTGGGACCGCAGTCTGTAGCTCCCTCTTGTCTGCTACATATACTCAGCTCTGAAGCTGTGTCAAAGTTTGCTGTGTCTTTTTTGGATTCGGTATTTATGATTCCTGACTGCTGCTCAATTCGCTCATCTGATGGTTATGCTAATATTTTGTTATCATTATTTTCTTCTACCCCTGATTTGGCTGTACCTGACTGCTGTTCTCTCTGCTCGGTTGATGGTTATGGTAATATCTTGTTAGCTCTTTGTTCTTCTATTCTTGATTCTCCTGCTCCCATCAAAATGAAGCGCTCTAGAACCTACTCTCATTGCTGGCTAAATAATACTACGCATGCCTTACGACGTGTTTGTCGCTGTGATGATAGAAGGTGGAAAAAAGGTAAACTTCAGGTCTCTTATGATATGTTACGGACTAGCCGCTCAAATTTTCAAACTGCTGCTAGAATGGCTAAAGCATCTTTTTCTCCCAAAGTCATTCTGGGTAATGGTCATTAACCATTAGTACTGAGCAGAATGGCTAATGACCTAATGCTGAGCCAGAATTTGTTACTTAGTTTTTAAGTAACAAATTTTAAGTAAAAAATTTTGTTACTTAACATTTATAATTCTGTTGTTAATCCCTGTTCTGATATTCCTTTACTATATTCACAAGCTCTTTGTGAGCGTTTTCAAATTCTCTTTTTAGATAAGGTTTCATCTTGAAAGTCTTCCTCTTCATCTGCTTCTTCTCCTGTTTTTTCCTCTGGGTGTAATTCAACTTTTCATCGAGTTGAGCCCGTGGTACTTTTGACTCTCAAGCAGCTGGTTGATCAACTGAAAAACACCAATACTATGTTTGATATTCTCCCATCACGCATTGTTAAGGGCTGCTTTGATGTAACTGGACCAAGCATTCTATTCTTAATAATTTAAGAATAGTCTCTGGATCCGTCCCACTGGCCTTTAAGCATGCTTTAGTCCAGCCTATTCTAAAAAAAAAAAGAATCTTGATTGTTATGATCTCTTGAACTACAGACCGATCTCTAAGCTTCCATTTCTGTCCAAGATCCGGGAGCAACTAGTTCTTTCTCAGCTTCGGGCGTATTTAGACGCAAACAACATTGCAGAGAAATTTCAGTCTGCCTTTAAGCCACGGCTCAGCACTGAAACTGCCTTGCTTAGAGTTCTCAATGACCTTCTTATAAGCACTGATTCTGGACGCTCTGTGGTCCTGGTTTTATTGGACCTTTCCTCTGCTTTTGATATGGTGGATCATAACATTCTTCTACTAAGACTTGAGCATACTGTGGGTATTAGAGGCACTGCCCTTAACTGGTTTAAATCTTATCTGGCTGACAGGTCCTTCCCGGTTAATTTGGGCAACTTCTCGTCTTCCTTGGTACCTGTACGCTGTGGTGTGCCTCAAGGATCTGTATTAGGCCCTATTCTCTTCTCATTATATCTGCTCCCTCTTGGAGCAATTTTTGATAAGTATAATATTACCTTTCATTGCTATGCCGATGACATACAGATTTACTTTGAGATTACTGACGATCTTGCTGTGTCTTTTCATTATTTTCGTGAATGCATGCGTGGGGTTAAAGATTGGTTTAAGAGTAATTCTCTTGTCTTGAACAAAGAGAAAACAGAGATTGTGGTGTTCGACAGTAAAATCCTCCGCGACCAATTGTGTGCTGCTTTGATGCCCTTTGCTAGCTCCTCTTCTGATTATGCCGGTAATTTGGGTATATTATTGGATAGCTCGTTTAAATTCGACACGCAAGTGTCTGCTGTAGTGAGGTGTAGTTTTCATCAGCTGCACTTTATTTCTAAGGCTATGCACTATGTTCCTCATAAAGACCTGGAGAAACTTATTCACGCAATTGTGACCTCCAGGTTGGATTACTACAACTCTCTTTACATTGGCCTTTCCTCCTCCCTTCTCCTTAGGTTGCAGACTGTCCAGAATGCAGCAGGAAATTTTCCTCCATCACTCCTGGTCTTGCCGGCTTGCACTGGCTGCCAGTTAAGTACCGTATTCAATTTAAAATACTACTCTGCACGTACAAAATTATTAATAATTTAGCGCCGAGCTACCTCAATGAACTTCTTAGGTTACACACTCCTGTCAGAGCACTTAGATCTGCTACCCAACTACCCAGGTGGAGCAATCTCGTTCTCGGCTGAAGTCTCGGGGCGACCTTGCATTTGCTGTAGCTGCCCCAGTCTTATGGAACAATTTTCCTGTTGCTATCTGGGTGTCTGACTTTAACCGTGATTTAAACAATGACATAAAGACATTTATTTAATCTTGCGTTGCCATCTAGCTATTTAATAATAATAATAATAATACATTTTATTCATAGGCGCCTTTCAGACCCTCAAGGTCACCTTACAGTAACACGTAAACAATACCATAAAAAACATAAGAAAAATGTATAAATAGCAAACATGGTAAGATAAAATTTAGACATAAACAGTCATAAAAGTATAAAAGCAAATATAAAAACTGAGCAAGGTAAAAATGGCCTAAGACAGATCAGGTGTATGCAATTCTAAATAGATGAGTTTTGAGACGTGATTTAAAAGTGGTGAGACAGTGTGTGGTCCGTAGAGCAAGTGGAAGTGAATTCCAAAGTCTCGGGGCAGAACAACTAAAGGCTCTAAGTCCAATGGTAGTCAGACGAGCAGGTGGAACATAATATGATCACCTGGATTTTGAACTAACTGCAATTTATGGAGGGATTTATGAGGTAGACCATAGAGAAGAGAATTACAGTCATCCAGACGAGATGTGACAAGAGCATTGACAAGTATGGCGGTACTGTCTGGTGTGAGTGAGGGACGAAGACGGTTAATATTACGAAGATGAAAGTAGGAAGACCGAGTGATAATATTTATATGTGCTGTGAAGGACAGAGTGCTATCGAGGATGACACCAAGACTCTTAACCCGAGGGGAGGGTGTGACACCAGAGTTATCAATGGATAACGAAAGACTGGTTGGAACTGTAGTCAGTTTTGATCTGGTGCCTATTTAAATGAATTCTGTTTTATTGCCATTAAGTTTAAGAAAGTTGTGAGGAAACCAGACCTTGATTTCACTTAAACAGTCAGAAATGGATGTGGGTGGGAGAGTAGCTGTGGGTTTGGAGGATAGGTAGAGCTGGGTGTCATCTGCGTAGCAGTGAAACTGGATGTTATACTTCCTAAAAATATTACCTAGGGGTAGGAGATAGATGATAAAAAGTAAAGGACCCAGGACAGAGCCTTGGGGTACACCGGAATTAACTGGAGTAGATACTGATCTGTGAGGGAGTAATTGAACAAACTGTGAGCAGCCAGAGAGATAAGAAATAAACCAGGCGAGTACTGTACCATGCCAATAGATGCTAATCTGTGAAGGAGGATGCAGTGGGAGATAGTATCAAAAGCTGCTGTAAGGTCAAGGAGAATGAGGATGGATATAAGTCCAGAATCAGCTGCAAGCGGAAGATCATTGGTGATTTTTACTAGGGCTGTTTCTGTACCGTGACATGAACGGAAGCAAGACTGAAACTGTTTGTACACGTTATTTCCAGTAAGATGACGATGAACCTGTGCAGTGTGGGGATGAACAAAAAGTATTTTACCAGCATAATATAATCTGCAGTATGATCATTGCTTTAACAAGGTAATAGATAGCTTTAAGATGGCCTTAAGATGTTTATGATGATGCTAACTTTGTATTTCAGGTGCAGTTATAACCATTTTATACATATTGCATATCTGTGCTTATTTGAGTTGATGTTCAGGTTCTTTAAAGGTCGTAAGCCTCACTGACGTGACTGTTCAGGTGATACATGCTGAGGGAAAACTAGAACATAGAAGGAATTGCAATACATGCTTACAAAACACTTATATCAGTTTATTTTATTATCTTTTATATGTTCATATTCTTGTATTAAGGTTTTAGTAGAGGTTCTTGGTTAAAACATTTATTTAGTAGAAGACATACACATAGTCTCAGTGAGCTTCTGGTCTGGTAAAAGGTCAGAAGTGCAACAGGTGAATTGAGAAAGAGCATTTGAGGACGAGACACAGACAGTAGGTGAAGAGGTGACACAAAGAGCATGTGAGGTCAACACACACACACACACACACACACACTTTAAATTAGATTTATTTAGAGGAGAGGTTAGTTATGTTTGGCTGTAACTGCAAAATTGTCTTGGTAAAAGAGGAACCGTTTCTTGGTGTCTCGGCAAGAAAGAGGAACAAGACAAGAACTGAAAGGTAGACAGGAAGGGCTAGCCATGAAAATAGAAGATGATTTTCTAGGTGAAAAGTCATGATGATGTTGATCTGATCTATGTATAAAATGTATCTGTGACGCATGAAGGGGCGTCAGTAAACAAACCCTGATGTTATAAAATAATTGTTTGTGCTTTAGTAAGTTGAAGATCAATTGCTGTGTTCAGTGATCTTCCCACATGTGAATTAAAATCTTCGTTTGACTTCACCCGGCCAGACCAGTGTGGTTATTTTTCGATCACCTCTTGTACCCTTTCTCAATTCTTGAATCTTAACATTTGGGGGCTTCGTCCGGTGGTTGAGTAAGGGAAAAAAGTGGAGGTGTGAGCGGTGGTCCGAGGTGGTCAGACGGGCAGACATGAATTCCAGTGGTTGAAGTGAGTGGGCATAAGCCGGCTTATCCAAAAGGTAAGGCACTACCTGTTGAATTATTTCCAAAGTGTGCCAAATTGGACATGATAAAATTTAAGTCTACTCACTGAAGTTACTGGTGCATGTCTGTTTTGATTTTGATAAGAATCTGAGGATTTAAAGCAGTTGGACTGCTGGTAATGATTGAATGCGGTTGGACCGTTTAGTAGGTTAGGGAATTTGGTTATTTTTTGGTTATAAGGTTGGACCTGCTTCAGTCTTACACTTGGTTGGGTGTTTTACTGTTGTTCCAAAGTATTATAAATTACTCAAGAACGCCAGTTGGACTGGTAGGAAGCGCAGTGCTCAGAGGTAACGCTTGCCAATGCAAAGGACGCTTATGCATTGTCCTCGAAGAGGGATAGTCAGTTGGTCACTGTGGAGCTTGGGGCACTCCAGAATAACTAGGAGTTAGAATCTCCTTACCGTTTGGAACGGTATCTGCGCTTTTTTGGGCAGCAAAGGTTGGACCTTGGGTGTTGGACACTTTTAAATTGAGTTAGGGAGTTTAGAGATGAGGCCAGAAACTGTTGGACAGATACTGGTTAATTGATCGCAAAAAACTCAGGGAGTTTATCGGTTAAACTGTTATGTTAAATTTGTCGAAATTCGATAGGTGTTAAAAGGTTTAAAATCTGTGCAGTTGTAAATATAAGACGTCTCTGTAATAAAAAAGATCTCTGTGGGTCGAGTCAGCAATGCACTGACTGCCTGCTGCTATTCTTAGATGAAGAGTGTGTGTGCATGCAAATGAGGCAGCAGATGCAGAGCGCATGAGAGGACTATGCTTTCGGTTTTGTGTGTCATTCAGCTCTATAACTATTGTTTGCAAATGTGGATAAATGTCTGCAATTAAAATGCTGGCTTGGTATATAATAACATTGTAAATATATGAATGGTGACAGCGTTTCAAAATAGAATATAAGAATTGTTTGTGTTTAAAACCAACGTTTAGGTAAAGAAGATTTAAGGTGGATTTGAAGGCATAAACAAAAAATAAAAGGGTTACAGTCTGCAAGGGTTGTTAATTCATGAGCTGACTGGATGCAGAGTAAGTGGAGTGGTCATCCTGAGAGGATTGAATGATGCTCTAACTCTGTGGTCAAGTCAGACATAGGCTTTAAGCAACCATGAGCCACTAATAAGCGTGACAGATTAATGAGTATGTGTAAATTGAACTTGTTAAATAGCTTTGATAGGAGTAACTCAATGAGCACGCAATAAAGTGGACTTTTTAGGGGCAGTTTATCACTGACACCATAAAAAGCAACTTAATTAGTAGTTCAATAACAAATTGTAAAGATAACCTTTGTTATTTGATAAGAGAGAGAAAATTCAGGTTACATATAGTGAATAAATAAGGAAATGTTAATCTCTGCGTCATTCCACACTGAAATTTCAATTGTAGGGGATCATTTGGAGGTGAATTGTGTAGGACACGGGGAGACAGAAGAATCTCCCCATGAGTTTTCAGTGTGCATAGAAATTGAGGAGGCTGAACTGGAAGCCTGCCTGGGTCGTTGTTTTTGTTTATTTGAGGGTCTGCTGGAAGTTTGTGAAAACGACCACCTTGATATGTGGGAGCCTTCTCGGGCAGCGATTTTTTTTGTTAAACCTGTGGCAGGCTGTGCAACATGGAGAAAGCTTTGACATAATGTCATAAAGGTGATTTCTTGGTTTTAGACTTATTAGTACGGGACAAGTTGAGGGACCCTTGAGGGTGTGTTGTTGTAAAGTATATAAGGGACGAGCAGCGCCGTTAATGGGTTTAAAATAAATGAAAAAACACTAATCCGAGGAACTATTGGAGAGGTAAGTATACGGAGGTGAGCGCGTTGCGCATAAGGGTTGCTGGTGTCATATATTAACACTTTGAGGGCGAATAATTTTGATTGAGTGTCAACGCTTGAGAACGCGAGGGCAGCGTCTAAAGTGCTGGGTTAAACTTTGTGTATCACCGAGCAGGGGAAGAGGAGCCAGTGGTTGCGAGAACAGCGAGACGAAGACTGAAACCGAAAGTTAAGCGTGTCTGGGTGACCTAGACCAAGAAGGTAGAGTCGACCAACGCCATTGGAAGAGGTAAGTCTGTGTTTCAGAGAATGGCTGACAGCTTGGGTGCGACACCTAGTGGGAAAAGGGGATGCAAACCTCTGAAGGATCAGCTTGAACAGCTTAAGAAAGCTATTCGTTTGGCTTCACCTGGAGCATTAAAAGCAGCAGAGAAAGAGTGCCAAGCGATGGAGGTTGAGGTAAGTAAACTTATTACATCCCAACAGAAAGGGCTGGGTGATAAAATACCTCTGAGCTTGGTGTTAAAAACTGAAGGAGAAGTGTACGGACAAATGCATGAGGCCCTACGTGCGTCCATAGAGGCATTAACGGCATTGGAGGTTATAAAGCAGAGAGTAATGCAGGGAGGGCCAGAAGAGGAGAATGAAGACCGTGCGACGTCATCAGAAGAAGAGGATGATAAGGAGGACGAAGATGGAGGAGCTGAACCTCAACCAAGTACAAGCCTAATTTTGAGGAAAAGAAGTGTGAAGAGAGACCAAGCACAGAGACGGCCCATATTTAAGAGCTCAAAGAGTAGAAAAGTGAGTTTTGAACAAGGAGCTCCTGACCCTGGTTTAAGTCTGCCTCTAATAGCAGGTCCAAAGAACGAACCAGTTTATCGCGCCTATAAGGTGAGAGATTTGGAAGCATTGGTTAAACAACTTCCACCAATAACCAAGGGAGAACATTGGGAAGGAGAAGAATTAGCGCTGGGCGATTTTCGCGCTTTGGCCGGACGTTGTATGCTGGGTGGTGGGTTAGCAGATGTAGAGCAGATAGCTCAAACAACCAGATATGCAAATGACCTGCAATACCATGAGGTGCAGGGTGACTTAGCAGATGCAGTTCGGGAGAAGTACCCAACTCCTAACTCTGGAGCCATTCCAAAAATTATTTGGGATCCCAAAAACACACCCAGAGAGTGTTTAGCTAAAGCAAAGGAACAATGGTTGTTAGGAACAGGAATACATCCGGGGAAGGAGGGTGAAAGTAGAGCGTGGTTTCGTTCGGCAGTGCTGGCAGGGCTGCCCAACCAGGTTGCAGTTGACTTGGAAAGGAACCCAGATTTTGCCGTTGCAGACTCGGTGCAGTGGGATAGACATGTGACCCACAGACTTCAGCGGGAACAGGATTTGACGAACAAACAAAAGAAAGAGTTAGATGAAGTACAGGCGCAGCTGCTTAGGCTGCAGCTGGGTGAGGCTCGCGAAAAATATAATGCGAAGAAAAAAGAACCGAAAGAACTAAATAAGACTATAATGGTGGCAAGGCCTCAGCCCGATCCTGTGCCTGACTGGCCAAATCAGGATCCGGGTCTCTACCCTGACGATCGTTGGCCCGCCAATGCACCAGGGCAGCGTCAACCAGTGGGGAATTGGGGGACCGGTGGACTGCAGAGAGGGCGTGGTGGATCCGTGAGGGGAGGACAAAGGGCTCGGAATCCAGGGAATCCTAATAATGTGTCTTGGACTGGCTGTTACAGCTGTGGAGCAGAAGGACACTGGTCCCGAGAATGCCCTGAATCGCAGCGAAATTATCAGAGGCGAGGCTATCGATCCCAGGCACGAGGAGGCCCAAGACAAAGAGCTGCTTACAGGGGAGCACATCAAGCTCCAAACCCGAATGCAGCACCAGCCGCCCAGTACCCAGTAGCTGACTGGGGCTGGGAGGGGGAGCAATACTGACGGAGCCCGGAGAAACCGAACAGCGTGGGAACGGCAGAACCCATGCTGTCGATGACCGTGGAAGGCACTGAATTGCCCTTCCTGGTGGATACTGGAGCAACATACTCAACATTGAAAGACACACCAGACAGTGCAACACTCTCCTGTCACACAGTTAATGTGGTAGGCTTTTCCGGGATTCCAATGACACTGCCATTGACAGATCCAGCATTGACACAGCTGGGAAAACAGACTTTGAAGCACCAATATGTGGTGTCCTCACAGGTGCCTGGAAAATCTCATGGGCAGGGACCTGCTTGTGAAACTGGGATCACCTTCAAAGACTCAATATCTAGTCCAGAACTCTGAACAACCCACTGCCGAAATCTACTGGGGGAGGCTAGTGGAAGAAGGCATTTTGAGACATTATCAGCTATGGAAACCCTGGATAATGAGCCTGGCCGTCTATTCCCCTCCGCGAGATCCTTTCCACGTTACACTCTTTTATGATAGGGAAGATAACGATATCTATCGGGAAAAGTTCCAGTCTGATCTTGAGGGACAGACGTGGAATGTGCAAACACATAACATTTATGTTGGACCAGAAGGTGTGGCCGCGGCTGTGAAATTTACTGATGAACAACTGCCTTGGTACAATGTGGGAGAGGATTTAGCCCCTCACATTACATTGGCGGTCCACGAGGGTCATGGGCCAAGAGATCTGGGACCAATGGTCAAGCGGGCGCTGGACAACGCATGCTGGCAAAGCACCCAAATTCCAAATGTCTGGTATGCACCAAAATGTAAAATATATCGCATAACTTGTTTGTCCAACGATGCAGTGATCTTAGAACATAAAGAAATCTCCAGAATACATGGCAGGGAAAGAATGGATCATCCTGATGCAGTAGCTGAGCTCTCAAAATTGCCTGGTACTTTGTGGTCCGCAGGGCCCACAGATGTAGGTCTAGCTAACTGTTCGCCTGTCCTGTTCCAGCTGAAGTCTGACATACCAATTAACAGACCACAATATAAGCACAAAACTGAAGCAGAAGAAGGTATAGCTGAAACCATTGAAGGACTGTGGAAGGCAGGAGTGCTTGAGCCCTCATGGTCATTTTGGAACACACCTATTTTGCCAGTGGAAAAACATGGGACAGGGAAGTACCGTATGGCACATGATTTGAGAGCAATAAATGCCATGCTGAGGACTGACACTGTGCCTGTACCAAATCCCTACACGGCTCTGACCGAAATTACTGGGGACCAAAAGTGGTTCACATGTATTGACCTAGCGAATGCATTCTTTTGTCTCCCACTGCACGAGTCACTCAGAGACATTTTCTCATTCACATACAGAGGCCGCAAATTTAGGTACACACGCCTACCACAAGGCTTTGCACTCTCACCAGGAATTTTTAATCAGGTGTTGAAAGAGGCATTGTCCCCATGTCAACTGCCAGGGGGCTGTAAATTAATACAGTATGTTGATGATCTTCTTATTGCAGCCCCGTCAGCAGCGGCCTGTACGGCAGCATCGCTCGTGGTGTTGAACAGATTGGCGGAGTGTGGCTTCAAAGTGAGCAAAGAAAAACTGCAGTTGGTCCGGCCAGAGGTAACATTCCTGGGCCGGGTGATCGCACACAGATCAGTGGGGTTAATGAACACACACAGAGACCAAATTCTGACACATCCAAAACCAAGAACTGTGAAGGAGTTGCTTTCCTTTCTTGGCTTGACAGGTTACAGCAGGCAGTTCATTCCGAACTATGCGGGTAAAACGGCCCCTTTAAGGGACCTGATCAAGAAAGTTGGTGTTTAAAATCTGAAGGCTGAATTGCCTTGGACGCCGGACACAGAGACAGCGTTCATGTCGCTAAAACAGGATTTGTCAAGAGCCACAGATCTGGCCACACCTAACTATGATGAGGCATTTTATCTTGATGTTTCAGAAACAAAGGGAGTTGTGAATGGTGTGTTGTTTCAGAAAAAAGGGGGAGGTAGGGATGTACTTATGTATGTTAGCATAAGATTAAATTCAACAGAAGCAAGGCATCCCACATGCACACAACACGCAGCAGGAGTAGCAAAGATAATTCAGAAAACAGCACATATAGTGAGGGAACACCCACTGAAAGTGCTTACTACACACAGTGTAGTGGCCTATGTGAACTCACAGGCATTCACAATGACTCCACTGACGCAACAAAGGTTGAGCAAAATTTTAGAGGCGCCAAATTTGATATTCACACATGAAGGAATAAATATGGCGGACCTAATGGGGTCAGGAGAACCACATGACTGTATTAAGAAAGCCCAAGTTGAAGGAAAAATCAGGGAAGACCTAAAGGCAGAGCCCATACTTGGAGCTGAGGATTGGTTCACAGATGGATGCTGCCACAGAGATGAAGAAGGATTGAAAGCCGGCTATGCAGTAGTCTGTAGAGTAGGAACTGAGTTTCAGGTGAAAGAAGCAGGAAAAATCGAGGGACAACAGTCGGCCCAGAGAGCTGAAGTGATAGCCCTAACTCGAGCCCTGAGGTTGGCTAAAAACATGAGAGTGAACATCTACACTGACTCAGCATATGCGTTTGGAGCAGCTCATGTGGAACTGGTTCAGTGGAAGAGAGCCGGGTTCAGAACGGCCACTAATGCACCCATCTGTCACAAAAAGGAAATGGAGGAACTGGAAAAGGCCCTGGAGGACCCAGACGAGGTAAGTATTATAAAATGCAAAGGCCACTCACAAGCAGACAGTATGGTGGCAAGAGGAAATCAGAAAGCTGATGAAGCCGCAAAGGAAGCAGCGGGCTACAAAGGACAGAGACAACTGGTGCAGGTAACCCCAGAAGAGGAGGTTAGCACTAACAGCATGGAAGAAGTTAGAAAGGCTCAGGAGGAGACATCCCCAGAGGAAAAGGGGGTGTGGGAAAACAAAGGAGCCTGGCAAGATGGCGGTTTGTGGAGGGGGCCAGATGGGCGTCCCGCTTTAACGGCCAAAATGGCGGAACAAAAGGTGAATGAGGCTCACGGGCTTGGTCACGTGGGAGTGAAACAGATGGAGAGAAATTTGTGCCGATGGTGGCATCCTGATTTGAGAAGGATGATACTGGAAAAGGCCAGAACGTGCCTAATTTGTGGGGCACACAACCCAAAGCCAGCAGTAAAACCTGAAGCTGGTAAGTTTCTCATGCCAGAAAGGCCAGGAGAAGAGGTCGTGATTGATTATACCGACATGATTGATACAGGCCCAGGTGGGGTGAGGTATTTGTTGGTGTGTGTGGATGTTCTGACTGGATGGCCCGAAGCATGGGCGACCAAATGTGAAGATGCGAAAAGTGTGATTAAGTGCTTAAGCAATCATTACATTCCAAGGCATGGGTTTCCCAAGAGAATTAGATCAGACAATGGTACTCACTTCAAGAATAAAGATTTGCAAGAGGTAGAGAGGATGTTGGGAGTGCAACATAAGTTCGGGACGGTCTATCATCCTCAATCTCAAGGAAAGGTAGAGAGGATGAACCTAAATTTGAAAAACAAGTTGGCTAAAATTTGTGCGCAGACAGGGCTAAATTGGGTCGCAGCCCTGCCCATTGCTTTGATGACCATAAGATGTTCTGTTAACCAATCCACAGGTTTCACCCCTTATGAGCTGCTGACTGGGAGACAGTTTCCAGCACCCTGGACAGTGGTCCCGGTGGAGCAGCCCAGGACAAGCAACAGGTCTCATGCAGAATATTTTAATGAGTTGAAAGCTCTTGTGTCCAGCTTTACAAAACAGGTCACTTGTGAGAGACCCACGGGGAACGGAGAGGTCCCGGACGCAAAGGCAGTGTGGCTGAAGGTCATTAAGCGAAAGTGGAAGGAGCCCCGCTGGACTGGTCCGTATGAGGTGACCGCCCGGACGGCTACAGCAGTCCAGCTGAAAGGGAAAGGCGACACCTGGTACCACTGGTCGCAGTGTGCACCCGCACACGAGAGCTTGGTGGAGGAAAATTCGTCTTCAAGGAACGCAGGTGTCAAGGAACAGAGGCAGAATAAACCTCTTCACCTGTGTAACGGGCCGACCAGTAGTCCACCTGGAAGGCCGAAGAAAGAAGAGCAGCCTAGGAGGAGATCGCCGCGCCTACAGAAAGGAGTGGTAACAAATTGAGAGTTTGAAAAGGGGTGGTTCAAATAAAAAGAGTAAAAAAGGGAAAGTGGAAGGGGCTTGTTCTGTCAATTATGTTGTCTCTATCTGTATTGGTGGGTATTTTGGTGACCTGTGGTTGTTGTCTCATTCCTTGTGCCCGAAGGTTGGTAGAGAAAGTGATTGTAAAGGCAGTGGACCCTGGGGCGGTGGCCCCTATGTCCATGATGCCGATGATGGATCTGGAGGTAGCCGAGTGGACTGAGGAGTGAACAACAACCTGTGTATCGACCTCTGGTGTGCCAGAGGTCGTAAGGGGGAATTGTGGGGATGAACAAAAAGTATTTTACCAGCATAATATAATCTGCAGTATGATCATTGCTTTAACAAGGTAATAGATAGCTTTAAGATGGCCTTAAGATGTTTATGATGATGCTAACTTTGTATTTCAGGTGCAGTTATAACCATTTTATACATATTGCATATCTGTGCTTATTTGAGTTGATGTTCAGGTTCTTTAAAGGTCGTAAGCCTCACTGACGTGACTGTTCAGGTGATACATGCTGAGGGAAAACTAGAACATAGAAGGAATTGCAATACATGCTTACAAAACACTTATATCAGTTTATTTTATTATCTTTTATATGTTCATATTCTTGTATTAAGGTTTTAGTAGAGGTTCTTGGTTAAAACATTTATTTAGTAGAAGACATACACATAGTCTCAGTGAGCTTCTGGTCTGGTAAAAGGTCAGAAGTGCAACAGGTGAATTGAGAAAGAGCATTTGAGGACGAGACACAGACAGTAGGTGAAGAGGTGACACAAAGAGCATGTGAGGTCAACACACACACACACACACACACACTTTAAATTAGATTTATTTAGAGGAGAGGTTAGTTATGTTTGGCTGTAACTGCAAAATTGTCTTGGTAAAAGAGGAACCGTTTCTTGGTGTCTCGGCAAGAAAGAGGAACAAGACAAGAACTGAAAGGTAGACAGGAAGGGCTAGCCATGAAAATAGAAGATGATTTTCTAGGTGAAAAGTCATGATGATGTTGATCTGATCTATGTATAAAATGTATCTGTGACGCATGAAGGGGCGTCAGTAAACAAACCCTGATGTTATAAAATAATTGTTTGTGCTTTAGTAAGTTGAAGATCAATTGCTGTGTTCAGTGATCTTCCCACATGTGAATTAAAATCTTCGTTTGACTTCACCCGGCCGGACCAGTGTGGTTATTTTTCGATCACCTCTTGTACCCTTTCTCAATTCTTGAATCTTAACAGCAGCCACTATCTTTTCAAGATTTTTTGCTAGGAAAGGGAGATTTGAAATTGGCCTGAAATTATTTAGATTGGAGGGATCTGAACCATTCTTTTTCAGTATTGGGGTTATTATTGCAGTTTTAAGAGAAGAAGGAACAGAACCAGATATAAGAGATGAGTAATATTGTATACAATATTAGCAATCAGTGGGGCAAGAGATGGGAATGAGAGTTTAACAAGATTTGTCGGCAGTGGATCAAGTTTACACTATGATGACTTTAAGTTAGTAATTATGGAAGATAGCTGAGTTATTGTGGGAAGTTCAAAATTGGATAGAGAGAATGAGGACAAAAAATGCAGATAGAACAATTGACCATAACACAGGACGAGGGCAATTGTTGGTAAAGATTCTCAATCTTGGTGTAAAAAAAGTCCATAAATTTGTTGCAAACTGCGACAGAGTGTGCATGTATGGCAAAGGTATCTGGGGGTTTAACAATATTATGCAATGTAGAAAACAAAGTGCAAGTGTTTCCTTCAGCGGATTCAATAACAGAGGTGTAGTAAGCAGATTTAGCATGATGAATAGCTTCTTTATAATGTTGTATATGACTGAGATACATGTCCTTGTGAATAGTATTCCTGGAGAGACATTCCAGGCAGCGTCCGGTAGCTTTAAGTTGGCGAAGTTCAGATGAGTACCATGGCGCAGAGCGAGAGAAAGAAACAGTTCAAGTTTTTTGGGGAGCCAAGGTATCTAAGAGGTTGATTAAGTTCATTGTTATAGTGAGATACCAGGTCGTCTATGGAAGCTGAGGCATTAGTGGTAGGTAAATATATTAATGCCATGGGAAAGAGCTGATAGATCAATGCCCCTAATATTTCTAAAAGTAATTGAGCGGTTTTGTTTATTTTTGTATAGTGGGAAACTAGCATTGAATAAAACTAATTTATGGTCTGAAAAAGGCATGTCCAATACAGCACAATTCTTAGGGGTGACACCAATCCAGCAAACAAGATCCAAAATGTGTCCTTTGGAGTGTGTGGGAACGTCCATATATTGGTGTAAGCCAAAATTGTCCAGACAGGATATAAACAGGATATAAAATCTCTTGTGAGTATTTGATGTGTGTTGATACATTTTTATCTGTTATGCTTTGTTAACTACTTTGATGTATTATGATTGTTATGGTTTTCATATTTAATACGTGCTGGGTATTTTCTCTTTTCCCTCTCCCATCTCCTTTTTTCCTATGTTATTTTGTCAAGCATCTTGGTATACCCTTGGTTTTTCACTGTGCTTTATAAATAATGTTTATTATTATTATTATTATTGACCAATCAATTAAAATGTAAAATAATTAGATTAAACAGTTAGTAGGCATAGTACCAACTAATGGCAATGGTGATGACTAGTTGACTGGTTGACAACTTAGACACATCCTTTGTTTAAACCAACGCAGCACTTAATCATTAGTTATTATTAATCTTTCACTCTCTTCCACAGTGTGTCCTTGTTCCCTCACTCAGCATGCAGCATTATTTACCATCCCCAAATTGAAGGACACGTTATATTTAATGGGAAATGGGAGATCAGAGACAGGCCACGAACTGGGCATCTTAAAAAGACCACACCACAAGAAGAACATTTCCTTACCCTGTCAGCACTTAGGAACCACAGGCAGTCTCTTACAGCTTTGCACTCAAGGTTTACAGAATAATATTGATGATGGCTCTCTATTTAGCTAGGTCAAGTGATGGCTTTTGAAGCAACGGCTTAACTACTGCCAGCTTCAAGGCCCGTGGTGCATAGCTGTTTAATAGAGGTCGGTTGAAAAGACTGCACAGAGTAAACCTCCAGTCTTATTGTACTGCAATGGCTGCCCTTCACCGTCAGGCCCATTGGTGGTGTGCTGATTCTGGCAACATGTGCACTGGAACCTGAACATGTGGAGAGAGGTTCAGCTGTGTGTCCAGATTCTGCCAATGACAGTTGAATTGCTGAGTCAAAATGTGGAGAAGATACAGAGAACACTATTCTGATTGCTGGCCAATAGGCTGGTGGCAGTGTGATGGTGTGGGTCAGCATCACTTTCACTGGAAAACAAGGTTTTTCATCATTGGAGGCAATCTCAGTGCAGAGGGATATAGAGATGTTATTCTGCAACCAATGGCAGTCTGTCATAGTACGGCTGTGAGCCGGCAGGAATTGGACCCAAACGCAAACTCACTGGAGACAGGACTGAACTCAAAATGGCAGCTTTTATTGCTGAACACAAAGACTCTAACAAAACACACAGGGAGCTACAGGTAGAAACACACAGCATGAGGGTACGACGCGACAGGGAGCACAGGAAAACACAGGGCTTAAATACACAGGGGAGTAATTAGGAAATGGGCAACAGGAGGGAGACACAGCTGGGAGAAATTAGGCTAACGAGACAGGAGAAAGGTAAAACTGAACACATTGACATGAGACATGAACTTTCAGAACAAAACAGGAAACTAACAGACAGAACCAGAACGGACACTGAACTTGGCAGGCAGACTCACGAGCAGACACAGTGACACCATGGACAGACAGGGAACACAGGCAGGCATGAAACAAGCACACTAACACATAGCAAACCTAAACAAAAGACAAGGCAGAATAAACAAGTATATAGAAGAATATAAAGAAACACAAAACATCGAGTCCTCAGACTCAGGACCATGATAGCAGTCCATATTGTCAAACTTTGGGACTGAACTCTATCCTTCTGACAATGCTCATCACCACATAGCAGGATTTGTTAGAGACTACAGAATTTGAGAGTGGAGAGGTCTGCCTGCAGTCTTCACCCAACTCCACTGAGCATTTATGGCTGCTGTTTAAAAGAAAGTAAACAGGCTTTCAATTCAAGGAGCTTAATATTGTAAGGTAAAGACCCTACAATAACACAAAGAAAACAGAGTAAAAATCAAGAATACGACCTCCTGTGAGAAAGCACTTTGGCGACAGTGGGTTTCCTTTTAAGAAACCTCCAGCAGAGCCAGGCTCAGGCAGGGGCTGCCATTCACTGTATCCAGTTGGGGTGAGGGGAGCAAGACAGGACAAAGACATGCTATGGAAGAGAGTCAAAGATTGATAATAACCAATAATTAAATACAGAGTGATGTATAAACGTATGGTGAGCGAAAAGAGAAGAGAGAACGAGAAACAACCAGTGCATCATGAGAAGCCCTCAGCAGCTTAGACCTATTGCAGCAGTAACTAAAGGTGGATTCAGGGTCACCTGATCCAGCCCTGACTTTAGGTTTGTCAAAAAGGAAAGTGTTCCAGGTTCCACAGAGGAGGGGCCTTAAAGCTGAAGGCTCTGCTTCCCATATTACTTTGAAATATCCTAGGAACCACAAGTAAGCCCACAGTCTGAGAGCAAAGTGCTCTGAGGTGATATGGTACTACAAGGTGATCAAGATACGATGGAGTCCAAAAGCCATTAAGAGTAAGCAACACTTTTGATACCATGTTGCCCATTTCTGGAGCCGACTACCATAACCTCAGTTTTATTTAAATTTAGCAGCAAAAAACAAAAAAACTAAAATTAGAGGCCATCCAGGCCTTTATATCTTTAAGACATTCCTGTAGTTTAACTAATTAGTGTGTGTTATACCAGGCTTTACGGATAGATAGAGTTGAGTGTCATCTGCATAGCAGTGAGAATGTATGCTATGCCTCCTTATGATACTGCCTGAGGGAAACATGTATAATGTAAACAGAACTGGTCCTAGCACTGAACCCTGTGGAACTCCATAATTAACCTCAGTGTGTGAAGAGGACTCTCCATTTACATGCACAAATTGGAATCTATTAGATAGACATGAATCAAACCACTGCATTGCAGTACCTTTAATACCTTTACAGCATGCAGTCCTCACTGCAATAAATTATTATGGTCAACAGTATCAGTCAGGTGTTTTACAGCTACTCTTTCAAAAATTTTTGAGGTAAACGGAAGATTGGGGTGTGGCCTATAATTAGCTAAGACAGCTAGGTCAAGTGATGCCCATTGTGCATAGCTGTTTCATAGAGGTAGGTTGATCATATCTAAGATTCAAACATTGCAATTTAAACACATTACCTATTACAAAAAAATCACAGTTTGGTGAAATAATCTTTTTGAAAAGGGTGTCAATATCTGAAACCAGGTCTTCAAATGACAAAGTGACTTGCTAAGACGGGGATGTTTTAGTTGGTAGGTCAGACACTTTGAAAGTGTCACGGTCCTGGGTCGGGTCGACCCAGCATTTTGAGTTTCTTATGTTTTGGTTTATTTTTGCATTATGGATTAGTTATTCTCTGGTGGTACTGTTTTGATTACGATTATATTCTGATTCTTTAGTTATCTGATGATGATGTTGATGATGATGATGATTATTTCTGGTTTAGGTTTTGTTATCTTGCCCTTATGTTTAGTTTAGGTTGCCTGTGCTTAGTCGTCTCTGCCCGTATGTCCCTCTGTTTGTCCATGACGTCATTATGCCTGTTTACGAGTCTGTCTCTGTCTGGCGTGTGCTTCCTGTTTTATTTTGTAGGTCTGTGTCCTTTGTCAGTGCGTTCAGCTTTGTGCTCTCCCTGTCTCGTCAGTGTAATCAGCGTCAGCCGTGCCTCCCAGCTGTTTCCTCTTCGCTCTGTTCACCTCTTGTATTTAGTGTCTGTGTCTTCCCCTACTCGGTGTCACATCGTTAACGTCTGTTCACCCTCGCTTCCTCTGTGTGTTCAGTTTGCCAGCAAGCCAGCCTTCCTGCCTACTTATTCCGTTCTTCCAGTTTAGTTAGTGTTTTTCTGTTCTGCTTCTTACCAGCAATAAAGCTGTGTGTT
This sequence comes from Copadichromis virginalis, assembly GCF_057382275.1. Classification (NCBI taxonomy): domain Eukaryota; kingdom Metazoa; phylum Chordata; class Actinopteri; order Cichliformes; family Cichlidae; genus Copadichromis; species Copadichromis virginalis. The sequence continues at coordinate 3,643,333 of NC_140623.1, read as the reverse complement.
TTGAATTACTTCCGCCTCAGTGAGTCCTGCATTTTGGGTCCTCTCTTCCTGCCTGCCTACACACAGACATGACAGAACGATGCGACCACAACCAGGACCCAGCGGACTCGTCCCGGGAGTGTGATCTCTCCCGCATCCAAGGTTTGATGAAGCAGATTTCCCACACCAAAGACACTACGACTATGGTGGTTGGGATTAACGCTATCAAAGCCATCCTGGAGGGAAATCCTCACCTGCGCCAGCTAAGAGGATTTATGGGCTATATGGACCAGCTGCACGAAGCCCAGGAGGTGCTACAAGCTTGCAAACTCGCGGCTTTTGCCCGCTCCCAGTTTGCCAACCTGAAGCCACCGCAGCAGCAGCCGCGGAGCACGGAGCTTCCCGCTACGGAGCAGCGACGGTCACAGGGGAGAGGCGTCTCCACACCTCTGCCGCGGGATTCCTCCGCGTGCTGTTCCGAGCCAAATTCACCGGCCTCCTTCTTGGCAGCGATGTGGTCAGAGGATGAGGAGCAAGTTGTCATCCCTCCGCCACTTCTGTTCCCTCGTCTGGGAGGAAACGCCGCTCACGCCGCCGGCACCCCTTACCTCAGCTGGATTCGGGAACTTCTGAGCAGCCGGCTGGGGTGAGTAACAAGAACACTTTTTCTGTCTCGTCTGAGGGGGGCTGTTCCCTCTCAGGGGATTTAAAGGACTTTGTTCATACTCCTTTGGAGCTTAGAACCATACCCAATAAAGCGAAGGTTAACTCAGAGACTAAAAATTCCAGAGAAGCGCTTGTTGCTGCTAAACTAGCGTCTCCTGACCCTATGGGGCTAGTGCAGCCTGCTCTTCCCCCCACTGGCAGCTCAGCCGAGCGGTCTTTGCCTCCTATTTCTGCTAAGAGCCCAGACGAGCTCAGCCTGCCTGCTAAAGACTGTTTTTTACCTGCCCACTCAGAGCAGGGGAACCCGAGGAAAACTGTTTTCTCTGAGCCCATCCAGCGGGTGAAACTGTGCTCTGGAGGCTCAGGAGAACATAGGCCACCACCCTCTTTACGTTTGCTACAAACACCTCTTCAGCCAGAAGCTCAGTTAGTTGCCCGACGGTCCCCAGTTCAGTCTCCTCCTGTTCTCCAGTCAGTTCAGTCTCCTACTCAGTCGAGTTCAGTGCACTCTCTTGTATTGCCAGCACCTCAGCCATTAGCACTGCCTGCTCCTCAGCCACCATCTCCACCCACTTGTTTTCAGGAGGAGGATAGCCCCACACAGACTTTTGTTGCTCCTCAAGACCTGGCTAAATTTGAGACTTTTGCTCTCTCCAGGGCCTCCCCAGAGGTTAGATGTCAGCATTCAGTTAACTCTGGCCCCCTGGATGTAAAGAAGCCAGCGCTACCAGAGGTCCCCGAGCCTGCTGGTTCTGTTCTGTGCCTGCCAGAGGTCCCCGAGCCTGCTGGTTCTGTTCCGTGCCTGCCAGAGGTCCCCGAGCCTGCTGGTTCTGTTCCGTCCCTGCCAGAGGTCCCCGGGCCTGCTGGTTCTGTTCCGTGCCTGCCAGAGGTCCCCGGGCCTGCTGGTTCTGTTCCGTCTCTGCCAGAGGTCCCCGAGCCTGCTGGTTCTGTTCCGTGCCTGCCAGAGGTCCCCGAGCCTGCTGGTTCTGTTCCGTCTCTGCCAGAGGTCCCCGGGTCTGCTGGTTCTGTTCCTTCTCTGCCAGAGGTCCCAGAGCCTGCTGGTTCTGTTCCGTCTCTGCCAGAGGTCCCAGAGCCTGCTGGTTCTGTTCCGTGCCTGCCAGAGGTCCCCGGGCCTGCTGGTTCTGTTCCGTGCCTGCCAGAGGCCCACGTGCCTGCTGGTTCAGTCCTGTGTGTGCCAGGGGCCCACGTGCCTGCTGGTTCTGAGACTGTTTTCGCTGGGGGGCCCGTGGAGCCCGTCCAGCCTCCTGCTTCACCAGCTGGGGGGCCAGAGGAGCCCGTCCAGCCTCCTGCCTCGCCAGCTGGAGGGCCAGAGGAGCCCGTCCAGCCTCCTGCTTCGCCAGCTGGAGGGCCCGAGGAGCCCGTCCAGGCTCCTGCTTCGCCAGCTGGGGGGCCCGAGGAGCCCGTCCAGCCTCCTGCTTCGCCAGCTGGGGGGCCCGAGGAGCCCGTCCAGCCTCCTGCCTCGTCAGCTGGAGGGCCCGAGGAGCCCGTCCAGCCACCAGCTGCAGCTTCATCCACACCGTCTGCAGCAACATCAGCTTCATCCATGCCGCCGGCAGCAACAGCAGCTTCGTCCTCGCCTGCTGCAGCCTCATCATCCTCGCCAGCTGCAGCCTCCTCATCAGCTTCAGCATCCTCATCAGCGTCGCCTGGTCCAGCTTCAGCATCCTCATCAGCGTCGCCTGGTCCAGCTGCAGCCTCTTCATCAGCATCCTCATCAGCGTCGCCTGGTCCAGCTGCAGCCTCTTCATCAGCTGCCTCATCCTCGCCTGGTCCAGCTGCAGCCTCTGTGTATTCAACCTCGCCTGGTCCAGCTTCAGCCTCTGTGTATTCATCCTCGCCGTCGCCTGTTCCAGCTTCAGCTACACCCACGCCGTCGCCTGTTCCAGTTTCAGCTACACCTACGCTGTCGCCTGTTCCAGCTTCAGCTACACCCACGCCGTCGCCTGTTCCAGCTTCAGCTACACCCACGCTGTCGCCTGTTCCAGCTTCAGCTACACCCACGCCGTCGCCTGGTCCAGCCCCGGCTTCGGTTTCAGCCTCGCTTAGTCAATTGGCAGAACCCAAAAAAATTCACCAGCACTGAGCCGGAGTATCCAATTGGCTGTCGGGCTGTTGGGTGCCGACTGCAGCCCCGTAACCATCAGATGGCAACTGAGACTGAAGACTGGTGCAGGGGCGTCAAACAGCCAGTGACTATGTCCAGATGTTGCAGAGAGCATCCCTGATGACAGAGAGCCCTCGTCTGTGAGGTAACCACTGGGTTTTTCAACAAGACAACGCAGCAGTACACAATGACCGCAGGATAAGGGACCTCTTCCAGGAGAATAACATCACTCTTCTGGACCATCCTGCATGTTCCCCTGATCTAAATCCAATTGAGAACCTTTGGGGATGTTGCAAGTGAAGTTTACAAAAATGGACAACAGTTCCAGACAGTAGATGCCCTTTGTGCGACCGTCTTCACCACTTGTTTCCACTCACCTCATGGAAATGCTTGCAACAAACATACCACAAGGAATTATTGAAGTGATCAATAATAACAGTGGAGCTACTGATTACTGAGTTCATGTTTGAAACTTTGATTTCTGTTGCGTTTAACAGGATTGTTGGAGGTGTGGTCCTAAACTTTTGATCAGCTGTAGAAACAGCCCATTTCAGTTTAATTGTTGTTGTTGTTTTGTTTGTTTGTTTTTAAATAAATTGCAGGCTCAAATGTTTTGTCTCACCCCCATTTCTTCTTGTTGCATGTTGAAGCTCTATTTGGAACCTTGTTAAGATCCAACCATGCAAAATATGAATTTTTGCCCATTTTCAAGTGGTCTTAAACTTTTGATCGGGACTGTACCTTGTTGATGTCATAAGAGAACTGATAGGAAGGCAACACTAATTCAAATAACTACTCATTACAAACAAACTATGTACTGAAAGCACAACACATCTCACCTTTCTTCCTGATGCTCTGTTTGAACGTAGCAGGGTTTCTTGGCCATCTCTTGATTTCATTCTTGATTGGCTGATTGGATATTTGTCTTAACAAGCAGCTGAACAGACATGCCTAATAAATGAAGACTGCCTTAACTGATCTATGAGCTTCACTAAGATTAATGAGAGTGACATTACTGCTGTGAGAATTGTGCTAAAGAAGTTGAGAAAAAACTGTAAAATTTGTACTTTTTGTATTAAAAAGAATAAGATTTGTAACATTTAGTTGGCAAAAAGAATAAAAATCTGTGGTGTCAGTCACAACAGGTCTTACTCTTTCCATGACTGTTCGCTCCACCTCTGTAGGCATGAACCCAGCCTCCTGGATTTCTGACCACTCGGCACTCCACGTGAGCCTGTATTACAGCTGCCTTCTGCACACCCATATCACTAATCCAGCTGTGACAAATCCTACTCGCTGCTAAATCTCCCCACCCTCAACTCCCCAAACCCTTCGACAGAGAAGCCATCGAGCATCCCATCGGGTTCCCTCTACACAGATGTTACAGCTGGATTGCAGATGTGTAAATAAATCACTGATCAACACTGTGAGCTGCATTTTTTTTACAGCGGGACAGCCGATGTTACTGGGTGCTATTTGTTAAATGAAAAGAAATACACCATTCAAATAAAAGTGAAAAAAAAATGTAATTGAGTGCAGTATTGTTTAATCTGCAGCACTCACAATCAACAAACAAAACGAGTTTACTAAAAATGAGACACCCGTATGTTAGGTGAATATTTTCACACTCAGTTCTGTGCCTCCTTTGTTGTATCTTTATGCAGTCACTTTCCCCTCCATCGCAGACTTTTTCACACACACTGCATCTGAAAAGCCACAAGCACTGAGGACAACCCCACACATGCCTCATACCAACTCTTTAGCCTCCTGCCATCTGGCATCAGGGACTAAAGTATTTAGGTCCCCAGTGTCAGACTGCAACACTTTCTTCCTGTAAGCCAACAGAAAGATTAATACTCAAGGAAACTGGAAACATACACAAATACACTTCCCTAAGTGCTTGCACTTTGCAAGAAAAAATGTACATCAGTGAAGGTGTGAACAACTTTGACTCCATTTCCTAGTCTTGCCTCTTGATGACCTTGTTACACACTTTGAATTTTAATATTAATATTAATTTTAATATTAACCTGCCAATCCAAGTCAGTTCCTACTTCAGAGTCCACAGGTGAGTTTTTAAGGTTGAAGTCTCCTACTTATGTACTTGAGGTGCTTTACTTAAGTATTAGGATATTTAATCTATTAACTCATTCACTGCCATTGACGTCTATAGACGTCAATTGAAAGCATACGTTTGAAAATGGCTGGCAGTGAATGAGTTAACATAAAATCTATTAATATATCTATCACATAGGTGGTACTTCTATACCTATGCTATAGTACTCATGTAGCATATGAGACAACACAAAGGCATAATAATGTAATGTCACAATGTAACAATGTAATGGGATACTTTTGTAATTCATAACTTTCACTACTTAATAATACTGAAGAGACCTACAGACTGTCGCCAAGTTTTTATTCATTAAACTCTGTAGCATCCATCATGCTAGGATCTACGGTATAAACTGGCTTGAGGCAACTGTGAATGACTGTGGTTTAAATAAAGTTGAATTCAACTGAATGGACAGACTAGGAAAATCTCTTTGAAAATGAAACAGAATATTTAATGATACTTTGCTCCAAAAAAGTTGTATATAAACACATAGGCACGACATTCTAGAACAAAGAGAGCTCAGGTGTATTAAATTCAAAGTGATCACTCTCATGCTCATCTGTATAAGCACCATCATCAGTCAGAGCTTGATGGCTGCTTTAAATCCCCTGACTGAAGGCCTGTTGGGGATTTAAACCAGAGTGAGCAACGAGTCTGCAGATTTATAAACCTGGGTTGAAAGTCAGGCTTCATCTCCAGGGGACACAAGACTTCTTATCATCTGTGAAGTCTGAAACAGACTCTGAGAGGATCTTCACATGTGATGCTGGTGTCGATGCCGCCCACATGAAGGCGTCCAAAGCTTGTCAAAGAAGACTTAAAACTGTAACTGCTGTAAAAATGGCTGAATTAAGGCTGACAAAACTTGGAATAAGGGAATTCTATTTTACACTTTAACTAAATTAGCAAATATTTCTAAAAGCACCCCTTGGCTCGGACAAATGATTAAGAAAATGGATAAATGCATGAATGTTTTATCATTTTGTAGCAATAAATAGTAATACACAAATAGTTTGTAACAGGTGTGTAACTTCACTCTCAGATTGATTTATTTCTCGATTATGTCCATGTGTCTGAGGTTTGATGTAAAGTGAAGCCCCGCCTTTTTATGTAACCAAGCTTTTCACACACACGCTCATATATACTTAATATTCTTATAAGGCCGGCTGGAGTATAAAGCCTGCATGTGCGAGCATGTGAGCAGCTGCTTAGCATGTGGCCCCTCCCACCAACCGTTTGACCCCAGTTTTACTCATTTCACCGGACTCCAAGCACCCTCCTCCCCCCCAATCAGCAGCCATCTCCGCCCTGCTCTCAGCTTTGTTTACTCCCGAAACATCCGGACCAACAGCTCGAGCCAGTCTTTACTCTGTAAACATATATTTCACCATCCAACATCAATCACACACACCTCAGCATCATGCGGGGGCTACTGGATAGCAGCTGGATGAGGTTTGGACCAGCAGGCAGAGAGTCGTATGACTGGGTGACAGGATCTCCTTCAACATCAGAGCAGCAGGTGTGTAGAGTTCAGCTGTGTAAATCTGACAAATTAATCCTTTATATTAAAGCTCCCCCAACAACAACTACTACCGTACTAATAATAATAATAATGAATGAAAGAAACATTTCTCACCTAGCTTATTTTTGTGTATCCTTGTTTTTAAATTAAATGTTATAATTTTAAGATATGAGTTATTCCAGCACTGATGCTGCAGAGCCAACATCTGTTGGAATAACACCATAACACCTTAAGATGAGTTACTGGCTCCTCTGCTGCTTTGATGATAGCAGATGTTGGTTGTTAAGGAAACAGATTTTTACATTAAGCTCAAAGTTGCAGCTGTTATGTTTAATAAATACTTTTATGCTACAGTTAAATTAAAGGTTTTTTTATTTAAGTCAACTCATTTTTTTTCAGTTAATCTGATTTAATTTTCACCTGTTATATGTTCAATTCAATTCAATTGAATTCAATTTTATTTTATATAGCGCCAACATGTAACTCTGTGAAATGCAGAGTTGCCTCACTTTCCTGTTGCCTATCCAGGCAGCATTAACTAATTGCTAGAAAAAGTGAGGCAACAGGAATTAGGGACACTATGAGTGGACGTAAGAAGAACATGTTTCTTCACACGTTGTTCTCTCAAAGCTGGAGGGCTGTAGAATCACCCTTTGTTTCTGGATCAAACCGTCTCAGGGTTATGAGTGATCAGCACTGCAGATGTGCAGGTGGGACAGCTTAATCTAAAATGAAATCAATGTTATCTCACTGCAGAAACAGCTGCTGCTTATTATAAATTGCCCACAGGTGTGAATCTTAGTACGAAAGTCTGTCTGTCTCTATGTGTTAGCCCTGTGACAGACTGGCTAACTGTCCAGGGTGTACCCCGCCTCTTGCCCTGGAAAAGCTCCAGCCCCCCGGCGACCCTGAAAAGGATAAGTGGAAGAGAATGGCTGGCTGGATGGATTATTACAGCAGTTGTAGTAGTAGCAGTATTCTACTACGAGACAGCCAGGTTCCTTTTGTTTGTACAAATTTGTTCATAAAATACCAACTGTAATAATTCAACAATTTGTAAATGAAACATTCTGACACATAATTTATGCACTGTTAGTGAATGAGGGCTGTTTTTTGGTTAAATGGTACATTTTTTCAGTTTAAACATTTGATTTGTTTTTAATGTTTTATTGTGAATAAAATCTTTTGGGTTTTTTTGGGAGGGGGGGGGGTATAAGGTTATATACTTACCTGTACATCATTAGCAATCTGCATTAATTTGCACATCTCTTACATGAATGTGCTTATAGATGACTATGGAAGTTCTGACAGTGCTGACAAATATATCATGAATTCTTCTTTGCTGATCTCTAGGACAACAGTTTTTATGGACTCGAATTAGGATTTCCAGAAAGTGTGGAGCTGGTGGTTTACATTATCCTTCCAATTGTCTCCGTCCTCCTGCTGGCTGTCCTGGTTGGTCTGATATACTGCTGTTATTCACACAGTAAACTAAGCTTGGCTAACATCATCACTCTTGACCTTGAGGATGCAGAGAGCAGCGTTGAGTTTCTGTCCTCTCTGACCAAGAACGCCGAGCGCCACGCCAGCACCAGCTCTGATGGATCCGATGGAGTCTTTGTTATGGTCTACCTGCCTCCACCGTACGAGGAAACGCTCACCAAGATCACCAGAGCTGCCAGCCTATCCAGTTCCAAAGATGTAGAGTCCATAAAAATAGAAAATATAGAAGCAAAAATGTGTCCAGAGCTCAAATCCACTGGGTGACAATTGTCCTAAACCAGACCCAGCCAACTTAACTATCATCCAACTCTCCAGCGCAATAGAAAACTTTAGCTTCTCTTGGTTCCTGTTTTGATCTTAGTACACATCAAGTCTTGTGTGTTTTTTTTCCTCAACACTACATGTAATATCTTTTCTAGCAGCAGAGGGCAGTAGCAATCTCTGATAAAGCAAACACACCACATGCCAGTGTAAACAGATACTGGAAAGGACCATCTAGCTGTTCAAGAGCCAAACTGGACTTAAAGGGAACAAATGATATGAATTGCATGCTGGTCTTTATTTACTGTCTTTATTAAAGTTGATTCTGTTCATCTGGACGTAGCGTTTTCAGTGGGAGAAATATTTCATTATTTATCCAGGCTTCTTCAGTCTCAGCTGACTGCAGGTTTACACAACCTTATAAACAATACATTTGCACAACGACTGAAACTAGCACCACTGAATGAACAGTGGGCTGGGAGGTCAGTTTAACCCCAGTTTAACAGTTAGAAAACCTGAAACTTATGGATTTCTAACTGTTTTGGGGTCAGGACGAAAGAGTTAAAAGCCAGAGAGATGCAGTGTTTAGAGAAAACGCGTCTCAATTGTGATTGTGTGATTCTCCTGACACACAAGGGATCACTAAGGGTTAGTGTTGTAGCGTCCTGATGACACCCAGTTTGTGCTCCAGTGGATGATGAGAGTCAGACATTAAATACTGATCCGTGTCCGTAGGTTTAAGGCACACATCAGCTTTTAAATGTCCACATTACTGTTGTAAATCTCACAGTCTATGAAGGCCAACCTGCCATTTTTCGCATCCTCCCTGGTGAACTTGCTGTGTTGACCCACCGTGTTAATGTGATCAGTGAATTGTGGTATGTCCTGAGATTTGATTTTCTCCAGGTGTCATCCACATACCTGATCCAAAGCTTGTTGGTGTTCCATGGTAGGATAACAAAGCCCCCTTTTCCACTTCTACCATTTGCAGGTTGGCCAAAATCGATGAAACTGGGGAACCCATGGCACAGCCATGTTTCTGCCTGTAGTACTGACCCTTATTTCTAAAATAGGTGTAATGAAGACAGTTCCAAGAGCAAAAAAATGTGGTACGTGCAGAGAGTGGTCCTGTTGCTGAGGTTGGGGTCACCCTGTAATCTCTTACAAACTACCTCCACTGCTTCAGTAACTGGAACACAAGTGAAGAGAGATGTAACGTCGTACCAGACCATTGCTTCATCTGCCTCTATAGTCAAAATCCGAGGTGTTCTGGATGTGGTGTTTATAAGATTGGGGAAACCTGGAGCCTGAAGAAGTCACTTGAATGAGTGATGAAATGTTTCGCCCACTGAAAACGCTACTTCCAGATAAACAGAATCAACTTTCTGGGATTTCCTTATACCTGAACGATTGAGCATGCATCAAGACATTTACTGCATGTGTGAATACACTTGTTTGTGTTTTCAACTTGTTTCGGATTTTCTTTCCCCTCTGTGACATGTGACCGTGACATGTGTGTGACTTGTCCCCAAGGACAGAGTGGAACAGAGAGAAAGACAAATGTAGAAGTGCAGGATGAAGAATCTAAAGAAACTGCATCAAAGACTGACCTCTAGTGGTAACAAGCCAGAATGACAACATCAACAAATTTGCTTACTCTAATATGGTTTTAATACACTGTATGATGTACACGATCACATGTTATGGTCATAATCTTTAGTAGAAATCTGATTTATGTTCCCAACACTGCACATGAAACCATGATAGCGGTATTATTTGTAAGTATGCCAGGCTGAAAGAAGCACAGAATTGTTTTTAGCATTTGTTATTGCGTCATATATCATGTTTGAACAAAAAGATGTCTTCATTATTGAGGATCAAAAATAATTAAACTACAGCCCTTGAAGGGCTATCACCTGCCAACAAAAAGGTCCTGCATTTGAATCAAGGTGGGATCAACCTTTCTGTGTGGAGTTTGCATATTATCCAGTACTTCAGCAGCCTAACACAGTCCAAAGACATGCATAGGGGTAAGTTAACTGGTGCTTCTAAAGCAACTGGGGTGAATAAAAACATGAAATGGTTCTGGATTTTTGACACTAAAGGACACCTTGTTCGTCTCTGTGAGGCCAACAGCCTCCGACCTTGCAGTAAGAACAAGTTGGATAGCTCTGCACCGTCCTGCTAGAACTGTTGGGGCTCTTGACAAAGCTGAAAGTGAATCTTACTTGTCGAGTACATCCTACATCTATATTGTGTCTCCTGATGCTAAAGTTTAGTAATCAACCTCACACTGGTGATGAGTGCTCCCACTCTGCCTGCTCTGTCCTCTTTCTGGTTTTGTGTAGAGACAGGCAGGGTGTGCGAGGCAGTTCCTAAAGGAAGTACACCTACTGGCTGACTGTTTTAAAAATGGCTTGATGCTAACAGCATCTTTCTTCCTTTTAACACCTTCACCACATTCATGAACTCATCACATATATTTTGATGGTAATTGAATTTGATTGTTTTGTTGTTGCTATTCAAAACTCCATTATCTGTGTGGTCTCACTGTTTTGTTTGTGCTTTGAGCTGCTCCATGGCAGTACCTGTGCCATAGGACATTATTATCTCTACTTATCTAAGTCACTGGTTAACATTTCTGTATTCTCCTCTTCACACTGCTCATCTTAATCCACATTTCCTAGATTCAATTCAGTTCTTCCAGACAACTCTAAATCTTTACTTTACATGCTTTAGTTTTATTTTATTTTCACAAATCACTTTATTCCTGTTAACATATATTCATTACTAATGGCATTCAGCAAAGTACTCAGCTGCTTGCTTATCTTTGCACTTATCCTGCAAGATGAGCTTAATCCTGCAAGAGAACAGATTTGCATTAGTTTATGTATTCAAATATTGCAATTTATTAGGAATAGCATATGCACTGATCTCACAAATATCTATTCAATATTTAAATATTGAACATTATTAGTAAAAGCAACGAGTTCATCTTAAAGGTCATGTTTTCAAAACAGATAAAGACATAACTCACTCTTTCTTTAGCTCCTTCCAATGGGCTGCCCCAAAACCTTTTTCACTGTGGAAATCATGAAAATAGGCACTGAAGTGAATTTCACTGAGTACTCACGGTTCCTTCTGTTAATAATTGGTGTAGTTGCAAACAAAACATTCAACTTTCTAATCTGATCACAACAAAATCTCTCAGTTGTCATCGTGGATCTTTGCTGGTTCGTTGCATCCTGTGACATCATACCGACAAATTACACAGAAAAGACAGAAAGACCTACACCAGATCGACGAAGAGCTTCATCAGACAGCGGACATCGTCTTGTATGTCATCATCAATCAAGTCTAGAAGGAGAAAAAGAAACAAACATTTTTCTAGTTCAGATGTAGATTCTGTTTATTTACATTGTCTAGGCTTGACGCTACAATTACATCTGATATTCTATCCATCAAATTTCAAGAAAATAACAAGTGAAAGATATTAAAAATCTACAAACGTACTTATTTGCCTGTAATGAATGATACTCACCCATGCAGTTTATCGCACAAATATTTGGTGATGAATTTGTGCCGTTACCACAGACCAGCTGATCCCAGAGCTGGAAAATGCCATAGAGTGTGTCGTCCGAGTCCCCAGAAGAATTGTTCTTCTGCCAAATGCCATCGTCTCTCAGCCCGTTACTGACCAAACTGGTGTTAAATTCTGATACGTTTTCCACAAAACAGACGACTGGAGAAGAAAAGAGAAGCAAACTGACAAATGTTTTTCAAACGACTGGGCATATATCTGTTTAATTTCCTCTGGATATTTATGGCTCCTAGAAGTTGCTAATAATTCCATGACTTAGTTTTTCCTAGCACCACCAACATTTCAAAACATGTCTTTTAACATATCTTAAACAAACCCGAACCAGTTTCACCTAACATTTTTACCACTAATCTGGTTGATCTGGAGGAAGAATATTTATCTGTGTTTGGGATCATTATCCTGTTGCAATATGAATCCTTCTCAAAGATGACAAAGCAGCTGCCATCTGGCATGTTTCTTTGCTATCACAGTGGTGCTTAATAAGTTGCTGAGAGTTTGCTTTGTCATTTCACGTGAATCGTTGGATCTTAGTTGTTCACATTAAAATGGGATTTCAGAGAGGAAACAGAGTCGAGCCCACAGTTAAAGTACCTTAATAATGAAACTAAAGCATAAGAGCAAGATAGAAGAGTGAGTTGGGCTAGCTTGCCATTTAAAGTGAACACCAAATTACTGTTTATATTAAAGATATACAAGAAAAAAGATGTCAGGCATGACTCTTGTCATACTCCCAGTTTGTTTACAAGTCTAATGTTTTGATTTCATCAGCTTTCAAAGACTCTATACGAGACTTAAAACAAATATCAATATAAAATCGAAGTCCTAAAATACAATAAATCCATTAAATTAAATCTATTTCATTTCTAAGCAGACTTCAGTGCATCGTTGCCACTTACTCTTGGTCACGAACTTCTCACTGTCCAGTCCTGAATCTTTTGCTTTCTGTGGAAGGCTGCTGGTTGCCCAGATCAGTTGGTCTCTCAGTTCACATTTTGGCACAATTCGTCCACCGGCCCAGCTGCAGCCCAGCACTACCAGGAGAAATATTCTGTGTACCCTCATCTTGAGTTCATCTGTCGTCTCTGACTCAAAGAGCATACGTGACTTAGAATATATCATCTGCAGAGCCGCTGGCAATAGGCCATCTCTTGTTCACTTTAGATAAATGCCATTCCCTGAATGGAGCACAATAGTTATCCCCACCAGCAGCCAATATCACATGGCTTCTGAGCTCAAAAGAGGGTGTGGGAAGAAAATGATATGTCTACCTGAAACTCTCTTTTCTTGTTTATAGGGCATGCCTTCATGTAGCTGAAAAGACCTGGCTGAGAGTGTAAAGGACAGACGAGGTGAAGCTGAATTATCACATTATCAGGATTCATAATTTCAGAGGATCAGGTGTTTGAGCACACAGTGTTACTACAGTAACCACAGAATGTATTAAATATAAGGCCACCTGATTCCTGAGTGCAGCTGTCATTTTATATCCAACAAAAAGAAGAACAATAACAAGTCCAGCAAAACAGCAACATAAGAAGAGCAAATCATCTTCACTCAGGAAGGAGACTAAAAAGAAGAAACCAGAAGTACAACACATTATACAAGCAGTGCTCATCTTCATTTGACTTGCAACATTACCTCATATTCCACAGTCCAAAAGTCAAAATGCTGGGTCAAAGTCTCAGGACCGTGACATAGATTGCATATTTATTCAGGTACCTGACCTGTGTGTATTTTGCTGTGCAGAACTTACCTCCAGTAAACAGACCAAATAACACGAACAATATCATCAGTTGTTTTAAAATCAGTGAAACTTTAAAGGAAACAAAAATGAATGCACTTTATGTGTCAACATCCAAAATCGAATTTACAAAAGCTTGCCAGGTTTTCACGACTTTAACTGCAGTACGTTTTAATGCTTGATGATGATTATCATGATAAACAAAATAAGCTTATTTGAAATATTTGTCAAGAAACCTTAAAGCAGATTGTCGTGAACACAGTCACAGTTTGCTGTTCAATAATTTCTTCCCAGGCATCATTGTAAGCCTACAAGGAAGTCATTGGTTAAAAATAATAGTGAGGGAAAAAACTGTCAACTGTGAAAACTGTAAAATTTACTGCAAGCATCACGGTTATGTCTCCACAAAACGCACGAAACAGCAACAATGATCTGACAGATAAATTCAAGCTACACAAAGTCAACCTAAAAAATAGCCTAGTCAATGTACGATGTTATAAAGGGCTTAAAAGTCTTTGAAAGTTTTCTCACCTTTACTCTGCACACAAAGTGAAGTTAATTTATTGTTTATATAGGTTGACAGTGGCTTATTCTACAATCATAAGTGCATGAAATATAAAAGCTTCCTGTTGAGCTGTGGGGAGCGCTTATAAATTAATTAGGGCCTAGAAATTTGACTGCTATCGGGGAGGGCGTTCCCGAAGCGGGTAAAATTGACCAGCAGGGTGGGCAAACCTGGGCCTTAGAGGCTTTTAAATTAGTCGAAAACTTAGGTACTGAGGTTTTGAAGATGAAGTGAAGATGTGATATGGTAATAGAAATAATTTACCTTGGCAGTCAGTGGCAGTCTTTTGTTATAAATGTGTGAATGTATAAATGAAGTGTAAAATTGTTATTTGGATGAATGATTAAATGTGCACATTGTTTTGAGAGGAAAGGCTGTGTGTGTGTGTGTGTGTGTGTGTGTGTGTGTGTGTGTGTGTGTGTGTGTGTGTGTGTGTGTGTGTGTGTGTGTGTGTGTGAAAGTATTGTGTGAATGATGCTACAAAACCGAGCTAAAGAATGGTGATCTGTGTGAAAAAAAACTGTTAATTATCCTGAGGATTTGTGCCAAAAGAGCTCTGTTAAGTGTGCTGGATTTTGATGTGAATGCTTGCAAATGCAAAGAGCTGAGTATATTTGTGTGTGTGTGTCTGGCAGGAAGTGAACAACTTTGCATGCCCATAAAAGGAAACTGGCGGATGTGTGGAGTGTGCAACCAGAGAAAGAGAGATGTGTTAAAAATCTAGGTAGTGTTAAGAAATGGTAATGAAAATGATATTAAATAAATGTTTTAGTGTGTTAATACACGTGTCCATGGACTCTTCTCAACTTGAAAACATGAGTACAGCGGCAAAATGATAGATTAACAGAATTAGGACGAAGACAGGCCAGACTTTGGCTTAAAAGTTTGACAGCTTCACCTCTCATTCTGTCCTTATCCTGAGAAGAAGCTTAAAGGACAGTCACTTTCCTGATGAAGACAGAAGACAGACAGAACTGCGATGGACTGACGATGTGGACTGAATCTTTGACTGACCGGACACTGAGACAAAGACTGGACCAAGGTTAGGATGAGTAAATGTTGACAAACAATTAACCACGCAGGGAAGAGAAAGGGGATGCTTTGCTTTGCTTTTGGCAGGGGCAGGAGGAGAAGAGAGAGAGACTGGAGGTTCACATGAGAGTGTGGAGCTGGAGACTTAATCTTGCAGCTGGTAATTTTTGGTTGCTGATGTTTGCTTAAGAAAATTATGTTTTATTGACTGGGTTTAGATTATGGTATTACATTATATTGTTGGGAAAATGCCAAATGCTAAGGGGGAGAAAATTTTTGACATTACTGATGTTACCATTAACCAAAGTAGGCCACTGTAGAAGTGTGAAAACGAGAAATTAAAATTTACAACAAAGCTTACCTAAGAGAATTCAGGATGTGCTGAATAAAAGCAGCCATACTAAATATTGACTTTCACGTTGGTTGGAATTGTACAAGCCCCAGTTTTGCCTTATATGCTGTATATGGTGTTTATTGTTTGGGTTGTTTTCCATTGTAGTTTGATGTAAAAGCAGACTGGCCTGTCCTGACTAGGACAGAAAGAGCGACCTCCTCTGGACAGGAGGCACTTCTGCAGATATCAGACTTGCCACATTTATATAACATGTACTGTATATACATATGTTGGTTTGGTTCAGAAGCGTGGAAAACAGGAAAAGGACCCCCATGTGGGATTCAGGAGACGGAATGTAAAATCAGTGGGTAGATTTATTAAGAAACTCTCAAAGCAAACACAAAACAAGGACGTCAGATGAGCTGGCGCTAAATAATCAAAACTAGGAATCACAAGAGGCATAGATATGAACATGGACACTACACAGATGGATGAGTGAAGAGCGAGCTAATATATACTAGGTAACGTGAAACACCGGGGAACTCAGCTAAAAAATCAGGAATAATGTTAATGGAGACATAAAACTCAATATGAAGCACACGAGATTATCTAAATAAAACTGAAACTAACACACACACTGAGAACCAGACTAAGACATGCGAACCCGAGAACCTGAGAGACAGAAGAGAAACAGGCAAGACAGGATAGAAAGAACAGAATGGAATTACAAAAGGAGACAACTCAAACTACAGAACCAAGAAGATGAACTTGAGTATAAACAGAAACTACAAACAGAGGATATAATAAATGCAAAGAAAGCCATCAAAATCTGCTCCTGAGAAATGTAACTGAGTGACGGAAGATAAATGAAAATGTTACCAAATCGTAAAACCATCAACAAACAGCCTCAAAAGTTCCTAAATAAATGTATTTTCAGTTGCAGCATATTGAGAGGTAAAACATATAATACTTCTTGTATTTGTATGGCTTTTTTACAAGCGATTCACGTAACTTCCTGCAGTGTTTTCTTATGATAGAATCCATTTCTAAAGCATGAATGCAGAAGTGCACATGTTTCTCTCGTGGACGGATCATGTGGGGCTTTTGTTGCACTAAAGAAGATATTGTGCTTATGTAAGTAGTTAATGCCAGAAATGATAAGGATCATGCCAGACAGTACATGTATGAACATATCACATACCTGGATTGCTAAAAACAAAACAGGTTTTTGAGCCAATGACCTGATGAGAATACAGACGTGTTATCATAGTGCTTCCGTTTTTGATTCACATCAGAACGAATGTGCAGCTCAGAGAAGGACTTCATGCACTGTGTTGGTTTAGTATCTGAAATAAAAATGTACTTTAGTTGAACAAATACAAAGTGTTTCTGCTATTACTGGATAAAAATCTGCTTGAATGTTCCCCAGTTTTTAACTATTTTTAATTTGATTTTAAGTTAGAGGGAGGGTCAGCAGACAGCTGGCATGTGAAGATAATCAGTTACCCCGGTAACCCCAGCTGAAGTTAATTGTCTTTCATGAACAGAAAGCCTGGATTTTCCCTCATCTCAGGGTTAAGTTGACAAATTCAGAGTTGTTAGCTAAACCTGCTTTCTGGAATAGGGCTCTGGTTTGCTCTTGTGTTTTGTGGTTTCACTCTCTCCGTGGTCTGGCTTGGGTTGGGCATGCATGGTTCTACTTCTGGATGGAGGTGTGGTCTCCCGCTCTTTGGTCATCCGCTTCATCACCTGGATTCTTCTTCTGCAATGTAAAGTAAGCTGTTCCACTCACCTCCCAATCCAGTATCACGGAGTAACATTGACAGCATTTCTGACAGACTTACCTGGACTAATTTACCTCTCCGCTCACGCAGTGAAATGCTGTCCAGTTACCTGCTTTGGCTCCATGCTGTGATCCTCTCTGTGCAAGCTATTCTTTCATGAAAAACAAAACCTGTAGCCCTCTTCAATTACCACCAATTACAAAAATGCAGTAAAAGCAATAAGTCTATTGGAATGATTTCAGTTTGTTTTAATGTTAAACATGGTAATGTACTGCAATCCACAGGAGAAAAGGATTAAAACAAAGACAGACATGTAAAGTTAAGATTGCATATTCATGAATATCACATTTACAATATGAATGAGCAGAAAATACAGTTAGATGTTATTTAAAAGTGACACACTACAGCTGAAAATGATCCTGGCAGGCTGAACAAGGAAGGTGCTGCTCCCAGACTTCCGCATTGTGGCGAAGGACACTCAAAGCTCTCAGAGTGCAAATATCAAAGCTCGGCTGGTAGCTTTCCTGTTGATGGTTTGGAGACGCACGGAGGTGCTGAGACTGTTCACTGTGGTGTTCATAGCTGTTACATGGTGAAAAATAGCATGAACACAAGCATTAATACCTTAAAGTCACTGATAATAGCTTTGCTTGTCTCAAAGGCTGACCGCTCAGGTGGAAATGTCCAGACTCCACGGTCTTGGACTACAGCTGGCCAGTTGAGACGGTGGTCTCATTTTGAGCTACGTGTGGGGTGTGTTTCTGGAGGCAATGGCCCCTTTCTCCACCATGTTTGGTTCTGGTTGGGGTGACACATTAGCTCCAGTCTCACGGAAAGCAAAAGAGCGACTATTGTCACCTGATGCTGTCCAAGAGGGTGGAATTGGAGTCTATTTTCAAGATGCAGGGGTTACTTGAGAAGTTGCATTATACAGAGAACTACCACAACAGTTACCTGACTAAGACTACATGCATGGAAGCATTAGAAAATACATGTAGCAGAAATTACTTATTTCTCAGTATAAAAGTTATATATTTCTGAAGTAGTTTAATCACTAACAGTGAAAACTGAACATGTTTCTTTTGCATTAATGAAATAAATCATCTGCAAAAGTAAATATCACATGTAAAATGTTGGCCTTTTAAAAACATATTTAGATACATAAACACTTTTAAACAGTATTAACAAAAATGCTATGTTCAAAAAGGCAGCTATATTTATTCCACTCTAAGCAAGATCATCTCCAAGTGGTTTATGTCAGACACACTGAACTCAAGAGCAGACTGTTTGATGTCTCTAAGAATCTAAAGATTTCAGGACCCTTCATGGGAGGCATGCCAGAAAAACATGTGCTTTCTAAAAAGAATATAAAAAGACAACAGACTGAAGCTGAATAAAGACAATGACCAGCTAGATAACTAAACCTAACCTTTCTGTATAAAAAGCTGTCTGAAGGGAATGCTGAAAAATAAGGGCTCATAATGCAAGAAACTTGACCATATAATGGCTCAAAAAGATTTCAGGGTTTCATCGAGGACTAATTCTATAGAAATACACAGAACTTTGAACTTTAAGATGTGGGGATTTGAAATAGTCTGCTAATTCAGGAATACTTTTGTCCCTCTTCCCGCTCCACCACAATCACCCACACATGCAGGGCCTTGGGGTAAAGGTGTGTCACCAGGGTGCAGGGGAGGTATCCCCCCCTCTGTCCCCTTCTGGCTGCCTGTGCCTCAATTTTATCCCAAAACATTCACATTACTCACACTCTCATTACACATACATATAGGATCTTGGGGGTGGGCACGCTACACGGAATCCAAATTACCATCAGGGTGTACACCTCACCCCTGGCGTCGTTGCCCACCTCTCAATTTTAAATACACGTAGACATTGAGGGCTAGCAGGAGGGGCTATGCGCTTACCTGCTGCTCTCTGGCAGGTAGCTCCATGCCCTCCTGGGTTTTAAATGCACCTTAGAACACACATGCATCAACACTACATATGAGCGGGTGGAGGGAGGTTTGGAGTCTTCACACACCCCGTGTGTGCGGCCTGCTGGAGCGGGGGGGCTAGGAGGAGGAGTTGGCTGTCCGATTGGGGTCTGGAATGTGGGGCCTCCTTGCTGCTGCTGCGGAGTCGGGGCGGTCTGCTTCTCTCCACCGCAGGGAAAAGGGTAACACTACCTGGGTCTGGGTGCAGTTTCCCCCTCCAGGGGCAAGGGTACCTAGACCCGGTTCGTAGAGTACGCTTGGGGAGTGTGATCGTGTGTACAGCGTCTCTTTATGTCTGTCTCCACGTTGGTTGAGTGTGGAGTAAGTGCATATGAGAGCATGAGGGTGGGAATGGATGTTTGTGTCTGTGTGTGCCTGTATGTCTGTGTCTATGTCAGGTTGGGTATCAGGCGCCACCTCTCTGGGGACATCTCAGGCCCTCCAAGGTATGGAGGCCTATCTCCCCCCACCACCACTTCCCCTGCCAGTGGCAGACGCCCTCAGACATCGGTGCGTTGGTGGTTCTTTGTGTCTGGGGATGGGGATGGGCGTCCAGGTACACACCGGCTCACTCCTTGGTGGCTGCTTGTCGGGGCCTGCAGCCTGGGGCTCGCTCGGGCCACTTCGGAGGTGGGGTGCCCCCGGCCTCTCGGCCTCTCGGCCTGGGGCTCGGTCACTCAGGCACGGCTGGCTGCCGGCGGAGCTCACGGGCGCGTCACTGCAACTCCCCCTGGCTTCTGCTCCGCGGCTGCTGAGTGAGCCCTCATCTGGGACTCTCCTCAGCTCTTTCTGGGACAGTGGCGCGGCTGCCCCTCTGTTGGTCTTCCTTGGTCTCTTGTGTTCTGGGGGCCTCTGGATGTCTGGAGTTTTGATCTCCTCCATACCTGCTTCACGCCCTGGAGGACGGGGCTGTGGCCCCCCCACACCCTCTAGCAGATCATTACATGAAGGAACCTTTTAAAAACAAGCGCGTCCATGCTCACAGGTGTACACACGGGTGATCACACCCACAAACTACACCCTTTTTGGCTCCTACCTCAAAGCACACTGTGTTCTGTTGATCTTATGTGCTGCACAATAATGTTTAATATTTAGTATTTACTGTCATATTCCCATATATCATTGTGATGTTGTTTATTCTATTACTCTCGTTTTCTTCTGCTTGTTTTCTTTTTTCTTTCTCAACAGGTGATCCAGGTGATTGATATATGCATTTTTTGTCTGCTTATTTTGTTGTTTTTGTTTTTTCCCTTTATCCCCGTCCCTCTTCTCCACTGTTTTTCTTTCCCTTTCTTTCTCCCCTTTCTTTTCCCCAGTCAAATCTGTCCCATATTCAGCAAGTGAAAATAAAATAAACAATAAAAGGTGAATCAAATGGACCATTATGGCAAGGCTGGGATGGTCTATTTGATAAAGTAAATCCGTTGGGCATCTTTCTTCGCCTTTAGACAATAATTCTGATGGCAAAAGAGCCAAACGGGACAGGCAACAAAAAAAAAAAAAAGGAAATACTTTTGTCAAAAAAGAGTAAAATATTATCATTTTAATGAGCTATTGTCAGAAACAAATGAACATCTTCAAAATACCTCAAATATTTTTGTTTTGTTATGTTTTTCCTTTTCCTCCGATCTGAGGCCAACAGTGTAACTGATTTTTCAACCGAAGAATATTTGATCTTCTGATATTTGTGCTGAATCACTGTTCAATGTTTTCCCCATGTGTTTGTCAACTAGAACCTACCACTGGGATCGAATGTTTGCTTGTCCATTTGATATTTTTCCTATTTTTGTTGAAACTGAGAACATGTATGTTTTATATACAAGTGCTGTACAAAAAAGAATGATAAATAATGTAAGTATAACTATTTTGCAAATAATGACAGAAAAAAACACAGAAATGGTCTTTCATCTGTTTTTACATTTTAAGCTTTTATGCCTTCTTTTTTATCTTTTAGCTGTAACAAGGTAAATCACTGATGAAATACAGGAAAAATCCCTTGTAATCGCCACAGCAAAGATTCATATAAAACCAGCTTACCCACAGGCCTTGGAGTGGATAGTGTGTACTCTGCCCAGCTGTCCTGGATATAATCCATGCACATTCCTCCCCAAACGTGATCTTCTGTAGAGAAAAAGAAACAAAATTCTGTGTGAAAAACTTTTTGCTCTTACTCCTGACATTGCTACACTTCATTAATCATGATATCCAAAAATATAAAATAATAAAATTACATTTGATCACATGAAAGTTCATGAAATCAATAAGGTTACAGACTTTTCTAATACATTTTTGAAAGCTAACTATAGGGCCAGTTGTTATTTCTTTCTCCAGTGGGCTAGTAGAGTTTTGCTCCAGCAAGATAGAGAAATCAAATCCAAGCTATCTGCCGAGTACAGTGACTGCATTTGCTTCTACTTGGATTTCTGCATATATTTGGGATTTACTGTAAATGTAATACTTTTATGACAAGAATGATCTGATGTTAGCCAAATATATAGTTACTCCACTACTGCAGCAGGATAGATGTGAAAGGTTTTTTGAAGTCTTTCTCCTTTCAATTTTGAAACTTACATATATACACTTTTACACTGTTCAAAAAGAATTGCCTGACATTCTTTTGGGGGCCTTGTGCTCAATCCACGGCAGTGTGGAGACCAATTGGCATTTGACAATGAAGACAAAATTGGCAGATCCACCACTGGCATCCTGTGCTTTTCACAAATAAGCGCATGCTCACCCTACGCACTTTAAGACAGATGTAACAGGGTCTGGAGAAACTGTGGAAAACGTTGTGCTCCCTGTCACATGGTTCAGCATGACCGGTTTGGTGGTGGGAAGAAATCACCAGGACACCATCTGCCATCTTATTAGCTTGTCATACAAGCATGTCAGGGTCAGACAAACTACTGAGTGTTATTTATGTTGTTGCAATGAAATTTCTGCAAAATGATCCAGCCTGCCACATCAGAATTTCATTTTGAATTAAGGGGTTGTGTGTGAATTCAGCCCTTTGTAGGCTGATCATTTTAATTTCCATCAAACGATGCCATCCTGCCGTTCCTAACACAATGCGCAGTTCAGTATAGATATAAGCATGACTTTATTTTAACAAGTTTTTTTATTTCTTTCTTTTATTTTGTAGCAGTATAATTTACATTTATTACTTATACCATAAGTAAATTTGAGGGCTATTTGTAACAAAGTATTTACACATTATGGCATTAATACTTTTACTTAAGCAAAAGGTCAGAGTGTTTTTTGAGAACTTTATCCAGATTTAGTTTGAGAGAGTGACCACTCACTTTGGTTTTAACATAGCTGGTGAGACAAGCTCTTTGGAGTTGTGAGACTCTCTGAACTCATGCAGCCTCACAGCGACACCGGATCCTGCCATCACTGTCCAAGTTAATGTCTGCAACGGATCCCAGTGAAGGTCAACAATGAATCCACTATCACAGTTCAAGTTTGAGAGTTTCCTGAAGAAAACACAGGAGACACAATAATCTCTGCTGAATAATGCATTTCTATATCATCAGTCAGCCTTTAAATCTGTGAACATGCCTAATTAGAACCCTAAGAAATACAGTCATCTTTGAGCCTCTAAAGTAATATATGTGTGCAGTATTCTGGTGTCATGTGCTAATATATTTTGATGGGTAATGATTATTTTGACCACTTGAGGTTGCTAGTGAGAAGTTACTGTTTTAGTTATGTTCATAGTGTCGTATTTTTAGTATATATAAATATAGTATTTTACTAACTAATAATACTAATAATAATACTAATAACTATATTTTGTACAGCATATTTAATCCAAGTATAGTTGTAGGCAAAAGAAATGCAGTCAAAGCCTGCATATAAAAACAATCACATTAGTGAGTTTAAGCACAGAATAGGAAAAATATAATGAATTCATTTATTTAATAACTTTGGCTTTGAAATATGTTTCCTACATAAGAAAAGCCTTGTTAATTGAAAAAGCAGCGGAGGACGTGCAGCCTTACCTTAACATGAGAGAGTCATCACATCTATTCGTCCTATCAACCCGAGACCAGATACACTCGATTCTGCTCACTATTTCCTATCCTATGTTTCTCTTCTCTGACAGAGAAACCCAACACTAAGTGCTCTGGCAACAAAGAAAGCTGATACTAGCAACTTTAATCTCTCTCTGCCTCTCTCACTCCCTCACTTGCTCACACACAGACACATGCATACACCTGTAGTTCCAATTTGACCTGCTAGTAATTTGCACAGAGAAATATGTGGGACATCTTATCTTGCATACACACATTCATTCATCCAGAACTTCAAATTCCTGTAAAACAATGTTTCTATCTTCAGTTCAGAGGTTCGATTTTTTTTTTACATTATGGCGACTGGGTTGGTTATCATAAAGAATATCAGATTCTGCTGTAGACACAGGCTGGGACCTCCCACAGTCCACTAAGCACTTCTACTCCAGTTGATTATTTGCTGTAATGGCAGAACTTTTGTCTTCTGTTTGGTCCTTAGTCTCACTTTTTCTTTCATTCTTTCTTTTTTTTCGGTTTGTTTTCTTTCTACTCAAATCAGTCATGGCAGAGCATCTGTTGGTTCCATGAAAATATCTTCTGGTCCTTCTTCTTATCTACAGTTTGACAACAGGCTATCACACTGTTTACCCTATAAAGCCTTTGAAAGGATGTTGCTGTAAGCTGGTGCTACATTAAAAGAACTGAGCTGAACTGACCTCAGTTTAATTAATATTAACATCTCCAAAACAGGAATAATACCTGGAGCGTACAAACACAGAAGTTGACACTTGTTCAGACGAAGAGAGTTCAACATACCTAGGGTATCTTTGTGTTATCTGGTTTCACTTATTCTAACTTACCCAAGTAATTGGTTGACATCATCTAACCAGTCACAGAGGCGTGTTTCACAGATCATATGACTTGTTTTCCACAAAAAATGATCCCAATGAGTGGCGCCTGCTGCAGAAATATTATCAAATGGTGATATAAATCTCTACAGATCACAAAAATGTACCAGTAAAATACAATATTGTTGTTAAAATGATGCTGATAAATGTTGCAGAAAATGTTTTAGTTATTCTGGCGATTTAGTGCACACAATAAATATTTTAATTCCAATTAATAGTTTTATCACCAAGTGCGTTCTCACTGCAGATTATTATTTGTAATGTGATGGCTGCAGTTCAGACTGAATCCATTTAAACATTAAAGCTTACTATCACACAGCCTAATAAAGGAGATGCTTCAACTTGTCGCAGATCAAAAGTAAATCCTTTTTATTGGTCGAACAGGTATCCTTGCTGTGTATTCTGTGTTTGGAGGTCCTTCCAGGAATGTTGATGCTATTTTCTGAAGATTTATTTGGTCAGTAGGTGATAATTTCATACCTGCTGATCTTTAATCTGGATCTTAACCTGCTCTGTAGCAGGTTTCAAAAATATTTAAAATATGCTCACAAATATGCTAATACAATAACAATAACAATCTTCATCATAATCACAATCATAATAATGGCATCAAGTGCTGAGATCTAACAATAAAAAACAAAAAAAATCAACGTGTACAATGAATTTACATCTATTAATAAATCTCATTTTTGAACAATATCCTTAAACTACCTCATGGACGTTGTAGACCAGAGACTGAGACTGAATTGTTCTTTCAGACACCAATTGATTAATGCAAAGCACCAGCACCAGCAACAGGAGCATCACTCCCACAGCCAGACTGGGACCGGATCCTTAAACAAAGCAGCCATTGAGTGGAAGGCTGGGGAGGAAAAGAGGGGGGGTTGCTATACATTTTCTTAAAACACAACAAAACAAAACAAACAAACAAACAACAAAACATTACCGAAAATACATATTTTGTGTTGGGCAAAACATACACTTAAATATACACACAAAGAAGACACTTATATCTGCTGTGAATCATAGGAAATGAATTATAACTGAACTGAAACTGGACAGATACAAACGCTTCACACACACACACACACACACACACACACACACACACACACACACACACACACACACACACACACACACACACACAGCGAGAGAGAGAGGGAGAGAGAGAGGGGAGAGAGAGAACAAAAGCCAGGGATCAACAAAAGCCTAGGATGCCATGAGGAGACAGATGCTGCATTCACGTGTTCCTCGTAAAGTCTCTTTTACCACATACACATGTAGCCAACAAACAAACGTGGAAAGTCGAGTGTCTCTTTCAAGTGCAAAAACAAAAATTGAAACACCTGGGTTTTCACAAGATAAAAATAAAGGGTAAAGATGACATAAAGCAGAAAAAGTTAGAGTACTGAGAAGAATACACTACGAGTAATAGCTCAGTGGAAATCCACAAACGTTTTTGTAACCACAACGTAATCCCCATCATTCGAATAGGATTCAAATCATTTTAGCGCCTTTAGAGTTTATCCACGGTTTCATAACAAGGGTCCAGCAAAGAGATTCAATCACACCAAGAATGGCCCCTTTTTAGCCAATAGATGCCACTTACAACTTTAAGAAAACGTTTCATTTTCCGTTTTCTTATGAGTTTAATTCTATAATTGGTTACTAAATGGATAGTGAGACTCCATTTGTTGATAAATAATTTAAAATGTAAGTTTAGGACTTGAGTAAAAGCTTGTTTCTACCTGCATTTTAATATATATAAACTATAAGGCAGGTGGAATGTGGAAAAATATTGCATAAAAGCAGCATTTTGAGCTTTTAAATGAATCTGAACACATATACTTATAAAGTACAGGAAGAAATTATTTGATGCCAAATAAATAATTACCTTTGAACCTCACATGTAATTTTTCTGCAGCTATTTGAATTAAGTAAATAAGCCAAGCTCCTGAAATATAATCTATGTTTTAAATTGCGTTTTGGTCCCCCACTTAAACAACATGTCATAAGCAGTATTGTCTGATTCAAGTTAAGTAATGTGGCTGCGACTAAATGGCGAGGATAAAGTACCCCAAATTATTTGATTAGCTGCGACTTTTTTGTCACCGTTTTTAGAAAGATCACATTTCCGACAGCCCTTGAAGCCAGCAGGAGTCCTCCCAGTCAGATCTGGCTGAACGTGACGAGCCGACTCGGAGCCGAGCGAGGTTTCCTGGCGGAGCTGCGGAGTTGAGCGGGTTTGTCTGTCTGTCTGTCTGTTCGTGTGTCTATCCGCCGCCGCAGTCGCTGTCTGCCTGGGATATAAAAACAAAACAATACACCCCCGAAAACTCATCTTTACGGCTTCAACGGTCTGGAGACGGCATCCACGGCTATGGACCCATCGATGTCCTCCTGTTATCCACACTGAGCGACGTTACTCCGTCGGATGCTCCAGTGCCCAGAGGAGAGGAGGAGGAGGAGGGGGTATCCCTATCATTTTTCGACTGCCAGGTGAAATAATTATATGATATAATGTGTGTGGGGTGGACGCTTGGGTTGTTTGTGTGAAAAGGGTGATAAGGAGGGGGGAGTGGGAGTCGTTGTTTGTTGGGCACGGGCAGCGGGTTTGTCTCGAGCCTGGAGCGGAGGTTAGCACGCTAGCTAGCTGCAGTTAGCGGACTGCTGCTGCTTCGTCATTCGCCGGGCTGGGAAGGATGCGGCGCTGGGATGCTGCCGCTGCTGCAGCAGCAGGGAGGGGAGGGCCAGTAATGGTAACTGTACCGGCCGTCTGGCTTCGGCCCATCGTCCTTATGAACTACACCCCCAACCTCCCGTTTCCCCCCCTCCCACCTCTCTTCGTTGCGCCCCCCGCCTTCATAAACCACAGACTCTCGTTTCAGTTCAGGATGAACAAACAAAAATCGCAGATGATAGATACCGGAGTGGTTTCATCTGAGAAATAACACCACTTCCAACAGCTTGACTGCCGGACTGTCAGTTAGCCAGCTATGCTAGCCAGGCATTGAACTGGCTGACCGGCTAAGATTAGCACTAGCATCACCCCCCTCACCCTCCCCAGCTAGCATCCCTGGCTAACCCGCATCCTCCAGCCGAGCCATCACAGGCCAACCACACAACCACCTTCCCATCCTGCCGTCTCACACCAGCTATTTCATCGCCACTAACAGTTAGTAATCGGCATAAGAGCCGTTGCCAGACATTTATTCACGGCTCGCCCATTAAAATATAATGGAGCACGCCAAGCGGATGTTGTTATGTAACAGATAATGACACCACACGCCCTTGAAACAAAAGCTGTTGTTTCAGTATTTGTTTGTTTGTGTGTGTGATGCAGGGCACAATCATGAACAAGAAATCACAAACAGGGGAGGGGGGAGTGTTTGTCGCACCGAGGGCCGCAGCTCTGAGCCGGCTTCTGAAATATACAACCCCTGCTCCTGTCAGCCATTGTTTTTGTTGTCATTGGAGATCTCAGCATTTGTTTTCCAGCGCTGGATCTTCCCAATGGTGCTTGTGTGAGCCATGCATTGAAGCAACATGACCAGTCGGTCATCAGAACACAACCAGTACCATATGTTGTTTGAATGCTGAAATGTGAATGATTATTGTCAGTATAAGGCATGCGATTTTTACCCACAATGTGTTCGTTTTTTCATATGAAAGAGAAGCCACTGATGTGGGAATCAGGTTTTATTGTTGAATTACTTGTAAAATGATAGCAGAGGTGGACCTACTAGTCTCATCTCATGTTGTCTACTGGCATATAGGAAATTCAGTTACTTGTGAGACATTACAGTGACAAACCTTTATGAATCATCATCATCACTGCATCTGTAAAACTGATCAGGAAAACAATTATCTCTAAGGTCATTTGTCAGAGCATTCAGATAGCTCTGTTCAGAGGCAGTTCAGTGTGATCTTCATAAGGAACAGAATTGCATTACAGAACCATTTAAAGCTAATTGTAGTCCCTCTGTTTATAGTCACTGGGGTGATATAATTTAGCATATAGATATCCATTATCTTTCTGTGTTTAAAGTGGATAATTTGACAAATAAATTGATATAATACGTTCTTACATTCTGCTAACCTGAATTGGATAAGTGGTTAAGAGCAATGGCTGGGTCTTATTAAGGCTTAAGCTGAGGGACAAGTTTTGGCTCCAAGGAGCTATATTACAGTTGCACACAGTTAGTTGCTCTAAACATGAGTTTATTTTTTAATTGTATGATTTTTGCATTCATTTACAAAACATCATCATGGAAAATGTCTTTATATGCACCTGTGAAAGTAATTTCAGGTAATATGCTGAAATAGTTATTGTAATGAAGCAGTGTTAAACTATACACGTGTTCAACATTTTAACATGCATACATCCATTATTTCACTTGATAGTGTTGGTTCTGTAAATGTAGTCTAAGTATCAGTGATGTAGAGATTGGGGCTCTGTAGGGGCCATCAGTTGCAGGACTCCTTGTTCTTTTTGCTTGATGCATCTGGCTGGATGTTTGAGCTTTGAGTTTGAGCTGCAGCATGAATTTGAGATGATCAGATGCCTTCTTGAGATCTTTACATGATGGAGAAGAATCTAAACACTTTAAATACCCAAACTTTTGCATAATAAAGTTATACTATTAAATGTCAAATATTTATCCCATACCATGTTGTCTCAGATCCTGTTGCCTCTGAATGTGAGTCAAGGAGCTGATGCTGGTGGGTTTTTTTTTTTTTTCTTCATTGTGTTTTTGGTAGGGCTGCACAAACTGTTCAAAAATTCACAAGCACGCAGAAAAAAGTCCCAATAGCTGAAGCTGCTAAGGATTTTGAAGTTCCCTTTCTGATCCATGGGAAAAGGACAACTTGTTTTAACCTCTCTTTTTAAAAATATGTTTAAATTTAGAATTGGGGGGAAAAAAAGATAACTTCGGAAAATACTGCCGTGCATTTAGATATATAAACATCAATCAACAGGGCCAATATTTGCCAATAGAGATATTCAACTAAAACTATATATTGTAACTAGGGCTGTTCGATATAACGATATATATCGGTGACGATATAAAAACGTCTATCGTTTCATATTGCGCTATCGTTTGTTTCGTAGTGTGGCAAAATATAATGTTTACGGCAATATTTTTTCATCGTTTTGATGGTCACTGTAGTGGTTATATTAATTTGTTAAAGTTCTCTCTTTCTCTTATATTTAATATGACCACACTATGGACGGACAAGCGACTGTTTTTACGCGTTGTCGTTAGCAACCACCACGGTAAAACAATGGCGTGGCTCCACTGTCTGCTTGTTTGTTTTGCATATTAACCTTTCACAATAAAGCTCAAGATCCTGTTGAGACTTTTCAAAATAAACTAAATCCCGTGAGAGAGTATGCAGTGTTTACAGATGAGAAGCAAAAAAGAGGCGTTAGGTGCTAAAAAATAAACCTTAGACTCAAACGTTAGAACAGGCTTTTTCCCCGCAGCACGCCGTGTAATAAATACTCACAAAGAAAACGGCGGCTGTTACAACTTATGTCTAAAAATGTATAGCTTCATGCATCGGCTAAAAGTCATAACTCCAGGGACACGACGCCCAGCTGAAAACACTTCATGCAAGTCGAGCTGCCTGAGATTCACAGAATTTACAGAAAATGTTACACTTTTGTGATTTATATCGTTATCGGGATGATAGATGTCTTATATCGGGATATGAGATTTTGGTCATATCGCACAGCCCTAATTGTAACTAGGGCTGCTACGATTAGTCGACTAGTCACGGTTACGTTGACGAATAATTTAATAGTCTTAGCGACGTTTGAAGCTTTGTAAGATCCCAAAAGACGCAGGAAGAAGTAGTAGGATTTAAGAGTGTAATAACGGACTGAAACAGAAGATGGCAGCACTGCATGTACAAGGATGCCAGCTGCCATTAAACCCCGAAGAAGAAGAAGCTGTGTCCCAGAATTCATAGCGCGGCCCTGCTCAGTTTCCAACAATGGCGGCAGGTAGTTAGTTTTAATATTACTCTTATTATTCTTTTTGGGTCACAAAATAAACGTTTAACATATTTTCAGGCGAGAATGTAGCTGTGTAAACCTCAAATATCTGCTCAGTTTATCAAGACACCGCATATTTTCAAAAGCGCTCCGACATTTTCGATAGCTCCATAGCTAGCCAGGGTTCAAGGTTCACTAGAGCCGGTGAGAACACCGGACTCCCGGCAATCTTTTTCAAACCCACTGCCGTCTTTCGCGGCGGTGGGTATCATGTTTAACCTGAAAGGTATTATGTTAAACATGATATATAAGTCACTTAGATAACTTAAAAATGATATTGTTTGGCTTTTTTCTGTATTTTATTTGTTCCTGAGTAAATCGGTTTGGCTGAGATTTAATTATAGTTTTTACACAGCTGAATAAACGTCAAGCAGACAGCTGATTATCAGAAGTGTGAGATGCTCGAGAATATACTCCGGTGTCCTGTTATATTTTAGATAGCAAGGAGCAGACGGCTGAGTTTATTAAACTTCACCAAAACAATCTGCAAATGTCATTAAAATTTAATAAACTATCATCTTGTCTTTATTTTTAGTTAGCACAGACCTTAAACACTTAAAGCTGTAAGCTAATGATAGTTATATAAGAGCAGATGCTGCTGGTGCAATAAGCTGTACGTTTTACGTCCAATGGATGCAAGATCTAATTAGTCGACTAATCGCAAAAATAATAGGTGACTAGTCGACTATCAGAATAATCATTTGTGGCAGCCCTAATAGTAACAAAAAGAACTGACAGTTACACATCCATGGATCTGTTGCTGCTCAGTGTTATTTCTAAAAGTCTCAGAAAATCTACCAGAACTACTGACTAAAATGTTTAGTTAAAATCTTCCACAGGTGTTAAGTTGGTTTGAAATCGGGTGGATTAAGTAACTGTACTTATAGCTGTCCACATTTCATTTTGATTCAAAATCATATTTAGATGGCGGCCTGCATGTAACATTTTTAGGGAAGACTAGCAAGTTGTCCTTTATGGAAGCTGTGTCAGTAGGATTGAGGAGATCCTCAAACTATTCCTTCAATTGCCCAACTAAATTCTCAGTTGAAGCCAGCAGGACCATTTCCTCACTGTATAAAGTACCATGAGAGCATGGTACTGGTTCAACAATTCTGTTGAACCATTATACAACTTAGGAGGGCCTAAGTTGTATAATGGTTCAACAGAATTGTTTGGAGGCCAATCAAATGTTTTGCTCCATGGCCTTATACTTCCGGCGCCCCCCTGTTACAGCAGCTCTGCTCATTCTGAGTTTCTTTCTTTCTTATCTTTTTTCTCGTAATTTTTTTATAACTAACGTATTAGTAATTAGACTCTGCAACCATGTTCTACCGTTTTGTGCTAGTCCTGGTCGTTTTTTCAGTTTATTTCTACTTTTTTCACCCGTGTCTGGGGACCCAGAGCAGAGATCCTTTGTTTACAGTAAGGATCAGCTGTTAGCGCTGAGTCCTGCAGCGGTACTGCCGGCGGACAGACCCGATATTCCCAGCGAGCTGAGGAGGAAAAGACGGGGGTGTCGTGCTGGGAAGGAGCGCCGTCGCCCGAGAAGGAGACGTTATCGACCATCTCTTCCTTCTGTAATTATTGGAAACGTAAGATCTTTGCCCAATAAGATGGATGAGCTCATGTCGCTAACCTGGTCACAGAGGGAGTACCGGCAATGTAGCATCATGATGCTAACGGAGTCGTGGCTAACATCGCTAACTCCGGACACAAGCGTGACACTACCGGGATTCCAGCTGCTGCGAGCGGACAGGACCAGAGACAGCGGTAAGAGGAAAGGAGGGGGACTGGCAGTTTTTGTGAACGACAGATGGTGTAACCCTGGGCACATCACTGTAAAAGAGCAACTCTGCAGCAGAGACATTGAGCTGTTAGCCGTTAGCATGCGTCCGTACTACCTGCCCCGGGAGTTCTCGCATGTTATCGCGATAACAGCGTATGTCCCCCCCTCGGCCAACGCGGATGCAGCCTGTGACTCTCTCCACCCTGTGGTCAGCAGACTGCAAACACAATCACCGAGAGCCCTTCTCATAATATCAGGGGACTTCAATCATGCCTCACTGGACTCCACACTGCCCACCTTCACCCAGTATGTGACCTGCCCAACCAGAGTCAATAAAACACTGGACTTACTGTATGCCAATGCTGAAGAGGCATACAGTTCATCACCTCTCCCTCCCCTGGGCAGATCTGATCACAACCTGGTGCACCTTGTCCCTGTGTATGAGCCCTTAGTGCGCAGGGAGCCACCAGCCACCCGCACAGTACAGAGATGGTCAGAGGAGAGCGAGGAGGCTCTTAAGGATTGTTTTGAGTCGACTGTGTGGGAGGTGATTTGTGATGACCACGGTGAGGACATCGACAGCCTTACTACATGCATTACTGACTATATAAACTTTTGTGTGGATAACACTGTACCTACCAGGACTGTACGGTGTTTCTCCAACAACAAACCTTGGATTACCCCAGAAATTAAAACCGTCCTCAAGCAGAAGAGGAGGGCCTTCAAATCCAAAGACAAAGAGGAGTTGAAAAGGGTGCAGAGAGAGTTGAGGGGACTGATAAGGAATGGGAAGGACAGCTACAGGCAGAAGATGGAGAACCAGCTTCAGCAAAACAACGTTGGTGAAGTCTGGAGAGGCCTCAGAACCATCTTGGGCCACAAACAGCAGAACTCTCTGCCTGGGAGGGATGTGAGATGGGCAAATGAACTGAATCATTTCTTCAACAGATTTGACTCAGCCATGAGGCAGTCTGCAACATCGGCTGCAGACTCACCCACCCCCACTGCTGCTGTTCCACCTCAGACACTTCACACCTCCTCTATTCACCCTGCTCACTCCCCCCCACCCCCAACAACAGCATCCAATACACACTCAACACAAGGCTCCAGCCTGTCTCTCTCAACCACCCAGGTTAGGAGGGAACTGAGGAGGATTAATGGCAAGAAGGCAGCGGGTCCAGATGGCATCAGCTCGAGGGTCGTCAGGTCCTGCGCGGACCAACTGTGTGGGGTGATGGAGCACCTCTTCAACCTGAGCCTGAGGTTGGGAAGAGTCCCACAGCTCTGGAAAACCTCCTGTGTTGTACCAGTGCCAAAGACTTCACGCCCCAAGGACCTCAACAGCTACAGGCCGGTGGCTCTGACATCCCACCTGATGAAGACCCTGGAGCGGTTGGTCCTGGCTCAGCTTCGGCGCCTAATAAGCTCATCACTGGACCCACTTCAGTTTGCCTACCAGCCTGGCATTGGAGCGGATGATGCCGTCATTCACCTCCTACATCGTTCCCTCGCTCACCTGGAGACCGCTGGAAGCACTGTGAGAATCATGTTCTTTGATTTCTCCAGTGCCTTCAACACCATTCTTCCCTCGGTTCTAAAGGACAAGCTGGTGAACTCTGGAGTGGACCATCACCTCACTACCTGGATCCTGGACTACCTCACCGACCGACCACAGTATGTGAGGACTCAGGGCTGTGTGTCGGACAGGGTCGTCTGCAGTACGGGGGCCCCACAGGGAACGGTTCTGGCTCCGTTCCTCTTCACCATCTACACTGCAGACTTCTCCCACAATTCCACCCAGTGCTTCCTGCAGAAGTTCTCTGATGACTCTGCAATAGTCGGCCTCATCACTGATGGGGACGACAAGGAGTACAGAGGTCTGACCCAAGACTTTGTGGACTGGTGCCAGCTGAACTACCTCCAGATCAACGCCAGTAAAACCAAGGAACTGGTGGTAGACTTCCGCAGGCACAAGCATTCTCCACTGCAACCACTGAACATCCAAGGTATGGACATTGAGGCTGTGGACAGCTACAGGTACCTTGGTGTTCATCTGAACAATAGACTGGACTGGACTCATAACTCAGACGCCCTCTACAGGAAAGGGCAGAGCAGGCTGTACCTGCTGCGGAGACTCAGGTCGTTTGGAGTGGAGGGCCCACTCCTGAAGAAATTCTATGACTCTGTTGTGGCTTCTGCTATCTTTTATGGCGTGGTCTGCTGGGGCGGCAGCATCTCTGCTGGGGACAGGAAGAGACTGAACAGGGTGATCCGAAGGGCCAGCTCTGTTCTAGGATGCCCTCTGGACCCAGTGGAGGTGGTGAGTGACAGGAGAACGGCGGCTAAGCTGTCATCCCTGATGGACAACATCTCCCACCCCATGCAGCAGACTGTGACAGCACTGAGCAGCTCCTTCAGTGGGAGACTGCGGCACCCACGGTGTGGGACGGAGAGATTTCGCAGGTCTTTCCTCCCCACTGCTGTCAGACTCCATAATAAAGACTTTAACTGATCAAGCACACACATCCATACATATGCAATAATACTAAGTGCAATAATCCTTTCTGTCATCATTGTATTTTTACTCAGTTGTATATAGTATTTGTATTTGTATTCTATTTTTATCTTATTGTATATTTATTTTATTTTATTCTACTGTATATAGTATTTTATTCTATTCTGTACAGTTGTGTACTGTATTTATTCTTATTGTATTCTAATTTTTGCCTCATAACTTTTGCACTGTCCACTTCCTGCTGTGACAAAACAAATTTCCCACGTGTGGGACTAATAAAGGTTATCTTATCTTATCTTATCTTATCTTATCTCACCAAACTTTTCCCACAGCTGAGTTTCTGCTTTTGTCACTGCCAGAGTTACAGTCCACTTTGCCTTTTGGTACTTGCCAGGTATCTCAGGAAATATACGATCTAACAAAGTCCTATGGGACGTCTTCTTTAATTCAACAGTTCTTTTCACATTTGGTGTCTGCTATCTACTTAGGAGGTTGCCACGATGACAGGCATCAGCTACCTCGCAGCCACAGCTCTGTACAGACACCTCAACAATGGAGGTGTGGAATGCAGTCCATTAAGAGTCAACCAAACTTGCTCATGGTTCTTCCCCAGCTGAAAGCTGTTGTTCCATGTCTCAACATCTAGTTTCAAAAGGCAGAAGTCAGACTGTTAGGGCCTTCACCTAAAGCTGCACCCTGACTTGCATAGCACTGGACCTGCTCTTTGTCACTGTGCATAATTTTTTATGAACAGAATAATTTGGTGAAGCCAAGTGGCAGAAGGTCTTCACTTTGGTGGCCTCAAAATCTTATCATTGCTTTTTGGAGTAGTTTAAGTAACTTGGTGTCTTGTTCATAGGTGAGGGAAGTGTTTGATTGATGAATGGATTGGTACTGCTTCTGCAGTAATGGAGACACTCATTGTGGAAAACTGAGAGCTGAGCATTAAAGCAAAGCTGTCAATTTACCAGTTGGTCTGCATCCCCATCCTCAGCTGTGGTGGCAAGCTTTGGGTAGTGACCAAAAGAATGAGATTGAGGATATAGACAGCTGAAAGTTTCCTCCAAAGCGTGGCTGGGCTCTTCCTTAAGCCCTTTTTCCGTTGCTACCTACTTGAATTGGCACAAAGCAACTCGAGGCGGCACAACTTGTTTTCCATTACAATCGAGTACCACTTAATGTGCATGGGGTTGTTATAGCAACATGGCTGAACATCCCGTGTCGTCATTTGTATGTGACATGAACAAAGGTGGATGTCAAGGCGACGTTATACCTGCTGCTCGGTCTGTGGCTTTTTGTCAGGCTCAGCACCACGGTGTTGTTTCTGTGTGGGCATTTCCCTTGTTGCCAGGTACCAGGTTCTGTCATCTGATGGAAAACCCTAAAAACCGTGTCGAGCTGTACCGAGCTGACCCGAGTATGTACTAATGGAAAAGGGCTATTAGAGATGGGGAGAGGAATTCGGTTAATTAAGGTCTCAGAATAGAGATGCTACTCCTCCACATCGAAAGGAACCAGTCATCTGACTAGGGTGCCTCCTTGGTGCCTCTTAGGTAATGTATTCCAGACATGCCCCACGAGAAGAC
Organism: Copadichromis virginalis; assembly: GCF_057382275.1. Taxonomy (NCBI): domain Eukaryota; kingdom Metazoa; phylum Chordata; class Actinopteri; order Cichliformes; family Cichlidae; genus Copadichromis; species Copadichromis virginalis. Next base: position 3,607,235 of record NC_140623.1, on the reverse strand, counting down.
CCCCTGGCTGATTTGGAAACCTCCGGAAGAACTGGAGTAGGCGGCTGGGGTAAGGCAGGTCTGGGCGTCTCTGCTTGGACTGGTGCCCCTGCAACCCAGCTGCAGACGAATTGCAGTGGATGGATGGACTATTTAATCCCCAGAGAGAAATAGTCTCTTTAGCCGCAGCTAGCTGGATCTGATTTATTTTGACATGATATGCAAACTCCCAACTCCTTTTCTAGTTAAACTGGAAAAACTATTTCACTGTATTTAAATTTTATATAGAAACAGTTTTATCCAATTGTTTAGCTGTTCTATGAAATAATGTAACAGCTGTTGGTGTATTGTACATTTTCACACTCAAGACTAACAATTTATCTTGGGAAATCAATGAATTAAAGTAAATAGTAGCCGCTGCCTTTTTGTTGTTGTTACCTTGATAAGTTAAGACATAAGTTAAGTCATAAGTTTGACACAATGCAGATTGTTCTAGAAACAGAAACATATGTCCCATTGTTCTCAATTAACTTGTCATATTTACTGTAAGTCTTATTTACATAAACAAGCAACATTCTCACAACTGTGAAGTCCTACCTAAGAACAGAGAAGTCTGTTGGTATAGTCAGAGAAGGTTATGAGGGGTAGGATGGAAAAATGTGAGGATGGATGAAAAAGGTGAGAGAAGAGAAATAGAAATAGGAAAAAGAATCAAAGTAGGGGCTGGTGAAGAAGAAGGGGGCGACAGGAGTTGAAAAAGTGAGGCAAAAGAATTAAAATGAATGATGGAGGAAAGCAGGAGTGAGAACTGGGGAGGGAGGGAAGGAAGGAAACGGGTGAGACTGGGAGGTCCTGGAATTCTGTGTGGAAGGAGGAAAAGTCAGCCAAGGGAGAGATGGATGGGGAAACTGAATGAAGGACCGGAGAAAGAGAAAAAACTAGTATACCTAGTCAAGAAATGATGAAGAGAGGGACAGAATGGGGAGGGGACAAGACAGGAAGAAAATGAGTTTGTGAGGAAGAGAAGGAACATGACAAGAAAGGACTAAAGGAAGTAAAAGAAAATGAGAATCATCAGGAAGTTGATAGCAGGTAAATGATAGATGTCTTGATGCATGCTCAATCATCCAGGCAAGCAAATCCTGAAAGGTTGATTCTGCTCATCTGGACGTAGCATTTTTCCCACTGAAAACGTTACGCCCAGATGAACAGAATCAACCTTAAATGGTAGTTGGCATAGAAAATGGGAGAGGAGAGAATGAGATACGTGAATTTCCTTCACTTAAAGGTGAGTGAAGAGAGACAAAGGAAAGAGAAGATGAAAAAATTACAGAGCTGGGAACCAGAGACATGAAAGAAATAGCAAATTGTCTGGCAAGGGATGTAACAAAGGAAACAAGGAAAAGGTTGGAAGGAGTTAAGGAGGCAGGAAGCGTGCTAAGGTTCTGAACAATGAGTGGTTGCCTGCTGTGTTTGCTGTGAGAAGGAAACTATCCACTGACCTGCTGTGGGGTTTTTTTTCTTCTCAGTTTTCTCCTTTCTCTGTCGTTGTTTCCTTCCAGGCTGACTCACTACTGGACCGCCTGAAAACTGAAGAACTCTGAGAGAACAAGAGAGTGAAGGGAACACTGTAAAAGAGGGAGTGAGAAGAAAGGAAGGAGGGAGGGAGGGAAAGAGGGAGCAAGAAAAGTAAAGACGGTGAGGAACACTAGACGGGAAGAGAGGCAGCAGGAGAAAGTCAGGTTGGGTCAGAAGGGCAAGAGGAGGAAAGAGTAAGTGATAGTGGACAAGAGAAGTATAATTATTCATCTATTAGGCAGTGAGTGGAAGAATTTAAAGTCTGATGAGAATAAGTCAAGCGGTCAGACGGACAGCTGACTGAGCTTCAGACAAACCCACTGTCCTGCTAACCCTCCAACAACTGTCCCTTCACGGTCACCATACTGGGAGAGCTGGGAGAACTGGTCACGAGGAGAAGCCACCATGAGCGACCAGAACGTCGTCAAGGAAGGCTGGGTCCAGAAAAGAGGCAAGTTTTCCTTCTTTTTCTATTAGGAATTCTAAACTCTGGTCTTTAAAAACACATCTGGCAACCTTGTAGCTCTGAGCATTCCAAATAGAGCTGCAATGAATTGAATGGTGATTTGATAATGGATTCGATTTTCAAGCAAAAACGTAGTATTTATTTGTTATGCTTATCCTACATTGCAGTAAATTGAAGAAATAATTGGCAGGTTAATCAATGCTAAATTGTAGACCTAGTGAAGAATCAGACCTGCAGTGTAACCAGAGCCTGATGTGTTATTCCTCTGTTGTGTCCCACAGAGTTACACTGCTGTCCAAAGTTGTCATTCCCATATACACTAAACTCTCGTCCCAAATACCTGTTAGAGCACCAAATGTGGATTAATCTTAAAAATAGAACTGGAAGGTTTATTAATTTTTTGCAGACAAAGTCATGGTGTGAATGTGTTTGAGTTTTCAGCACAAAAGTTGTTAGAAACCCACCTGCACAGGAGTTAAACACAATTAATATAATGCTATTCACTGCTGTACTGTTAATGCATGTGCACCTCTGTGCAAGGAGGAAAGATGAAGGAGATGGAGAGACACGTGGGATTGTTTTGAAGGGAAAGCAGTTGGTATGCTCTTAAATTCTAGCAGAAGAGCAGAAAATCATATTGATTACTGTTTATATACAGTGATCAATAGTTTAGCCTACCCTGATTTGTTAACATAAGTGGATGGACATCAGTTGTACAAGTGAAATACTATTAATTTAATTAGTTTCTTAACATTTGCCTGGTTCAGTAATCTCTTTTCTAGCTTTTTAATTGTTTGTTCATGCTTGTTTAAATACAATTAAGGGAAATAGCAGTCTAATATACATCGGAAAAAGTAATGTTTGAAGTTTATCTTAAAACAAAAAAATCAAAATCATGCTGGATGGACTGAGAGGGAGTCATGTTAGACTCAAGAGGCTCCAAGGCTTGTAATACATTTGTAAAACAGTCGTATCCAGCTATTGGCACAAACTTTGCCTTTTCTCTTTTTAGTTACACCCAGGATGCTGATGTGTTGCTAATTTTATTAGAGACCAACTGTTTTTTTAAGTTAGTTGTTATTCTGTTATGACCAATATACGTTTGAAGTGATACTGAAAAAACTGTCAGTTTCAAAGAACATACATTTCACTACTAAATGTAGTTAAATGCCTGTTTATTCGTGCTTTTGTTATATATTATTATATTGTTCTGTTATAATTAACTGCATTTCACTTCAACAAAGTGCAATCTTTGAGCAGTTCTGCAAAACTGGGAAAATGCAATCATTTATGTCATCATAGAAATAGATCATGAGGGCTGTGGGATATGACCAAAATCTCATATCCCGTTATGAGATGTTTCTCATCACGATAACGATATATATCACAAAATAGCGCTTTTTCTGTAAATTCTGTGAATCTCAGGCAGTTCGACTTGTGTGAAGTGTTTCCAGCTGGGCGTCGAGTGTTTTGACCGATGCATGAAACTTTGAGTATTTATTGCATGGGATGCTGCGGGGAAAAGCCTGTTCTAACGTTTGAGTCTAAGGTTTATTTTGAGCGCCTGACGGCTCTTTTTTGCTTCTCATCTCCCCATTCACATGATTCTTGTGTAGGTGGTAGAAGAGATTTGTCATGTTTGAGTCCGTTGTGGGGACCGGTTTGAGGCATAATTTGCATAGTACAGTTTTCTGGTCCCTGTCGGACGTTTCATAACCAAACCATGTCCATGCAACTGAGGTAGCCCCTTGTTTAGGAATAAGGTCCTCGATTTGTTTTGACTGGTCTTTCTGTTTGGAGCTACCTGGTTCTGGCTCGTCTTCACTGGCCACGGTGGTATTCTCCGTGCCCCGATGAAAAAATATTGCCGTAAACTGTGTATTTTGCGACACCACGAAACAAACAATAGCGTATAATTTGAAACTATAGATGTTTTCATTTTGTCGACCGATATATATCTTCGTATCGCACATATCACACCTGTAGTGAAAAGGACTAGGATGTCTATAAGAAATATAATTAATTTCCTAACCTGCTTACTTGAATTACTCCACTCAAATGGTATACTCTGCATTCATAAATTATTAGATTAGTTGAGTGTAACTAACTTGTAGTGGTGTTTGGATCTGCAGCCTTGTTGCAAGATAAGGTTCATGTTGTCTGTGCAGAATGTGGCTTTATGCCCTTTTAATCTGATTCAGCCTACCTATGACTAGCACAGTGAACTGACTGTTGAGTGTTTTAGAGCTGCACTGTTTCACGGGGCTCTCATCTGTCTTACTTTTCACATTATTTGTTAAGAACTTTCTTTGACAGAAGCGAGAGGGGAATGGAGGGTGCTGCTGTCTGTGGTGGGTAGCGCAAGGTAGAGTAAGATCTTAGAACCAACAGCAACTGTTGTTGCACTTGAAAAAAGTCCTAATTGTCTCATTGACTAGTTGCTCACTTTGCTTCTGGCTGTTTTACTTATTAAACATATAAACCAATGATTATTATTATTACCAATTTATTTTTAAGATCAGTTCACTGCTAAGAGGGCTTAAAAAGAAACCGCTTGTGCTTTTCAACACACCGGCTTCAGTCATAATAGATTTGTTTTTATCCAGCTATGTGTGGACATGGCCTGAGCCACCATGCCAGTTTGAAGCACAGAACCTCCAAACAATGGTTGTTTACCTGCCAGACATTGAGCAGTGAAGGCAAGCTTTGCAGGGCTGCAGCCCAGTCTGAACTGCACTTTGCTGGTGTGTTTTATTTCCCACACTGGTTTTTGTGTTTGTGTAAGTGTGTGTTTGTGTTTGCTGAAGGTGGGTTTGTCTGGTATGAGCTCAGGGCTTTTGGCTGGCAGGCAGGGGGAAGTTTCTCAGTGGCACTATGAGCATACAGAGGATGACCTAACACTCTGGTTCCTTCCTATCTGGCCCCCACAAGTCCCTGAATTGTTTATTGCGCCTCTGTGTGTTCTTATAATTCAGCCTTAATGTCCGTCTCAGGGACGCTGTCCTCACAAGCTCTCTGTGCTGTTTCAACATCAAAACTCAAGAGTTCACATTAAGTTCAGGAAAGTTTGGACACAGTTTCCACACTACATATTAGTGGGCGTGGGGAACACACATTTTTACATATAGCTGGTTTAAAACAAAGCAGAGGAAGCACAGTTTTGCACTATAGCTAGCTTTCACAGAATGCAAGTAAAATGTTTCACATATCAGTTAAATTTTCTAATCTAATTTGACAGATGTTAAAAGGGATCTGTTAACCTCTCCTTCATTTTTTCATATCTGCTGCTATAAAGGTAGAAGTTTATATTAAACATTGCTGAAGATTAAAAAAAAAAAAAAAGACTTTAGTGTCTCTACAATGTATCCCTGTGAGCCAAAGACTTGGGCTTCAGGCTGTGTGCCTGTGTTTTTATTTCTTTGCTTGTTTGTTTGTTTGGTTTTTTTTGGGGGGGGGGGGTCTACTTTTGGATTCAGTGATGTCACATTGCTCTGGCTGTTGGCACAGAGGTCCCACCAACCTGTTGTTTAAACCTTTTTGTTAATCAGAAGGAAGGGGGCTTACAGATAGGGTGACCTTAAAACAAGAGAACCTTAAATAGCTTGTTTAAAGAGGATGGACTAAAGAAGTTGTAAATGAGTTGGAAGTTCCCTCTCCTGGGAGTAAGGAAGAGGGAGGCCAAGCAAGACCAGCTGAAGCTGCAAGTTGTTTAATGTGATCAGGTATAGATTTAAACTGTAACTTAATGGGAAATCATTCAGTTTGAAAGGTCAAGTAGGGCAGGACCAGACAGTACACATTTTGAAGAGATTTATATGAGTAATAGCTCAACTGATATAAAAAATGTAGTTCTACTATTCCACTGTACAAATATCTGGACATACAGCATGTTTCTGTTAAGCAGAGATGTGGACTGTTGAGACAAAAAATACATTCAAAAACCTTTCTCCAGCTTTAAAGGTGCAGTATGTAAAATCTCACCAATGGATGTCAGATTGATGACAACAATCTGTTTTCCCTCCCAATTGAAGTGCACAATCCTAGCTATGCTGGCCACTCTAGGACAAAGAGCTGTTCTTGCCGCCGTTCATCTGTAATGAATGTAGGCTGTCAGTCCACTGTTTACCTCAGCTGACAATATGCTGCATCACCATGTTTGTTTACTCTGAATGAGGCTGTAAAACGTTCAGATATCAATTCATGATTCAGTGAAGCTCGCGTGTTTACGTTAGCTGGCATAATTTTAGCCTATAACTAGCTGTTAATGTTTAGCAAGCTAAGTGTCAGCTGCTTAGAGCCAGGAGGGTTCCCCGTTTAATCTGCTGACAGTAATTGCGACAATGTCGAGTTTGTTTTTTCTAATAAATGACCCCCACTAAAATTGCTTACTTTACCCTTAAAGTAGAGCTGCTGTCAGCGGCAGTTATCTTACTGACAGAGATATTTGGTGTCTGTCTCATGCCGAAGCCTTTATCCTTCCCATAAGACTGTTTTTTTTGTTTTTTCTGAAGCCTTGTGAGTCATCACATGTCATAGTTTCTTCAGGGTTTGACTTGTTTGATAGACCATAAAGTGGTTCAGATATTAATCACTGATATCACAGTTCTTTGTTAACTCTGCTGCTAGTATGACTCTCTAATTTATCAAGATATAAATATATATATATATAGGATGTATCCATGGTAGATGGTAAATGGCCTGTGTTTGTATAGCGCTTTACTAGGACTACTACTAAGGACCCCAAAGCGCTTCACACATCCAGTCATCCACTCATTCACACACTGGTGATGGCAGCTACATTGTAGCCACAGCCACCCTGGGGCGCACTGACAGAGGCGAGGCTGCCGAACACTGGTGCCACCGGGGCCTCTGACCACCACCAGTAGGCAACGGGTGAAGTGTCTTGCCCAAGGACACAACGACCGAGACTGTTCAAGCCGGGGCTCGAACCGGCAACCTTCTGATTACAAGGCGAACTCCCAACGATCGCCCTATGTACCCAAGTAACATGGATACAGCACAGCATAATTACAGCATTTGTTGTAATTATGTCACAAATATATGACTCAGATAGCAGGGAAGCAACACATAAATTGTTATATGGAGTTTGGGGGTGAAGCTAAAATGAGTAAAACAAAAAATGACACAAAATAACAATTACTAGGTTTTAAAGGGATGACTCGTTTGTGACTTTGCAGACGTTTTTAATCCTAGTTGAAAGTGTAATCTCTGGATCTTTCTGAACTTGAACAGCATTCCCCAGCTATCATTAGTTTAGTGTGAGGTCTTCATGATTAAAACACCAGTAAATAAAAGTCCAAAGTGGTCTTAGTGGTAATCTGTGGATTAGGAGCTGGCACTGGTACTTAATTCTATTTTATAGAACAGACTTATGAAAGGTTTAAAAAGACGTGATAGTACCAGGGTATGAGCTGTTGGTGCCATTTTTATCTTTTATTCCCTACCTGCAGGAGAGTACATCAAGAATTGGCGACCACGCTACTTTCTGCTGAAGACAGACGGCTCTTTCATCGGCTACAAGGACAAACCACAAGACTCTGACCTGGCCTACCCACTCAACAACTTCTCTGTAGCAAGTAAGCCATGAGTAGATCATCGCACGTTTCAAACATCACTAACTTTGTACGACTCAACACATCTCTCTGTGTGACTGTCAGAATGCCAGCTGATGAAGACGGAGCGGCCAAAGCCAAACACCTTTATCATCCGCTGTCTGCAGTGGACGACAGTCATCGAAAGAACTTTTCATGTTGACACTCCTGATGAGAGGTGAGCTGTCATCTTACAAATTCCTGTATTTCACTATTACAGCAGCCTTGGATAATGAAGAAGATCCTTCTAAAAAAAAAAAAAAAAAGGTATACATCTTAAGGAAAAGGAGAAAAAATATTACAGAAGTTACGTAGATTCTGTTTAAATAACTTTGTCTGATTTATAGTTAAAAATAATGTCCTTTTGATACTTGTTATAGAGCCTCAATACATTCTTTCATATTTTTAACTTCTTAAGCCTCCAGCGGGGCCGGAGCTGAAGTTTAGCTGACCAAAGGCAAGATGTAGGGTGCGCTGCCCTGTCTGTGTTCTTCGCAGGGAAATTTAGAATCACAAATCAATCTAAACCTGAGAGGCTTGAATCCAGAACCTTCTTACTATGAGGCACCACACCACTGTTCAACCCCCCCTCCTTCTGAAACAAGTATCTCCTCTCTTTAAGTGAACGTTCTTCTGATTGGCTTTGATATTAAACGCAGATCTACGAAGGCAGATCGGTAAGGCTTCCGTGTTCACAGAAATACCTCTAGGGTTGAAGTAATCATATTAGCAATATCCTATCTCACTGACATAAAAAGCCAAGAGTAGGAGGGAAAAAAATGCAGCGTTTAGAACAGTGTGCATGTATGACAGAGAAAACGGAAATGCATTGCAGCTCTTTTAATGTAAATAATTTATTAGATTGTGGGCTTCCATTGACTGTGTGTATTTATTATGAAGAAAAAATAAATAATATTTAATAAAAAGATATGAGAGTCATTACCTAGTATGAAAGGAGTGGGTCAGATTATGGAAATGGTTGAATTAAATTCTAATTACTTTACACAGCAGGATTCAATCAACACAATGAGAAGACAGTCAGGAAGTGAGTGGGACTGAGATGGAAAGTCAAGTTTTGCAAGTAAACACTAAAAAAATGTACGCACAAAGACCTGATACCTGATGTGAAATGATTTGTTACTAACAACATTAAACTAAAAACACATGAGTGGGGGTGGTTTTATCACAGATTTGGTTGGTTTTGAGGATGGTGGATCGCTGTGAGAGACCCTGAAGAACAATTTGTTTTGACCAAGTATATCCAAAAGGTTCCTTAAAAAGTTTTAAAAGGCAAGAAAAAAATGTAACAAACATCTTAAGAAAATGTCTTAAACTGAACACTGAGGACTCTAAACGATGCAAGACAAAGAAGTCGGAGTTTCGTAATTTTTTTCACGTTGCATTTTAAAACAATTGCTCACATTTATAAAGATTGACAGAGTGCCACTTGGATTATTTTTCATCCAGGATAGAATTCACAGTTCATCACCAGTGATTCTGTTCTTACTCACCATTGTATCTCATATTTAGGCCCCCAGCAAATTGTTATTTATAAGACTCTGCTGTAAAGATTTCATGCTTACCTTTGATCCTTGATTGAATTTAATCACAGTATTATTATGTAGTTGTTTTTCTCAGGGGTTTTTTTTTAACGGTTTTCTGCAGACAGATTCTTCTTGAAAAAAGAGGCGTCAGTCTCCAAGAGATTACCTGTTTGAATTAACAATTTATACTACTACTACAAATCTTGAGAACTTGACAAAAAAATGTGCAGCCGGAAGCTGTCGAACTAAAGAAGAATACTTTGCAGAGTGACGTTATGAAAACTTTAACCTTTCCCATACGGAAGGCATATAGTTTAATTTAACCATCTATTTAAGAAATTTAGAAAATAGACTTTTGACGTTTAATCTATGATGTTGTTTCCACGTATCTCCTACAGGGACGAGTGGGCTGAGGCCATCCAGATGGTAGCAGAGTCACTAGCCAAGCAGGAGGAGGAGGGCATCTTGTGCAGCCCCACCTCCCAGATTGAAAACGTCAACGAGGAGGAGATGGACACCTCCATTAGCCACTACAAACGAAAGGTAGAGACTGCTTTAATTCTCATTTCCAGCTTCATACTTTTATTGCTGGAACTGTCCTAGAGTAGTTTTTCATGAGTTACAGTTCAAAATAATCCTTGTTCATCATATGCTGGGCCTTGAAGCACGCCCACTCTCACCTGAAACAAGCTGTTTTAGCTTGCTTCTTAATCTCTTTAGGCCTCCCTGCTGATTGAGTGCCTCTAAATAACGTAAAACCTGAACAGCAAGATATCTGTGTCTGCTCTCGTTTCTTTAACTGAAACCGAGTGTTTAAAGCAGTGTGAAACCCGAGCTTTTGGTTCATCTGGATTACTGCTACACACACTGACCTAATTTCCGGAAACCTGAACATCCACTGTCGTACCGCTACAAATATGACAGAAAATAAGAAGAAGCATAGAAGTCCAACTGTAATAAAGCAGTTGAGGTTAAAACAGTATCAAGGACTCACAATACAAAGTGTTTGTGGGATATACAGTAAAAATCAGTATTGTTGATCTGACCATTCTTCTATGTCCCAGTTTGTGAGCTGACTGGTTTACTTTAAGCATATTGCTTTGAAGATGAAGTGTACTGAAGACTGGAGAAATGCTTATGACAACTGTTTCCTGATATTTCTTTCCACAGACAATGAATGACTTTGACTATTTGAAGCTTCTGGGCAAAGGCACTTTTGGTAAAGTCATTCTGGTGAGGGAGAAGGCGAGCGGCACCTACTACGCCATGAAAATCCTCAAAAAAGAAGTCATCATTGCCAAGGTCCTCTTTTAAATGATCAGCCTTATTGCTGAATAATTCAGTAACGAGGTGTATTTTTTGAATCTACTGTTACATATTTGACTAATCTAATCTGAATCTAATTACAGCATGTCTGCCTTCTAATATTTGGTGTTTTGCATTTGTTAGATGAAGCACATTCATATCAAACATTCTCTCAAATTTTAGATTTCAGCTCAGTACTTTTTACTCCTCACTAATCATTGCTCTTTAATCTTTTTGAACAGGATGAAGTTGCTCACACTCTCACAGAAAGTAGGGTTTTAAAAAATACTCGGCATCCATTCCTAACTGTAAGTATGGTAGATTGCATGTATCATTGCACCACATACAGCCACATCCTGCTAGGAGTTGTGTGAACCAAGTTGTAATTTGCATTTTGTCCAAACAAGCCATGACTACTAGCATCTGTGCAGAGACTCTTAAGAAGTGTTGTGAAGACTAACAGCTGGAAAGATGCACTCGATTCAAAGAGCTTTTGTGTTGCGTTTGAAACAAATGGCGCGTCTGGGTTTAAAATATATTTCAATATTTTTCACAGTCTCTGAAGTATTCATTCCAGACAAAGGATCGGCTGTGCTTTGTAATGGAGTATGTCAACGGAGGAGAGGTAAGAAGTCACTCAGAGACTTTTTAAATAGCACTTTGATGAGAGATGTTTTCGTTTAACATACAAGGATTTTTAAAAATTATTGAATAATGTTGATTAACATGACAGTATGAGATCCAAAGTGCTTTTAGAGCAAGCAGTCTCTCACTAGATAGTGTTATGTTTCACTGGGAAACACGTTGGACTGGGAAGTCTGAACTTTTGTGGTTCCATTGTGGTAATAGTTTCATCATTTTAAAGCACGAATCAGTTCAGGGTTTATTTAGTTTATTTTATGACCATAAAGTGACAATTATGATATATAAAATGATTTTAAGCAACTTTAAGTGTTTGTAGATGTTTTTTAATTCTATCTATATTGAATCTATTAAATGTGTGAGTGACATGGAGACTTGGTCTCCTTTATAGATTTGCTTTAAAAGGTTATTTATTACTTTTTAAAACTGGCTTGTGTATATTTGTACATTTTATATATTTTTTCTCTGTTAATACTGTCCATATGCATATAGTGCTGCAGAACTGTGCCCCCCCCAGCATGTTTGCACTGAGTAGGAGATGCTCTGTATCTCATTGTACAACTGTATAGTGACAATAAAGGCATTCTATTCTATTCTATTCTATTCTATTCTATTCTATTCTATTAAACTGAACAATGATTCTGCTTTTGTTTGGACTAAAACTGTGTGTAATTCAAAGTTGTTGTGTTTGCTTGCTGAAGCTATTGAGTCATGATTTCACCAAGTGAATTATCACTCGATAAGAGAAACATATCTAAACTGCATGAATTCTTATTGTTTCCCTGTCCACAGCTATTTTTCCACTTGTCAAGAGAGAGAGTTTTTTCAGAGGACCGCACCCGTTTCTATGGCGCTGAGATCGTCTCTGCTTTAGATTATTTGCATTCTGCCAAGATCGTGTACCGTGATCTGAAGGTAAAGTACACCTGCTCTGTGTGAGATCTGAGAAGTGTCCGTTATTATTCTGAATTTCCTGCTTATTAAAGGATACAGTAAAGGTTAATGGGTTTTATTCTTCTCCTCAACTGCTCATCAGCTGGAGAACCTCATGTTGGACAAAGATGGCCACATCAAGATCACTGACTTTGGTCTCTGCAAAGAAGGCATCACTGACACTGCCACTATGAAAACCTTCTGTGGAACACCGGAGTACTTGGCTCCTGAGGTCAGCGGTCACACCAGATACACATAAAGACTATTATCTGAATTTTGGGTTTCAGATGTTGACAAACCTTCCTATGGCTATAAAAAACAAGAAAGAGAGCATAAGATTAAAAAAACAAAACCAAATTTATCCGGTTTGTCCTCTGTAACAAATTCAGGAAGGAAACTGTTTTTCGGATCCTCTGTTTGTCTGTGTGTCACCACCCAGCAACTACCAGGTCCAATGTGGAAGTGCCCTAGGAGGCAGTTCCTCTGATGAAGGGTTTTCTTTCCAGTGGGTAACTGATCTCACTTCTTTTAATGTGGTTCTCAGTGGAGAACTAGAAAGTTGTTTGCTTCATAAAGAGGATATGAAAGAGGTTATCACACAGTTAAAGGTTGAAAAAAGAATTTTTGTGAAGTTCTCAGTTGAGCTAATCATAACGATAGTGGCCTCGTGGCTTTTAATATAAACAGTCACTAGAGGAGAACCTTTTATGTAGGGCTTCTTCTGAATGAAATACAAATGGGGCTAGTGGGAGCAATACAGTAAAAGGGTTTTTGTGTAAATCCTCAGGTGCTAGAGGACAATGACTATGGACGTGCAGTGGACTGGTGGGGTTTGGGCGTGGTGACATATGAGATGATGTGCGGACGCCTGCCCTTCTACAACCAGGACCACGAGAAGCTGTTTGAGCTCATCCTCATGGAAGAGATAAAATTCCCACGAACCCTGTCAGCTGACGCCAAGTCACTCCTGTCAGGGCTGCTCATTAAGGACCCCAACAAACGGTATGCATGCAAATGTAATTTTGATCAGCTTACCTGTGCAGTGAAGTTCTTTTTATTGCTAACTGCCCTGTCCTGTTTAGACAGAGTCCCCTCATTGACACAAAGACTCTCTACGAGTCCTGACTTCACTACTGACTTAGCTACGAATGGAAAACCTGCTGACTGTCTGAGGTTCACTCAGCGGTTTTCTGTCACTGATAGCACACTTAAAATGTACAGGTGCAACAGGCCTTTCTGTCAGGTCTTTTCAAAGGGATAAGAAAACTAAGAAAACCAAATTTTAACCAACATTTTTTTAAACTGTATGAGAGATGTGCTTAATGTGGCAGGCAGGCAAATGCAGCATGCAAGTTGCACTTCAACCAGGTGCATTTTGCTGCTAGCAGCATTTCAAAGCCTCAGCTTTACTTTTCTAAACATACCTCATGTCATTGTGGCTAGATAAATTAATCTTTATCTTAGGGCTGCACGATTAATCGTTAGAAAATCGCGATCTCGATTCATACTTATGTGCGATCTCATTTCCAAATGACAACGATTTAAAAAAAAAAAAAAAGAAAGAAAGAAAAAAAGACGACGATTGTACCGCATTTTGATCCGGGACGTACTCTGCATGAAAACAAGCGCTCACTCTTCCTTCTCAACAAATGACAAGGGCGGAGCCTTATACCACGTGATACAGAAGCTGTGCCGTGTGATGCTAAAATTAGCAGGGAAAAAACAACGGAGAGCACGTCAGGGATGACGAGAAAGTGACAGGAGAAAATCCACCGCGGTAAAGTGAGCCATCATTTGTGAGCCGCGGTCAAGCCAGCCGCCTCCTATCCGCCGCATAAATTTCCTTGCGCTTTTACACCAGTCTTTACGGTAGCGCCTTTTCGCTTTATATCCTGATTGAAAGCCTAGACTCGCGCACACATGCACGCGCGTGAACAGTCACACGCACGCGCGCACACAAATTACAATGGAACAGCCCAATACAGCCATCGTGACAGTCTGGTTGCATATTCAAAAATTCATTAAAAATCATTCTTAAAAGTTGATGCCAAGCTTTCAACACAATCCTCTTCTCGGACACCTACTTTACCTCTGGGCAAGTTTTTACCCAGATTTACTGTAATATTACTCAGAAATCACAGTAAACTCATATTCAGTGCAATACAGTCAATGCACTACAATTATGTTTATTTCAAAAATTCATTAAAAGTCATCCTGAATAGTTGAGGTCCAACTTTCAACACATCCCCCCTCTGGGACACCTACTGTACCTGTGTGCCAATTTTCATCCAGATTTACTGTAGAATTCCTCAGAAATTAAAGGAAACTTATATTCAATGCAATACAGTCAATACAATAGAATTATGTCAATTTTCAGAAATTCATTAAAAATCATCCTGAGTAGTTGATGTACAACTTTCAACACATCCCTCCTCTGGGACACCTACTGTACCTGTGTGCCAGGTTTCAGCCCAATTTACTGTAGAATTCCTCAGAAATTAAAGGGTACTTGTATCCAATGCAGTCGGCCAATACAGTAGAATTATGTCAATTTTCAAAAATTCATTAAAAATCATCCTGAGTAGTTGATGTCCAACTTTCAACACATCCCCCCTCTGGGACACCTACTGTACCTGTGTGCCAAGTTTCATCGAAATTTACTGTAGAACTCCTCAGAAATTAATGGAAACATTTATTCAATCTAATACAGCCAATGCACTACAATTGTGTCAATTTTCAGAAATTCATTAAAAATCATCCTGAGTAGTTGATGTACAACTTTCAACACATCCCTCCTCTGGGACACCTACTGTACCTGTGTGCCAGGTTTCAGCCAGATTTACTGTAGAATTCCTCAGAAATTAATGGGTACTTGTATCCAATGCAGTCGGCCAATACAATAGAATTATGTCAATTTTCAAAAATTCATTAAAAGTCATCCTGAGTAGTTGATGTACAACTTTCAACACATCCCCCCTCTGGGACACCTACTGTACCTGTGTGCCAAGTTTCATCCAGATTTACTGTAGAACTCCTCAGAAATTAATGGAAACATTTATTCAATTCAATACAGTCAATACACTACAATTATGGAAATTTCAAAAATTCATTAAAAATCACCCATAATAGTTGAGGTCCAACTTTCAACACTTTCTTACTCTGGGCGTCCTACATCTCAAGTTACATCTCAATTCACTGTAATCTTTATCAAAAATTGAAAGAACAATTCTATGTAAATGCTGGCTGTGTGTCCTTTCAAAGTGACACTAAATAACAGAACTCAGGCACATCAGGGAATAATCCAAAAGGCGGATTTATTAAACAAAAACAACATACAAAATATCTCTAACCCATACTACATAACCTAAAAAGAAACAAAGGGACACTTAGAAGCACAAGGAAACAATACTGAAAGGGCAAGAGACACAGTCCAAACACAATCCACAACTAAAACGCCAAAAGAACAAGTCATCCCACATAGCAGACGGGTCTTGCCTGGATCTGGTGTCAAGCCGGCACTGCTGGCTGACTTCTGGCATGGTAAGATGGCACTGTTTATGTGATGGCATGCCACATTTGGCCTGATTGGGTGAATGTGACATGTTGTATAGAGCACTTTGAGTAATATGGGTGAGTAAAAAAGTGCTGTATAAGAATCAGTCCATTCACTGTCTGAACAGAGTTTCGTCATGTCGTCATGTCACATTTGCACTATTATGTTCCAGCACATGTTGTTATTACATGGCTTACATGGCTAAGGTACACATTAGGCTGACATCTGGGGCCAGAGCTGAAACTGTTCTGGGCCAGCACAGGGCCAGCAGTGTGTCTGCAACTGGCCTTGTGCTGGCTCATGTGTGGGCCACCTCTGGTAAACCAGATCTGGGCCACCATAGGGCCGTCATTCTTTGCGGTACGCAGGCCATGTGTAAGCACATTGTGTGGGACAGATCCAGGCCATACCAATTTTGCTATGTGGGAGGAATTATGTAAAAATAGAAACATCATAAAAATGAAAATGAACATAAAGTAAAATGTACTGAAAAGAACATCAGCATGGCCATCATTATTTGCTTGGAAAGTCTAAAGTTCCATGGCTTTGAACAGCCAGAGAACGCAATGCCCAGCTTAGAGTGACTAAAAGTAACTTCTTTTAACATTCTGTCATTCTGCTTCTATATCAAAAATCCACTAAAAATAGTCATTTGAAAAAAAATATTCGCCACTTTTCATCAGTTTGGGTTCCTCTGTTTATAGCAATTTTTAGAAAAGAACCCAATACCTTTGTCACTATACAGTTGTACAGTGAGATACAGAGCATCTCCTACTCATTGCAAACATGCTGGGAGGGTGGCTCTATCCGCCTTAGTGCAGCTGCTGTACCATACTGTGATGCAGTAAGTTAGTAGGCTCTCAATGGGCGAGTGGTGGAAGGGTGAGCTGTAGTCCACAAAGAGCATTCTGGCGTAGCTCTGCCGCTGTTCTAGGTGACTCAGCACCGAGTGGAGGGTGATGGCATCTTCTGTGAATCTGTTTGCACGGTATGCAAACTGGTGGGGGTCGAATTCTGGGGGGAGGTAATCCTTGGTGTGCTGAAGGACTAGTTTCATGATTACCGGTGTGAGGGCCACAGGGCAATAATAGTTCAGGCTGGTGATGGGAGACTTCTTTGGTACTGGGATGATTGTGGCTGATTTTAGACAGGATGGGATGGCTGCTTCATCCAGTGAGAGGTTGAAGATTCTGGTGGAGATGAGGGTGAGCTGGTGGGCACATGGTCTTAGCACTTTACCACGTATTCCGTCTGGACGCCTTCCTGGGGTTCACTGCTAGGAACACTCATCTGACATCGTGCTCCGTTACAGTGAATGGAGCGGTGCAGGAACCAGGTGAGGATGAGGATGGGAGCAGGGCTGAGGCAGATGAATGCTGCTGTTGTGGTGTTTCAAAGCGGGCAAAGAAGCTGTTTATGTCCTCTGCTAGCTGCACACTCAGGTTTTCTGTTTTCACAGTTCTGCCTCTGTGGTTTATGATGTCTATTATTCCATGCCATGTGTTGTTGCTGGACAGGTGGGACCCCTTTTCAGGTCAGCTCGAGCAGACCTGTACAGAGCTCTGTCAACAGACCTACAGGGAGTGCAGAATTATTAGGCAAGTTGTATTTTTGAGGAATCATTTTATTATTGAACAACAACCATGTTCTCAATGAACCCAAAAGACTCATTAATATCAAAGCTGAATGTTTTTGGAAGTAGTTTTTATTTTTTTATTTTTTTTTTTAGTTATTTTAGGGGGATATCTGTGTGTGCAGGTGACTATTACTGTGCATAATTATTAGGCAACTTCACAAAAAACAAATATATACCCATTTCAATTATTTATTTTTACCAGTGAAACCAATATAACATCTCCACATTCACAAATATACATCTCAGAATCAGAATCAGAATCGTGTTTATTGGCCAAGTACAGTGGGGCAAAAAAGTATTTAGTCAGCCACCGATTGTGCAAGTTCCCCCACCTAAAATGATGACAGAGGTCAGTAATTTGCACCAGAGGTACACTTCAACTGTGAGAGACAGAATGTGAAAAAAAAATCCATGAATCCACATGGTAGGATTTGTAAAGAATTTATTCGTAAATCAGGGTGGAAAATAAGTATTTGGTCAATAACAAAAATACAACTCAGTACTTTGTAACATAACCTTTGTTGGCAATAACAGAGGTCAAACGTTTACTATAGGTCTTTACCAGGTTTGCACACACAGTAGCTGGTATTTTGGCCCAGTCCTCCATGCAGATCTTCTCGAGAGCAGTGATGTTTTGGGGCTGTCGCCGAGCAACACGGACTTTCAACTCCCGCCACAGATTTTCTTTGGGGTTGAGGTCTGGAGACTGGCTAGGCCACTCCAGGACTTTCAAATGCTTCTTACGGAGCCACTCCTTTGTTGCCCGGGCGGTGTGTTTTGGATCATTGTCATGTTGGAAGACCCAGCCTCGTTTCATCTTCAAAGTTCTCACTGATGGAAGGAGGTTTTGGCTCAAAATCTCACGATACATGGCCCCATTCATTCTGTCCTTAACACGGATCAGTCGTCCTGTCCCCTTGGCAGAAAAACAGCCCCATAGCATGATGTTTCCACCCCCATGCTTCACAGTAGGTATGGTGTTCTTGGGATGCAACTCAGTATTCTTCTTCCTCCAAACACGACGAGTTGAGTTTATACCAAAAAGTTCTACTTTGGTTTCATCTGACCACATGACATTCTCCCAATCCTCTGCTGTATCATCCATGTGCTCTCTGGCAAACTTCAGACGGGCCTGGACATGCACTGGCTTCAGCAGCGGAACACGTCTGGCACTGCGGGATTTGATTCCCTGCCGTTGTAGTGTGTTACTGATGGTGACCTTTGTTACTTTGGTCCCAGCTCTCTGCAGGTCATTCACCAGGTCCCCCCGTGTGGTTCTGGGATCTTTGCTCACCGTTCTCATGATCATTTTGACCCCACGGGATGAGATCTTGCGTGGAGCCCCAGATCGAGGGAGATTATCAGTGGTCTTGTATGTCTTCCATTTTCTGATGATTGCTCCCACAGTTGATTTTTTCACACCAAGCTGCTTGCCTATTGTAGATTCACTCTTCCCAGTCTGGTGCAGGTCTACAATACTTTTCCTGGTGTCCTTCGAAAGCTCTTTGGTCTTGGCCATGGCGGAGTTTGGAGTCTGACTGTTTGAGGCTGTGGACAGGTGTCTTTTATACAGATGATGAGTTCAAACAGGTGCCATTCATACAGGTAACGAGTGGGGGACAGAAAAGCTTCTTACAGAGGACGTTACAGGTCTGTGAGAGCCAGAGATTTTCCTTGTTTGAGGTGACCAAATACTTATTTTCCACCCTGATTTACAAATAAATTCTTTACAAATCCTACCATGTGGATTCATGGATTTTTTTTTCACATTCTGTCTCTCACAGTTGAAGTGTACCTCTGGTGCAAATTACTGACCTCTGTCATCATTTTAAGTGGGGGAACTTGCACAATCGGTGGCTGACTAAATACTTTTTTGCCCCACTGTATATGTGCAGACACATACAGGGAATTTGATTCCGGTAGATGGTGGCTCTCAAGCACAGCAATGTAAAACACACACACACACACACACACAAGTGTCTATATATACACATTACACATACATACACAAAGCTATGTAAACCAACTATAAATAACGAATCTAACCTTATATACATAAAATACAGAAATGAATGAGGTGGAATGAATACTACAAAATGTACATAAGGTGCAGTTGCAGTCTGGCAGTGGGAGCAGTGTGACAGGTCAACTGTTAAGAAGGGAGATGGCGAGGGGAAAGAAACTGTTCCTGTGTCGGGTGGTCCTGGTCTGCAGGCTTCTGTACCGTCTGCCAGAGGGCAGCAGATCAAAAAGTCTGTGTCCAGGGTGTGAGGGGTCTGTGATGATTTTCCCTCCCCGTTTCCTGGTTCTTGAGAGGTACAGATCCTGGATGGAGGGCAGGGGGGGTGCTGATGATCCTTTCTGCTGCCCGTACAGTCCGCTGCAGTCTGCTCCTGTCCTGTTTAGTGGCTGCTCCATACCAGACTGTGATGGAGGAGCACAGGACAGACTCAATGACCGCAGTGTAGAACTGGATCAGCAGCTCCTGTGGGAGACTGTACTTCCCCAGTTGTCTCAGGAAGTACATCCTCTGCTGGGTCTTTTTGAGGATGGAGTTGATGTTGGTCTCCCACTTCAGGTCCTGGGAGATGGTTGTACCCAGGAACTTGAAGGTCTTCACAGTTGACACAGGGCTGTCTGATATGGTGAGGGGGAGCAGAGTTGAGGGATGTCTCCTGAAGTCCACTGTCATCTCTACAGTCTTAAGAGTGTTCAGCTCCAGATTGTGCTGACTGCACCAGAGTACCAGCCGCTCAACTTCCTGCCGGTATGCAGACTCATCACCATCTTGAATGAGGCCAATGACAGTGGTGTCATCTGCAAACTTTAGGAGTTTGACAGCAGAGTTATTGGAGGTGCAGTCGTTAGTGTAGAGGGAGAACAGTAGTGGTGAGAGGACACATCCTTGAGGGCACCAATACTGAGGGACCGAGTTTCAGAGGTGATCTCCCCCAGCCTCACTTGTTGCTTTCTGTCTGTCAGGAAGCTGGTGATCCACTGACAGGTAGCTGGTGACACGCTGAGCTGGGAGAGTTTGGAGGAAAGAAGTTCAGGCACAATGGTGTTAAAAGCCGAACTAAAGTCCACAAACAGGACCCTGGCATAAGTTCCCGGGCAGTCAAGGTGTTGCAGGATGTAATGCAGCCCCATGTTCACTGCATCATCCACTGACCTGTTTGCCCGGTAGGCAAACTGCAGAGGGTCCAGCTGGTGGCCTGTAATGTCTTTCAGATGGGTTAACACCAGTCGTTCGAAGGATTTCATGACCACAGACGTCAAGGCGACAGGTCTGTAGTCATCCAGTCCTGTGATGGTGGGTTTCTTGGGAACAGGGATGATGGTGGAGCGTTTGAAGCAGGAGGGAACTTCACACAGCTCCAGGGATCTGTTGAAGATGCGAGTAAAGATGGGAGCCAGCTGTTCAGCACAGGTTTTGAGGCAGGAGGGTGAGACACCGTCTGGTCCGGGGGCTTTCCTGGGCTTCTGTTTCTGGAATAGTCGGCTCACATCCTGAGTGTGTATTCTTAGTTTCAGGGAGGAGGAAAGGGGGGTGAGAGGTGTGGTGGAGGTCGTTGAGTCTGGATTGGAGAGGGTGGTGGAGGTCGTTGAGTCTGGATTGGAGAGGGTGGTGGAGGTCGTTGAGTCTGGGTTGGAGAGGGTGGTGGTGGTCGTTGAGTCTGGATTGGGGAGGGTGGGGGTGGTCGTTGAGTCTTGATTGGGGAGGGGCAAGGTGAAGGGGGGAGAGGTGGAAGGTGTGTTGGGGGTCAATGTCTGAAGCAATGTCCCTGGGGAGGGGAGGGTGGGGCGTGGGAGTCTGTCCGTCTCAAACCTGCAATAGAAAGTGTTTAACTCGTTGGCCAGGTCTTTGTTTGCTTCCATAGTGGGTGGGGGGCGTCTGTAGCTGGTGATTTCCTGCAGGCCCCTCCACACTGACGCAGGGTCGTTGGCTGAGAGCCGTTCTTCCAGCTTCTGGGAGTAGATCCTTTTAGCTGCTTTGATCTCCTTGGTCAGTGTGTTCCTGGCTTGCTTGTACAGGACCCTGTCACCACTTCTGTAAGCGTCCTCCTTGGCCTTGCGAAGATGTTGGAGTTTAGGAGTGAACCATGGTTTATTGTTGTTGTATGTGCAAAAGGTCTTTGTTGGCACACACACGTCTTCACAGAAACTGATGTATGATGTCACAGTGTCCGTGAGCTCATCTAGGTTCTCAGATGCAGCTTCAAAAACAGTCCAATCAGTGGAGTCAAAACAGTCCTGCAGTTCCTGCTTTGCTGCGTTAGTCCACTTCTTCACAGTTTTGACTACAGGCTTGGCACGTTTGAGTTTTTGCCTATAAACTGGAATAAGATGGACCATGCAGTGATCAGAATGTCCCAAAGCTGCCCGGGGCACAGAGCGATAGGCATCTTTTAGAGTGGTGTAGCAGTGATCCAGTATGATGTTGTCCCTGGTGGGGCAGTCTATATGCTGTCTGTATTTAGGGAGTTCGTAGTTTAGGTTTGCTCTGTTAAAATCCCCAAGAATAATTGTAAAGGAATCCGGGAATTTCCTCTCCAGGGTAGTAATCTGGTCAGCCAGCTCGCACAGTGCGTTGTTCGCGTTGGCCTGTGGAGGGATGTAAACTCCGACCAGCATGAAGGAAGAAAACTCCCGCGGTGAATAAAAAGGTTTACAGTTGATGAGAAAACTTTCCAAGTGTGGGCTGCAGTGTTTCTGTAACACTGTGACATCAGTACACCAACCTTCATTAATGTAGAAGCAGACTCCACCACCCTTTGTTTTCCCTGAGAGCTCTGTTTCGCGGTCCGCCCGGTGAAGTTGGAAGCCCGGCAGATTTAAGACAGCGTCTGGGACTCGCTCACTGAGCCAGGTTTCAGTGAAGCAGAGGGCAGCAGAGCGTGCAAAGTCCTTGTTAGTCCGGTTTAAGAGCAGTAATTCGTCGACTTTGTTTGGAAGAGAGCGGAGATTCGCGAGGTGAATGGAGGGGAGTGCCGTGCGGAATCCTCGCCGACATTCAAAAACAAAACAACAACAAATCAGCGACCAATATAGCCACCTTTCTTTGCAAGGACACTCAAAAGCCTGCCATCCATGGATTCTGTCAGTGTTTTGATCTGTTCACCATCAACATTGCGTGCAGCAGCAACCACAGCCTCCCAGACACTGTTCAGAGAGGTGTACTGTTTTCCCTCCTTGTAAATCTCACATTTGATGATGGACCACAGGTTCTCAATGGGGTTCAGATCAGGTGAACAAGGAGGCCATGTCATTAGTTTTTCTTCTTTTATACCCTTTCTTGCCAGCCACGCTGTGGAGTACTTGGACGCGTGTGATGGAGCATTGTCCTGCATGAAAATCATGTTTTTCTTGAAGGATGCAGACTTCTTCCTGTACCACTGCTTGAAGAAGGTGTCTTCCAGAAACTGGCAGTAGGACTGGGAGTTGAGCTTGACTCCATCCTCAACCCGAAAAGGCCCCACAAGCTCATCTTTGATGATACCAGCCCAAACCAGTACTCCACCTCCACCTTGCTGGCGTCTGAGTCAGACTGGAGCTCTCTGCCCTTTACCAATCCAGCCACGGGCCCATCCATCTGGCCCATCAAGACTCACTCTCATTTCATCAGTCCATAAAACCTTAGAAAAATCAGTCTTGAGATATTTCTTGGCCCAGTCTTGACGTTTCAGCTTGTGTGTCTTGTTCAGTAGTGGTCGTCTTTCAGCCTTTCTTGCACTGAACATAAGTTCCCTGCAATTTCTGAAGAATATTACAGTAAATCTGGCTGAAACTTGGCCCAGACGTACAGCAGGTTTCCCGGAGGAGGGATGTGTTGAAAGTTGGACATCAACTACTCAGGATGATTTTTAATGAATTTTTGAAAATTGACATAATTAAATTGTATTGGCTGACTGCATTGGATACAAGTACCCTTTAATTTCTGAGGAATTCTACAGTAAATCTGGCTGAAACCTGGCACACAGGTACAGTAGGTGTCCCAGAGGGGGGATGTGTTGAAAGTTGGACATCAACTACTCAGGATGATTTTTAATGAATTTCTGACATTTCCATAATTGTATTGACTGTATCGGGCCGTTACATTGTAATTTGTTCGCGCGCGTGCACGTGTGCGCGGGTATAGGCTTTCAATCGGCACATAAAGCGAAAAGGCGCTACCGTAAAGACTGGTGTAAAAGCGCAAGGAAATTTATGCGGCGGATAGGAGGCGGCTGGCTTGACCGCGGCTCACAAATGACGGCTCACTTTACCGCGGTGAAAATCCGTCCCGGTCAACCACCCAAACATCAATAACGGGAACCTTATACAGCGCTTCCCTTTACCCGTCGACCTCCCGCAGGCACAAAGAAATTACGGAGGCTATCACTTATCACCTGACCAAAGATATGGCTCCCATCAACACTGTGCAAAACGAGGGATTTAGGAAAATGAGCAACACCGTATACAAACGCTACACAGTGCCGTCCCGCAACTATTTTTCTATTGTTGCACTACCTGCTCTGTACACGCAGCGTCGAGCAACGGTGGAGACGGAATTTCAAGCAGTACAACATTTTGCGGCAACAACAAAACGTGAGACATTTATTGTTTTTATGTTTATTTATTGTTTTTATGTTCAGTCGCAACTGTTACGAAGTTGATGTGCAGTTAATAAGTGCAATAAATATTTATACTGGAAAAGAAAATCGTGAGAGAATCGTGATCTCAATTCTAAGCCAAAAAATCGTGATTCTCATTTTATGCAAAATCGTGCAGCCCTACTTTATCTTCTCTGACCATAAAACTTTTCTCCAGAAGGCATTTGGCTTGTACGGGTGAAAATCAGCAAATTATAGTTTTGCTTGAAGCTGTCGATTTTGGAGCAGGTGCTTCTTTGTTGGTCAGTACCTTCTCTGTCCCTGGCAATGTAAAACTTATTATTGTGTGTTCCAGTAGTTTCCAGTTAATGGCAGGCTTGAGCCTCTGTGCTTCTTTAACATCCTAACTTTACCTAATTTCAACCTGAGGTGGAATTTGCGTCTCCTGCCAGACTTTGGCAAAGTGGTTACATATCCAGATAACATGTTCTTACATACAGTTGCTTAAATTAATAATCTTGCGCACACTTGATGAGAGCACAAACTCTTTATGTTAATGGGTGCCCAGCTAAAATGTTCTCAGGCAAAACCAGCTGGTGGCTGCGTTCAAGTTTCCACTCTTATCATCCCTGAAGCATTTTCTGTGTCTAACGAAGACGCCAGTGAAAAGAGGCTACTGCAGCTTCACTGAGCGAACTTGTTCACCCCATCAAGTTATTTTGGGATCAGTAGCAGGTGGATATTCTGGTTCCATTGATGGAGACTTTGTGAGAGCGCTATTTGATGTATGACTTTGACGCCATCTCCTTCGTATTCTGTGTGTTGGTTGACAGGTTGGGCGGTGGACCGGATGACGCTAAGGAGATCATGCGGCACAGTTTCTTTGGCACAATCGACTGGCAGGACGTCTACGACAAGAAGGTGAGAGCAGGATTTAGCTGCTAGACGTCATCGTCACTTCAATCGAAATCGATTCAAACAGTGTTTCTGAGGTATTCTGGTATCAGGGTTACCGTATTTTTCAAAAGAAGTCTGGCTGACATGTAAAATCCAAAATGGAATGAAAAGGACAAAACATTACCTCATCTTTATTTCATTTGAACACTATAACACAGTCAGACAAGTACCACCAGGTCGTTTTATACATATTTGTATGTTGTTTTTTTCTCAACTTGAGCTTTCATAATAACGTGTCCACCCAGGCCTCCCATGTGTGTATTGGAGACACAGACAACAATATGGTGTGAAGTTTTAAACTGATTTTGTTCCCCAGTTCTTCTGTGTTCACATTTGGACCAGGAAACTGTATTCCCCTGAAATTTGCCTTTTTTGTACGTCTAATGAAGAAACATAACACACTCTGTAGTCTGGTGATAATTTCTTTGTATTAGTGTATGTTAGACTATCTAAAAGTTTAGAACTCACCAAAATAATTTTAATAAAGTAAAAAGAAAAAAAGGCTCTAAATGTTTGATTTGAGTTCTGTTTAAGGTGAACAAAAATATCTAACCCTAACTGTAAAAAATGCAGGACCTAATTAGTAAAGGTGAATTTTAAGCCTAATCTTAAAAGTACAGAGGGTGTCTGTAGGGTAAAATGCTCTATTAAAATCTGTGTTATATTAGCACGACTGATAAAAGTCATTTGACAAAAAAAGTGTTCCTTCAGTTGAAACGACAGCATATGTGAAGCTGTTTGAAGACTGAACCCCTCAGTGATACAACACCACCGCTCTCTGCTTTCTGTCCGTCCCAGTTGGTACCACCCTTCCAGCCTCAGGTCACCTCTGAGACAGACACGCGCTACTTCGATGAAGAGTTCACAGCACAGACCATCACCATCACTCCACCGGAAAAATGTAAGTGCACATTCACTGTAATTTATTGCATTGTATTAACTGACTGAGATGACACTGCCAGCAGCTAGTGTGAGTTTAGCGTGTTTGCATGGCACTGGCTCTAAACACCAACTGCAAATGAAAACAGTATTAGTATTGGACACACTGAATATTTGAGGAGAGTCGGGGTAACTGCCGTTAAAGTTTGTAAGGACAACCTTACTGTCCATAATTGGAACATTCTTATGTTTTCCTGTTTGTGTTTTTACAGACGATGAGGACGGGATGGATGCAGCAGACAACGAGCGAAGGCCTCATTTCCCACAGTTCTCCTACTCGGCCAGTGGCCGAGAGTGAGCTCCAGCCCAGCCAGGCAGTATCGTCCCCATTTGTGGCCATTTTGAGGAAAACGCGTAGCCATTTTAGGAAAAAAAAACAAAAACAAAAAAACACCAGTCTCCCCTCTTTTTCTTCTTCTCTGCCTCCTTGCAGAGGGGGAGAAGTCTTTTTAGGGACTTTAAAAGAGGTTTTTGCACAGTGGGATAGACTCCAGCCGGTCTCCCCACACTAAAAAATAAGTCTCCTACATTTTCAGCGCTATTTACTGCAGAAGGCAATGTTTTTGTTATTTCTTTTTTCTTTCTGTCAGTATTAAGTTGTTGACCCAGGTTGCGTTAATATTTTTGTTTGTTTGTTGTTTCTGCCCATTTTTTGTTCTTCTTTTAACTTTTTTGCACTTGGTTTGGAAGAGCCGTTTTAGGGAACAAAAAACCAAAAATGTTGCCTTATGTGTGCAGATGTTTTGCATCATACCTACAGGGTGGTGTTTTTGTTGTTTTTGGGGATTGGGATTTTTCATCAGGGGAGAGGGTGGGTGGGTTCTGGGATGTGAAAGGTCATAAATAGTTGAGAAGAAGTGCATGGCTCATGGTTCACTCATTAAAAAACAAAAAAACAAAAAGAAAGAAAGAAAAAAAAAAACCTCTTCCTCGTACATTTGCCATGGCAGCGCACATTTCCCAAATCCATGGTGATGAAAATCACAGTGAGCCTACAGATTACAAAAAACAAACAAACAGAAAAGAGAAGTTGAAAGATGAGAATGGGTGAATCTATATCATTCCTTTCATTCGTCGCAGTAACTTCCCTCTTATTTTATTTTATTTTTGCGCTTTTTTGAAGTTACTTTGAAACAAGAAACACTAAACTGCCAGAAACTGCACAGTTCACTCAGGCGCCACAGAGCACAACCGCATTCAAACTCAGCTTAACCGCTCCAGCTTTCCACAGCCGGCAGGGGAACGAGGCCTTTCTCTGCAGCATCGCCGCTTCTTCTCCTCCTCATCATCCACCTCTCCTCTTTTTTTTTCTTCTTCTTCATTGTAGCTGTAGGACTAGAATGGAATGGATGTTTACACAGGGAAACATGGCTTCATGTATGTATGTACAGTTTGCGATTGAATGGGGGTCAAGAATATGCTGTCATAGCACACAGAAACACACACACACTTACTCTCAGATGTAGTAAACCGCAGTGTTGTCTATAATGATCATAGTGAAGTCGGCAGTTTACTCCAAACTGAGATTTGATGGTCTTTTCTTCTGTTTTTGCAAAACATGGGGACACGAGAATGCTCCACAACTTGCAGAAGCCCCAAGCCTCAGGTCACGTCTACATGCCAAGCAGTTTGCTTGCTGCACGTTGCTTTGTAGTTGGTTCTGATGCCTGTTCCTGCTTCTGGTTGCTTATTTAACCCTCTATTGCTACAGTCACACTAGTGAAAACAGTGGTTGGAGTCCAAAGCATGAACAGAATCACTGCAACTGTGTCACCTGCCATCTTCAAAGCACTTTTGGTGCATCAAGACTTTGACAATAAGATTGGAGTCAAGCAGTCAGTCTGCTGTATCCGCTCAGTTTGCAATTTAATGGGGTCAGATTTGTACTTGGATACAATGTTTTTGCACAAATTAACTGTGTTAAACAGATTTGTTCAGTTGCCTTGGGATGGCAATTTTATTTTAAAAATGACATCAGCAGCTTTGTGCATGTACAAGAACACAACCAGTTGCCAACCAGCTGAGACAAGTGTCTTGTTGCACAGAGACAGAAGAGTGGCTCTCTTTGGCACAGGCTGACTCAGAAAGCAACATGTTGTCAGTCTATTTCTAATTATCCAGCGGTTATGTGCAAGCCTTTGAAATCTGAGTGATTTCAGTCACTCTGAGTCAGACCACAGTCGTCTGACAGATTGCCTCCCACCAGGCGACCTTTGGAACTGCCTTGCGATCTAAAGAGGTCACTGCAGTCACTTGCAGTTAGTTACCAAATACAAAAGTATACACTGGACAACCACTTTTCATTTTTTGTTATTTTCCTTTTTGAATTTCAATTCAATTTTATTTATATAGCTCCAAATCACAACAGTCGCGTCAAGGCGCTTTATAAGGTATGATTCAATGCAGAGAGGTCTATTAACACATAGTGAGTGAGAAAGGTGTCTGCAAAGGAAAAACTCCATGCATCAAGTCACAAGAAGGTTTTTGACCGTTCAGACTGAGCTTCATGCAGTTCCGTCCCCATCATGTGTTAGTTATTTTGGTCACTGAACTGATTCCTGCTGGCCTCTGCTATTATGGAGGCCCCTCCAATAGCCTCCAAATAGTGAGTCCTTAACACAAGTAACCTAGCTGTTATATCCAGAAACCAAAATTGACAATCTTCTGGTATCGCCTGTTCCAATGTGTGTTCTGACATGTAGCTGAAAAAGTGTTTTGTTCATTGGAAACAGTAAGACGTGTGGATATTTTATTGTTTCTTAGCTCAGCTGCTGTTGAAAGTGATCAGAAAGCTGCCAAACTCATTCAGACAGTAAGTTCGGCAAAAAAATGATATGGATGAGAAGATAGTCCTCTGATGTGCTGTGCAGCTACAACTAAAGGCAGTAGTTGGGCAACTACAGCTTAAAGTGATGAATTTATTACAGCATTGGATAGTCAGAGTATGGCCTGGTACCCTACAGGTGGATGTTGCGATGGTTACGAGTAGCAGCAGTACTGACTTGCCAGAGTCAGTGTGGGGACTTTTGCGGCTTAAACCCACCAGCAGACGGTGTGTTTGGAGTGTAGTGAAAGTGAGGGGGCCGTGTTGGTGTTACTGACACTGCAGCTGGAGTTTGCTCGTCTGGACTAGCTCGCAGGCTTGGCTCCCACACTGGCAGTATTAGCATATGTTTAGTGAGTTCTGCCCAGAAGTGGCCTGACTGATGCATCACACTTCCTACAAGAAGTGGAACTGACTGTGGAGAATTGGGGAAAGCGATCCAATCATCCCAAATACTGTCAGCTAAACTGTCCTTGTGAAGCAGCCTTTTCACCTGTGAGCACACATCAGATCTGATTTGCTGGAGAATTCTGCCGACTTGAAAGTATTTTGTACATTTACAGATGTTTGGAAAGATTAAGAAGAAGAACTGAGGATTGGTACGTCTTTGTGTGTTAAAGTAACGACGCAGGTAGAGAAGTACGACCGAGACATATCAAGTAGTGAGTAAAAAGTGAAGGGAAAGGGTTTTGCAGCTGTGCAGGAACCTAAAAAGAAGATTGCTGTAAAGATTTTTTTTTTTTAAAGAAAAAAAAGAGAAACATTGTTTTCAGTTTAAGAGGAGAAATATTGACTCACAAACACAGATACAAAGACTGTTTTTACATGACAAATCTTAGTGAAGAAAATGTAATTTATCACACAGATGCTAAGCAGAAGTGAGGCTTCCAGCTCCAGACGCAGGGGTCCTGACCCAATTAATCTTGTCAGTATTATGAGAGAAATGTATTTACACACAGACAAATATTTAAATTGAAGTAAGAGTATCAATAATTTACTGATCATGTCAGATCACAAGAAAACTGAGCCGTGAGACACTCGTGTATGAAGACTGTGAGGACTGCGAGAAAAAAGTGGCCCCAAACTTCTTGGTGTAAATATGCAATGCCTTTTTTGTTCTTTTTGTCTTCACTTATGAGGCATAAACATTTGTTTTCTGTGTGACTGTATGTTAAGCTTGCTGATGAGAATAGTGACCGAAAAATCCAAACCACCCGCAAACGATTCAAAAACTGCTTTGAAGAAAAAAACATTTAAAAGGAAAAAATAAACACGTGTCAATGAATGGACCCTTCCACTGTTTTTTGTTTGGGTTTTGTTTGTTTTTTCAGTTTTGCGTTTGTTTGGTTTTTTTGTGATTCATGAGGATGTTTCCATGGAGACGAACCCCAACCCGCCTTTCTTATGTCACCATGGTCCCTGAAAACGATCGACTCCAGAAATGTGAGGACATCTGTAACATGGAGTCTGCACTGTACTTCTGTTCCCTTCACCTTCTTAAAAAACTATAAGAGGAGCCTTGGAGGACTGTCATTTGTTTGTTTGTTTGTTTGTTTTATTTCCTGTGTGTGTGTGTGCGTGTGTGCGGTGCTGGTTTCATCAGGTTTCTTCAGTCCCAATTCCTTCTCCTTCCCTCCTTTTTATACCATAGTGTTTGTTTTATTAATGTTTGTCATTCTAGACAGTGTTACCTTGTATGTTGTTAAAAAGGCACCTCTTGAAAGTCGCTGAAGAATGATGGATGCATAACTGATTTTTTTTTTTTTTCGATCATTTGCTTGTTTGTTTTCTTACCAAAACATTAGGGCAAGAACCCAGTAGTGGACTTGCATTGCCGTGGTAGTATTTATTTTGAATTAAATTAAAAGAAATACATTTCAGGGTTTCTGCTGTTGTGACTCTTTATTTCAGGTGATTTCAGACCTTTCTCTTTATTGTTTAGATGAGATCTTGCCTTTTATGAAGAAAGAGATCTGAGAAAACTAATAAGTTCAACTTTTTTTACAGATACACTTGGATTGGATTAATAAAGCAAAAAAATATTTTGGTTCTTTAACATGGAAGACAAAATAGTTTTTAAAAAAGCCAAATATTACATTTCTAATATCAAACTATCTGCTGTACAAAAACTTAATAATAAATCTCATAAACTGAAACTGCCCAGGAGCTTCTTGATGTAAACAAAGTTGTTTTTTTTTTTTGCAAAAACACCACTTGCAGTAAAGATTAGTAGATAATCTGTGGCTTCAGGTTTTTTGTCTGTGAATTACTTAAAAGAGCTAAAATATGCTGCCCCAGAAATGATGGACTCACTAAAATGAACTACGGACTCTTGATGAGTGGAATATTCTAGCTGAAAGTCTCGACTGACACATTCTGGGTCATTTGCCGAGACCAAATCTACTTAACAGTCACTGGAAACCAAAATCATCAAGTCTTTAAAATCAAAGTCAGTTTTTCATGTGCACCTTAACCTTCCTGGCGGAGTTAATAATAGAATAGAATAGAATTCAACTTTGTCATTGCACATGCACAGGTACAGGGCAACAAAATGCAGTTTGCATCCATCCAGAAGTGTTTTAGTGATATAGATATATTACAATATATATTAGCCATGATATAGATATATTACAATATATATTAGCAATGATATAGATATGTGAGTATATTACAGAAATGGGTCTATTATGGTATGTTATAATGTACACGGTATGAAGTATGTTATGAATATGCTATAACAATAAGTATGTACAGGCTATGAACAGGATATAAATATGAAAAACTATACAGAAATATGAGATATACAGCTATACAGAAATGTGAACTATGCAGGTTGTAAACAGTTGTAGAATTAAAAATTATCGTATGATTATTTACACAGAACTATGCAGTAGTGCAGTTAAGAGGCTATATAAAGTGCTAGTGGTTGTGAGTGGTGGTTCAGTCCATGTTATTATTGTGTGTTTGAGGGTACAGTTGTCCATTGTGGGTGTGTGTATGTCCAGTCCGTGTGTTAACGTGGGTCAGATGTCAGGAGGCAGAGTTCAGGAGTCTGACAGCTGTGGGGAAGAAGCTGTTCCGGTACCTGGTGGTCTTAGTCCGGAGGCTCCTGTAGCGCCTCCCAGGGGGCAGGAGGGTGAAGAGTCCATGTGATGGGTGACTGGGGTCTCTGATGATTTTCCCAGCCCTCTTCAGACACCGCTTCCTGTAGATGTCCTTTATGGCAGGAAGTGGTGCTCCGGTGATGCGCTGGGCAGTTTTCACGACCCTCTGCAACGCCTTCCGGTCCGAGGCAGAGCAGTTCCCGTACCAGACTGTTATACAGTTGGTCAGGATGCTCTCGATGGTGCAGCGATAGAAGTTCACCAGGATGTCTGAGGACAGGTGGTTCTTCCTCAGAGTCCTCAAGAAGAAGAGGCGCTGGTGAGCCTTCTTGACCAGCTTGGAGCAGTTGGTCGTCCAGGTGAGATCCTCGGAGATGTGGACTCCCAGGAACTTGAAGCTGCTCACACGCTCCACAGCCGTCCCCTTAATGTGGATGGGTGGATGTGGGTCAGCATTCCTCCTGTAGTCCACGATGAGCTCCTTGGTCTTCTCGGTGTTAAGCAGCAGGTTGTTTCTGTCGCACCACTCAGCCAGACGATCCACCTCCTCCCTGTAGGCGGCCTCATCGTTGTCACTGATGAGGCCAATCACCGTGGTGTCATCTGCAAACTTAATGATGGTGTTGGAACCATCAGCAGGTCTGCAGTCGTGGGTGAAGAGGGAGTAGAGGAAAGGGCTCATCACACAGCCTTGTGGTACACGGTGTTCATCGTGATTGTAGATGAACAGTGGTTATCCAGCCGGACATGTTGGGGGCGGTTGGTCAGGAAGTCCAGTAACCATTTGCAGATGAGGGAACTGATACCCAGGTCTGTCAGTTTCCTGATGAGTTGTGAGGGGTGGATTGTATTGAATGCTGAACTGAAGTCTATAAACAGCATTCTGGCGTAGGTGTTGTTGTTGTCCAGGTGTGAGAGGACAGAGTGCAGTGCGATGGAGACTGCATCCTCTGTGCTCCTGTTCTGGCGGTATGCGAATTGGTGGGGGTCCAGGGTGGGGGGGAGACAGGATTTGAAGTGTGCTAGGACCAGTGCTCTAAGCACTTAGTGATGATGGGGGTGAGTGCTACTGGGCGGTAGTCATTGAGGCTAGATGGGTTGGAGTTTTTGGGTATCGGGACGATGGAGGTGGAGTTGAAGCAGGCCAGTACCACAGCGTGGGCCAAGGACAGATTGAATATGTCTGTGAGCACTCCTGCAAGCTCTCCAGAACACGCTCTGAGAACACGCCCGGAGATGCCATCAGGGCCTGCAGCCTTGTGGACATTGATCCTGCTCAGCACCGCTCCTACATCGGTGGGGGAGAGAGTCAGAGGTTGGTGGTCTGGCGTCATGTCTGCTTTGGTTGTGGTTGTGGGGTTCCCTCGCTCAAAACGAGCATAAACGTTGTTGAGCTCGTTGAGGAAGGAGACATCAGAGGATGCGGGGGAGGGTTTGGTGGTCCTGTAGTCTGACCTCTCCTTCAAGGTCAAAGTCCTAATAATGCTACACAGAGCAATTTAAAATGTTTCTTACTGCCATAGCATGCACTGACAACATAGGAGATGGAGATTCTAATTGTAACATTATTTGGACCTCTGACCTCTTCTTTAAGATCCAACTCTTTAAAAGTATGTTTTAAATTCTGCTGCCTTTGTTTGTTTTAGCAACATTTAGGAAGTGATGCAGACTGATCACCAGCATCACATCTGCATCCAAACGAACTCTCCATCAGCCACTCCAACTAAAAATATACATCTGTCATACTACCCTTATCTGATTTTTAATCCACTACTAATTTGGTAAGTCTGCTTAAAAAGAATAAAGAAAACAAAATCAATACAGAAAAAATAGAATACAATTTAATAAAATGTTTTAGGTTTAAGAGCTTTTTTAGGTTTTATAACTACATTTTACACATTAGCCTGTCTTATTTGACATTCTGCTTCAAAGGAACAAATGATAGTTTTTTATACACTTTAATTGAAAGCAAATAAGCACCAGTATGTACACAAAAATAGAAGGAGCGTGTTTTTCATCTTTACATACAAACTACTTTGTCCACTTGGCCCTGAAAAAACTCAAAACAGAACAAGGGCACTATTATTTATTAAATTACTTCAGACTCAAGATTCACAGTCGATGATGTGAAGATGAAAAATAAATCCAGACAAAGCAGACTAGCCAACCGAGAGAACTGTGTTTTCCTCTCCTCCAAGCACCGTCATGGCTTCACCACAACTGTCAGAACCCGTTTGCTGACAGTTCAGCACTGTGGTCTAACAGGAATCCAGCAGCAGATGGAACCAGTGCAGTCCAAGCCGAATCCTCTCAGAAACAGGACAAGAGCAGCGTCTGCGTGGCAGTGCAGCTTTCACTCTGGCACAGGGGGAGGCCAGTCCACATCCACAGACTGAGAAGGGAAACATCATATTCAACAAGTAGGAATTTAGGGACATAACATTTCCAGAAAAGACAGTGACAGTTATATTCTGTATGATAATAAAAAAAGCAAACATATTGAATATTTGTTTTACAGATGTGACTTTCTCCCACCTCCACATCCAGTTCCAGGATGTCTGTGTCAGTCTTCAGCAGCTGGCACAGGTTGGGAATCGTTCGGCCGAAGTCTCCGTGGACAAACTCTTTGATGTAACTGTTGGCGGAGCATTAAGGAGCTTTTTTGTCTCACTGCAGGTTTCAGATAAAATTCAGGGTAAAATATTCTATTAGCTTATCGTTTCAATTAACAACAGACTGACCGGTGCAATGTTATAATTCATCATCGCACAGATGTGCCATTTAAAGTGAGGATACGTCCCGGCCTGCGTCTTCAATCGTAGGTAGAAATGATGAGAGTCCAGGAAGCGAGTGCTCATGCTGTGGATGGCTCGCTGTCGGACAGCCAGTGCCCGTCGATGCAGAACCCTCAAAGGGGTCTTCTGGTCCAGAGTCAGATCCTGATGAGACACACAACAGTCACACTGCTGATTCTTGATGTTTGAGTGTTAAAACACTCCAATTTCAACAGGTTATGAATTAGACCAACTAGACCTTGATGTCATCAATAAAAGAGATGTCTTCTCTCTGGATGGGTTTCTGGGTCCACACGAGAGCTGTATATGACTTGGTCTTCTCCTCCTCTCCCTCCTTCATGCGACTCATAGCCTCTCTGCAATTTAACACACAGCAAACATGGACTACTTTCTTAGTCTTTCACATATGTTGGAGATGTCGCTGTACAAATGCAGAATGAGTCATTTTCTCACCTGGTAACAATCTGCAGGTCTCTCACTTTGATTTTGTCTGACGACTGGTTAATGGTCTAAGAACAAAACAAAAATGATATCAGCAGGCCTAAAGTCTTTGCATCAGTGAACGCACATTTCTGTCAGCTTAACTTTGAAACAAGCATTTTTTTAGGAGGCTGAAAAAAAAAAGGATCTGCCAATTGCCCAAAACTGCAAATTTACAAACTCTCACGTTAAAATGCTAAAATTTACACTGTGGTGCAAAACACATATTTTCCCTTTACAACCTTGTGTATGGATGGAATGTATGGATCCCAAATGCCTTTAATATCTAATCCATCTGAATTTATTATTGATTTCTATAGTTGTGTGGTGGCTAAGATTGACAGGTGTGGTAAACCCAGGTAGCTATAACTGATCTGATAGGTCTTACCACCACTGATTGATTGATTGAACTGACCCCCTCTGCTAGGTTTTTGCTGTGTGGTACAGCCTGTCCAACAGGTTTGCACTTCTGTTTTGGTACCTTAAGTTCCATATTTTTCACATGAGCAAGCAATAATCAAGCTTGCTAGCAACAACGCTAATCCAAATAAGCTCACTTCTTGCTCCAAATCCTAACATGGCAACCTCCACAGAGTTAATGTCAACTCTTCAAAATGCCAAAACCAATACCTGATGTTAAGGTGTCCATGTCCATCTTTTATTACAGTTTATGCTCTAAAGAAAAAAGTACTATGCAATAAAGTCAGTTCTTACTTATATACAACTTTAACATATTTCAAATCAAATGCAGGGACTAACTCATTTTAACAAAATGCTAAACAACGAAAGAAAATAACTGTGTTTTAAGATGTTCTTGGCTGAAGTAAAATATTACAAATTAAAATAATTAAGGGAGAAGAGATTCCCAGGGATTGAATTCAAATATTTTCAGTCACTGCAACATTTCTCATAATGTAAAACAGGCTTAATAAGGAAACTCTTATATTGCTGCTGAGACCTTCAGTTCAGCAACTAAGTGACTGCAGAATAATGGACGGAGTGAAAGGACACATCTGTACCTCCTGGAGCTGCTTCATCTGCTCTTTGCTGAATCTGGATTTGTGAGGATTCAGCAGCTCCATCGCAAATGGACGTCCTGCCAAATCGAACCAATGAACCCGATAAAATAAACAGTTCTTCAATCTTCACAACTGACAAAATCTTAAAGTTTCAAAAATCCTACCGTTCCCAAGAGTCCTGACATCCACATCCTCTCTGCCAGATGAAGAGAAATTAAAACCTGCAACCCCGAAAACAGAGATAAAGATTTTATTCTACGGCAAGTCACGTGTCATGTGCTGAAAAAACAAAACAAAACAGTAATAATATAAATAAACATGAATAAATGTACAATAGTTATTACACAGTTTAAAATCTGCTCACTGAAAAAGTGTCACAAAATCTCTGGTTTTAAAAGTCGAGCTGGCTCACGTTTAAAATGAACCTGCTCCCAAACTAAACCAAAACACCCCCAAAAACTGTGCTTGTCTTCATTTAAGCTGCGATTGTGGTCTCACCATCCGCTCTAAAGGCAGAGAGGATAGGCGCCGCGATCAACTCCTCCACTGAAGACTCCATCCTCCTCTCTCCATCGATCACCCAGGGAGTTTGAGGTAGGCTGCGACAGAACTTGTTGTATCTCCCTAAACATCACGAGGAGACATCATTATGCTATTTATTATGCTGTCAGTTTTAGACAACAACATTTCAAACAGATGTTCTTAATGTCCTACGTCACCTGCCACAAACACAGACACGTGCAGACACTGGACCTGAGGGCTGCAACTGCTGGTAGGCTGCGTTGGAGGACAGGGGTAGTGCCTGGAGAAAGGAAATGAAGGAATAAAAGATGTCATTTCAAAATCATTCCATAGAACTTTTTACTCGTTAAAGATGAAGAGGATCCTTACTTCAAAAATTTGGCATCGGGTATTTTTTCCAGAGCTTTGACCACCGCCATCCGAGTAAACACCGACTGCAGAGAGAAGATACAGATTCACACAGGGGCAGGGATAGCTCAGTAGGTAGAGTGGTGGCCCCGTGATCGGAAGGTCGGGGGTTCGAATCCACTAAACGGCTACCCTGAGGTACCCCCGAGCAAAGTACCGTCCCTACACGCTGCTGCCCACTGCTTCACTGAGTGAATGGGTTAAATGCAGAGAGGAATTTCCCCACAGGGATCAATAAAGTATACATTATTACTGAACTTTCAATTAAATTATGAAGACAAACTAGTCGTCCTGATTATTTTGAAGGATAAACTCTGCTTCCTCACCTGTTTGTTCTTGGTGGGCTTGAAG
Organism: Copadichromis virginalis; assembly: GCF_057382275.1. Lineage (NCBI taxonomy): Eukaryota > Metazoa > Chordata > Actinopteri > Cichliformes > Cichlidae > Copadichromis > Copadichromis virginalis. Next base: position 3,569,995 of record NC_140623.1, on the reverse strand, counting down.
CAGTCAGGACATGTTGCAGCTCTGTAAAAAGGACATTGTTTAACCCATAAATCTTTTACATTTCAAAACTCAGAGCACATCTTGTCCCTGTTTTAATCTAAAATCAGTTTAGCTTTTGAAATTCAGGGAATTTGTGAATCCTTCTAATGGATGTTTCTAAATTAAATGGATATGTCTTAATTATTACTGGTCATTTTTTATGTTAGCAATTCAGAAATATTTCCTTTCCCCTCCAACTTCATGTTCTTCACCAAGAGCTGTTTCAGAAATTTCATGTGATCTTGAAGAGTTCAGGACTCACAGGAAGTGGCAGTCAGCGTCTGTCTCTGGATGAGTGAACTCCACGCTGACCTCAAACGGGCTGACCTTGGTAACCACAGCAATGCCCCCCAGCTCCTTGGTAACCATGCCCTGCATGATCCACTTGAAGGCCTCCTTGACCTGGATGACATCGTCCTTGTCGAGCACTAAGCCCTTTTCTCTGAAAATATTAAATTAAACATCTGATTCCTTGTGACTCTTGACTGTACATCGACTGATGTTCAAAACGTAGCCGACAAATACTTTACCTCACTTCCTTCTTCACGTAGAGCCAACAGGAGTGCTGCAGTATTTTAAAAGAAATTGTCATAAACAGTGCGCAGATATTTTACATAAGCAATAAATACAAATGAACATCCAGTGAAAATATTACAGATATGTATGAATGCCGGGAAATGAACTTATAACGTGAAAAACTGTGAAGTACCAAATGGACGATATTGCGAGTACCAAGACATCCATCTCAATTACCCAAAACTCAAAGGACACAGAAAAAAAATCCACAAAAACCACAAAGGTTAGAATGTTGACATCAAAAATGCCTTAAGTAATGGTTGTTTCAAATTAACTTGTGCTGGGAAGTCAACACTGTCACATTTCTTCACCTCGTCTCCTACGTCAATCACACATCAATGATCTCACCCATTCTGCCTATTTCCATCTATGCAAAATTAACCCCTTTCTATCAATCCTTGTTCATAGTCTTGTTACCTCCTGCACTGACTGTTGTAATTATCTCTACAATGGTCTCCCTCCAAAATCCCTCCATAAGCTTCAACTGGTTTAAAACTGCTGCCTGCATTATTACCAGAACCCCTCCTACCAGCACTCCTGTCCTTCAGGAACGTCGCTGGCTCCCTGTGACGTTCCAAATAGTATTCAAGCTTCTTCTGTTCACCTTCAAGGCCCTTCATAACATTGCTTACCTTTCTGACCTATTAAGCACTACCTCTTTTGCCCACTCACTTTGATCTTCCTCTGCACTTGCTGTGCCTTCTTTCCACCTCAGCACCATGGGAAGCAGAGCCTTCATCTGCTCTGGTCCCAGCCTGTGGAACTCTCTACCCCGAATATAAGAAACACTGATTCTCTGTTCAAGTTTGCTTATTCACTGTGAACTTATTGTGTATTTTATATTGTTCTTTGTTCTATTATGTGTTTTTACTCTACTGTTAAGTGTCTTTGGGTGTCTTGAACGGCGCATTTAAATAAAATGTGTTATCATCATTATCATTATTATTACTACTACACCTAACCCTCAGCCTAACTCTAACCATAACCTAATTGTAACCCTGACACTAAAACCACATTTTAAGTCTAAAAAAATGTCTTCAAACTCGTGGCGACGAGCATTTTATCCTCATAATTGACTTTGTCCCCACAAGTATAGTACCATTCCAATTTTTGGTCCTCACAAAATATGTAAGCATGGTTCATACACACACACACACACAACCATACTGACCTCGCGGACACAGAGCTGAGCGGGCAGAGACACAGACAGCACCAGTGTGTCAAACTCGTAGTTTCCAGCCTTCACTGCCTCTGCTATCTGTGAACACACACCAGAAACAGCAGTTTAACACTGACGGCAGTGTAAATGGAAACAGTGAATACTGTCGAGCGCACACACCTTTATCGCCTGGGTTGTACCACATAGTCCCTGCAGGATTCCCAAACACACCACACATACACGTGAGTCCCCATCCTTTGATTTGACCACAGCGGCTGCCTCTTCTTCTGACTGAACATCAGTTATACTGGTCTCCAGTTTTGCTCTTTTATTGGGAGGGTCTTCAGATGTTTCTGATTCTGCAGCATCTTTGGACTTGTAATCATCTCTGGAGTCTAGAGCTACTGAATCTTGACATTTATCATTTTCTGTATCATTGATGAAAATTTGAAGTTCTTTAAGTGTTTCCTGTGTCAGGTCGAAGAAAATGCAATTAGAACTTTCATGTATTTTGACATATTTACTAATGCAACTGACGAAATCTGTAGAATACGACAACGAGAGCATACATTCCCCAAACAAGAAGATAAGTATTCACAATCTTTTCTTCCTTGTAACTCTCTGCATAAGCCACGATACAAACAAACCAACAAATAATTTCTAAACAAGATGACGATTAAAGAATATAGCAGGTATAAAAGCGGCGTCTGCAGCATGAGCCTCACCTCTGGTTGCTTCCGGTAGGCCGCCTGCACACTCACGCAGCAGAATCTGAGGACACAGCGAGCGCAGCAGCCAGCTGACAGCAACTTCTGGATGATTGGTTTATCCTTCTCCTTCAGGGGCAGCATGACTGCAGAGTGCAAAAGGAGAACCATGAACATTTCGGCATGATAAATGGCTATTCTGTCTTAAAATGTTGCAGATGTTAACTGCCTTTTGTAAATACTGTGTGTTATTTATTACAAGTCCCAAAAAGTTGATTGTGTTCACCTGGACGCAGCGTTTTGAGTGGCAGAAATATTTCATTACTCATCCAAGTGACTTCTGCAGTCTCAGCTGACTGCAGGTTTCCCAACCTTATAAACAGTGCATTTGCACAATGACTGAAAACTGCATGAACAATGGGCTGGGAGCTCAGTTCCTTGATCATTATTTATGCAAACTGTCATAACCATTGATCAAAGACCATGAGTACCATCACAGAGAGTTGGGGAATGGCTGCAATCACAGCATTGTAAGATGGTGACAGATGTACCCTTATTCCCCCTCCTCTATTCAGAGATGGTCTTTCCCTTTTCACGTAAATGGCCTCCTTGACTCCGCGCTCAAACCAGCGTTCCTCCCTGTGTACATCCAGAGTGTCCACTGGCCTGTAGGTGTAAATAGACTGCAGAGTCCTGGCCTGACGAGGTGGCTTTTCTGTGTTGTGCCATCCTCTTAGCCAGAGGTTGTTTGGTTTCCCCGATGTATAAATCACAGGAATCCTCCTGGCACTTAACAGCGTACACTATGTTACTCTGTTTGTGTCGGGGGACACGATCCTTGGGGTGGACCAATTTTTGGCGTTGTGTGATTTGGGGTTTAAAAGCCACAGAGATGCAGTGCTGAGAAAAAAATGCATCTCAGCTGTTAGAATAGAATGATCCTTTAATTGTTGCACAAGGGGAAATTTGGGCCGTTCCGATACGCCCTGACACATAAGGGATCACTAAGGGTTTTTGCTTAGGCAACAGTTGTCCTTCTCTCCTGGATCAGCTGGAGCTTTCTTTGGGTGCCATCGCAGCTTTGACAAATGTCCAGCTGGGATAACCACATTTACTCAGGGTCTTCTTGATATGATGTTCTTCTGTTTCTCCCACTGAAAACGTTACGTCCAGATGAACAGAATCAACTTTTGGGATTTACTCACCTGGATGATTGAGCATGTGTCAAGATATTTATTATAAGGTGTATTAAAAAAAGAAAGAAAGAAAGACAGAAAAAACTGCATGAAAAACCACATGAAAATAATCTTATTTAATAAGCATGCATATATCTAACTGTGGTTAAAACACCATCCATCCAGGCTGGAGCCATCTGAGCTACCATAGGGCGAGAGGCTGGTACACTCTGGACAGGTCACCAGCCTGATGCAGGTTTAACAGAGACACAGACAACCATTAACACCCCACATTCACACCTACAGCTGGATGTCTGTGGACTGTGGGGAAAAAGCTGGAGTACCCAGAGAGAAGCCACGCAAACAAGGGGAGAACATCGAAACTCCTGGTTATGGTTAAAACACACAGTTTCCAGTTAGATAATAAACTGATTCATTTTACTTTTACTGTAAGTACTATGAGTTTTTTTCTCACCATTTGGACATTTTCACATTTTGTTTTAGAGAAGTATTTTGTCTGGCATATTTTGACACACAAAAAGGCAACACAGCTTTTGCTCCAGGAAGTGGGAGAACAGCTGTCTGTCACTGCATCAACAGGCTTACAGTGCAGATCTGTGACTGTTGTTCAGCCTGTAGAGAGCCATTACACAGCTGTTCTCAGACCTAGTGCTCCAAATATTTGTGCAGTCATGTTCCTGTTTGTTATACGTATGTTTGTCAGAGATAGTGTTAAAAAAACAGAAGAAAAAAAAAAGAAAAAAGACACATTAAAGGCCCCCCCCCCCCCTCCCCCAAATCTCAGAGAGAGCACGTGTGAGCGTCTGAACAGATACTCAAACCAGCAGTTTCCATCTCACCAGATCCCACAGCAAATATGTTTAAGGAAGCGTTAACATCTTCCCAGAGTGCACTGATCCTAGCTTTCTAACGTGCTGCCCAAAACTCTTGAGCTACTCCTAAATATCTGTATATTTTGTACCCAAGGCGCAAGAACGTCTTGTAATTTTTAAAATGATCTCGAAAAATAGTTATTCAGTTATTTTCTGAAAGGCTTTCAAGGTGTTTCTTTGGGCAGTGGCTGCTTTTTCTCGCATTTTTAGTCCAGCCTTTGAACCTAACCATGTTCATACAATGTTTATTTGCTAAGCTACTTAACACGGATCTATTAAATATTCCCAACTCAACGGGTGAACCAGTGCTATGTCTGCACATAACAAACAACAAAACAAAAAATCTAAACCAACAATAAAAAGTTTTACATCTTAAAATAACCATAAACTATTAATTATAAGAATTTTGTGCCATCGGAAGACTGAGATTGTGTAAAAAAAACAAAAAAAACGACTGTTGCAGCTAATCATCTTAAACACGCCTGTGCAATCCAACAACTGCAGCTCCAGCACGGCTCACTTCAATTTTCTGATACTCTAAGCTAGCTAACAAGTTTTAATAATCTACAGACAATCTACACAACCTCTTATGGGTGACAGCAGAATTAAACTTACCTGACAGAACAGTGTTTTTTATGAACAGTGATGATCAGTTATTCGTAAGGCACGTTCGTCAATAGAGGGTCCCTTTCCTGTAGTCTGAGCCCTTCCAGACAAAACTAATCAAAAGAGGAGAAGCTTCAGGATAAAATTTTGCCTCTCGCAACAAGACGAGGGCTAAACTTAAGTTCATAGGTGATAGCAAATGCTATTGATATCACATGGATAAAAATGTTGTTTTAATAAATTACAGTAAACCCTAATCAATAACTTCTGGGTTCTCTATACTCAATCTTTACTGTCTGCAAACGTCATCTCCAAGCGCCGGGTAATTTGACAGCCGGGTCCTTCCTTCTGCTGCAGCACCCGGCGATCTGGAAGCTTCTAACTAGGGTGCTGGTATCGGCTCCTTAATCTGAGTCCATCCGAAGCCGAACTGTGGTGTTTCAGCGCCGGAGTTCACTAGTCTGACTCTGAAGACTCCCCTAAACATTTCCCATCGATTATAAAGTCAAGATGCCTGAAGCGATGGCAGCACCGAAGCTTTCCAACGGAGGCAAAAACAAAGGAGGGGCGTATGTGGACCGCGACAAACCGGCGCAGATTCGCTATAGTAACATTTCTGCCGCCAAAGGTATTTTGATATAATCATAGTTAATCAAGCAGCTAATATGGGATTCAGGGTTTGTACAGCAACCTGCTCTGCTTGTTTGCTGGGCACCGTTATTCCTGGTCCTATAGACGGTACCTTCCGCCTAGTCCAAATCTCATTCATTATAGTTGACGGCGTTTCTTTGCTATATAAATACAATACAGCGGCCATAACAGATAATGGTCAGTTAATAGTTTACAAGAATCCAACATCTTTATCTAATGTTGAATAAACCATTATGGGTGCTTGTATTACTTTTTCCAGATTAGTTAAAAGAAGCAAATTAATACATGAATAATAATATAATAATTTGAGGGTTTAATTAAAAAACAAAAAAAGAGCACTACTGAGCACTTGCTACAGGATGCTAATGATTCAGCACAATCTCTTCATTGTTGGGTTGTAATGCTGCTGAGCTGTCAGCTGAACTAGATTACGCATGTTTGTAGTTTTCAGTAAGATCCCTTTGATTTTAATAGGTAATGTACAACATAGAGGTTCCTGCTATATCAATGATATTGATACTGAAATGTTTTCATTAGTTCATAAACATGAATATGCTGTGCTTACCAAGAAGAAGCTTGAATATTAGTCCTCACTTCTGTTTTTTAAAATGCAAGACAAGATGAGTGGAATTTGCTTGACTTGGTTATTACCTGTGTTCTCATCCATCCCTTTGTTGTTTGTTAGCTGTTGCAGATGCCATCAGAACAAGCCTGGGCCCCAAAGGCATGGACAAGATGGTCAGTGAACAGATTTGATGGCTTTACCCAGGCCCCTCATCACACCTGTATCTAAACGATGGCTGTTGTTTTTGGTTTCAGATCCAGGATGAGAAGGGTGATGTAACCATTACCAATGATGGGGCCACCATCCTGAAGCAGATGCAGGTGCTCCACCCTGCTGCTAAAATGGTACGTTACAGCAGCCTGCACAGAAGCTTTGCAACTAAAACGGACCTATGAGTGCTCCCTTTCTAAGTATAATTTTAAGCTTCGTTAAACACCAAACACTGTTGTTAATTCGGCGATTAACTCATATGGCCTGAACCAAATGTGTTTCAGCTGGTGGAACTGTCCAAAGCCCAAGACATTGAGGCTGGTGATGGCACCACCTCTGTGGTGGTGATAGCTGGAGCGCTGCTGGATGCCTGCTCCAAGCTGCTGCAGAAAGGTGAGTGCTTTAGGGGATTGAAAAATCGAAAAAGTGATGCTACAGCTTAATTTTTTTTCTCTTTTTTTTTAAGAGTAATAGTAGAATTATTTCTGTCTTTTTTGTATCTTGTAGTTTGTTTTTATGCGCATTTTGAATTCACGCACTGGACATGTTGACTCCCTTTACTTTGCAAGGCTTATTTTGCACAGCAGATGAACTTAAGATGGCGCTAAAGCCCAATACAAGATAAATAAGGATCGTTTTGAGCTGTGTATCTGGAAAAGTTGAAGAATAACAACATGAACCTTTAATTGAGCACAATTGAGCCCGTTTAATTACTTGTCTCACCTGCCAGGTATCCACCCCACCATCATTTCGGAGTCGTTCCAAAAGGCAGTCGATAAGGGCGTGGAGGTGCTAACGGGCATGAGCCAGCCAGTGCAGCTGAGTGACCGTGAGACGCTGCTCAACAGTGCCACCACGTCACTGTGCTCCAAGGTGGTGTCACAGTATTCAAACCTGCTGGCACCCATGAGTGTGGATGCTGTTATGCGAGTCATTGACCCAGCCACAGCCACTGGTGTCGACCTACAGGACATCAAAATCATCAAGAAGCTTGGGTGAGTGTTTTTGTTTGTTTGTTTGTTTTTCTACTCTTATTTAAGCACTTTCTTCTGATTTTTGCTAGGCTTAATCACGTGTGTGTTGTGTGTTTAGAGGCACCATTGATGACTGTGAGCTGGTAGACGGCCTTGTGCTGACCCAGAGAGTTGCCAACACTGGTGTGACCCGAGTGGAAAAGGCCAAAATTGGCCTTATTCAGTTCTGTCTGTCCCCTCCCAAGACTGATGTGAGTCGCTTGATGAATATCTGCTGACAAGAAAACCCTTTCTGCCTTATTTTTTATGCTCAGCTTCAGATTGTAACAGTGAACTGCTGCTACAGTTTTGACTGCTTCAACTGCTATCGTTGCTCCTTTTCCAGTCATACAGAAGAGAAGACATTGTTTTCAGTAGATAGAAAACACTGTCAGTGCTGTTCTTGTGAACCATTATGTATTCCTTCAGGAAAAGCCTTCTTTTTCTGACCTTCTGTTGGGTTTTTGTGGGGCATGTAGATGGACAACCAGATCGTGGTGTCAGACTACGCCCAAATGGACCGCGTGTTGCGGGAGGAGCGTGCTTACATCCTCAACTTGGTAAAACAGATTAAGAAGGCTGGCTGCAACGTGCTGCTCATCCAGAAATCCATCCTCAGGTATGCAGGGAGCGAAGGACACGAGAAAAACACACTCTGCTATGCATTTCAGTCTTCTTCTGATACACGAAACATCTGTCACACTAACAACTAACTGTCATGTAACAGAGATGCTCTTAGTGACCTCGCCCTGCACTTCCTCAACAAAATGAAGATCATGGTGGTGAAGGAGATTGAGAGAGAGGATATCGAGTTCATTTGCAAGGTTAGTATTGTCAAATGAACCACGGCTTCTCTGTTTTTCACACAGTATTTAATGGACATATATAGATCTACATCACATTTGGCAGCACTTTATACTTTTTAAAATTTTATAGGAAACTAATCATCAGTTAACAAGATTTGTACACTTTTAACTTGTGAGCAAGTATTTAGTTTTGACAACTGTGTTTAGCATTGCACACCATTTAACTGAAGCCCCTACCCCTTCTTTAGACTATTGGCACCAAGCCCATCGCCCACATCGACCACTTCACTCCAGAGATGCTTGGCACTGCAGAGCTAGCAGAGGAAGTCAATCTGGATGGGTCCGGCAAACTAGTCAAGGTACAGTTGAGTCTTTGCTCAGAGAAACTCAGTTGATTTTTTTTGAGTTAAAGGACACAGAATGTTTCACTTGCAGCTGAGGAAAAAATGAGCTGAAACAACTCTGTGCCTCGCTTGCCACTTTTTGCAGATCACAGGCTGCACGAGCCCTGGGAAGACGGTGAGCATTGTGGTGCGCGGCTCCAACAAGCTTGTGATTGAGGAGGCAGAGCGCTCCATCCATGATGCTCTGTGTGTCATCCGCTGCCTGGTCAAGAAGAGGTCAGTCAGTTATTTCTGAAGAGTAAATTTCATTGTTAAAAAAATTCTTAACGAACCTGAAAACATACCCCTCCATGCTGGCTCACATGGCAAAGTTGGACTGTTCAAGAACACCTTTAGATACAGTTACAGGTACGATTGCCCTCTGACAAAGGCGCTTTTGCACTGACGCATCCTGCAGGAGCGTAACAAACAGAGGAACAGTATTTAGGAAAGCTCGCCATTATTTTCGCAATGGGTTGCTTCAGCAACTTTGATAGAGAGCATTCAAACAGATGTATTCTTTTTTTGAAAATGTCTTTTTGGTTGTTATTATTTTATTTTGATCCTAATTTCTCTCAGTAATAGGATCAGTTCCAATGGCTTTTGCATTTTTGCCTTCTCTGTCTCTCAGGGCTCTCATTGCTGGAGGTGGTGCTCCAGAGATTGAGCTGGCTGTGCGTCTGGCAGAGTACTCACGCACACTGGCTGGCATGGAGGCCTATTGTGTGCGGGCATACGCTGATGCCCTGGAGGTGATCCCATCGACGCTTGCCGAGAATGCTGGCCTGAACCCCATCTCCACTGTGACGGAGCTCCGTAACAGACACGCACAGGGAGACAAGATGGCTGGCATCAACGTTCGCAAGGTTGATCTTTTAATTTATTAATTTATTTTTTAAAGTTAGCATAGCCTGACTTTGTGGAGAAGGTACTGCTAACAGAAGTAGATATTTAAGCTACTTATCCAATAAAAATGTTCTCTAGTTGCTCTCCAATAAAACTATTGTCTTGTTTGTTTGTTTTTTGTGGGGTTTTTTTGTTTTTTAGTGCATTAATTTTCTTTTTCCTGTTGAATGTCAGTGTAAAATGAATTTTGAAATGTGAACAGTTAGACACAAAAGACACACACCAAACAATTTGTTGTATGTGCAACAGGGAGGGATCTCCAACATCCTTGAGGAGCTGGTGGTGCAGCCTTTACTGGTCTCCATCAGTGCACTGACACTGGCCACTGAGACGGTCCGTAGCATCCTGAAGATTGATGATGTGGTAAGACTTAATCTTTTTTTTTTTTTTTTTTTTTTTTTAAACATTTAAAGTGAAATTATTTTAAGATCATTTCTTGTATACTACCTTTGGCTTTTTGCAAAATCTGAGTTTATTAGATTACAGTTCAAACCAGTGGAAATGTGTTTTCTTGTTGCAGGTGAACACCCGATAGGTCTGTCCATTGAGTTTTGTCACCAAGCCTGCTCACACTGCAAGGGATCAGAGGACTCTGTTAACACCATTCTGTTCAGATTTCCACTGTAGTTGTTACGTTGCATAATTTAATAAAAAAAAAAACAACTTGTTTTTTTTTTTGTTGACATTCATTCCCTGTCTGTGTGATTATATCTTTTAAAGCAAGTTGAACCTTTACATCTTGGCCTTTTGTCTTGTTTCTGTTAATCTGTATAATCAGAGCATGCAAGATACCTGTCATATGTCTAAGTAGCAAACTTGCACACTGAAGATTACAGTTAAGAATAACAATAACTGCTAAATTTCACCACTGAATCAAATAAAAGGAATTATTTTTAAATATCCATCACGCAAAGCAGACAAGAACATAAGTCTCAAAAATAATCATGTATTGTTCTAGCTAATTTGTATAAGTAATCTGCATCACAGATGCAAAGTACTTAAGATTTAACCATATCTTTAGACTTAAAATTTATTTTGGGGTACTGCAATTTTGTGAGTAAGGGTACTTCTGGAGGATTAATTTTTCCACATCCATAACTTATGTCATAGTATTAATCAATACATTAAGGCAATTGCAACATTATTTTTTTTGTTCAACTATTCGTTTCACAAATTCTGGTGCTTTTAATTTGTATGGAGCCCAAGGCTTTTCATTTCCTGCCACTCTCCGTCACTTCCCTCCCAACCAAGCTTCTCTGTTGCTAAGGACTTCACTTGCTACCTGCATGTGGATAGAGAGCGAGCTTGTTATCTCGACTGAGTACTCTTACTACAAGTGATTTTGTGACGCAACTTAAAAAATAAATAAATAAAAAGCAACATTTACAAAAACATGGCAAATGCTCACCGGAAAAACGTTTTGGTTACTTCATGTTTGAAAACGCCGGTAGACCCGCACACCAAAGCGCCGTTAGCTTCGTATGAACGCGAGAGAGTCCTGCCGTGCATGGTTACAGGTCACGTCGACAACCGGGATTACGAGAAAGAGGTAATTTTTACTGAGTTTTAATTGTTGTGTACAGGTTCCGATTATCAATTACAACACCTGCCTTTTGTTTAAAAATCCCCTAATAATCAGCCTGCCAGCCCCCTTTTACTGACATGAACCGTAGCTTTCTGGTTAATTTACAGATAGTTAATTTAGATGTTTCCTTTTCCTCAATGGTGGAGGAAAATCCACACAGAAAGTGCATTACTTACATGCTGGAGAAAAAATTGCAGACTAAGTCACTGTAAATACTTTAATCCTGCAAAAAAAGTAATTTATTGTTCCGACAATTGTTAAAATTTATTTTTAATAATAATAATAATTTAGTAATAGTAATTTAACATAGATAGACCCCCGGTCATTCTATACAGACCTTTACATTTATTGTTACTGGGATCTTTGACATATTACAATTTGAGACATTGTATTTTAAATATTAAGTTTAAACTGTCTGTCTGAACAGAGTAGAATCGGCTATTTGTATTTAAAGTTTTTTTTCTCCATTATTATCCAGACTTTACTTTGTGAAGTAAGCCACACACTGTTTCTGATCTGGTTCCAACAGGCCGTTGACAGTTTAAGGTCAGCCAGTTTAAGGGATTTGATCTGTTTAATTTGTTTAGCATACTATTTGTGGACTTCCATCTCAGCCACATTATCAGATGTCACGTTTAGTGTATAATCCTAAAATCACTCATCTTCTGCTGTTCTTCCATCAAGGATCTTGATAATTTAGTAAAAAGTTGTGAAGGCAGACACCTGATGTAAATTGTGTGTCTGCCTGTCGTGCCTCAACATATGGTCAGTGTCGCTGCTGTGACAGCATAATAGGCTTAGTCCTGGAGGAGTGCTCAATGAGTGGTGGTTAAGCCATTATGTTTGAAGATGTAGGAACATGAAATGGATGAACGTGACAGCTTCACAATTCGTATATTTATTCCATGCAACATTTAATATACTGAATCCAAACATATATTGTTCAAAAAGTTATCTAATGATGACCTATTCTGGTCATTTCCACCTCTGTATTTTGCCTCTTGGACTCTTCTAGAATAGCTTTGCATGATTCACACTCAGATATTACCTATTCATCTTATACTGGGACTTGATACAGCCCCTCAGTCCATCCTCTGTCTGAAACAAGCTGTTTTAGCTCCTCTCCCTAATAAGCCAGCAAACCTTCTCATGATTTGCTGCCATTTGCAAATTGAAGAGATAAACAGCAGCTGGAAGAAGCATCTGAACCCACAGTAAAAGTGTTGGTGAGATAAGGATATCCCCTATCACTGACACACAGAGCCAAAAACAAAACGAGAATGGAAACATCTCATGTGGCTCACAGAGGTTACTTGTACATTACCTGACCTCTTTATTGTTATTATGACTCATTATTAACTTTGATCATATTTAACATAAGCATCCAACACTGGAACAGCATATCCATCCATCTTCCTCCACCTATGCAAGGTTGCAGGGAGGCTGGAGCCTATCCATGTTGCCATAGGGCGAGAGGCGTGGTACACCCTGGACGGGTCACCAGTCTGTCGCAGGGCAGTGTATAAGTGCAGTGTATTTTGGTCACTTATTATATTTAGATATAAAATGGCTGCTGATTGCAGTATGAGATTGTTGTGACTATTTCAGATGGAGTATGAGGACTCAGGCTCTGATTACTGTGACGAGGACTACGCTGGGACAGGAGGCCCTTTCATGATAAACAATTATAGAGCAGCAGGAGATCGCCTCGACCTCAGTCAAATCTTCTTCTCCAATGAGGAGTACTACAGCAAGCTGGAGGAACTGAAGAAGGCCCACCTGCACACCATGGCAGAGCTGGAGAGCATGTATCGCCAAAAGCTGCAGCTCAAGTCCATGGAGCCATTAGATATGACAGTGATGGATGGAAGGCAGAGGTGGGTGGATTTTGTTCAATATTATGTAAGGAACTAAACACTTGTTCATTGTCTTTCTGTATGTAAAGAATTTTTGGAACAACACTAAACAGACAAAAACCCCATAAAACATATAGTGAAGCTATGCAAATGTGAACCTGTGACCATAGTCCTTTTCTGATTAGAGAAAAGCACACAACTTTTGTATCCAACAATAAACCAGTGATATTGACACTTTTGACAATTTTAAGAATTTTATGAGGCTTTTATATAGTTGGAATTTATTTGTTTAGATTCTGGGCTGCTGACTGGACAAAATAAGCTTTGAGAAATTGTGAATGACATTTTTCACAGCATTTTCTTAAACAAAACTAATAAATTGAATAATTGGTATTATTATTGATGACTTTTGTTCAAGTTTGTTTTTTCTTCTTCTATTTTTTTTTTTTTAGACTGCCGTGGGTTCATGCTACTGCTACAGCTTCACACTGTCATTTGAGGAAGTCTCACTCTGCTGTTGAACTCAGATGGGTCTCTGGGCATTCAGACTCCTCAGATGAAGATCAAACTGCCAGCAACAATGTTGAAAAAGGCATACTGTTTTCCCCCAAAGAGCACATCAAGAATATGTGGAAGGACTTTAAGCTGTCCCCCTATCATGCCCACCTGTCCTCTGCTTCGCTGCGCAGTCTAACAAGTGACCAAAATAAACCACAAAAGAGGACAGGGCACAAGAAACAGAGGAATAAAGATAGAGAGCGGGAGCACCGGAAAGATAGAGTAACTGTCCCAAAACCTTTCCAGATGACACTACGTGAGGCTGAGCAGCGAAAGCGAGGCATAAAGACACGCTCAGAGATTGAACTGGAAAACATAGAGCTGCGACGGCAACTGGAAGAACTGACAGAGTGTCAGAGGAAGTTCCGTGCCAGCCCCGTACCTGCACACATTCACCTGCCACTTTATGATGAGCTACAAGAGCGCAACGAGGAACGACGGCGAGCCATGCGAGAGCGAGAAGAGCAGCATCTCCGGACCATACAGAAGCCATTCAGCTTCCTGGAGCGGGAGCGGCTGAAGAAGGAGCAGAGACAACTACGTCACCTGCAACCATCTGATCAGGAGAAAGTGAAACCCTTCAAGGCCAAGCCTGTGCCAAAGTCTGTCTACATAGCAGCATCAGGGGAGCAGATGAAAGAGGAGCAGCTGTATCGGTCTATCAAGATACAGATGAGGGCTGAGGAGATGCTTCACAATGCTTCCATGCCTCCGAGCATGCTCAAACGACGGCTCAGTGAACGGAAGAATCGCAAAGATGTCAAAGCTGGAGTCGGGGGGGATGATGGCTTTTCACACAGGCCGCAGATAAACAAAGAGGTACCAGATTTCAATGCCAGTTATAGGCGCTTCCAGAAGCATCTGGAGAAACGAAAAGAGATAAAGCCTGCGACTGCGTGTGAACCATTTGAGCTGAGGACATCACAGATTTCCTCACACCGGGAACGGATCCTGACTGATATCGAGAAGGAGCAGAGTAGCCCTCGAACACTGCGCTGGCCATACATCAGCCCTGGGCCAACCCGGACGCCAAACTCAAGCCTCTGTTCATCCCTCTCAGGTAGCCTGGAGGTCCTCCCTGCCAAAGTCACAGATGCCACAAAAAAGCGCCATGAGGCCGTGAGGTACCACCTTAGGGCACCAAAAACTTCCATCATTTTAGTAGAGACAGTGAATTGTCCCATTTAGACAAAGTCCTCACCAGCTGTCTTCCGTGATTAAAAAGAAGGCCTCCTCCCAGCTTCCCCTGCAACCCTTATAACCAAATACACTTATATAGCTTGTTTTTGCACCCATAAGCTTAATTACCTGCACTACCTGTAAACATTCCTACATCCATGACCAAATTTTCTACCTGAATAGGAAGGTGCTGCAGCAGAGGAAGAAGGCTGAGGAGGAGGAGGAGCGGTGGAGGGAAAGGCAGATGCAAAGGGAGAAGAGGCTGCAGGGGCTAGTTCTGAAACGTGCCCAGGCCAATGACCCCCACCTAGCTCTTTCACAGACCCATCCAAACAAGCTCAAAGAGTTCAGGTATGCTGAAAACAGCGCTACTTTCACTCTAAGCTTTGCTGAGCAGGTTTTTGCAAGAAGCGCTTGGTTGCAAGTTCCTATGGCCATGCAGTACATTCAAGTTGAGTTTTATATTTGTCTTAAAGTAAGGAAATGCACTTTTTTTCTTTTTCCATGTTCTTTAATGAGAAAGATGATCCACTGCACTCTTATGTTTATAGGAAACAGGATCTTCAGCGCAGGAAGGAATACAAGCAGGAGATCAAAGAAATGCAGGAGAGAGTGAAGGGAAGGCCACTGTTGTTGGAGCAAGTTGCACAGGTGATTGTGTAACCACTACATAGCCACATCATATCACATCATCACCTGCATGACAAACCTGCTGTCTTTCATCTTTTACTACACCATTTGGGTTTTATCATGACGATATATATGTGCCTCTAAAGATTTAAAAATGTGAGGGAAATTAGAACGAAATAGCTTTAAATTTGATGAAAGAACAATTACAAAGAAGCCAAGCAGTAAATATTCATGTGTAAAATGTTAGCAGAAATCTTTTCTTGCTGGAAAGCACACAAAGCATCCATTAAATGCATTTCAACTTTTTGGTGAAATATAACTATTGTTTTTCCAGCTAACTTCACAAAAGAATTTCCCTTTGAATAAATGAAGTCTTTATCTTATCTTATCTTATCTTATCTTATCTTATCTTATCTTATCTTATCTTATCTTATCTTATCACACTCTTGTACAATCCGTGTGTCCTCTCGCTCTCTCTCTCTCTCTCCCTCCCTCTATTCTCCTCACTCCTTCATTCTACTGATAATTACACAAACATTGTATCCAACAACAAAATAATATCACACTATGACAATCACTATGATACTTTCTCTCTCTCTCCCCCTCTCTTTGCTGGTTTTGGTACCCTATGTCAAATCAGTGAATTACGTCCACGATTTATGAGTTAGGAAGTAATAAAAGAAGTAATAAAAATTAATGGCAGTCATCATTTTTATGACTATAATAAAATTATAATATTTCATAACTCGGTAATAATCAATAATCATATGAACAAAAAATGTATGATCATGAAAATATGGTGATGGAATAGGATGATGAATAAGCTGTTTAACATCCTAGGACCTGGCGTCCACATATATGGACATCACATTTTGGGTTATTTAGACCAAAATACTCAATTTTGCTCTACAAGGGCCTGATATCCACTTACGAGGACATTATACTGCTACTGTTCTATCGAAATTTTAAACAAATATCCTCATATGTGGTTCTCATTTTTCTTAGAAACAAAAATCAGGTAAAAAAAAAAATCTGGTCATTCTTTGTTTTTACATTCATTGGGTCCCAATCAGCCCAAATATCAAAGAGAAATCAAAAATGCATGCCGTGGAAGAGTTCGGGTCTTAGGAGGTTAGGATAGAAATTCAACCTGTGGAATAATTTATATTTTTGTGCTGCTATCATTTTAAACCAAAAGGTTTACTTTTTTGACCAAAAATGCCACATTGGACCCTTATTTGGGGACCAAATGAATGCAAAGTCTTCTTTACTGGAGGTTAAAAATGGCTCTTTGGCATTTTATTAAAAAAAATCTGAAAGAGCAATGTTGTAAGTGGGAATACGCCTGAATGTGGTGAGGGGACCAGCAAGACTGAGTTGTGGAGCAGCTGGTAAGGACTTGTGTATTTCTGCAAAGTCTGCAAAGCTGTCTTGGTTGATTTCAAAAACTCTGCGTACTTAACTCGTCAGAAGGCCATAAATTCAGATCAAAACTGTCCCACAGTCTCTTAGTGGCTGAAGCGAGAGCCTGCCTCTCTGAAATGACTTTATTGATGGGTCTGGGAGAAGTTCAAGATCATGGCTAGGGGTTACAGTCAGGGGGCTATTTCCGGTAGGTGAAAGTCAGGCAGGCGAGAACTTCTGGTCACTCAAAGTCGCTGGGGTTGAATGAGGGTGAAACAGCTGTTTCACAGCAATCAGGTTAAACCCGGCCTGGTTTAACACATTTTAACACACACACATACACAAGTACCCAAAAACAGGGTCCTGCCAAGGTGGCATTTCTTGTCAAAAAAGTAAACTTTTTGTTTAAAATGACAGCAGCACAAAAATATGAATTATTCCACAGTTTGAATTTCTATCTCAAACAACCTGTTCATCATCCTATTCCATCACCATATTTTCATGATCATATATTTTTTGTTCATATGACTATTGCTTATTACCAAGTTATATCATAAATATCATAATTTATCATGATTTTATGATATTTATAAAAATTGTGACTGCCATTAACTTATATTACTTTCTTTACTACTTCTTAAGTAATTAAATGGAATATGTTCTTTAAGTAGAACATATTCCTTCTTTACAGTACATCTTTAATTATTCTAATAGTTTGAATTTGTCCTGCTGTAACAGAGGAATGCCAAACAGGCTGCAGATAAACACTACACCAACACCCTGCATGGATGTGACGTGACAGAGGAGTTTATCAGCAGTAAAGCAGGCAAATTAGGATCTTCACCCAAATTGTCTCCATCCAGCGAGAGCAAGCAGAGGTAAATCTGTGACGCTTACAAACTTACTAAACTCAGTATTCTATCTGTTAATAAGTAGTCGGTACACTACTCATTATGTTCTTTTAATAATTAGTGACCTTGAGGAAGCAGACCTGGGTTATGAACCAGTTCACTATAGGAAAGTCTTCCTGGATGATGATGTGGATGATCCAGCCGAGAAGGAGGGAGGAAGAGCAGACGAGGAAAGCGACGAGGTCTCGTCTAATTACCAAGACAGTCACCACACAGAGAAGGATTGTCTTGGGGATGATTGCCATTATTCTGATGAAAGTTACCAATACTCAGACGATCACGAGAATTACTCAGAAGACAGTGAACATGCTGCTGACACTAAGGAGCAGGAGGCAGAGGACTGATATTTTAAATGTCATCATGTGTTCTTTCTCTGAGAGAGAAATCTGACCAAATTGTGAAAGGTTAATGTTTCTTTATTATAGGACTTTCAAGCTTGAGCTGTCTTGTTTCATCCCTTGAAACTCACTATTTTTTCTAGTTTTCTATCATTTTTGTGTCATGGCTGTGACAGATGTGAATGATTGCATTATGTGATTTCATTACCATACATTTAAGATAACGACTTTATTTTACTTACTAGAAAGCATAACAGTAACACAAATTTCATGCTTGAGGAAGTAACTTCAGACACAGCCACAAGCCATTGTCACAACACACACTTTGACTTGCCCTGTTAGGAGAACCTTGTGTTTCACTGGTCTTTTCTAGCACTCCATGATCAGAATGTGTCCTGAATTAGTACTAATAGTTCATATTTTTTGTTGTGATGTACTGCTTTAGTTCTTAACATTTTCCCACTTTTTAAGCAGTGTCTAAATTCAACTAAATCAAACTATCACTGAAAATAAACTTAATAAAGAAACAGCAAAATGTAACTTGAATGTTTGGAGTATATTCTCAGATAGTTATATTATTTAATTGTTAAATGTGCATGTTTTCTTTTAGCACGTCAAAATGTGTTATATATAAATACTTAATCGATAGCTGTCCTTTTTTGTATTGGCTTAGAATAAAAGATTTCTAGTTATGTGAAATATTTCATTGACTGGCATTCCTGGACACATGGCCTCGGTTATATCATGACGACTCGTGTAGAAAAAAAGCCACTCATTTAAGAACTAAAAATGGTGTAATTTGGTTAAGCATTTAAGTAATTCAGTATTTGTTGCTTTGGGCCTTAGGCAGAGGTCAGAGTGGAAGATAAACAGGGGGAGGGAGATGAGCCAGATTGACAGCTTCAAACAGCCCATGATAAAGCGTGACGAAATCAATGGCTGAACCAATTAGATGCTCAGTAGGCGGGTGCTTAGTCCAAATTTTACGCGGCGCTCGGCGGGTCGAAACACCGAGAATGAATATCCCGGTCTCAACCGGTTTTAACCGGTCCGTGGTTGGAAGCGTGAGCTTAGAGGAAGAGCACACTTGCACGCACTTAAACATCTTTGCTTCCCAACAGTGTGTGCGAACAGAACCAGAAATAAAACGAGATTATTTTTACTTTGTGACCCGGAATACGACTCCAAGTCTGACTACGTGAAACTCTGGTGTTAGCTTAGCTTGATGTTACATTAGCCAGCGGACCTAAATCATTGACTTTTCCATTAGCACGCTAAGTTGCTATTAGCCTGGTCGGATGTAACTGGTAGCCTACCAATTATGTTTCAGAGTGGCTAAAGACAAGAAACGTCGGATATTCTTTAATATATCGCTAAAAAAAATCGATGAATATCCAGCTTGACAGCATTTTTAAATTACGACTGTTGGTGTAATCGAGGAAAGCTACTATTAGCTTTTGGCTAACGACTTTTAAGGGCAGCGTAACGTAAACGTGTGCCATGAGATAAAGCTGCGAATTAGTTTGTATCGTATTTAGCGGTTTCACATTATTAAAACCATCAGTAGTTTTCGACGAGCGGACACCAACTATCAGGTAAGTCGCGTCTGATCACCATTAACTTATTAAGACTAACGTCAGGGTGTATCGGTTTTGAAACTAACCACCATTGGTAATGATGACCGGTTATAGAACTCAGACGTCTTACAAGTTATTGTACTTGGTAAACTGGTACCTTTAATTGCGCCCAATAGTGGCAAACGGATCTGAGTGGACGTGTGTTGAATGCTGTATTTGCGGGTTGGCGGCGCTGTTTCGTGTTTCGCCAGTTTATGGTTTGTTTCAGTGACTGTCATAACTTTACCACGAGGGGCTGGCCAAACCGGAATAACCTGTTTCTGACTTATTTATTTCTCCAGAATATCGGTTGTCGATTCCATTTTTTTTTACGTTCCACTTATCTAGTATGTGTTAGTATTTACAGTGTAAATTTTCAACACTAAAAGGCTTAGTTTTTAGCACTTGTACTGCAAATTTTAATCACAGATGCGGTTCTTTTGTGTTTGGTAGTTCTTTTGTTACTTTTCCCCCAAAGAAAAGTTGGGGTTAAGGTTTCTGTTGCTTCGTTTCCCCTGTCAGAATCTCTATGCCAGCAGAAATGACAATGTTGGCAGATCACCCAGCCAGACAGCTGCTGGACTTCAGCCAGAAATTGGACATAAATCTGTTGGACAATGTTGTCAACTCCATGTATCATGACATTGGATCCCAGGTGTGTTTTATGTGTTTCACCTTCAGTCAAAGCAGTGCTACTTTCAAGTCCCTAATGGGTTTGGGAGCTTGTCTTGTAGCAAATACATGTATGTTAAATTGAAGTATACTTTAAGTTGCTCTAAACCCACTGCTACTATGTTGCTCTTTTCTAGCAACGAGTAGCCCAGGAAGTGCTCACAAACTTGAAGGACCACCCTGATGCTTGGACGAGAGTCGACACCATCCTGGAGTTCTCTCAGAACATGAAAACTAAGGTGTGAGCATAACAAGCATGTATTAAGGAATGCTAGGGCCTTAGACGAGCTACATTATTACACTGTTGAAGACCAGTGTATTAATGTGAGCTGAAGCTTATTGCTTTATCCACATAAGGCTTAGGCTTTCAGGGAGGTGAGGTGTGAGAAATCATTATGATTGACCTAGTGTTTACTGGATATCTTGTACAGTCAATGGGTCATGCTTCACTATCTTTAAATAAGTAGTTTTTGACAGCCTTACATGCTGTGCCTTTTTTTACTAGATCACGGATTTAAAGACTCTTGTGATGCTATCTTCAGTTGTCAGTGCTGTCAGAATGTTTGTTTTGGGCTTCTTTTGGCATTGCTACTGTCTCCATTTGTGTATATAATGGCTCTGAGACTGTGCTTAGTATGCACACTTATTTGTCTTTGGTCTAAGGTACACACAGCTGCTGTTGCAAGAGAGTTAAATGCTTAACTCGTAGGGCTTGAGAGGTGCAAGTGTTGAAGGTTAATGTGTCCATTTATAACAGTTCAATTATTATAACAATGCCAATTCCACACTTGTATATATTTTGTGTAAGAACAGTGACTAAATATGTGGCTGAAGTCTACAATTAGTTTTTTACCTGTCAACACTGACCAAAGGTCATGTATGATTATTGCTTTAAAAGAAAAAAGAGAGAGACACACTTTCCAACTATTTGAATATTGCACACTCAGAAAAAGGCAAAGTAGTACAGTGAGAGACATATTCTGGTATATGTATTTAAACAGAAAGTTACATAAATGCACATTACAAAATAACCGAATAAAATGATTAGTTATAAGTTATATAGAATAAGCATTCAATGTGCTGAACAGCAATGATCTTTTTGAACAAATAACAGGACATAATCAAACCATCAGGGACCAGTGCTGCCTGAAGCTTTTCTCAATAGCCAAATCAGTCAGCAAATTTAAGGTTCCACTGTTTTGCAATCAGTTGACCAAAATCAGAAATTTCCCTGAAGACTGTGGGTGTAAAGTCACTGCTGCAGAATTAGCTTGTGAATTCTCTGCAGTCATTACCACATGGTGCTTTTCAAAAAATTAAAGGTAAAACCAAGTTTGAGCTAACTTTGTGTATTTTAAAAACAAACTACTACATCTAAACTAACTGGGGATTAAAGCTTAAGTGGGAAGTCTGTCATGAGCACAAATATCTCTTAAACTTTACAGTGTAACCTGAAATGCATCTCCCTAAAGATGTAACTACAAGTTGCAGCCCACAGCTATTGTGAAAGGCCTGTTCAGTACCTTTGATTCATCATGTGAATTCCTTTGAACTTCTTCACTGCAGTTTTTGAGTTTATCAATGAGAGAGCAGTCATCATCTCAATATATGGATTAATAATCAAAGCATCAATAAGGACTTTAAAATGATGAGGGGGGAAATCCCAGCTTTTTGTTTTTATCTACTAGCACCATATATAAAACAGCAGGATATAACCATATGATAATTAACACATATTATACCATGCACAATTGGCCACTTATGTAGGTTATGTTGTAGGATGCACCGAAAAAGTCTAAATTAGGCCTTAGCCTGTTACTGATAACTATGTTAATACACCCATATAAATATCTTGAAAGATTCATTTAAGCTAAAGGTTTTTCTATTAAGCATATTATGACTTAATAGTGTTTATCTTTGGTAGCTGATATTTATCCACTTACGTTTACTAATTACATTAGGTCACTTCTCACTCGCACCAGTAGCTGTGTATCTAAACTCTGCCGCAGCCAGAGCTGCACCTTCGCAGCCATTGCTGGGTTCTCCTTCCACAGTCAAATAATTTGCACAATTAAATGTCTAATTACTTTGTGAATTCCATTACATAATTGAATTTAGAATATTCGTTGACAGCCCCAGTAATATCAATGTCTAAAGACCATGGGTCATCAATTTTGGGCTGCACAAAGCTGTCCACATGGGGTCACCGTGGAGACATGACAGTGCAAAGACTCTCCTGAGGTTAGCTCTTGTTTTTGCTTGTAAATCGTGATGAAAGGATTGAGTCTTTTTCAGAGCTCTAACTCATCTTTTCTTTTTTTTTTCTTTTTTCCCCTCCCAAATAGTATTATGCTCTTCAGATTCTGGAGACAGTCATCAAAACACGCTGGAAGATTCTTCCAAGAAATCAGTGTGAAGGTAAAAATCACCCTAATGACATTAATCAGGATATCTGTGTGTTTTCTTCCTCAGATATGTTATTTGTCTGAAAGGTGTAATCAGTTTTCTCTGAACAACACATGTCTGTGTTTTCAGGAATCAAGAAGTATGTTGTTGGACTGATTATCAAGACTTCTTCTGATCCTGCGAACATGGAGGTAAGGTGTCCTGTGTGATATGGTGCACTTAAACATACTCGTGTCATTGTAATAGGGTTGTCCCGATATTAGAATTTCAAACTCTGTTCTGATGTTCAGGAGAATACTTGACACAATTTTTGATACCACAGGGAAGTTTGACCACATTGTGCAACAACAGAAGTAATGGCAAAGACATCATTTCTTGAAAAACTTGATGTATTAATTTTACAAATGATTTAGATTTCATTATAGACTGAAGTTAAAATATATTTTAAAACATATCAATAGATAAAGGGTACCTAACATATCAAGATATATTTTTTTAATCATTGAAGACAAAGAGGATTATAGAAAAACTACAAATAATAATGTATTTATGCTAATATAAAAACGATAAAAAACCAAGAGTGTTCACTGTGAAGCAGATTGGTTGCACTTCAAAACTGAAGTTATGGCTGGCAACAACAAAATAAGAAATGCATAATTAACACATGGATAAATTATTCCAAAAGCAGAAAAGTATATCATCTTGTACACATCTGCCTTCTCTTCACCGGATCTGCAACCTCTTGCTCATCCAGTGTTCACTCTGTCCTGCCTCACTCTGCAGCTCTTCACTTCACCTCCAAAATTTGCTCAGAGTAGTTTGTCACATTCTCTCCACTGTTCAGCTACTGTTCCCCTGCTGCTCTGCACAGCCAGCAACCCATCTAGTTTCCCATGTGTCCGTAATCCAGTCTGTTACTGCTCAATATTCTATCCATGACCCAGTCAGCCCTGCACCATTTATTAATCTTTTTTCTAACCATAGTCTGCTAGCTGTTATGTGACTGATTAAAAATGGCTAATGTGGCTATTGGGTAGTTGCTAATAGTTAACAGCTAACATAACATGTAACCTTTTTTATGTTTATTTGCAGAAAGAGGGGGTATACATTTCAAAACTCAACATGATCCTTGTACAGGTAAATAGGCATTTAATGTTTGATATAGTGTACATTATTATTGTTTGACATAAAGCAATGATGCTGATGATGAGCTCTATTTCTGGACTTTTAGATCCTGAAGCAGGAATGGCCCAAACACTGGCCCACTTTTATAAGTGATATTGTGGGTGCAAGTCGGACCAGTGAGAGCCTCTGTCAGAACAACATGATCATCCTCAAACTGCTCAGTGAAGAGGTGTTTGACTTCTCCAGTGGCCAGATGACCCAGGTGAAGGCCAAGCATCTCAAAGACAGGTAACTGATCTGATATACTGTATAACTTATGTCGAGCAAATAGTGGACGTCAGGTCTTACATTTGAGTACTGAATACTGAAAGAAGGAGAAATATTGGTTCATTGTTGATTTTGAGTCTTTTATTTTCAGTCCAATCAGGCACAGTTAGAGATATCATATTTTTTTTGATGTTGTGCATTCTCGCGTTTCCATTGCATATTTCGATCAGTCATACTGCATTCCAAAACCTGCAGGTTATATTGTAATTTGTATGCATTTGTATACTGATGATTCCCCCAAAAAAGCTGTGTAGATGTAAGATTGCACCTTTTGTTAACAAAATGTAGCAATTATCCCAGAAGAAGGCTGGGAAGATTGTGAACTCTGACATCCTGAGTGAGACTCCACTTTAATTGGTTTTAGCAGCAGTATGTAAAATTTACTACCATTTGTTAATCTGGTCAACGCAAAGCCAGATTGTTGGTCATTTGGCTCATTGGGTGCCACGGTAGACTCCGCTAGACTTGGGGGAAAAGGGTGAGAGCTTTAAAAAAAAAAACACAAAAAAAAAATCCAGATGATGAGTACTTACACTCCGCTCTCTTTTCCCTGTCAGCATGTGCAATGAGTTCTCCCAAATATTCCAGCTGTGCCAGTTTGTAATGGTAAGACAAACAATTTTTTTTCGCAGTTGTTTTCAAAACATTTTGTGCAAGTCTCAATACCTCAATTTGATGTGTATAATTCTTCTCCATAGGAAAATTCCCAAAATGCCCCACTGGTCCACGCTACCCTGGAGACTTTACTCCGCTTTTTGAATTGGATTCCTTTAGGTTACATCTTTGAGACGAAACTCATCAGCACGTTGGTCTACAAGGTAAACCAGATGATACTCTTTCATTAAATAAAACTTGAAATAATTAACTCTAATACAGCGTGATACAGTATGTCTGTGAGTCTGGTTATACTGAAAAACACTGACATGGCATGGTAAGGCCAGTTAAATTAATGTTGTCACGCAAAGTGTCTAAGAACAAATGCTCAGATTTGCACATGGAATCAATTACAAGTAGAAACTTCGAAAAGGTTTTAACCTTAAATTTTGACAACTTTATCAGTTCAAAGGGATCCCACCGTCTGAGCTATGGTGGTTCATCCTAAAGATGCATAACAATATTGTGGAAATATCGCCATTAATCCAGAACTCGTTGTGTCATTGGTTTGGTCAGGAATCAGTCATTTATTACATGCATATAAAGCAGTTGGTGCTAGATAATGATCATAAAATCGTCAAATTGATCTGAACTGGTTACAGCTGCAGGGCTCACAAAACTCGCTAGCCCGACGTCCCGGGGCTAGCGATTTTTGTGAGCCCTGAGCTGACTAAATGTGAGTCTGTCACTATCATAGTTGTTGAGTCAAGGCTGTTAACCAGCTAACTTGTATGCATGTAAGAAATGCATTCCTTCATCACAAATTATAGGAGCAAGAAAAATAGACATGTCAGCACTGACCTGCTGTGTTTTCTTTTTCAGTTCTTGAACGTACCCATGTTTCGCAATGTGACTCTGAAATGTCTGACTGAGATCGCTGGTGTGAGCGTGAACCAGTATGAGGAGCAGTTTGTCAACCTCTTTACCCTCACCATGTCCCAGCTCAAACAGGTATGCACTCAGACCCAATTAGTATTGAGTGCCTCTTGCATTAATTGCACTCAGTGTTACAACGTGCTTACAAATACCGTTTGAGTTATTACACACAAATCTCCAACCTTCCACCTCCACAAAAGCTCAACAGGCAGCACAGGCTGTCAGTCTCTCAGTAAAAGAAAGACCCAAAATAAATGTAGATTAAGTAAGAAATTTTCCTTAGTCCATTCAGAAATGGGCATAAATGTTTTTCAGTGTGTGTATGTGTGAATTCAACAGTTTTGCTGAGTTGCTCTGTTTACAACAGCAGATAAGTTTCAAAAACTGCCCAAATACACAAAGCATGAGAGGAAGCAGTGGATAGTTTAGTACTTTCTGTTCACAAATTAAAATACAGAGTTTTTAGTCACCTTAAAACCAACTACTTTCACTGTGCTGTGTATTGTGAATGTGCTTGTACAGAGTGCCTTAGGCTAAAGTGAAGAGTTTAATCCTTTCTGAGACCATTGCATGAGCTCAGGCTTTTCTGAATGAATCATGTAATAATCACAGCTGTGTTTCACACACAAGAATATTATGTCGTCTGTAACATTGAGCAGACTGACATATGGTGCTATAGCAAGTCAGGTCATAGGCTTTATTTGTACTGTAGAACTGTTTCGTTGTAGCCCATTTTATGTTGTACATCAGTGTCTATCAATAGGTCAACTGTACTTTATCAAACATTTAAACTCTTACTTGATAAGTCATCGTTTATTCTCTCCAGAGTCTCTGTACTAAGTACTTTTCTATGTACTTTAGTACTTCAGGCTCCACTCTGACTATCTAAGAACAAAATGATGCTAGTGCATGAGATGGAGAAGTTTTCTGCGTAGCTGTGGCCTGACAAATTATCTGAACAGAAGATTATAAAATGTAATGAATATAAGATCAGGGTTTCTTTAGTTACCAGAATATTTTACATTTCTAAAGTTATAAGTAAACCTGGTCCTTACTTTACATGATATTCATTAAAACATTCCTTAAATGAAACTATACTAAACGTTATCACCCAGTATTCCTTAACAGGCAGTGTTTCTGGTATAACTTTGTGGTTTATATTCTAGTTTTAGATTAAAGTTGAATCTTGAGTGGTCTCATAGTTGAGTATAAGATAAAACTTGATTACAGCAAATGCAATGTCCACAAACAAAACCCCAAATGGATTCAATGAAAGCTTTGAAGATAAATTAATAATTATAAGGCTTTGCAGTAATCTCTCTCTCTCTTTTTTTTTTTTTTTGCTGTTTGGCCAGATGCTGCCTTTAAACACAAACATCAGAGTGGCGTACGCCAATGGGAAGGATGACGAACAAAACTTTATTCAGAATCTGAGCTTGTTCCTTTGCACTTTCCTCAAAGAACATGGCCAGCTCATTGAGAAAAGGCCCAACCTACGCGAGACACTCATGGAGGTAGGCGGACAACACAGCAACACAAACGAGAACATTTTCACTGTTTTTCTTTTTGTTTGTTTGTTTGTTTCTTTTTTCATGTGGACCCTGAACTCTCATGTTGTGGCTTACAGTCATTTTGTCTATATTAGCATCCCTTTCTGTATCAGGTGACTGCCAGATTTTCTTTTTCTCCTCATGCATTTTGTCCTTATTACTAGGGATGGGTATCGTTTAGGTTTTATCCGATACCGGTGCCAAACCGGTACTTTTGAAACGGTGCCGGTGCTCAAACCGGTGCTTAAAGAATGGAAAACACAAAATTGGTCCAAAAACCTCTCATGTTCAGCTGTTTTTTTTTTTTGTTTTTTTTTTTGTAAAAAGATAACAATGTTAGCCTTTTCTGCAGCTATGGGGCATATATGGTATCACTCTTGGCTGGAAGCAGTGCTTAAACAATGGAAAAAAACACAAACTTTGTCCAAAAACCTCTCATGTTTAGCTGTTTCCCTCTTTTTCTTTGGTCATTTTAGCCTTTTTGGCCAGGGTGAAGGGAGTATCTGCCATCAAACAAGAAGACAGCAGCATGTAGCTATGATGATGTTTGCTAGTTCACCTTACATGCATTAATGTAATAACGTGGTTAGCCTACTCAACGTAAATTATACACGTGCAACATTAAGCTACTCACGCAGAGAAGAACGGCTGCTGCTGCATCATCATCTGTCATCATTTCTGCTACACTGGCAGGGCTAGGGGCCAGGACTCTCCTCTTCGTGTTTTTGGGGGATGTTGCTAACTCTGGGTCCGATAACAGGCACCACACCCGCAGTAGATGTGCTCGGTGTGAGGTCTCGCAGCAAGCTGTCAAATACGCCGCATTTTTCGGCTTTAAAAAAAAAAAACATTATGCGTCGCCAGGTGTTTCATCGGATTCGAGGTGTTACTTCCTTTGACAGTATCACAGTATCAGCTTAAAGCACTTGTTGCTGCTGAGTTTCCATATTTTGCTGTGAAGTACAGCCAGACTTTTGACCGCTTCGCTTTGGGCATTTTAATCTGTAGCTCTGCTCTAAAAGAACGTACGTACCTGGGCCCGCCTACTATCCTCGGAAACGTAAACTGATTGGCTAGAATCTAAAGTGCATCACAGCTCAGGAAAATAAAGCACCGAAATGTGCGCTGCTTTTTGGTCTGGTTACTACCGTTTATGTCAGAACCGGTGCCGATACCGGTACCCATCCCTACTTATTACACTTTTGCAATGGTATACATTTTGAAGCAATTACACTGGGATGGTCGACCTTTCTCTTTTCCACTTAAATAAGTATAGATAGTTAATTGTTCTGGGAACTGTGAAGAATGAGAGTAGCACAGGAAATATCAGTAATCTGTACTGCAATTTAACCATAAAAAGGCTCATTAATTTTGATTATGTAAACATAACTTATCTGTTTGTTTTATGAAATATAAAACGCTAAGGACAAGTGGACCAGGAAATCAGGAAGTTGCTTAAAAAGTAAAAGGGAGATTATTTAAATTACAAACTGTACCATTATATTATCTTCATACTATATTTATAGGACAGCCAATGAAGACTACTTGATTATGCTTGAAACCAACAAATTCAGGGCATACTATGTCCCACATTTGGTTAAAGAAAGTGAGGAATATCCTGAGATCTTTTGACTTTAAAAAGCTCACTATAAAGAAGTGTATTGCATCTGATCGTGTTATAAAAGTTTTCTGTCTTGCAAATGTCAGTACTAAAGCACTGAGTACATCCATACTGAACGAATAACTGACCTGAGAAGACCCAGTTGTCCTATATCTGTTCTGAAGCACAAAGATTTTAAGGATAGGAAACATCTTCATAAATGCACCTGAGATTATGTTGATTCCAAGAAATGGAATCCTTATCACTTACTTTTACACACAAGAAATCAACATTTATAAAACCACTGTAAAGTGTTTTGTTTCAGTCAGACTTTTTCCAGTGAGTCCATGAAGATGCCAGAATCTTTTCTTTGACAGCTGATTTTCTTCTTTCAGCTTCTTTTGAGCTTCTCATCTGTGAGAGCTGTGATTCTTGACTGGCTGGTTCTTTATTTTCGTCTGATGTTGGAGAACCCATTGTTATGTAATTGTGGATGACCACCACATTTTACCTACAACAGGATAATTTAACTAGTCTGTGACTGACCAGAAGAGTCATGACATAATAACCCCCACGTTAAAAAAAGAATAGAAGTTTGAATAATGACATACATCCCTTTGTTTCATCAGTTGACTTGAAACATTTAAAGTTGTCCAGCCTCACCACACTTTGTCCTGTCTGCAGGCGCTGCACTACATGCTGCTGGTGTCAGAAGTGGAGGAGACGGAGATCTTTAAGATCTGTTTGGAATACTGGAACCACCTGGCAGCTGAACTCTACAGAGAGAGTCCCTTCTCCACTTCCAGCACTCCACTGCTCTCTGATGTCCCACCACGCAGACACCTTTACCTACCTGTGCTCTCCCAGGTTGGGCTGCTATTACGCACGCACACACAGAGATTGTATCCTCAAAATGTCAGTGGATTAAGAGGTCACACTCTTGTCCCAAATGCAACTTATGATTATATTGAACAGCATTACAATCATATTGTTATGATTATTTATTGGTCATGTTTTTTTTTAAATGGCATAAAATGCTTGCAAACATCTAAAACAAAATAATTGCATTTTTTACACTGTTCTTACAAAACTGATGTGTCTAACTGACTCTCTATATCCCTGTCTTCTTTCAGGTGCGTCTACTGATGGTGAGCCGTATGGCCAAACCAGAGGAAGTGCTCGTGGTGGAGAACGATCAGGGCGAAGTGGTCAGGGAGTTTATGAAGGACACAGATGCAATCAACCTTTACAAGAACATGAGAGAGACTCTTGGTAAGTTGTTAACGGTCTTTGTGACTAACTATAAAATATTATATTTATAATATTACTTATTTATATTTATAAAATATTTTAATTGTGCAGTTTTCAGGGGTTTTTCTCACTGTCAAGTTACGTCCTGTATGTACCAGGCTGTTATTCAACATTTAAGACCTTTCAGTTGTAATTTTATGCTTCAGTAATGTATGCTGCTCCTGTGGGGTCTCAAAGAGGATTAATTTTTTTTCTTTAAATTTATGAAAACCAAAAATGGGTTTATTAAAAGATCTGGCATCTTGTTATTAAAATGGTGTGGTCAGCAGCACTTACTGGTTATATTGGCACTTTGTATTAAGTAACTCTCTCTTTGTGCACAGTGTATCTGACTCATCTGGACTATGCTGATACTGAACGCATCATGACAGAGAAGCTTCACAACCAGGTGAATGGCACAGAGTGGTCGTGGAGAAACCTGAACATGCTGTGCTGGGCCATTGGTTCCATCAGCGGAGCGATGCATGAGGAGGATGAAAAGAGGTTCCTTGTGACTGTCATCAAGGTGAAACATACATTGTTGTAGCACATGTCATTAACACAGTATGGCATCAGTATGGCTGAAAAATATGTTTAGATTTTGTCAGTCTCTGTAACACCA
Source organism: Copadichromis virginalis (assembly GCF_057382275.1). Taxonomy (NCBI): domain Eukaryota; kingdom Metazoa; phylum Chordata; class Actinopteri; order Cichliformes; family Cichlidae; genus Copadichromis; species Copadichromis virginalis. The sequence continues at coordinate 3,539,107 of NC_140623.1, read as the reverse complement.
AACAATATAAATTGATTAGGTGTGTTACAATCGCAGGACCTGCTTGGCTTGTGTGAGCAGAAAAGAGGCAAAGACAACAAGGCCATAATAGCATCAAACATCATGTATATCGTGGGTCAGTATCCTCGCTTCCTGCGAGCCCACTGGAAGTTCCTCAAGACGGTCGTCAACAAGCTGTTTGAGTTTATGCATGGTGAGATATTTTGTGCTGAATTTTTGTGTTTTTCTGATGCTTGGTGTTAGGAGAATGTTGAAACGATGCAAAGCATTGTTACACTAAATCTCATTGGCTGCTGTCAATGAATAAGGCTTATTGTGATTTTGTTCGGCTTATTCTCTTTTTCCTCGCACAGAGACACATGATGGCGTTCAGGACATGGCATGTGATACTTTCATCAAGATAGCCCAAAAGTGCCGCCGTCATTTTGTGCAGGTTCAGGTGGGAGAGGTGATGCCCTTTATAGATGAGATTCTGAACAACATCAACACCATCATTTGTGACCTGCAGCCTCAGCAGGTGAGCCCTGCCCAGTGTCTGGACTTATTCACGTGGTTTTGTTATAGTTCTGCTGTTAAATAGGTTTAAGTGCGTCTGTCAGACTTTCACGGGATGGAAATTGTGTTTTGCAGTAGAACTTTTCGTTTGCTAAGTTCCAAACCTACATGTTGACAAAGGTCTATGTTAGAATTAAGCCCAGTCCCATTCCTGCAGGTTCATACATTTTATGAGGCAGTGGGCTACATGATTGGAGCTCAGACAGACCAGGCTGTTCAAGAGCTTCTGATAGAGAAATACATGCTGCTGCCTAATCAGGTGTGGGACAGCATCATCCAGCAAGCCACTAAGGTGAGAAACCATGTAATGTGCCAGTGCTGTTACATTGTCAATAAGGCAGCCTGCAGCCCACTTCTGTTTTGTTAGTGTGTGCTTAATCTTTAACATGGACTTGTGCTACAGAATGTGGATATCCTGAAGGATGCAGAGACGGTGCGTCAGCTGGGCAGCATCCTCAAGACAAACGTCAGAGCCTGCAAAGCTGTTGGCCATCCCTTTGTTGTCCAGCTAGGACGCATCTACCTGGACATGCTCAACGTCTACAAATGTCTAAGTGAAAACATTTCCTCAGCCGTCCAAAGCAATGGTAAGTTTATGGGCTCTCCCTCAATTTATTAACCAGACTAATGTTTGAGCCTTATCAATAAAGTACTGTTAGACTGCTTACCACATAAAACCTACAGTAGTAAAGAAATGGGAATTCAAGCACACAGCATCACTGTTGTGACAATATAACCAGTAAATCACAGTAATAATTTTGACCAAAAAAATAATGTGCAAAAACTTACTGCCAAGTTTTTTTGATGAAACCCTTGAAAGTTTATTCATCCTCAGTATGTGCTCATTGGAGACGTCAGCCACTTAAACTTGTTGGTTTTTCTCGTTTGTACAGGTGAGATGGTGACTAAGCAGCCTCTGATTAGGAGTATGAGGACCGTAAAGAGAGAGACGCTAAAATTAATCTCTGGCTGGGTCAGTCGCTCCAATGACCCTCAGATGGTGAGCCTGGCCTTGTTTTGTTTCCTCTAGTCTGTTCTCTAATGAAACAGATTCAAATCTGTGTTTATGGAGACTTCTGTTTCGAGCAGTAATTCATATAAAACCCCTCCTGCATTTATTTAGCAATGAAGAAATAAATGCTGCAGGTAACAAACTGAAAATTGTAATAACTGCTTTGCATGTAAGCATGGGTTTCTTTTCCCCTCAGAAACAATGAGAAGCTTAAATTAGATTTTTTTCCCTGCTATAACCCTAAGTATGACCAAAGCATGTTCTTTCAAACCTTCACTGTCTCTGGAAAATGGGCACTATTATTATTTTGAAGCTAGAGTGCAAATTAATAATGTTAAAATTGTGTTAATGAAACGCTTAACTAAAATCTGTCATGGTTAAAGTCAAATGTCTGTAAATGTAGTAAATTATTGTAAAAGGAGTTGTCAGTTTTCACCTTCTAATTATATTTTTAAGGCTCCAGTAGTTAATGGTGTGTTATACTAAAGAGTTATTCAAAATCTTTTAATATCTGTCTTAAAGGAACGAGAGAACAGCTCTTTTACTCAGTGTGATTGTTTTTAATGTACTTTTAATTTGATCTGTTATTGTATATTTTACACATGTTTGTATGGGATATTGTATTTGTTTTAAATGTTATATACCTATGTGGTATGTGACTTTTGTTGCCATGATGCCAGGTCTCTCTTGGAAATGAGATTTTTAATCTCAATGAGATTTTTTACCTGGATAAATAAAGGATTAATAAAATATGAGGGTGTGAAACACCCATCATAATTGCTGCCGTTCCTTTGGTTCAGGTGGCAGAGAACTTTGTGCCTCCCCTGCTGGAAGCTGTGCTCATAGACTACCAGAGGAATGTTCCAGCTGCCCGGGAGCCTGAGGTCCTCAGCACCATGGCAACCATTGTGAACAAGTTGGGAGTCCATATCACCGGAGAAATTCCCATGATCTTTGACGCTGTCTTCGAGTGCACTCTGAACATGATAAACAAGGTTTAACTGAGTTGATTTAACTGTATCTGATAGAATAGAATAAAAATTTAAAGTTGAACAGTTTATAACCCTTCTTAACTCCTTGTTTTCCATTTATGCCTGTAGGACTTTGAAGAATTTCCAGAACACAGAACCCATTTCTTCTACCTCCTTCAGGCTGCCACCTCCCAGTGCTTCCCAGCCTTCCTATCTATTGCCCCAGCTCAGTTCAAACTGATCCTGGACTCCATCATCTGGGCTTTTAAGCATACGATGAGAAATGTGGCTGACACAGGTCTGAACTGAAAGCACTAACCCTGTTAGATTGTTCAGACAACACAGAGGGAGATGCTTTTTTTCTGCTTTTGATTCGATGTGATGTTGTTGAGATCGGGTATCCCTAATGTGATCAGCTCTGAGACTGATCATATGAGCCATAAACTGTTCACAAGCTGTTCCTGTTTAGTTTAGTTTTTTTTGTTTTTTTTGGGGGGGGGGGGGTTTAACAAGAGGCAGCCAATAGGTATAAAAATGCTTAAAAGAGAGAGAATCTAAACTTTTTCAACAAATGAAGTGAGACTACGTATAAGATAAGTAAGGATGGGATAAAAATATTGAACAGCTGAAGATATGATGCACAGTTAGTGTTTTTATTCTAGTGCAGTGCTGGAATAGAAATATGGAGCACAACAGTTCAAAATAAAAGTAATATACCACACAATACAATATCAAGTAATATGCAAAATTTGAAACTGACCTTACGTGTATGTAGTGCAGATTCTTCTCAAATCTCTGCTGATCTAAAGGATGTCGCATCCTCTTTTGCAGGCTTGCAGATCCTATATACTCTCCTGCAGAATGTTTCTGCAGAGGAAGCAGCAGCGCAGAGCTTCTACCAGACGTACTTCTGTGACATTCTGCAGCACATCTTTTCTGTGGTCACGGATACATCTCACACTGCAGGTAAAGAGATTATGAATGTATCATCACACAATTATAAAGGCTTCTCAGTTTGACCTTTATATAAATACAATAATGATGCAGCACTCCATTTTCAGTGTAGTCAGGAGCCAGTTTTTTTATAAGACCAGCCAGTAACTAAATAACCAGCGTGTTGTTCTGCCCTTTCTCTAGGATTAACGATGCATGCCACCATCTTGGCGTATATGTTTAACCTGGTGGAAGAGGGGAAAGTTAGTGTTGCTCTGAGTGCTGCAAGCCCAGCCAACAATCAGGGACATGTCCAGGAGTACATCGCCAACCTGCTCAAGACAGCCTTCCCCCACCTCCAAGAGTAAGTCAGCTGAACCTTGCTTTGAACTCTGCTGCCCGTATTATTACTAGGACTCCCTCTACTCACCATCACACCTATCCTGAAGCAGCTTCACTGCTTCCCGGTTCAACTCCGTATTAATTTCAAAATACTCCTCCACACATTTAAGGCTATTCATTCTCTCTCCCCCCACCATAACTCTCTGACATGGTACAGATCTCCATCCCATCCCGGTGCCTCAGATCCTCCTCTTCTCTTCTTCTTTCTGTTCCTTCATTTCATTGTATTACCGTGGGGGGCAGGACTTTTAGTTGCTTTGTTTTATTATTGTGTTCATTTCCTGTTTTTATGCTTGTCTTATTTGTTCTGTAAAGTGTCCTTGAGTGTTTTGAAAGGCGCTTTTTTTCTTGAATATGAGGCCAAAAAATTAAACTGTTGCAGAATTACAACAGATGTTATTTTTGACCACAGTTTTACAAGTTGTACTTTCCAGACTTGAGGCTCATTGAATGTTTTATCTACAGTGCCCAGGTGAAGGTGTTTGTGACGGGTCTATTCAGCCTCAATCAGGATATCCCAGCCTTTAAGGAGCACCTAAGGGACTTCCTTGTGCAGATCAAGGTGAGAAAATGGCCAAAAAAACTTGTCAGCTAGAAATTGACTTTGCCAACACAAAAGTCAATGAGCAATGATTCTTAGCTTGGATCCAAAGTATGCCAACCTTTGTGCTCAAATTTACATGAGCATAAAGATATTATTCATCAATGAAAACACTGCAGACACCTGCTTCTTAGTAGAAGAATAGAATTTAAGAGTAGAAGAGTTGAATTTAAAAGCACTGGTGTTGAAACTGTGTGGTTTAAGGAGCACAACACACCCAAATGAATCCAAATTTCCAAACCGTCCACTTGTGTGGTCTTGCAGGAGTTTGCTGGTGAGGACACGTCAGACCTCTTCCTGGAGGAGAGAGAGACAGCTCTGCGCCAAGCCCAGGAAGAAAAACACAAGCTCCAGATGTCTGTGCCCGGCATCCTCAACCCCCATGAGTTGCCAGAGGAGATGTGCGACTAAAGTGACCATAGCCCCTACGGACCAACTCTGAAGGGAGAAAGTTCAACAGGGAGCAAAGACATTTCCTGTTGTTTTCCTTCCAAGTGTGGTTGTGTGCAAGTGTGTGTTGAAGAGAATTGGAGAGGGGGACCCGGCACTCGGTTGTATGTCGACCAAATTCTGTCAATATGTAAATGAGAATCGCCCCTTATTACTACCCCCAATTCTGGCACAGATTCCTCCCCACCACCAGCTTCTTTTATATACATTGTTTATGTAACATGCCATCTTTTGTTACCTTCTTGCTGTCAAAGCTTTGTTTGGCCATGCATTCATTTAAACCTGCATGAAGTTGTAAGAAGTAATGGTTATTTTTTAACCTACTACATGCTTATTTCAACTTCCTTCCCACTTGTTAATATGTAATATATATATAATGTTGAAACACTTGCAATGGTTATGTGACAGATTGCTCCAGTTTCACAAGTGCCATGTGCACTGTGCAGAACGAATGTGATGTTCAAGGGGTCCATTTGTACTCCTTTGCTTCCTGTGTTTGTTGTTTTGGTTTTTGAGTGTGGTTGTTTTGTTTCTTTTCTTTTGTTTTGGCTTTCTGATAAATTCAGGGCTTCGGTTCCTCTGCTTTTGGATGAGTGCGTGCATATCATCCTGTTTGTAAAGCTGTCTTAGTACTCTGAAAATATAAAGTTGGCTATTTTTACAAAACATTCTGTATGATTCTCTTCTTTCTGTAAGCCTAACCTTAAGGACCTAAAATAGATAAGCTTCAGGTGCTACTGATAGGTCAGATGAGATGCAGTTTTTAAGTGAATAATCACTACACTTAAAAAGCCACTGTGGTGCCCCAGTCAGTTATTTGCAGCACGCATATATGAAACATTGGAGATGTTGAACTAAATCAACTTGCACATTTATCCAAATATAGCACTTCTTTGATACTACAGAAGGAGTAATAACAAGTTTTGTTATACATTTTAAAATGGATAAATTATACTTGATTTCTGTGATATACCCTGCGCAAAAAATGACCACTTTTTAATTGAGTATAGCATCAAATTAACTAGATTCATTTTTTTTTTTAAATATTGATCTGGTCAGTTAGGTAGCAGAGGGGGTTAATGAGTTGCTTTCGTTGTAGGAGCAACACTGAGTCAACTCACGGGTGATCACACCCTTTTTGGCTCCTACCTCAAAGCACACTGTGTTCTGTTGATCTTATGTGCTGCACAATAATGTTTAATATTTAGTATTTACTGTCATATTCCCATATATCATTGGGATGTTGTTTATTCTATTACTCTTGTTCTCTTCTGCTTGTTTTCTTTTTTCTTTCTCAGCAGGTGATCCAGGTGATTGATATATGCCCGTTCTGTTGGTTTTTGTCTTTTGCCCTTCTCCCCCGTCCCTCTTCTCAGCTGTTTCTCTTTCCCTCTTTCTTTCTCCCCCTCATTCCCCCAGTCAAGTCTGTCCCGTATTCAGTAAGTGAAAATAAAATGAACAGTAAAAGGTGAATCAAATGGACCATTACGGCAAGGCTGGGATGGTCAGTTTGGTAAAGTAAATCCGTTGGGCATCTTTCTTCGCCTTTAGACAACAATTCTGATGCAAAAGAGCCAAACGGGACAGGCAAAAAAAACAAAAAAAAAACAACACTGAGTCAACTCTGGCATCCTAGCATGACTGGGCCCCACACACGCCTGATCTACATTTTATACAACACGTGGAATGTTATGTTTCCATCCACACATATGATGCCACCAGGCTGCACCGCAAGACTGTCCAGGAGCTCCTCGGGGAGCAGATAGGTGCATTCTCCAATGTTGTCATGGCAGGCATACAAACTGCAGAGCATTACTTTGAGTTGCTGCAATGAAATTTCTGCAAAATGGACCAGCTACCCACATACTTTTTCACTTTGATTTTGTAGGTGTCTTTGAAGCAGCACTTTGTAGGTTGATCATTTTCATCAAACGATGTAGCATTTTTTTGTTCTTGGTGCATTACTCACTCCATATCAGTGTAGGTATAAAAGACTTTCCAATGAGATCAGATGTGTTTGCTAAGTGCTGCTCTAATATTCATGTTAAATAGTTTGGTCAGCCTATGTACAAGTTTGTACTTTTTTTAAAAGATTTTTTATTGGCAGAGACAGTGATGATAGACAGGAAATTGGGGAGAGAGAGGGGGGAGACATGTATTAAAGGGCCACGGGTCAGACTCAAACCCAGGCCTACTGCATTCCGGCCACATAGCCTTGCTCACCCAAGATCTTTTTTTAAAAAACAAGTTCTCTGTTTCAGGTTGTTTTTTCTTCTACTTTTGGATTTGTATACAGGGGGAAATCCTTATATGTTCATCTAAAATGTACATCTCTGGCTGTAGCAGGTGTTTGGATTGTCAACCAATCAGAGGAAAGCTGGATTAAACGGAGGTGGAAGGAAGAAAACAGCTGCCCCAAGGCCCAGTACAATATAAATAAGGATTATTTTTTTAGCTGTTAATCAATGCAAAGCTACTATAGTAGGGTCACACATACAAATATATTGCTGGAGATGAGCATAATAGGTTCTGCTATAAAAGTTGTACTGCAAAAGTATCAAGGTTTGGGTTAGCAAGATTATCGCCTTCCTTTTTCCAGCTGCTTCCTTTTGGGGTGGACACAGCTGAGACCAACTAAAATCTCCTTCCATCTCAGCTTATCCCTATAATCCTCTTCTGTCACACCAACCCAGCAAAGACATATGAGGTCCTCCCTCCCCTTTTCCACCTATCTGACAGCTCTGTATTTACTATCTTTTCCCCAAAATATCCACTATCCCAGTTCTGCACATGCTGAAACCATTTCAGCCTTACCTAGTCGGATGGTAAATGGTAAATGGCCTGTATTTGTATAGTGCTTTACTAGTCCCTAAGGACCCCAAAGCACTTTACACATCCAGTCATCCACCCATTCACACACACATTCACACACTGGGGATGACAAGCTACATTGTAGCCACAGCCACACAACTCGACCACCTCCAACTCGGCCTCCTGTCTTTTTGTTGGTACCACTGTCTCGAAACCATACATCATGAAAATGGTTCTTTGTAAACCTGTATATACATATATATTCCATTACAAGTCATGAATGATTGATGATTAATGATTACATTAATCATTTATAATATTTCAGATCCATTTAATGTCATTACAAAGAAAACAACAATAAACATGCTTTTCTGTCAAAAACAAGGATAAAGAGGGTTGCCCAGGTTTTTAAGGTGATTTCATAAACATACATTTAAATGTCAGCGCAGAAAAACCTGTAATGTCAGACAATACGTATACAGTAGTATGCACAAATGTAGTAGAATAAATGCACAGAGCACATGTAGACACTGCTCGAACAGTGTGATGTTCTGCTCTTTGAACTGAATACATTAATAATTCAATTCAACTAAAGTAACCAAATGAACTATGAACTAACTAATGAATTAAAAGGTATTTGAATTTTTAAACAGAGGAACTTGTACTTGAGCTGAGGTGACGCAAAAATTTCCCCGTTGTGGGATCAATAAAGTCTTATCTTATCTTATCTTATCTTATCTTATCTTATCTTATCTTAACATTTTAATAAATATTTTCCCTAAATTATAACAATATAGAAACACAAAGCGTGTTTGTCTAAAAAGAGGGGCCAACTATTCATATTTTGTGGAAACATGCTGTTTTCACTCCATTTGCCCTTGAGATTGTGATTAGAGGTTGTGAATATTACCTCATTTGAAAGTTATCGCGAGACAGCCGAAGAAAAACGAACTGGCGGTGGAGAGAGGACGTAAAGTCCCGAACGGTCTCCATGCTGTGTCGCCCCCCCCTCCTTTTCCAACATGGCTGCTCTGCCTGCGCTCTCAAGTATCGCACAGATTGGAGACTGACTCGATCTCTTCCTTACAGAGCCTCTTTATTTTTGGTGTACATCAAATTCGTTTGGATGCAAATCCCGTTCTGTACTTCACTGCTCCTCCTGGTTTTATTTAGTGGAATAACCTTCACCAATTACTCCTTCCAGTGGGCCCTTTTATCCTCAAAACAACTAACTGCCAGCCAAAAACTGTTTCCAGTGCAATGGTTTGAGTTGGTGTACTTAGTTTGCCTCTTCATGAACAATGTGTGAAAACTGCGCCGAGCTGGTGGAGGTTTTAAATGAAAGTAAGTAAACAAATCGTGTCATTTACGTAAAGCTGAACTAGCTGCTTGGTGTTAGCATCGCTGTCCACTGAAGCTTGATGGAAGCATGTTAGCTTGTTGGCTAACTAAATGTAACTTTGTGTGCTTTCTTGGTTAGCTGTCCTTTACATCCAGCCATAAGACACTGGAAACAATGACATTTCAGCAGCTTATTTTGCAGTAGTATTTTCATGTGAGACAGCATTGCTTTGGTATAAATACAAATGCCATTTTCTCTTTCACATTGGCAGTCAGTTTTGGGCCCGTCAAACACTGCTCACAAAACTCTAGCTTCAAATATCTAATTAATTCAGTCGGATTTCTGCATGACATTACAGCCTTGTGTTAAAATACTTCAAATCTGTTGGACAGGGAGTACATAAGATATTTTGAAAGATGTCGATGTTGTTAAAAAGCGCGTTGCTCGGGTTTGGAAGTTAGCTAGTGCAGCTAGCGAGCAGGCTGACTTTGTTTGATGTGTTTGTCAGGTCAGTCTGCTAGCTGTCCTCTCCGCTGCCACCCATTGTTTTGCAGACGGCCACATTCACAGTTCTGAATGGGCCTGCTTCTCCACAACACGCCCATGGTTAATAGTGCTGACACGAAGAGGAACATGTGTATTTCTTATGTGTGTTTTGGCCAAGTCTATAAAATGTTAGTCTAAGCTAGCCGCAACTAAGCTAGCCCCCCCCCAAATTAACGGCTGCATCGAGGCGCATATTTTGGCATATAGCACGCCGTTAATCCTCGGTAGCTTGCTTATTTGTTCTCTACTAATGTTTTTAGCACACTAGCTTAACTTCTTCTTTGTTTTGTTGGTCATTCTTGTCTTGCCACGGAACTCCATGTCACCCTCACGGCTAACGTCAGCTTAAGCAAAGCAAACATAAATACAAGGTTGCTTTTATTGCTAAAAACTTAGCCGTTAATCTAGGCTTGCTAACTGGGCCTTGCTGGACTTTACGGGTGTCCGAAACTCATCGGAAAACGATTTTTAACACACAGTCGATCATTTTTCAAAGTCTTTACATAAATTGATAGACGGACTGTTAGCGGTTTTCCCTTGTTCCATAAACTTGTCTGTGAATTGAAAGCTCCTGCTGGAGGCTCTGGAGACAGCTCCTTTTACAGACTGACTGCGGCGTGGCGTGCTACATCATATTTAAAATGGAACAGAAGATAATGTAGATAACTTCCTTTTGACAAGCTGTAATCTCTCAAAGAAGAAGACTTTACGGCGTGTGTTTCCAAATATTTAGGGTTTAGCTGTGGAGTGTATTACTCAAAGTGAAAACACTACAGACATGAGTGACAATTGAATGCTGTCATAACAGCCGAATAATAGCCAGGAAAAACTCCTTTTAGGGAGACTTTTAGAAATATACTACAGTACAAATGCACAGGCAGACCTTTAACTGCTTTCATAGAATAGAACAGAGTAAACTTTATTGTGGTTATGCAAGTAAATTTAATATAGACTGGCATCCCGCAAAAGAGAGCCTATCCTATTGGAAAAAACAATAATAAATGAATAATAATAATAGATTATTACTCCAGATTAAGATGAATATATATATGTGTGTGTATATATAGGGTATATAAGGATAGTCCTTAAAGTTCTTGGCAGTGCAAGTTATTGTAGTGTATTGGGGGTTGGCGAAGGCCACAGCTGGTCAGGAAAAAGCTGTTCCTCAGTTTGTTTGTATGGGATATTATTGATCTGCATCGTTTGCCTGGTGGCAAAAGATCAAATAGAGGGTGTGTGAAGTGACTGACATGATGCTTTCAGCCTTCTTCCACAGATGGTTGATGTAAATGTCTTCTGGCTTTGGGAGTTCCAACCCCATCACATGCTTTGCAGTCTTCATTACACTGTGTAGAGGCTTCAGCTTAGCAGCTGTGCAGACTCTGTATCACAGCGTGATCCAGTTTGTAAGGATACTGTCAGTCGTGGTTCTATTGAATGCTAGCCGAAGTTTTTCAGAGAGCTGTGCTTGTTTCAGATATTTTAGGAAAAATAGTCTTTGGACTTTTTTGACCAGGCTTTGGGTTTTGAATGTCCAAGTCAAAGGTTTGGGCAAGTTAAATCCAAGGAACTTCAGTCTCTACTACTTTGCCACATATGTGAAGGGGCAGGTGGGCTATACTTCCTGTTCCTATTCCCAGTCTTCGATCAGTTCATTGGTTTTTATAAGTTTTAAGGACCAGGCTGCTCTTCTCACAGCAGTATGCCAAACGTGCCATTTGAAACCTGTAAGGTGTTTCATTGTCAGTGATCAGACCAAATTGCAAATTTGCATTGATAAGATAAGATAAGATAACCTTTATTAGTCCCACACGTGGGAAATTTGTTTTGTCACAGCAGGAAGTGGACAGTGCAAAAGTTATGACGCAAAAATTACAATACAATAAGAATAAATACAGTACACAGCTGTACAGAATAGAATAAAATAATATACTATATACAGTAGAATAAAATAGAATAAAAATATACAATAAGATAAAAATAGAATACGAATGCTATATACAACTGAGTAAAAATACAACGATGCCAGAAAAGATTATTGCACTTAAGTGTAGTAGAGGTTTATGAGTAGAGGTTGAACAGTTTTGAACTGGGAACATAACCTGAGTTTTGTGTGTTCAGGACGGTGGTTAAAGAGCTGTTTTCAAAGTTGCTGTGGGCGTCTGGTAAAGAAGTCAGATACTTACATATTGAGGAACCAAAGCACATGTTGTTTATTTTGCTGTTAAATGAGGCACTAAAATCCACAAATGGTTTACTCATATAATTGTTAGGTTTCAGCAGTGTATATGTCTATTGGCCACACTAGGACCCCTAAAACAGAGATCTTGCTTTTTTTTTTAGTGTGAAAACTTCAGAGTTGTGGTTTAGTTTAGAGAAGTATAAATAGACTTTTGAAAAGGACAACAGTGATACCAAAATTTACTTTGTGTCTGTGTCTTAGCAGCCTGAAAAATCAGGGCAACAACTAGGTGCATTTTTATTTTTCTAACTTTTGGAAAATGTGAGAATTACATGTAAGCCTGCAGTCTGGGAGCAACATGCTCCATTGGGATCATATGATACCAAGACATCTTAAAGATATGATGGTTCATCATCATTTATGACTTTATATGTTTTTATGGATTTCAAATTCAATTGTGGATTAAATAGGGAGTCGGTGAAGAGAAGGTATTATGTAATCTGTTTCTAGACCCTGTCAGTATTCTGGGGGCTTTAGAACAGCCTGCTAATGTGAAGAAGTCACATGGATTAGTTTTTTAGGATGTTTGTAATTTTAGCAATATTGCACAAATGAAAGAACACAATGCAATACTAGATATTTCCTTAATGTGCGAGTTAAAGAACAGATACTAGTCAAAGGTTGCATTTTCATTCGATCCCAGAGGTGCTTGCTGGGGTCGAACTATACGCTCTTATACAGCAAAGTGAGAAAAACTGCTCTTTGTGGGCTTGCCTTTGGGGACATTGTTATGTTGAAACAGGAAAGGGCTAAACCCAGACCATTCCCCAAAAGCTGGAAATGCACTATTGTCTTAAAAATGTTACCGTAAAAATACAGATATGACAAATGATTGGAGTCACTACAATTTCTGCATCTCCCTTCACTTCCAGTTTATTCAATCCAATTTTATTTAAAGGTAAATTTTTTAACACAATAGTTTTACAGAGTGCTATATAAGGCAGAAAACACCACACGGTTTAATTAATAAAACAATAAATAGAAGGTAAGAACATATCAGTATTATTCTGATTTAAGAGCCAGAAAAAACACTAAGGCCTAAAACTAGAGACAACAGAAGGATCCAAATTTGTTTTGTATAATGAGAGGTTGCATCACAGCTTGTTTAAAGTAAGCAGGCACAATTCCAGAAGTGAGACTGGTGTTAATAATAGTTTTAATATTTGGCCCAGTAGTTTCCCAGAGCTTTTAAAAAGCAGACTACATCAGTGAGACTGGGACAAGAAGCTGGCTTAAGCTAAGTTATAATTTTCTTTACCAATGAGAGAAACAGGCTCAGACTGCTAAAAGCAGCAGAGCAGCTCACACTTTATGAAGAGTCAAAGCAGAGGAGGAACATATTGGCTCTAATTTGTGCTAGAGCTGGGCGATATAAGATTTTTTCATATCACAATATGTTTTTTTTCATTTCAGGCAATAACGATATACATCACGATATCAGCCAAATAACTATATTTGTAAGATTTAAATGTGCCGTTGCTCACAAGTAAAATGTGAAATAATCAGCAGCTTGTTTTTATTTAAATATTTATTTCCCATAATAAGTTCAACAGGGTAGATGTACTTAAGGAACATGAGACTTTTTCAGATAAATAAAGGCAAATATTGCAAACTACACAAAAGGCAGCCGCTAAAGCGTTTAAGTTTCAAAATAGAACAAACGAAACAGACTAAACTGTCAATTCCACTTAGAAACAAAATATTAATTCTAAAAATAAATCTTAGTTTGTTTTACAGAAGAACAGACAAAACTGACTAACTTTTGTCAATATCAAATAAACTGAGAACTAAAAGGAAATTCTCAATCTCTCCTTGTTGTATAGCTGAGCTTTTCAAACAGTTTTAACAGTTACTTTAGTCTGACAAAAGCCGAATGATGAATTAGCGCTTCCAGTCAGATTGAGCTGCACCGCTTTATTGTATTTCCAGACTTGCTTTCGGCACATTTACAGTGCACGCTACTCTGTTTTTTGTCAGACTTGAAATAGCCGAAATACCTTCACACTACGGAACTTCTATGGCTCTTCCGTTCGACAATCTCCGGCATTGGAACCATCATCTGTTTTCTCTTCGGTAACCTTCGGTCACGCTCGGTTGATGTTTCTCTAGTCAGCACACTCATTTCCTCCAATACCCGGGCGGCACGGCGGCTGGCTGCTTCCCAAACAAATACACATGTGCGGCTTGGCACTTGTGCTGTACGTAACAAGTCACGTGACGTGACGCTGCGGCTGTGATTGGTTCGGCTCTGCGCTAGTCAATTTGGATTGGCTGTTCTTTTTTGAGGACAGGAGAGATGAGGCCTATCACAATGGTTTAACTTTTCTATCGAGAAAAAGTTATTTCGCAATACATATTGTTATTGTTCTATCGCCCAGCTCTCATTTGTGCAATTTCGTAAACAAAGAAGTTAGATGTTCACACATCTCTTAAGGTTCAATACTAGTGAAAGGAGTGATATTAAGAATTGAAACCATAACCTTATCATAAGAAGAAGTTTGATTATTCTCGAAATATTAAAAAACAAACAAACATCAGCTTTCACAATCTTCTTATAATTACCTTAAAATCTCATCACTCTATGTTCCATGGACATTTAGTACATGTAGGTTTTGCCTGCTGCAGTTGATCCCATTTCTATAATTCACTGTATTGTAGCTTTTAGCTTTGTAATTTAGTATAGAACCTTGTGCTGTTCAGCTAAGATCAGTAAGCTAATGTTATGTTAATGTTGGCAGTGGCTCATAGTTTTAAACTCCAGCTGTGTGTGAATACAATTAGCTGGTGATTTTGTGCAGACTAAAGCTGTGCATTACCAGTGTAGATAAAGTACCTGGCTCTCTGCACCTAAACCACAACGCTACTGTAATACATCACAGTTCTGGATTAAAACGGGCCTTTTCAAGGGTGGCTATGCATGTAAACGTATAGTTAAAGTATTGAGCCTGTTTTACTTGGCTAACAAAGGGTTTTGTGGATTTAACTTCTTTTAAGAAGTCTCACATTTTATTCTTGTATTGAAGTTAAATGAAGGTTAATATTTGCTGTGTGCTGATACGCCATATACTTCCACATGGTTTAAACAGATTACTGCTGATGCTGGCCTTTCACCACTTCACCATGGCAACTGCTGAACTTTTTCTTTGGCTTATTATAGGGAATGGAGAGGGGGGGGAAGAAGATTTTACAACCCAGCTGATACACAGTAGTGTGACCATTATGTAGGGGTGAGATGGATGGTTCGCCAGCAGGGTGCTGTCAGCTGTGACAGCTCTGTCAGCTAGACGGGCAGATCCATGTGCTGTGACTGTGGGTGACCTTTGACCTCAGATTTGCATCAATGTGTATGTGTGAGAGAGAAACAGAAACTCTCTTTACTGCACTGATCTTTATTTAACTGATGTTTCTTTACACAACTAATCTGTGTGGTTTCTTAAAAAAACAATTTTTTGGACACTTTGCCTTTTAGATGAAAGCTCTAAGTAGTAATAGTAGTAATGAACAAAATGGTTCAAGAAAGTAGGTAGGAAACTCAACAAAATTGTCTTAATCACGTTGAAGATGCAGAAGGAAGTGTGCTCGTAGTTTGTCCTACCGCCTTGTAGGGCCGTAGGACAAGGCGGCACTTACAGTGTGCGTGATTTGTAGAAGCCACCAGTATTGCTTTTGTTTATCTCTACCTCTCTGTAAAATGGAAAGCAAATGTTTACACCCAAATTCTGAACCACACAAATTCTTAACTCACAGTCATATACTCTAATCTAGGATTGGGCTGTACTGCTAAAGTCATAGTTACATGGTTTATTCCTCTGTATGGCAGTATTGATTAATTTCTAATAGACAAGCAAAGGGTCTGTGACCACAGAGAGCAGTTTTTCAAAAAGAGCATCTGTCTTTTATTGTTGCTAGGTTACCAAAGCATCTTTATCATTGTTGGGATGCTGTATTGGTATGTCGCTGATGGCCAGGGTTAGCTTCTCCATGGTTATTGTTAACAAACTTTATAAGTTTCACTTCGACATTTTGAGTGGTGAGTAGATTGACTAAAGAGGCATTCAGACCCAGGCCAGTGATAATCAACCTCAAAACCAGAGATTGATATGACTACCAATGAAGGCTGTGCGCTGACAGGACTGTAAATACCAAGAGTCATAGGCTGGAGAGATGGTGATGCTGCACAAGATTAATGTAACGTTATCCACTAGGTATAACAGTATTTGCTAGCTGTGTTGTGTAACACACAGAACAGAAGAACTGCACAAGAAGAGAGATAAAGAGATACAGTGGGGGACATTCTGCCAATATCAAGACTGAATATACCCAATTTATTTTAACTTTAACTTGAAACACTTATCTTTGAAAATATCAGCTAATATACCGAGGCACAAAGGTAAAGGTTTTATTGTTAACACAATATTTTATTCACTATATTATTAAATTTGGCATGATTGTAGGCACCACATAGATTGGGCTGAGTTTTCTGAGAGTGGCCTGAAAAAGAGAATATCCAGTGACTGTAATGACGTCGGTGATCATTTTTGTACGAAGTGAGCATTGTTTAAGGCTACGTTCACACTGCAGGCGAAAGCGCATCAATCTGACTTTTTTGACCCATATTGACCCATTCATGGTATCACAGTGTGAACGGCACAAATCCGATATTTTCAAATCCGACCTGGGTCACTTTCGTATGTGGTGCTGAATCCGATACATACAGCGACTGCTGTTTGAATGGCCATGTCGCATTGAGTCCGTCTTTTACGTCACTGACACAAGACAGACGGCAATTATCAGCGCAGGAGAAGCGCCCGAGGAGACATCGTGAAGGCTTCTTGGCTATCCAGTGTAGACGCACTGCTCCTCTCTAAAACAGCTATAAGGATAGTAGTAGTATAGTAGTTATTTGGCCATATGTAAATAACAAAATAACTTTATAACTTAAAGCAAAATTGGGAAACTGGGTCTAAACAGAGCGCGTTGTGTGTGACGTCTTCTTTTGCGCATGCGGCCGCTTTGAGGGTTCACACTAGAGCGCGTTTGCTGTCACATTTTATTTGTAGTGTGAACAAGCAGACAAAAAAAAATCGGATTCGATCAAAAAATTGGAATTGAGCATTAAGACCTGCAGTGTGAACGTAGCCTTAATGTCACAGCCTAGCTGAGTATTGTTGCCAATAGCATTTAACCTCTGTTTCCTTTCAAAAATACATTTTAGTTGAAATGCATGTGTTATAGTGTCACACCTGGAACATTCGTGTTAAAATGCTTCCAGTGTGACTGAATGTTAGTCACTGCTGAGGAGTGTGATCACACAGTGCAGGTGTTCTCCTGCTTTATATCTATATCCATGCTGAGCTGAAAGCAGCAAAATGACATCCCTCATCCCATCTCGAAATAGTGCGGGCTCGATCTTGTTCCTGAAGCCTCTGAGGAGTTTCTGTTCACATACAGAGCTGAGGACATTCACTTCAGGTTGATTGAGGAGTCCTGCTGAGATGGGTTATTAAACTCTTATTGTTGACACTTTTTGTCTGTTTTGGCTGCCAAAGGAGGTCAGCAATTCAGCAGAAGGCACTTGAATCCCCTGAGCTGGGTGGAACTGAATACAAGGACAGAAACTTTAGACACAGTCCAAGTATGGTGCCAGTGTTTAACATGTTTCAATCTGGACTCCAAATCTGATAGAATCCTTTTTAAGCTAATATCAATACTCAGTGGTAATTAAATGATAAAGGTGGTATTCTGATGTTGTCCTCCTCTTTTAATTTTTTGAATTGTTTTACATTTTAGAATAGAAAGAAAAGACATAAACAAGGCAGATGGAAACTTGGGGGTCTTGATCTACTGTTTAAATATTGCCCTTGAATTTATCCAGATTTACCATATTAGATATACACACACACACACACACACACACACACACACAAAAAGACTTGCACAGGCGACTTAAGAAGACCAACAACAGTGTGGGGAAACTTCACTATGATCTTTTTGTGCTCTGTAGGTGTTTTATCAAGTCAGCAAAAATATTATGGTAGCATCCATCAACAGTGTGTTCATACATTGGCACATAACATTTATGATGTTGGAGACTTGGTGCTGAGTTTTACATTTTGTCATATCATATTAATGACTCATAAGTAACTTCAATAACAAATGTTTGGCATATGTGTTTATGCTTTGTGTGTCTGAAAGGAAAAATAAAATGTCAGTTGATATCTTGCATATTTTTTCTTTTTTCTTTTTTTTTTTTTTTTTTTTTTTTAAATCGTTGGATATTGCTCTTGGTATCGTCCTTAAGAATCCTACATTGGTTGGATTCTGATTGTAGTAAATCGAAGGGAATTGTCTAGCTGTTCTCTGATAAGTATTCTGTACTGTTTCTCCTCAGTATCAGATGCAGACAGCAGCGAAGGAAGCTTTCAGCTGAAGAAGGAACATGCTCTCCGAGTGCTGGGCTACATCAGCTCCTGGACTCAGAGGTCAGTGCTTCAGAAAATCAGTCATCATGCTTCTGCTTTTCTTCATTGTGTGTGTGGTGTGGGGTTTTTTTTCTTCTTCTTTTTTGGTAAGATTGAAATATCTGAAATTGAATCCCTTCACTAGCTGCTGAATTGTTCTTGTTGGTTTGTTGGTGTTCAGCGTAGTATTTTTCTTACACTGTGGGTCAGACTTTTTGGCCCATTGGTACCGTATTTGTAGATTTATGCTTTATTACTGTAAACAATTAACAAACAAGGGTTTTAAATAAGTGTGTGTGTGCGTCAGAGAGGAGAGGCTACATAACCTCCAGTTATATGCCTGCTGCAGGGTTGAATACCCATATATTCAGTCATGTTGAAGAACAGCAATCATAGTTCAGCTGCTTTTGAGCAAGGCGGTGAAGCGGTAGAGGAATGGAAGCCTTTGGTTTGGTGTCTCAGGTATCAAAATAACTTTGCTGTAATAAATCTGTAGCTCCATTCTCTGATAACCTTCACTTAGATAAATAAATATTCAAAACATGGTCTTCTGAAAACTTTTATTTCCAAAGAGAAGCATTCCTCGTTTGTGAGAGAAGAACACGGTCTAATCTGGGTGATGGTCGAGGTCAGCTGATGACAAAAGTGCCTTATATAGAAGGACTGTAGTTTATCATTTGCTTATATTTGGTGATTGAACTGAACATCCCAGAGTTGTTAAATCATTCATCCAACACTACCAAAAACTCTTTTCTTTTCTGATTTGTGCCGTTCTCTGAGTAATTCTTTAGTCTTTCTAGAGTTAAAATAGCAGGCTTCCTGATAAATCAATACTTTTACTTCATACTTCAACAGTTTATTTCCACTCACAAGTACTTTATTTTTCTAGAATTTGTTAAGAAATTTAAAGCTGAACTTCCTTCTACCCTAATGTAATGTAACATGACAGTCAATACACTTGTTTGAGGAGAATCTAATCGAAGGATTTCAGCTACCTGCTTAGTTGCAGGTCTTCCCTGAGGGGGACAGACACCTGTCCACCTAAGCATAATATTCCTGGGTGCCTGGTCCAGGAGCTTAGTGACTTGATGGTTGTGTGCACACAGAGGCAGTTGCAGGGTCACCATTAGAAAATACTTGCATGGAGAAATCTTCTGAACATAAGCGCACTCATAGTCACAGATGTGACACAAGTGTTCACACAGGTGTACAAACAGGTACTCACAGACACACACTGTCTTGGTTGGCTGCTGCCTCTAAACCTCATGCATTATTAGTACTGTATGCTGCTCCTTCAAGATTTATTATTTATTGTTACTGATGCTTATATTGGTGGTTGCTGTGGTTTTCCCGACACTGTTGTCCTCTTTTTGCCTTTTTTCTTTTTCTCTCAGCTGGTGATCAAACAGATTTTCGTTGTCTTCTCTTTCTCTATCCCTCTTCTCCTCTATTTTTCTTCCCTTCTCCTTCTATTAAGTGTTTTCCCAACCTCTATCTTTCTCTTTCCTGTCCCCCGGTCCTGTCTGTTCTGATTTGTAATAACTCAAAATGGGTGGAGGCAAAAAAAAGTAACAATAGTAAAGGCTGAAATAAAATATGAGAATCAAGTGGATCAGTATAGCAAAAGCTGTGATGGTCTACTTCAGAAAGGCATTGGTCTTCAGTAGGGCTGCCACGATTAGTCGACTATCAAAATTGTCCACGACCGATTTAATTGTCAACGCGCCGTTTGAAGCTTTGTAAGATCCCAAAGGGCAGGAATAAGTAGTAGGATTTAAGAGTGTAATAGCGGACTGAAACAGAAGATGGCAGCACTGCATGAAGAAGGATGACTGCTGCCGTTAAACCCCAAAGAAGAAGAAGCTGTGTCCCAGAATTCATAGCGGCCCTGCTCAGTTTCCAACAATGGCGACTGCTTGTTAGTTTTAATATTTTTGGGTCACAAAATAAACATTTAACATATTTTCAGGCGAGAATGTAGCTGTGTAAACCTCAAATATCTGCTCAGTTTGTCAGGACACCACATATTTTCAAAAGCGCTCCGACGTTTTCTGAGACGTCTGTTACCCACCAATTCGATAGCTAGCCGGGGTGCAAGGCTCACTAGAGCCGCTGAGAACACCAAATCGTTTTCAAACCCACCGCAGTCTTTCACTACTCAGGTTAAACATGATATATAAGTAATTTAGATAACTTGAGATTAAATTATAGTTTTTACACAGCTGAATAAACGTCAAGCAGACAGCTGATTATCAGAAGTGTGAGAATTTACTCCGGTGTCCTGTTATATCTTAGATAGCAAGGAGCAGATGGCTGAGTTTATTAAACTTCACCGAAACAATCTGCAAATTTCATTACAATTTAATAAACTATCATCTTGTCTTTATTTTTAGTTAGCACAGACCTTAAACACTTAAAGCTGTAAGCTAATGATAGTTATATAAGAGCAGATGCTACTGGTGCAATAAACTGTACGTTTTACGTCCAATGGATGCAAGATCTGATTAGTCGACTATCAGAATAATCGTTTGTGGCAGCCCTAGTCTTCAGAGAATAAGAGATTCAGAGATTCTCATTGCTACAGTGCTGGACAGGACATACAAAAAAAAGTATTCATAACCCTGGAACTTCTCCACAGTTTGTCATGTTGAACCACAAACTTAAATTTATTTTACTGGGATTTTATAGACTTGGTTTCTTTCAACAGTGGCTTTTTTTTCTTGCACCCAACATGTTTTTTCTTTCCTTTATTTATTTTTATTTTATTGTATTTTTTTAATTATTTATGGTTATTTGTTTATGTCACTGGTCAGGCTCCATAGCGTACTTTTTTTTTTTTTTGGTATTTTTTCTACATTCCCACCGCTTTTTTTTTTTTTTGCTCACTTTTATGAGTCCTCATAATAAAGAGTTTTCTTTTTTGCTACTGATGGTGTCTACTGATGGTGTCTACTGATGGTGTCTACTAGGGCTGCCACAAACGATTATTTTGATAGTCGACTAGTCACCGATTATTTTTGCGATTAGTCGACTAATCAGATCTTGCATCCATTAGACGTAAAACTACAGCTTATTGCACCAGCAGCATCTGCTCTTATATAACTATCTTTAGCTTACAGCTTTAAGTGTTTAAGGTCTGTGCTAACTAAAAATAAAGACAAGATGATAGTTTATTAAATTTTAATGAAATTTGCAGATTGTTTTGGTGAAGTTTAATAAACTCCTTGCTATCTAAAATATAACAGGACACCGGAGTATATTCTCGAGCATCTCACACTTCTGATAATCAGCTGTCTGCTTGACGTTTATTCAGCTGTGTAAAAACTATAACTTTAATCTCAGCCAAACCGATTTACTCAGGAACAAATAAAATACTAAAAAAAAAAAAAGCCAAACAATAACATTTTAAGTTATCTAAGTGACTCATATATATTTAACCTGAGTAGCGAAAGACGGCGGTGGGTTTGAAAACGTCCGGTGTTCTCACGGCGCTAGTGAGCCTAGCCCCCGGCTCGCTAACGAGCTAGTGGGTAACAGACGTCTCCGAAAACGTCGGAGCGCTTTTGAAAATATGTGGTGTCCTGATAAACTGAGCAGATATTTGAGGTTTACACAGCTACATTCTCGCCTGAAAATATGTTAAACGTTTATTTTGTGACCCAGAAAGAATAATAAGAGTAACATTAAAACTAACTAGCTGCCGCCATTGTTGGAAACTGCGCTGGGCCGCGCTATGAATTCTGGGACACAGCTGCTTCTTCTTCTTCTTCTTCTTCGGGGTTTAACGGTAGCTGACATCCTTGTACATGCAATGCTGCCATCTTCTGTTTCAGTCCGTTATTACACTCTTAAATCCTGCTACTTATTCCTGCGTCTTTTGTGATCGTACAAAGTTTCAAACGACGCGTCGACTATTAAATCAGTCGTCGACGATTTTGATAGTCGACGTAATCGTGACTAGTCGACAAATCGTGGCAGCCCTAGTGTCTACCAGAGCATTGTTTTGTGTTTCCAGTAGGATAACTGTTTTGTAATTGGGGGTCCTCTGCCCATCTTTGGTTTTAAATGAATTAAGGCATTTATTTGGAAGTGTTTGGTGCTATGAGCTGTTATGAGCACGGTATGCTCTGCTCCTCCTCCCCTTTCATACTTGCACTGTGACAGCCAGCGACTGAAGAAAATCTAGCGCATCCATAAATGATTACAAAATTGCCAAAATGACACAGAGATAAATAGAGATTAACAAATACATAAAATATTTTGTTGTTTTTCTTCTTTACTATCACCCTTCACCTCTCTTATACAATAGCAGAAAAACAGTGGTATTACAAAATAACATGAGGAATGTAACAAAAGGCCTCACACTTCTAAACTTGTTGTTCATTTTTAATATACTACAAGGAATTTCAATCCTCTGAGCACTCTTTAAGCTTCTGATTCCTTTGTGTTTATTGCTTCTTTTTTTGTATGTGTGCTTTTTTTTTTTTTTTTTGTATCCAGGCAATGTCTCTGCTGCTTCAAGGAGTACAAGCATTTGGAGGTTTTTAACCAGCTAGTCTACGCCCTCATCAACCTGGTCATTGCTCAGATCAGCAGCCTGAGAGAGAGACTCTTCAGCGTTGAGGACCACACTCACAAAAGAGGCGTATCTGGGGCAGAGGGGGCGGGGTCTGAATGGAGTGGAGGTGAGACCGCACCTGTCACCCTCCCCCAGCCACACTCACCTGGTGAAGACGAGCCTGTGAATGTGGAAAGAGACTCGGCTGAAGAGGATGCTGATACACCAGACCTAAACCAGAACAAGCCCCAGACCCAGGATCAGGGCCAGAACCAGTCTGCTGAATCTCAAGTAGATGTTCTTGGATCTGGGGATGCCAGCATTGAATCCAGGAGTGGGGACGATGTGGCATGTGGCATTGAAAGTAACCAGGACAGTCAAGATCCCTTCAGCTCCTGGAGCACGGAGGAGAGGGAGAAACTGTTGCTATGTGCAGCCAAGATCTTCCAGATCCAGTTCCCCCTCTACACAGCTTACAAACACAACACACATCCCACCATAGAGGTGAGGAGTCTTGGATAACACACCTGACACATCACCACACCCACAGTGGTCAAGGTTTCCTCTTTCTCTACTGTAGACTATGTTTAGTTATTGGCTGACACATTTAGCAAATACCTCCTGGCTTCATCACCACATTAAATGTGGCCGTTCAGTCATACCATATCTATTTATGCAGTTTACATGGTTTTGCTCTTAAGGCTATGTTTTGCCTAGTGTTTTTCTTCTTAGATTATGTGAGATTATATGATGAACACAGATGCATTGTCTTTTCTCTGATGGCAGTGCCAAAACACATTCTTCTCTTTAAGCACCTTAAAAAATGCTTTGATTGTGACAAGTGTGGGCTGTGACTAAGAAACTTGTATTTACTGATCTTCTACATTAGAATACATTGTATTCTAATTTTTGCCTCATAACTTTTGCACTGTCCACTTCCTGCTGTGACAAAACAAATTTCCCACGTGTGGGACTAATAAAGGTTATCTTATCTTATCTTACATTTTAGGTTAAAACTCATTTTGGTCTTACACGTTTTTTTTTTTAAATTTCAGGACATATCGGCTCATGAAAGCAACATCCTCGGCTCCTTCTGTGACATGAATGTAAGAAATACACTTTATCCTTATTGCACTGAACCAAACGTTGTCATAGGTTTTTTTTTTTTTTTTTTTTTTTTTTTTTTTTTTTTTTTTTAAATTGGTTACAAGTTGTTTCCTGTTAATTAACTGGATCCTCCCACAGGGGGGAAATGATCAGACTTACAAGCTGTTCTGACAGCTGTATCCTCAAAATGGTTAAATTGTACTTGGTTTTCTCATGCTGTCTTGTTCTTGTGGCAGTTTTGCCTCTGTCATTTGTTCCACCCTGAAACTCTTTGATTAGAGCTGCATTCACATCTTCTACTTCCAAACCTGACAGCTGTGGTGCATCCAGGGCATTAGAGGGAGGGCGGCAGGGGTGATGGTAGGTGTAGGCCTTGGGTTGGGAATAGCTGTAAGACAGGAACAATAGGGCTGGGTATCGTCACTGATTTCTAGAATCGATTCAATTCCGATTCACAAGGTCCTAAATCGATTCGATCCATGATTCGATTTGAATCGGGGAAATTTTGCCTCAGACAGTCAGAAATATTATAATTCAGATCATGCATCAGTACGTTTCCATATTTTTATATCTATAAAAAGAAAGCTGACACTTGCGAGACTTTATCAAAGGTGTGAGCATCACAGCAGATGCCTTTGTGTCAAAGTAGCTGAAGATAAAACACAGAAAATGTGAAGGTGATTTTCCTGGCCTGGGATTTTATAAAAATATTCTGCAGTAGATCAAAAGCGAAAGAAAACCATTAATCAACATATGAACATTAGCTGATGCTGCTGAAGTGAAGCAGAGCAAAGTTGCAGAGATTTTATTAGAGACACAGCTGAGCGATTTGAAATTTTGCATAATTTTAAAAAGTTTAAATTTGTTCAGAAGCCTATTGAACAGCAGAAATGAGGCTTTGTTTTCGGAAGTAAGTAAAAGGAAAAAAAAAAACATCGCCCGACAGCGCTGTAAATAACGGTAGACTTGTGCGTAACAAGCAAGCGAATAATGCAGAAAACAGATTTTTAGACGGGAAACTGTTCTTCAAGTACACAGAGAGAGAGAGAGAGAGAGAGAGAGAGAGCTGTGCATGAAGTGTAATTTTTTTTTTTTTTTTTTTTTTTAATCAAGGTGGCAGCAAAAGTCAGAGGGAATTCATGACGATGTTTATGTGAAGCGTAGTTTGGATCTTCTTTTGCTGCTGGTTCGGTCAATATTGTTTGGAGAGAGATCAAACTAACAGCTTTAGAATCAGCGCAAAAAGGGCGTGAACACAAAGCGCGGACCCGCCGAAACATCAGAATCAGCGAGCTGTCGGCTTTCAGCCCCGACCGTGTCCGTCGGGTGAGAAAGGCGACATCTCACTGATTCTGATGCGTCGGCGGGTCCGCGCTTTGTGTTTACGTCTTTATGCAGAGTCCGTGTTCCTGCTAACATTTACGGTTTTAGCTGTTTGGTGGTTGTTGAAATTTTGTGACGTTTCACCTGAGATTCTGGCAAAATAAATTTCGATTCAGGATTTTAATGAATCGATATCACGTTATCCAAGCCAGAATCGATTTTAATCGATAAATCGGTCATCAAAACCCAGCCCTAGGGAACAACATGTATATGCCGTGACAGTGTCACGAGTCTGGTGAAGAGAGTCACGTTTTATTGTCACATCTTTTCTTGTCGATTGTGGTGGACTTTTGTTTCACTCGCGCTTGCATTTTGATTGATGTGGTTGAATTATAGCACTGGGGCATTATTATGATTTTGTTTTTTTGTTTGTTTTTTAAACAGAAAAAGAGTAATGAAAGGTGTCCAGTCTAATGTGTGGGACCTGGAAGAAAATTGCTTAAGTGTTATTCTACTTCCTCCAAAAGCAGATTTCAGAGGGTCAGCTCACGTGACTATTCTAAATGTAATTTGGAAAATTGGCAGCAGCAGATCAGATTTCTCATCGCTGCATAGATAACAGTAGGAAGAGATGTATGTATACCAGTAACATCTCAAGATGATATTTATATCCTACTGTGAAGTAAATATCATGACCATCACATGTTGAAAACAGCCGTCTCATCTGTCCCTTAGAGTGCCCAGAATGGTTTGTAGATAAGATGCTGCTAACTGAGTGACCATATAAATACAATTACTCTGATATGTAGATGTTACATAGGTAAGGTTAGGGCTAGGCTTACCTTTGTCTCTGAGAGAATGCCATCTTTGATTGGTTTACAGTCCCCACACACTGAGTTTTAAAGTACAGTTACTGTTAACCATGTAACCCTGGTCCTTACCTTCTTTCCGTTTCCTACCAGATGACTCACAGTGGTCACGTCACTGTTTTGGTAGTCCTTGGGGGGGGGTTACATTTTTGTTTAGCTAAGTGTTGTCCCAGTTTCCTGCTCTCTTTGTGTTTTTTCGTACATGTGCTTACATTATTAAGAGAATTTCTAAGCTTCATAAAATGCATGGTAACAGGGTTTTATTGGTCATGGGTCCTGTTGAAGCTCGTTGTTTTCTGAAATGAGCATTGTAAGGGTTGTAAACATTGTAAATGAGCTCATGTGTTAGCTCTGTACTGTCAACATGAAACTAAAGCTGTTCTGGGAACTTGTGCTGTGAATTCCTGTAGATGATGTTACAGTGCCCCAGAGAGAAGTAATGTGTCCCTGGATTATCTTTGTTCACTTTGCCACTATGATAAAGTTTTTATTAGGCTTGGGGGAGGAGAGGGTTTAAGATGGCCTGAAGAAGACATTTTTATGAAAAACTCCAGAGCTGGAAATCTGGAAACTAATGGCTTTTCTGGTTTTTATTAGCAAAAGTAACTCATACCTATAGGAAATAAGTGTTTACACGCTTTATTTTAATTCACTACTTTCAGTCTCAAGTTCACAGTATGCTGAGTTTGGCACAGCAGTGTACTTTTACCACACAGTCGTCTTTAAGTCACAAAGAAACAAAACCAGTGAATATTCTTTAGAATAGACGATGCTTCTTTAAAGTCATTTTGCCCTGTCTTTATGCATTCAACAGCTTTGTCTTCTGTTGCAACAGCACTTCATCACAGTTGACAGGGCTAGCTCAGATTACACACACAAAAAGGAAAAAAAGGTAAATGAGCTTCTGAGTGGATGACCGTTTGTAAACCTGCTCTACTCTTGTCCAGGATGTGGAGGTACCTTTGCATCTGCTGCGCTACGTCTGCCTGTTCTGTGGGAAACACGGCCTCTCCCTGATGAAGGAGTGCTTCGAGTTTGGCACTCCAGAGAGCCTCCCCTTCCCTATCGCCCACGCCTTCATCACCATAGTTTCTAATGTGAGTGCTATCAATCTAAACCGCTGCTGTTATTTCAAAAACCACAGATTAGCAGAACCAGTTCTCATACGAATTAGTATGTTTAAAAACAACTTGGATAATAGTGGTAACAGCAGTAAATTGTGATCGGTTTAAATTTGATAATTGCTAAATTTAAGATGAAATTGTTAATCTGTTTGAGTTTTTTTTTTGGAGGCAAGTACTGAAGATATTTTGGCTAACTGCCTTTTTTTTCTTTATAATGTCCCTGTAATAAATATAACGCACAACTTTGAACATGAACTTCTGTTTAAGATGCAAGGCAGATTCTCAGCTGAAATTTATACTTAAAAAAAAAAAGTTTAATTATTCGCATATTGTATTTGATCTTCCCACAGATCCGAATATGGTTGCACATTCCTGCCGTCATGCAACACATCATACCGTTCCGGACCTATGTGATACGGTGAGTTTACACACAATTCTTGGCTTTAAACATGTAACAACATAGAGCATCTTCCTCAGCCAGAGACGGGTGATTCTCACCAGTTGCACTTGCTTTCAGGTGCAGGTTAAAAGACCTGTAAGTGCCTCAGGAGCTGCCATGTTGTTGAACACCACACTTTCTGAACCTGAAGACAGTCACTAACACTCTTACTGCAGTATTCTTGTGTACTGTCAGATTTTTAATCTTGTCTGCAAAGCTCTGAATATTAGATTCAGTGTCCAGCTTTGTTTCCCAGCTGAAGAAGTCAAGATTTGCTATTATTTATAAGCCAGACGTTGTTGATTCTGCATTAGAGCTCGCCATTTGTCTCAGTCAGGCAGCGCAGCCTCTTCTCTTCTTGTTAAAGTGCCATACATTTGTTGCTAGGAAGAGCCTTTGTTGCCATAGCAACAGTTGCCAGACTTCCAGTCAGTGTCTCTTCACGTGACCCAAGAGGAGGCAGAGTGTTGGCAGTGCATGTGATGTAGGCAGACTGATGCTCTGCTACCGTATTGCCTCTTTTGTCTGAGTAGCTTGGTAACTAAATAAACTACTGTATTTAAAAAAACAAAACAAAAAAAATACGACTTTACCAAGTTAACTCTTTGGTAACATTTTCTGTACCAAAGAGTGAAAAATTGGAGCCAGCTTTAACAAGTCAATATTTTTCCTAATACTATAGTATACAAATAAAAATCTGCAAATGTAATAATGTTGCATTCAGTGTACTTCAATTAGGATTTTGCTAATTAAACACATGTTAAACTTCCATAGTGAACACAGTATTTGATATTTACTAGATTATCAGTGTGTTAGTATTGTTATTGTGAGTAGGTTGGCATGCTAATGTTTGTAAAGCTGCTTGAATATTTTAAGCTCTGCCTTGCAGACTGTGCTGTATACCTCTATAAAAATGATTGATTAGCACAACCATAAGGAACACATCCAAACAGTAGAGAAGTGGTTTCACATGATAACAATTAAAAGATAAAAAGGTACGTTAACAAAAACCCAAATTAGGACAGTTTTCACATCATGGTAACTTTCCATTCTATTTAAAGATTTCTTTTTATTTAAATGAACACAAAGTACTTCAGTAGCAACTCTCCAAGCTACACCTCTAAAAACCACAAACGCAGCCATCCAGAGTGGAGAGTAAATGAGTCAGCAGCACAGTTGTTTATTGGAAAATTATAGCGTACGCCTACAAAAGTCTGATTCAAAACAGCCAACCTTAAGTGAGAGTTCTTCTTCAAAATGAAACTTGGCTGTTTTAGAGGAGGATTTATGAAACTTTTTTTTTCTAGCTTTGGGATGCTGACAAGTTTGTTTTAATAGTACCCTAAAGGTCCTTTGTTTTTCCTCTCAGAAGTAATGATTGGTGAATTTCAAAGATCTGACGAGAGGGGGCAGTTTGTACAATGTAGGAGGGGGAGTGGTCACAAATACTGTGGGTTTTTAAAATAATACGTAAATAGTGCTGGCAATACTGTACAACCCTTGGGGAGAGTATTAAACATAAAAGTTTTTGTCAGTAGCTTATCTGTCAGTCGGATGCGTCTGCAGGTATCTGTGTAAGCTGTCGGACCAGGAGCTGCGACAGAGCGCAGCACGCAATATGGCAGACCTAATGTGGAGCACGGTGAAGGAACCACTGGACAGCGCACTGTGCTTTGATAAGGAGAGCCTGGATCTTGCCTTCAAATATTTCATGTCACCCACTCTCACGATGAGATTGGCCGGACTTAGCCAAATCACAGTGAGTCGGACTCCAAACGGATTTAACTCATTCTCACACCCTCATGTAGGTCTGGCTGATTCTAGTTTTCTGTGGACCTTTTGTCAAAATGAGACTTTGCACAAAAATATTTAAGCAATTGGAGATGTCTGTAATATTTGGTGGGAAATAGAGGGATGAATTGTGTTGTATCTGTAAATTTCCTCTTTTGGTGAAAGAACACAAGTAAATGCAGTCCAGGTTTAAAAACAAACAAACAAACTGTTTAAGTGCTAAAATTGAGAATACTTTCACTAAGTATACTCCTAATTGAGGGAAATAACATCAAAAACAAAGATCTATTATCTATGCTGTCCACTAGATGGTTAAATAAGAGCTATGAGCCAGTGGTGCTGCAGTTATTAATTTGACAGGTTGTGCTTCATTCCTTCACTTATTGCGGGGCATGTTTGTGTTTCTTCAGAATCAGCTGCACACCTTCAACGATGTGTGTAACAACGAATCCCTGGTGTCTGACACAGAAACGTAAGTTAGTGTAAAGAAAAAAGATGCCTGTCCATAAATGCAAGCAAACAGGAAGGATGTGGTGCTATTTTAAACCAGTTTGGGCTAAAAATAAATAAATAAACAAATAAATAAAATAAAATGGTTCACACAGCGTATTATGATTCTGCTTTTTTCTTTCAGGTCCATAGCAAAGGAACTAGCCGACTGGCTGATCCACAACAATGTAGTGGAGCACATATTTGGCCCAAATTTGCACATTGAGGTGAGACTTTTGGTTCCAGTAATGAAAAATGAAAAACCTATTCTGGAGAACATTTCCCCCAGTTTTGCACATTTACATTTGTGTATGTGTGTTTTGTAGATCATTAAACAGTGCCAAGTGATCCTGAATTTCTTGGCTGCAGAGGGCCGGCTCAGCACACAGCACATAGACTGCATCTGGGCTGCAGCTCAGGTAAAATGAGAGACTGTACAGCTTTATTCCACTCCATCATGGGGCAGCCTGCAGTCAAACATCAGTCATACCAAGTGATCGGTGCTGGTATTTCTGTATTGGTGGATTTTTCTGTGTCAGAAGCACTGGGAACAAAACTTTTAAAAACTAGGGGTGTATATGCCACTAAATGGTTTATGCATTTAAGAGGGACACTGCACATTAACATACATTGCTGTGAATGTCAGAATTGGCAAAGAAGCCATTTTTCATCTGCAGATGAAGTGGGAACTTGATCTGATTTTTATTTATTCTTTCATTAACTTTAAATGGTTCAAATTCTTCTGTGATTTAATGCAATATTATATTTAGCCTGTGTTATATATAATAACTGTACTGTGATGAAATCATGGAAACACTTCAGGTGAATTAGTATGTTCCCTTCAGTATTTTGCGATGAGTTGATGAGATTGTGGGCGTTTTGTGTTTAACAACAATAACAGCTTCTTTGTTGTTGTTTTTTTCTTTTAAAAATCAGTTAAAACATTGCAGCCGCTACATCCACGACCTTTTCCCGTCTCTCATTAAAAACCTCGATCCTGTGCCTCTCCGTCATGTCCTCAACCTGGTATCAGGCCTGCATCCGAGCACTCACACCGAGCAGGTACAAAACATTCTGAAGTTGAAGCACTGGGCACAGTTTCACCAACATTGTCTTTAAGTGGTTGTGACGTCGCTATGATGAATTGCTTCTGTGTTTCCCCACTCTCCCCGGACAGACACTGTACTTGGCCTCTATGCTGATTAAGGCCCTCTGGAATAATGCATTGGCAGCAAAAGCCCAGCTCTCCAAACAAAGCTCCTTCGCCTCCCTGCTTAACACCAACATCCCCATGGGCAACAAGAAAGGTCAGCGTGCATGCATTTCAGTACGAAGCCTGTTATTTAAAAAACAAAACAAAAAAACCCCCACCAAAAAACAGTATAATATTTTTGAGGCTTTTTCTTACCACTTCAGTATCTGAGCTTTAGTTTAAAGACAACATGTTTTATATTAGTTGGCTGTGGGACTGGCTGTTTACCAGAAATGTAGTTTTTAATTTCTGGTTTTATAACTGGACCTGCCTTCTTCACTAACGATAATTTTAGGATAAAATTTCTTCCAAAATACAAAATGTTCCACAACCCAAGAGATTTCCTGCCACTTGATTTAAAGAAAAGCAAGAAACAAGTTTTTAATTTCATTCAATAGTGGCTAAAATGATTATATACTCAGTCGCACCTGTCGGGATAATTGATAATGTGATTCTAGGACAGCTGACATCATTTTTGCCGCGTGTCTGCAGATTTCCATTGGCAATATCTACAGTTAAGTTGCAGATATCTGCAGTGTGATTTCCAGATATTTGCATCTTCATCATTAGTTATCGTTCCTCTATATATGTACAGTTTGGTTATGACTTTAGGATGAGTGGTGTTTTTACACAATAAATTCCTGAATCTTCATTAGACCTGGTCAATTCCACTTTCAGACTGTGGATGCGTTATTGAGCCTCAGGATTATACACGGTCCTCAGTCTGTCGTCTAATGTGGTTTCAGGTTCACCGGCCGCAAGTCCAGACAGCAGTGACAATAGCGACACGCAACACAGTGGAGGCAGCGACATGGAGATGGATGACCAGATGATGACTGGCAGCAAGAGGAATCAGCAAAGACTATCTGACACAGAGGTATAGAGCACATATGGTGACACAATGAACTAGGATCAGGTGGTAGAGCAGGTGTTCTACCAATGTGAAGGTCAGTGGATCGACCCCTGACTTCAGTCTGCATGATGCTGAACCTCAAGTTGCCCCCAGTGCATCTATTAGAGTATGTGTGTGAATGTTAGAAAGTGCTGTAGGAAGGTGGTTACGATTGGCTGAGTGTTGTATGCAAGTACCCGTCCATACAAACAAGAGAATAAAGAGCAGCTGACTTATTTTCCTCTGTAACAGTCATGATTGTTTTGAAGTCTGTCCTATCCTTGTGACCTTCTGCACTATGAAGGTCACTTTGACTTTTCTGGCCACAATAATTTTTACTTTTGGTCAAAACTTCAGTCCAGTTTTTGAAATGATTAAAATGACGTATTCTGAAGGGAGTTGAGGCCCTTAAATCTTATACCATGACCTGTTTCTTTGTCTAATGTCTTTCTGTAATGTCTAATTAAAGCCAGGTTGTTAACATAAAATGCACAACCAGGTGAAAAGAGCTGCTGCTGTTTCCTCAGGAGTCTATGCAGGGCAGCTCAGATGAAACTGCCAACAGCGTGGAGGAAGGCAGCAGCGGACCAGGCAGCAGCAGTGGCCGCAGCGAGGCTTCCAGCAACGAAGCCGCCTCTAGTCGAGCCAGCCAGTCAGCTGGGAGCCCAGGCAGCGAGCTGCACTCTGATGACATGGCAGATAGCGAGGCCTTAAAGGAGGAGGAAGAGGAGGAGGAAGAGGATGAAGAAGAAGACGAAGAGGAGGAGGATGATGACGATGAAGAAGATGAAGATGAGGGTAACCGCTCAGCTGCTGAAGGTGGGCACCAAAAGGAGCCCCGGGAGCAGACTGAGTCAAGGAAAAGGAAAGCCGGGGATGCTCTTGGTGAGGGGGCAGGGCCGAGTGGCCCAGGGGGAGGAGCCAAATCCAAGGTTCTCCCTTTCAACCCAGAAACTTCTGGTATTATGGTAACAGCGGCGACAGCGTCTCTAGAGAGTCGCATGAGAATGCTTGACACTTGTTCAGCATCGTCATCTGCTCGGCCTGATGGGACAGAGACCCAGCAGCAGCCGCCAGATATCAGCCCTTCTCAGATTGTCCAGGGACCTCAGGAGCCTCCCTGTCTCCCGCGACCCGGGGACTTCCTAGGAGAGGCCATGAGCAGTGAACTCTTCAACTGCCGTCGTTTCATTGGCCCTCAGCAGCACCACCACCATCACCACCATCATCATCACCACCACCACCATCATGAAGGGTAAGACTGCTACACTTCTGTTTATGAATGGCTAACACAGAGTGTCTGTCTACTGAGCACATAGTTTCAAATTAGGGTAGAAATGGAGGGACATTCATGGTATTCTGCATATAGCAATTTTTGTGTGTTTATATACTGTATATTAATAGGTAAGTATAGGATTTTACCTTCTGAGTACAGCTTATGTCCAGCACATATTGTAGTATTAAAGCTGGTTTTAGATGTAAAACATTTTATTGACTGCGGTGTTTATTTTGCATATTTGTCTTAAATCACAAATTTCATCTGTGCTAGGAAACTCTCTGTAGTTATACATGTTAGTGTTTTTGTTTTTTCTCTTTTAAATGTACCTGTCAGTCTATCCTTGATCTATAAACCCTACTTTCCTCCCTCAGACCCATGGTGGAGGACATGCTGAGTGCTGATGACGTTAGCTGCAGCAGCTCTCAGGTCAGTGCGAAGTCAGAGAAGAACATGGCTGATTTTGACGGGGAGGAATCGGGCTGTGAGGAGGAGCTAGTCCAGATAAACTCCCATGCTGAGCTCAGCTCCCACCTGCAGCAGCACCTTCCCAACTTGGCCTCCATTTACCATGAGCATCTGGTGCAAGGTGGGCCACACTATGGAACTAGGACAGTTTAATTTATAACAATAATAATAATAATAGTAGTAAATCTGACCATGTGAATGCTCTTTATCCCCTCAGGTCCAGCTGTTCATAAACATCAGTACTCCAGCAGCCACGCTGTGACTGACATCAACTTGGATAATGTTTGTAAGAAGGGCAACACTCTGCTCTGGGACCTGGTACAAGATGAAGATGCGGTACGACTTCCACTTCTCCAATATTTCCTTATAGACAATGCTTTATGTTCACAGAGTTGATAGATGGTGCTTCAGCTAGCTTCAGTAGGATTGTGTAAAATTCATTTTATAATTTGCTTGTGTGTTTAGATTCATCTCTCTGAAGGTCTTATCAATGAAGCTGAGAAACTGCTGTGCTCGCTGGTCTGCTGGTTCACTGACAGACAGATTCGAATGCGCTTTATCGAGGGTTGTCTTGACAACTTGGCCCATCACCGGTAAGAGTGACCTCTTTATTTATGTTTTAAATTGGTGCATAAATGTATAAATACAACACGCTTATGATGTTTAGGACTTATCTCTGATTGAATGTATTGAAAATGAATAATTGGTAGGCACCTGTTCTTGCAGTGCACACATAAAAAGGGTTGCATGTTGTAGCTTCCTGTGCATAGATAAACTACTGATTTATCAACACCAGATAATCATTTCTTGAGCATTTAAAATGTTCATCTTATTTATTTTTGTAATTATTCTCGTTTGGGAATCTTGAAAAACTGGACTCTGTCTTCTTCTCTTCTCTCAGGTCAGTTGTGGTTTCCTTGCGTCTACTCCCTAAACTTTTTGGCACTTTCCAGCAATTTGGCTCCAGCTATGACACTCATTGGATCACCATGTAAGTTACACCACTTCTTCAGAGTGCAAAAGTCAAATACCATATGGAGTTTCAGATACAATTACATGACTCATCAAAGCTGAGTCAAAATATTTGAGTCTTTCTGAAAAAAATAGAAATATGAGTATTGAAGTGTTTTGTTTTGTGAGCCTTGCACTGATTTGGTTGTTGGTTCTGTCAGGTGGGCTGAAAAGGAGCTGCACATGATGAAACTGTTTTTCGACAACCTGCAACACTACATCCAAGAAGTCAGAGAACACCGGCACAAATTTGCACTGTGAGTCTGTCTTACACCACTACTACATATCGACACTACTATACAGAATATTGAGTCGCCCTTTATTTCTTTATATTTTGCTTGCAAGAAGCCGGACTCGTAATTCTTTTTAAAGTGTTCCCTGAGCTTCTCCAGTCTTTCTGAAATTCTTTGGTTGCTTTTTCACTCAATCCCATCTTTGTTCCTGTCCAGAAACAAGTTAAGTCACTTACCACTGACATATAAATAATTCAAGCAAAACAGCAGCACCTGCTGTAATTCAAGGTGTGAAGTCGGCTTTACAGACAACTTCGTATCAAATTGTCTGTTAGAAAAGCACATTATTTGTTCTCATTTCTTCAGTTGAATCTACAAAAAAGGCCCGACATGATAGTATGACAAGAATAAAATATCACTTTTGCACCAACAAGTTGATTCACAAACTGCTATTAGCTGGAAACTTTATATATCTTGGGGAAACTGGAGATTTGGAAGACAAGAGAAAATGGTACTGTCAACAGTGTGATAAAGAACAACAGAAGCAGACCTTTCAATGTGGTTCAAGAAGCCTGGAGAAATTTTCCTCATGATGACTTAAAGAAATTATGAGTTCAGGCTGTGAAGAATAAAGTTGGTCATACTAAATATTCGCTTTCAACTTGTTAGAAACTGTCCAAACTGTTTTTGCCTTGTATACTGTGTATAACTAACACACACACACACACACACACACACACACACACACACACACACACACACACACACACACACTACCTAATTTAACCACCCCCTTCCGTGAAAGGACTGCTGGCTACCCGGACAAATGTGAGTTGAGTTTGTTTTAAAACTTAGATTTTATGTTATTATCCATAACTGTTGTTGCAATTCATTACTGCCTCTTTTACTGCTCTTTTTAAACTTCTTTTTAAACTGTATTGCTTTTTGCACTGTAGAAGCTGGTGAGAAACAGTATTTCGTTTCAGGCTGGGTAACACTACGAAATGACAATAAACTTCTATAACTGTACTTAACGGGACGCTTGATTTTGCAGTTGTTAATAATGACTTTTATCTTTCTATGAAGTTCTTTAGGCCACATTACTTTAGTAGTCATTGAATACTTTCTGTTCTTTATTAAAATTAAGAGACTCATATATGCACACTTTTTAAAAAAAAAAATTGGTTGACCTTAGTTCATTTATTTAAGTTAAACAATGCTTCCTTTTTCAGTTTATCATTTCTTGTTTGTAATTAATTTGTCAGCTTTCTGAGTCAGTTTTATTCTCTTAATTATGGCTAGAAAACAAAGCACCTTCCACCTGATAATTCCACATTTAGGAAGAATTGGACACTAAAGTCACTTCTCAGAAAAATCATGCTGACAGTGGAATTCCTGTACCCAATTTAAAATTTCAGTTTTTGTTGTGAGAGCATCAGTGTTACAATTCCTCGTTGAGACTAGCCAAGTGTTTGAGTTTTTGCTTTTTGGAAAACAAAGATGCGTCTCATGATTCTGTCCACCAGCAAATTCATTTTTATCTTCACATTATCTGCATAACACCTCTTTAGTTCCATTTGATTGCTTTGCTTAATGTTCCCTTGTGTGCAGTTATTATCCTGCTTTAACCTTTAATGACACTGTAATTGCCCACTAGTGTGATATTTCTGGAGTGCCCATGATAGCAGCCACTGTTCATTTAAATTATTTACACATGCATCTGAAAGACTGCGTTAGCAGAAGTGTGCTTGGTGTCAATACTTCTGAGAGAGCAGTTGGAAGCTTCTGCAAACTGTGATCTTCAGACATCAGTTCACTTTCTTCACTGTTGACACATAACTCGTCTGTGTTGTGCAGGTACAGTCACAGTGCAGAGGTCCAGGTCCGTCTGCAGTTCCTTACCTGTGTCTTTTCCACACTGGGATCTCCCGACCACTTCAGTAAGATTCCGATACCATTTATGTACTAGAGTAATATTCTCTGTGAACTAAGATGCTTTTAAAAGACATGCACCTATCCAGAGAGTTGCACAGAGGTAGAGGTGTCCATATTATGCTTTAGTAAATAACAGCTGTGGTTTTCATAACATAACCCTGATCTCTGCTGTGTTTCCACACCACACCATTCACTTCTTGAGGAATATTTTACACCCCCAAAAGAGGGAAAAAAATTTAAAGGAGTGAAGTGTTTTCTTAAAGTTTCGTGGTCTTTAGCACTTTGCATTTCAGTCTTGATTTCTGAGCCTTTCTTGTTGGGTTCTTTCATTTTACATTGGGGATCTCTAAAATTATCCACCTTTTTAGCGTGTTTACGTATAATAAAAGAAAATGTGTCTCTTACCTTTTAATCCCCTTTAGAAGCTCTTAGCCTCTTATGTATGGATGTGCAACGTAAGCAGATAATTATGGCCAAAAGCCCAAAGATAAGGGGGAAAAGTGGTCTGCGTTATATGAACCCGGTCTGCGTTTGACATCGCTGAACTCTAGTTTGTAATTATTTTGGTGTTTGATTTGTCAGGACTGAGTCTGGAGCAAGTGGACATTCTGTGGCACTGTCTGGTGGAGGACGCTGAATGTTACGATGATGCGTTGCACTGGTTCCTCAACCAGGTCCGCAGCAAAGACCAGCATGCTATGGGCATGGAGACCTACAAACATCTCTTCCTGGAGAAGGTAGTAAAAAGACCGTGGATTATAGAATTTTATGGGTGTCCCATGGGTAATGAATAAGAATGGCTGTGGAATTATAGATAATTCCAAAGTGGAGGGACGGGGCAAAAACCTGTGCCCGTTTCGTGTACAACTTGTGACATAAATTTAATTCCATAAATCTCTTAAATGTTTGACAAAATACCCTTTATTTCCTGTGCTGTGCAACGTTAATTTGGCAGGAAATTTTTCAGTTGGAAAAGAATCATAGCATTAAGATTTTCTTTTCTTTTCTTGGTTTCACTATACAGGTTCTGTACAAGAACTGGTTGTCTTCTAGTTCAATTTCTGCGATCTGTTAGTCTGCCTGGCTATCGAGCTCTCTTATCAGCTCCATTTGCACTTGTGCTAGATTTTTTTTTAAGTTTGTCTGTAGTTGTGCATATAGTATGGCAGTCTACAGGGCGGAAATGTTACACAAGAGGACAAGAGCATGATGTGTTGCTAACACAACTTCAGCTCTTTGCAACCACTTACACAGACAGCATGCTAATGCTAAGCTAGTCAAAAGAACAAAGTGATGTTAGAGCCCAGCCCAGCAGCCAGCCCCTGAACTTCAACGGGTAACAAAAGCAGTGATGAGCAGTCAGGCTGCAGCCACTGTTCCTACCTCTTCATGTTTGTACAGCGGCGAGTCCTTTAAAGTCTCTTTGTGCTTTTTTTCCCATCTTCGCTTTGTGTTCATACCTAAATACTAAAAGAAAGATCATATGCGTGTCCTCATTAGAATAGGGTTTTGTGTAAGTGTGTGGGACTGTAGCCTCAGGTTTATAGTTTAGAGCTGGAAATAAATAATAAATAAAAAAAACAGGAACAGAATTTATCAGACTATTTCTCATACGTTTATTCAACTGGATGGGTTTAAACTCAGCTGGGGTGGAGCACAATCACGACCCTCTGGGCAGCTTCAGACGAGCAGCAGCCGTGTGTTGATGTTGACTACTTTGTGTTTGTTAATGTCACTGTGTGTCTCCAGATGCCACAGCTGAAACCAGAGACTATCAGCATGACAGGCCTCAACCTCTTTCAGCACCTCTGTAACCTGGCCCGGCTTGCCACTACTGCACTGGACAACGCCTCTAGCTGTGAGGTAAATGGAAACAAAAGCATGTGATGCTCGTAATCAGACATGTTGTCTTCAGACACATTTGAGTAGATGCTTAATTGAGGAATGTCTGTGCCGCCAGCTGTGTGGGATGGACCAGCTGTGGGGGATCGCTCTGAGAGCTCAATCTGCTGATATCAGCCGCGCTGCTATACAGTACATCAACTCCTACTACATCAATGGTCAGTTTTTACTCACTGCACTATGATGAAGTCATATGCTTTGTTATGAAATTGTTGTTTTTGTTCTTCCGTACCAATAAGAACAAGAAGACTTTGAAAAATTGCTGATCTTAATCTATTAATTCTACTTTTGTGTGTCTCCAGCTGGTAAAACAGGACTGGAGAAGGAACAAGAGTTCATAAGGAAATGTATGGAGAGCCTCCTGATGGCTTCTGCCAACTTGGAGAAGGATGCCCACTCCAGTCTGACCAGCATTGAGAGGGGGTTGCTCATGCTCAAAACACACCTGGAGGCGTTCCGGCGCAGGTACACACACCTGGAATGTTTACATTATGAAAAACTCAGTGGTCAAAATCATTTTATATGGGAAAAAAAAAAAGCAAACAAACAGTATTGCAGCACATCGTTTCGTCTCTGGTCTGTGGCAGGTTTGCTTACCACCTGCGACAGTGGCAGATCGAGGGGACGGGAATCAGCAGCCACCTTAAAGCTTTGAGTGACAAACAGTCTCTACCTCTTAGGATCGTCTGTCAGCCCGCCGGCCTGCCTGACAAGGTGACACTTTATTAAAAGCAAATAAGTCTTATTGCATAAATACTTATAATGTGCTTCTACAGTACAAGTCAAATGTTTGGACCCACTACCCATTACATATTTCTGCAGATGACCATTGAGATGTATCCCAGTGACCAAGTAGCTGACCTGCGAGCTGAGGTGACCCACTGGTACGAGAACCTGCAGAAGGAGCAGATGAACCATCAGGCTCAGCTGCAGGAATTTGGCCAGAGTGGCCGGCAGCCAGGAGACTTCCCAGGTCAGGTCCCTCCATAAAATATTCTCCCTTGCTTTTGTTTGTGTGTCAATGTGTGAGTGAGTCTGCTAGTGAAATGTTGTCTCGTGTTCTGCAGGTGGTTTGATGGGACCGGTCAGGATGATCTCTTCTGGTCATGAACTTACCACAGACTATGATGAGAAGACTCTGCATGAGCTGGGCTTTAAAGACATGCAGGTAACAGTTTGACTTCTCTTCTGTATAAGAAACGGCCAACAGTAGGACAGACTGCAGTTCAGCTCAAGTCTGAAAGATTGTTTTACATCTTTTAACGTTGTTGTCTAATCATGTAAATTTTGATTACATTTGTTCAGTGCAGATGAGTTTTATGAACCATCTTCTTATCTGATCCCAGATGGTATTTGTGTCTCTGGGAGCTCCACGGAGGGAGAGGAAGGGCGAGGGCATCCAATTGCCTGCCTCCTGTCTTCCACCTCCTCAGAAAGAGCACATTCCTATGCTACTGCTCCTTCAGGAGCCACATCTCACCACACTCTTCGACCTGCTGGAGATGCTGGCTTGCTTCAAACCACCCAGCCCAAACACAGAGAAGGTCCAGGAGAGCCCAGAGGTGGGTATTAGTTATGGAAGAACTCCTGAAGGGATGTATACATCATATGGCTGTTATATTGGCTAAAATGTATGGAAAATTGTATTTACTAGGTATAATATTAGACCACATGTAATAATGCAAAAGAGCAGGTATGAACTGAAACCCAGTTTGAGAGGTGAGGTCACTGAAACACAGAAAACTGTTTTAAGGTGTACCTTTGATTTATGTTAGTTGATGTTCACAGTCATGTTCATCCACATGTATAACTACATTTGTGGGTAAGAGAGATGCCTCAAGTATGCAAAATGGTTAACATTTCTTGCCTTAGTATTAGAAATATGCTAGACTATTTATTTGTATTTAATTAATGCACAACACCATGTTGTCTAAGATGTTATGTTGCCACCTACTACTCACTGGTGTCATCCTTGGTTACTCCATCGCCTGAAGGCAGCATTGTCAGCGTGTTTCTGTGACAGGAAGTTGTAAACAGACAAATTTGAAAGTAAGACGGGTTCGACAGTTCTGAAAAAATGAACCGTTGCATGTAGGTGTTCAGGAGAAATTACATAAACTGACAAACGTGAAATGATATAAAAGCATTTAACTGGAACAAAGCATAACCAAATTCAGTACAGATGTGTTTATAAAATAACAAATAACACAATGTTAAAACACTGTTTGATTTTGGAAGATCAGAATCATTGATTTCTTAAGGCTCTTGAATATGTCCTTTCCTAACTTTGTCCATGAGGGCTGTACTCAGTTTTGGCTATTTTCTTTCAGTTTTCGCAGACTACTTGACATAAATTCTGTTTAATCTGCAAGTAAATTAATCACCAGCCATTGCAGCCATTCCCCAACTCTCTGTGAATGATATTCAAGGTCTTTGATCTGTGCTTGTTGATCAATGGTGATGACAATTTGCATATTAATGATCAAGGAACTGAACTGACAGCCCATTGTTTACTCAGTCACTTCGATGAGTGACGAAACCTTTCTCCCACTGAGAACGCTACGTCCAGATGAATAGAATCAACCTTTAGGGATTTAGTTACCTGGATGAGCATCAAGACAGTCACCAGGAACATCCCTGCTAACTAAAGTTTTGTTTTGTTTTGTTGTTAAACTCAGAGCGCACGATGCGAGGAGCTTCACCTTCACGCAGAGAATTTGTCTCGTCGAGTTTGGGAGCTGCTCATGCTGCTTCCCACCTGTCCCAAAATGTTGCAGGCCTTCCAGAACATCTCAGATGATACGGTCAGTCATCCTGTTTAAATAAGGGCTCTTCAAGAGTTTGTTGTTGATCGCACAAACATAGAATAACTAAATTTGCTTTTAATTTTGTGTTTTTATTTTGTCTGAAGAATGGCGAGGGTTTGTGTTGGAAGGAGCTGCTGAGGATTAAAAGTCCTCACAAGCTGCTGTACGCTCTAGAGATCATCGAGGCTCTGGGAAAGCCCAATCGACGCATCCACAGAGAGTCAACAGTAAGACAGATAAAGGATTGATGGCCTCTTTCTGTCCGCAGGATCCGCTGCCAAGTGTGGAATCTGTAGATGTTAATATAGGGACACGAGTCGAGTTAAAACAAATTAACTAAGTGGT
Organism: Copadichromis virginalis; assembly: GCF_057382275.1. Lineage (NCBI taxonomy): Eukaryota > Metazoa > Chordata > Actinopteri > Cichliformes > Cichlidae > Copadichromis > Copadichromis virginalis. The sequence continues at coordinate 3,496,960 of NC_140623.1, read as the reverse complement.
AGCACCATTACTGCGACTATAGTCTGACTGTAGACACTTTTGTTTTTTAAATTGAGGTACAACTTGTAATCCCAAATATATTTAAATGTAAAGTCACTAAAATCAATATGCTGGGTGCTCTGTACAGTACAGTGAAAAAAGTTTTTGCCCCTTTCTTTAAATATTTGTCACACTTAAATTTTTCAGATTGATAAATTGATAAAAAAGATAACCCAAGAAAATATAAAAATAAATTTTTAAATCATGAGTTCATTTTTGAAGGGAAAAAAAGCTATACAAGACTTACGTAAAAAAGTAATTGGCCCTTAAATCCAGAAAAGTTTGGGTAGTTTCTTTCCCCCTATTTGGACTAAAGCCGGCATTAAAAACATTCCATAAATAATGATACTTTTACAGTGCAATGCGTGTTTCATGGAGAACTTGGCATCATCGTTTCAAAAACGTAAAATTGTGTTAGTGACAGTATTACTATTTTACTTAGTTCTTGCTTGTTCGTTCCCAGGGCAGCTATAGTGACCTGTATCCAGACTCGGACGACTCCAGTGAGGATCAGATAGAAAACAGCAAAAACACCTGGAGCTGCAAGGTACAGCACAACACTAACTCAAGCAGGATGGAAATCAAATTCCTCTCAATCCTGGCTTTAATTGTCTTCTTCTTCTTTAGTTTGTTTCATCTGGAGGTTTACAGCTGCTTTTGGAAATTTTTAATTCGGGCATCCTCGAACCCAAAGACCAAGAATCCTGGACAGTGGTGAGACAGTTTAGTCTACCTTTGTCATTTTCTACATTTTCAGTAGATAGTAGATGTATTTTATGAGCATATTATTGGACAGACTAATATAAGTAAGTGTTTGGTTTGATGTCCTTTTATCTATAGTGGCTGCTGGACTGTCTGGCCTGCCTGCTGAAGCTGATCTGCCAGTTTGCTGTAGACCCTGCAGACTTGGATTTAGCCTACCACGATGTCTTCTCCTGGTCAGGCCTCTCCGACAGCCAACGTAAAAGGGCATGGCCAGGCAAATCGCGCAAATCCACTGTAGATCATGGCAAAGGCCTGCACATCCCTCGACTGACTGAAGTAACTATTCCAGCTGACTTGTAATGCTTTGTAGCAGAAACTGCCAACAGGACGTTTCTGACTTCTGGATCTTTATCATCGGCTCTTCTGTCTGTTCGCAGGTGTTCCTCAGCCTTGTTCAAGGCACCAACCTGATCCAGCGACTAATCAATGTGGCCTACACTTACGACAACCTTGCACACAGGTTTGCCATACAAAAGCTCAAAAATGTGTTCTTTACTTTTAAATGGACAGCATAGTTGACATGTTTGTTGTTGTTTTTGTTTGTTTTTGTTTGCAGAGTTCTGAAGGCTCAGTCTGACCACAGGTCTCGACACGAAGGTAAGGATTTTACATTTTCAGACGGTGATCATGCTAAAAATGTTAAAAGAAGTAAGCTGGTGGAGTGTGACAGTAATGTTTTACCCACAGTGACTCACTATTCCATGTGGCTGCTGGTGAGCTGGGCTCACTGCTCTTCAACAGTGAAATCCAGTCTGGCTGACAGCGACCACCTGCACGACTGGCTGAAAAAACTCACCCTCCTGATTCCTGAGGTGAGTCTAACATCCACAGCTCCATCACAAGTCAAGAGATATTAATTTACTCCATAAAAAGGTAGAAGTTTTCTTAATGGTCTTGTGATGTTGTATGACCGTATAGATGGATCATTTTTGTGCTTTCTTGAGCTCTCAGTAGCATTTTACCGGGACAATGGATGTCAAAAATATTAATCCTTAATCCTCAGGTGGACTTTAAAAACCATTCACATCTAAACTGGTCCCAGTCACACCTCTGTTAAAATGTTCATGAATTTTGTTCCAGACTTGTTTTAGAAATCTTTATAACACTCAATTCAGTTGTTTTTGTAATTACTATTACAGCCTGATGAGGGCGACAAGTTCACATTTCTTTGAGGATAATTTATGCAATTCAGTTGTTTGTGATACCTGAATGCTTCAAGTTTGTTTCATACTTCTGTCGGGTCCTCGCCGTATTAGCAGCAGGGCAGTAGAGCACAAGCAAGAGCCAGTTGGGAATTTTTACAATTGTGGTTCAGACTTTAGTCGTTTAATCAGCATGTCAGTATGTTTCACTTTATCATCATTTTGTTGAGGTGCGTTGTTTTTCTTTGTAGCCGGCAGTGAGACACGAGGCATGTAATGGCCTGTACAAGTTGTCTCTGTCAGGTCTGGAGGGAGGAGAGTCCATCAACAGATCCTTCCTGCTGCTCGCCGCCTCCACACTGCTCAAGTTCCTGCCTGACGCCCAGGCCCTCAAACCACTAAGGGTAGGTCTCGCACTCAAGTAGCTCAGCCTCTTAAAGTACTGGAAGCGGTACGCTTGTCAGTACTCCTCAGAGGCAACGTTGGACTCAGTTTGACCTTTGCTACTTTGAATCTGGTTTGTTTCTACTAAGCCTTGTTTCTCACATTGGTTTAATGCAGCAGAACCTGACATGCACTCTATTAGATCACATCATGAGACTTTAAGAGTTGATGAATTAACGTTTCATTGGGATGTTCTTAAGCAGTAACTGTGCATTTATATTTGCAGGTCGAAGACTATGAAGAGGAGCCTCTGTTAAGGACGGGCTGTAAGGAATACTTCTGGCTGCTCTGCAAACTCATCGATAACATCCACGTTAAAGATGCGAGCCAGGTGGGAACGTCAAACCACAATGCTGATGATCATACCAACCTGTTGATTTAGTAGATTTGAGTTTGTAGTAACGTTTTGATTTTGGTATTGAGCTGCTGCTAGTATTGATCTGTTTGAACTCACAGAAGGTCTCTCCCTCTCTGTCGCTGGCCGGCTCGATGCAGACCACCCTGCTGGACCTGGATGCTCTTGCCCGACATCTTGCCGACTGCATTAGGAGGTTTGATTGTCACAAACTGAATTTTATGCTCCGTATACAAAGATTTAAAGGATGTTTGCATTTTGCTGAAAGTTCATGCTGACAATATTACTGATGGCAGTGGCTTTTAAAATTAAACCAAATGGCAAATTTCTACAATTGATACTGCTTTGATGTAAACATAACTCTTTCACTTCCAGCCGTGAGATCTTGGACCAACAAGATGGAACAATCGAAGACGATGGCCTGACAGGGCTCCTTCGTCTTGCCACCAGCGTCCTCAAACACAAGCCTCCTTTTAAGTTCTCCCGTGAGGGGCAGGAGTTTCTGAGGGATGTCTACAACCTCCTCTTCCTCCTCCCCAGTCTGGTTGACCGTGCTCAGCCCAAGTGCAAGTCCCACGCTGCAAGGGCCGCCGCCTATGATCTGTTGGTGGAGACGGTGAAGGGCTCGGTAGAAAACTATCGGCTGCTCCATAATTGGGTCATGTCTCAGCACATGCAGGGTGAAGAGCTTCACTTTTTGATTACTTTTATTTGGTAGTGCTCTTTCTGTAGTTTATTTTACTTCTGTGTACTGTGTTTCTGTCTGTATATGCAAGCTACACTCTGTGTCAGTAGTCCTCTAGGTCAGTGATCTGACTCAATGTAAGCTTTGCCACAGTGAATCCAGTCTTCTTCTACAAGACATTGACCCACAATTGGGACTAATGCTGAAGAGACTGGGACACTTTTTGTTGTGAAAGAGTTTTAAAGAGCACTATGAGCTGAAACTACAAAGCTCTACAGAAGTGCAGAATCCTATCATTATTTTAGACTTAATTTTAGATATGTTTTTACACCATGCCTAATTTTAATCATAGCTTTAACAACCAGATTACCAGACTGTTCTCCAAGTTTAGTTTGTTTTAAGGCCATCTGTAATTATGTCGGAAAAGGTTTTGGGCGAGTTGGAAATTCCATTTGCAACCCAATAATACATAGGTGTCAGACTTTGGCCCGCAGCGTAATTACATTTGGCCTGCGAAGCCACACCAAATGACTATCAGAGCTGGCCTACTGGTATTATACAGCTAATATATATAGTTTAGTATTAAGCTTTGCTTGTTCCATATTCAGTTTTTCAGCAAAACCTGTTTGAGTCCATAAGAAAAGATTCATTCTTATATCTGGAGGAAGATTCACCCCTGCAATAATGCAACTGCCAGTTTGAATAATTTAATAAAAGGACAGGTGTGACACAGAACTCAAACTTTCTTTTAATCTTTTGCTTCTAGGCTCTCATGCTCCATACAAGTGGGACTACTGGCCCCATGACGACGTCCGGGCTGAGTGCCGCTTCGTGGGTCTGACCAACCTGGGAGCAACATGCTACCTGGCCTCTACCATTCAGCAGCTCTATATGATCCCTGAGGCCCGCCAGGCTGTCTTCACTGCCAAGGTCAGTATCTGAAAGATTGTTACAATAACGTCATTAAAATTCAAATGGCACACAGGTCCTCACCCTCTGTGTTTGCGTGCAGTACGCTGAAGATATCAAACACAAGACAACACTGCTGGAGCTGCAGAAGATGTTCACATATCTCATGGTGAGTTTTCCTTTTAGTCCTTCCCTTCTGTCTGTCGTATTTGTTTAAAACTACAGTCACTAGTAGAGTAACTTTTAACACCCGTTCAGTTTCTGAAGATCTGGACGATTGGACTTTTTTTCTGAGCACCACAGACGGCAAAATCAGAAGGTTTGGTGAGATGGATTATCTGTGTTAATCTGTGTGTTTTCAGGAGAGTGAGAGAAAAGCATACAACCCCCGGCCATTTTGTAAAACCTACACAATGGACAAACAGCCTCTTAACACCGGCGAGCAGAAAGACATGACAGAGTTCTTCACCGACCTCATCACCAAGATAGAAGAGATGTCCCAGGAGCTGGTGAGCATACATCTTTACATACACACAAATTATATATTTAATGCTTTAAAGGATTCAAACACTAATTTCCAGATTGGAGCAGGTGCCACTTATTACTGATCTTCATAAAACCTTTAGTGTTCATCTCTGCCATTCAGAAAATCACAATAATCTCTCTATAGCACTATACATATTAAGAAGTAGATTGTTTGTATAAAAAGTACATATCCAAATAAGATGTTGTTATTATACAAATGATGACCACAAATATTATGCAATATTAAAGATAATTTTAAGAGCATGAGTAATAGTTCAGGCATCATAGTACATGTTAAAGTTGATTAATAAGCTGATGTATCTTAATTATCTACGTTGACAGAAAAACACAGTGAAGACTCTGTTTGGAGGTGTCATCACCAACAATGTGGTGTCTCTGGTGAGTGCGGGAATTGATTTTGAAAGGAGGAATATTAAATTGAAGGAAAACTGTTTTGAGAACAACAAAGCACAGCTGAATTTCGTGTTTATTTTAATACCTCACACAAATGTAGTTATTTTTAAAACTACAAAGGTTACAGTAGATGAGTTAAGGGTTCCACAGACTCAGCGTGAGGTACATTTTCTGCCATTGTTTTTTCTCACTGTTCTGTGTCTCCCACAGGACTGTGACCATGTCAGTCAGACTGCAGAGGAGTTCTACACAGTCAGATGTCAGGTGGCAGACATGAAGAACATCTATGTGAGTGGGGCGAAAATGTTACGCAAGTTTGAAGCTCACCTGTGATTCTTACAGCTTCAGTGGAGATCAACCTCTGCCACATAAACAGTCCTGCACAAACCACAATGGTTCTGAAAAGTGCAGTCCATTTTTGTTTGTTTTGTTTTTTTGTATACAGAAATCTTGTATGTAAATGATACTCATTAGAATAAAAAAGAAGAATAAAGCAGGGTTGCTACCATATACCGATGCAGTATGGTTCAGCTTCCATCAGTTTCATATTCAGACCCAAAATGAGTTAAATGCTCATCTTGAGGGTTTAGAAAAAGCCATTGCTCAACAAGGAGTGATGTCACATGCATCTTTTACCAACTAAGAGAGAAAACGATTAGTTATGTCTATAACTTCTGTTCCCTGAAGGAGAGGAACGAGGTACAACACATAAGTATGGGATATCACGCCCTCGCGTGTCCTGGCTGAAGAAACCTTTATTCACGCCTTTACGGCAGATGACGTGTGATGACACGCGCAAGGCCCCGCCCGCACATATAGCCACTGCCATCACCGTCATCCCTCAGTTCGATAGCCGCTCTTCACCGAGCCAACTGCTCAGTGGGGCCACCCTGTGTTGTACCTCGTTCCTCTCCTTCAGGGAACAGAAGTTATAGACATAACTAATCGTTCCCTTTCAGTCGATTCACTCGGTACAACACATAAGTATGGGACCTATATACACGCCCCGCAGAGCAGCCACCGAACCGGAACGGGACCACCACATCCTTAGTGAGTGGTAGACCCAGCAGAAAGGACAGCATGAGCCACCGAAGGGGCTGTAACGTCCAACAGATAAAACCGCACAAAAGTGTGCGGCGACGCCCAATTAGCCGCTGCACAAATATCAGCCACAGGCACCCCTCTAAAAAGAGCCCATGAGGTCGCCATCCCCCTGGTGGAATGAGCTCCCACCCCGTGGGGCAACGCAAAACCTCCGGTGCTGTATGCCAGCGAGATAGCTTCTACAATCCAGTGGGACAGCCTCTGTCTGGACAGAGCTCTACCTCTATTCGGATTAGCGAAGCAGACAAACAACTGGTCACACAAACGCACATCCCGAGTGCGCTCAATGTAGGTGCGTAGCGCACGCACCGGACAAAGAGAATGCACCCTCCTCTGCTCCTCAGATTCAAAAGGAGGGGAGCAAAAGCTCAGCAACTCAAACTCCATTGAACTATAAGATGCAGGCATGACCTTGGGAAGATAGGCGGCATTCGGACGCAATACGACCTTGCGGCCATCAGGAGAAAACTGTGTGCAGGCAGGATGCACAGACAGCGCATGAAGGTCCCCCACTCGCTTCGCCGAGGCCAAAGCGAGAAGTAATGCGGTCTTATACGAAAGAAGTTTCATATCTACCGACTCAACGGGTTCAAACGGAGGGCCACAAAGGGCCTCCAGCACCAAAGACAAGTCCCAAGCCGGGACACTGGACTTAAGCACGGGCCTCAGCCGGCGAACCCCTTTCAGAAAACGCACGGCGAGGGGATGCGCACCTGGTGTCACCCCGTCAAAACCGATATGACAAGCAGATATAGCCGCTAAATAAACCTTGATCGTCGAAAACGAAAGGCCTTTATCCAACAGCTCCTGCAGGAATGTCAAAACATCCACAATAGAGCACTGAAATGGGAGAGTGTGGCGGTCCTGGCACCATCGCTCGAAGGCTCGCCATTTGTAAGCGTACAAGCCTCTAGTAGACGAGGCCCTGGCGCTCTGAATCGTCGCTACCACACTAGGTGGCAGACCCTTAGCAACCAAGTTTAACCTCTCAGCAGGTAAGCATGAAGGTGCCACAGATCCGGGCGCGGATGAAACACTTCCCCCCCCGCCTGAGAGAGGAGATCCCTGCGGAGAGGAAGCTGCCAAGGACTTGCTGCAAGCAGGCTGATTATTTCTGCATACCACGACTTCGCGGGCCACCAAGGGGCCACCAGGATCAGAGAGAGGGAATGCCGACGCACCCTCTCCAGAATTGGAGATATCATTTCCACTGGGGGAAATGCATACAGGAGCACGTCTGGCCATTGGTGCGCTAGCGCGTCCAAGCCCAAGGGTGCATCGTGGTCGATTATGGAGAAGTACAGGGGGCAGTGAGCATTCACCCTGGAAGCAAAAAGATCTATTTGCGCCTCGCCAAATAGATCCCAAATCTGAGCCACTATTGAAGGGTGTAACCTCCATTCTCTCACCAGAGGACCCCCCCTGGAGAGAAGGTCCGGCCCCAGGTTCAGGTGGCCCGGGACATGGGTGGCTCTTAGAGTCAGAAAATGAACACTGCACCATAACAGCAGAGAGCGAGACAGCTGCAACAGGGGAAGAGAGCGTGTTCCTCCCTGCCTGTTTATATAAGACACCACTGTTGAATTGTCCGTCCTGACTAAGACATGCTGGCCCTGCAGGACTGGACGGAAACGCTTTAGAGCTAAGAACACTGCTAACAGCTCTAAGTGGTTGATGTGCAGCTGGCGCTGAGCCGCGGACCAGATCCCTCTCACTGACGCACCCTCGCACAGCGCTCCCCACCCACTTAGGGAAGCATCTGTGGACACCACCTTGCGAAACAACACCCTCCCAATCCGAGAGCCCTGGTGCAGTAGCCCGGGCTCCCTCCAAGGACGGAGAGCTAGCATGCAAGACGCAGTTACCGGCAGCCTCCTCCGGAGGTGACGCGAAGCACACAAACGGTGAGAGAGAGTCCAGCGTTGAAACGCTCTCATTTTCAACAGCCCAAGCGGCACTACGGCGATCATGGATGCCATCATGCCCAACAAGCGCAATATCGTCTGGAAACGCAGTCTGCGTCCCAGCTGAAATTGAGCGAGGCAGCGATGAAACGCGGCCACTCTGTGCTCTGACAACCGTGCGCGGCTGGAAAGAGAGCATATTTCCAGACCGAGAAAAGCGATCTGTTGACCTGGGATTAGCGAGCTCTTCTGAAAGTTCACAGAGAACCCCAGTGTCTGAATGTGTGACAGAACCCGCGACAGCTGCGTCTCCGCCTGTTCTCTGGAGCAAGCCACGAGAGCCCAGTCGTCCAGGTAGGCCAAGATGCGGATGCCCCTCTTCCTGAGGGGCGCTAGCGCTGCCTCGGCACATTTCGTAAAGGTGCGGGGAGCGAGCGACAGCCCGAACGGCAGCACTAGGTATTCGTAGGCTACGCCCTCGAATGCAAACCTCAGAAACTGCCTGTGTTTCGGGTGTATAGCGACATGAAAATAAGCATCTGTTAGATCGATTGTCGCAAACCAATCTCCCGGGCCGACTGCACTCAGGAGCTGTCTGAGTGTTAGCATCTTGAACCTGTACGTTCGCAGGTACGTGTTCAAGACTCGCAGGTCGAGGATGGGACGAAGCCCTCCCCCTTTCTTCGGAATGACAAAATAACGGCTGTACCAACCTTTGTCCGTCTCCGAAGCGGGGACCACCCGTATTGCTCTCTTCTGTAATAGCGCTTGTATTTCCTCTCTGAGTACCAAGGCTGCCTCGGGGTTGACAATCGTGTTCACGACTCTTTGGAAACGAGGCGGCTTGACCCGGAACTGCAACCGGTAACCCATGGCAACGGTTTGCAGCACCCACGGAGAGGGGGCGCAAGCGCGCCACTGAGGGAAGTGAGCAGCCAGCCGGCTGGCCTGCAGCACTGACGGCGGGGCGCCGTCGCCCCCCAGTGTGTCTGCAGGGGACTGCATCCCCTGCCTGACCTGGCTCATTTCGCCTGCAGGTTGAGCATTTGAGATTGTTTGAGAGTAAACAACACTCTTTATTGATTGTAACATGGGAACATGTACATTTATACATTTTGTTAGGTGCACCTTTTCCGGGGCATAACAATGAAAAACAGCGGGAACACTCGATGTGGTCGCTTGAACATTCAACACATCTGAACCGTGTGCAGGGGTTATGTGCTTGGGAGACCGCGATAGGGAAGTGCAGCGCCTTCTGGGGCTGACAACCTGAACAGAACTTAAGCGGCACCTCTTGTGCGGCAACAGAGGGGTAAGAGCAGCGTCTCCCTGCTGCCGGATCCCTTCCCCACTCGCAATCACAGCTAGGAGGGCTGAGGCTTCTTCCTCCTGGGCGTCGGGTCCCGTCGGGGGCCCGGGGGAGGGCCTTTGCCCCAGGCCGACTGGCGTGGAGCTCGGGCCGGAGTACGTGCTCTCGCCGGCGGCCCTCCCACTCCAGCAGTGGGCGCCGGTCTCTTGCCAGCTGTCAGAGGAGCGGCGGGCCTGTGAGAGCTAGCAGTGGGCTTGGGCTGGGGCTGGCGTCTGGGGATGATGTCGCGCAGAGCTTCCGTCTGCTTCTTCCTCAGATCGAATCTAGCCTGAATGGCTTCAAGTGAATGTCCGAATAACCCAGCCGCAGACACTGGTGCGTCCAGATACACAGCTCTGTCTCTATCAGGGACGTCGGAGAGGGTCAGCCACAGGTGCCTCTGCGCCACCACTGTCGAAGCCATCCCTCTGCCCAGGGAGAGCGCTGCACAGCGAGACGCACGGAGGATGTAATCCGTGGTGACTCTAACCTCGTTAAGAAGAGGTGACAGCGGGCTGTCCTCCGGAACCAGCGATCCAAGCTCCGCCAGGCACATTGCTTGGTACGTCTGGAGCATGGTGACGGAGCTCATGGCTCGAGCGGTGCCGGCCTGAGCCCGATAAATCTTCTCCAGCTGCGAGGCCGAGAATCTGCAGTGCTTGGACGGCAGAGTTGCGGGGCCACCGACACCATGGTTATGGGACGGGGCCAGATAAGCAGCCAGAGACGGCTCCATAGGGGGTGGGTTAGCTAAACCAGCTCCCTCGGCGCCGTCCAATTCCATGTACTGTCCATAGCCGGGCACAGTGACGCGGGTAGACAGAGGTTTGTCCCATGACGCTGTTAGCTCGCAGAGAAAGTCTGGGAACATGGGGAGGCAGTTTTTGGCCGTTGCGGGCTCCGGTGGAAGGAAAAAACCCGCAAACCGCGACGGCTTCCGAGCTGGTGGAGGAGAGGGCCAGTCCACCTGCAGCTTCTCAGCGGCACGGCGAAACAGGGAGAAAAGAGAGGTGTCATCGTGGCCGACCGGCGCAGCAGCGGCGGCATATTGGGTCGACAATGAGCTCTCCTGCTCATCGTCCGACAAACCATGGATGTCCAGGCCGATGTCCAGCACGTCATCGTCTTCCTGGGGAGCGCTGGCGGGCTTCAACCCAGGCTGAAGCCCGTCAGCGCTCCTGCATGGTTCCGGTCCGTCATCGGCTAACCCGTCAACGTATTCCATGTGGTCAGCCCAGCTAATCGCGGGGACATCGACCTGAAAATTTTCGTCTTCGGACTCGGACGAAGCCGGGGCTCCAGACTCGGAAAGAAGAGGGTCATGCCGTGCGACAGCCGAGCGTCCCAGCACTCTTTCCACAAACGTCACCCGTCTTTCCAGGGTCGAGCGTCGGAGCTGGCGACAAAACGCACAAGCTTCGGGCTCCGTCAACGCTCTCCTAGCGTGGACGATCCCCAGGCAGACAGGGCAGGCATCGTGCTGGTCGCTGTCGTGCAAAGAGAAACCACATCCCTGAGGACAGGGGCGAACAGAAGATTTCTGCTTTGCTCGCTTCGGTTTGGAGTCCATTCCCAAAACGCAAAGCGAAACGCTGCACAAGAAAAACTTGAAAATAGCGCTCCGCGGGCAGCCTACGCACCAGCTGGGCGGTGGAGGCTAACACCAACAGGGGCAGTTAAGCTAGGTTCAAGTTGGCAGACAACGGAGCTAACTAGCAGTAGCTAGCTAGCCCAACTCAGCAGAGGTGTTCTCAGCGAGGTGAAGAGCGTAAGAACTGAGGGATGACGGTGATGGCAGCGGCTATATGTGCGGGCGGGGCCTTGCGCGTGTCATCACACGTCATCTGCCGTAAAGGCGTGAATAAAGGTTTCTTCAGCCAGGACACGCGAGGGCGTGATATCCCATACTTATGTGTTGTACCGAGTGAATCGACTGAAAGGGAACACAAACTTTTGTCTTTTGTTCTCTAAACCAAAGTGCACTGCAGACTTTTCCTTCTTTGATGTATTTGTGCTTTGTTATCTTTCCTCAGGAGTCTCTGGATGAAGTGACCATCAAAGACACCCTGGAGGGTGACAACATGTACACCTGCTCACAGTGTGGAAAGAAGGTCCGCGCAGAGAAAAGGTCAGAACGATTTAAAATCCTGAAAAAAATAATGCCCCTCTCTCAACACAGTGTCTCACCATGTCTCACTGTGTCTCTTTACACAGGGCCTGCTTTAAGAAACTGCCTCGCATCCTGAGCTTCAACACAATGAGATACACCTTTAACATGGTGACCATGATGAAGGAGAAGGTCAACACCCACTTCTCCTTCCCCCTGCGCCTCGACATGACGCCTTACACTGAGGATTTCCTCATGGGCAAAGGGGAGCGCAAAGAGGGTTAGTTTCTGTTCACCCAGTCGGACATTTATTGTGTATTGATGATTGTAATTGACTCTTCAAGTGTTGCCTTCCATGGGCCTCAGGTTTTCGAGAGGAGGGTGAAGCAAAGGTCACAGAGAGCTATGAGTATGACCTCATTGGCGTCACTGTGCACACGGGCACAGCAGATGGCGGCCATTACTACAGCTTCATCCGGGACATTGTCAACCCCCATGCCTACAAGAACAATAAATGGTGATGGATGATGCATATTAAAGTTTTAATAATCAGTCTTTAAACCCAAAAAGTGAGTGACTGTCATAGGACGCCACCATCTCAAAGGTTTATCTTGTCCTCCAGGTACCTTTTCAATGATGCAGAGGTAAAACCCTTTGACTCAGCTCAGCTGGCCTCTGAGTGCTTTGGTGGAGAGATGACGGTATGAGCGAGAGTTGCAAGATAAATACTACCACTTAATTCCACGTGTAATCTCTAATTTCACCTACTTTATTTATCTTTTAGACTAAAACCTACGACTCTGTCACTGACAAGTTTATGGACTTCTCCTTTGAGAAGGTGAGAATTTCTGGTCCATTTTTGTAGTTTTTATCCTCTGTGTTTGATCCAGAAGGTAACAATGAAATGATAATCAAACTTTCAGACACACAGTGCCTACATGCTCTTCTACAAGAGAGTGGAACCGGAGGATGACAATGGGAAGGACTTTAGTTTTGATGTCTCTCCTGATCTACTTGAGGTACTGACTGTGCTTTTTTTCTTTTAAACGTAGCAGATCTCTGTGCATTACTCCTATTAAATCCCTCATTTAAATGTCCAACTCTCTCTTTCAGTGGATTTGGCACGACAACATGCAGTTTCTGCAGGATAAAAACATATTTGAACACACCTACTTTGGGTGAGCATAAATCAGTTTGTATTTTTGGTCACATCTTATTGGCCTTTTTGATCACTACTCACTCAATGGCACGACTTGTCATTGTTTCAGCTTCATGTGGCAGCTCTGCAGCAGCATCCCCAGCACCCTGCCAGACCCCAAAGCTGTCTCCCTCATGACTGCCAAGGTGAGAAGTAATACAAGCATTTAGCTATTATTTTCTGGCTTTTATTGACTTGAAACCTGGATTTTTGAGAAAATGTATAAACTGTAATTGTGCGAATTACTTTTTAAAATAAAAAGACTTTTTTGTTTTCACTTTACTACTACAAAAGTACTAAAAATGGAACAGTTCTCTCTTAAAATAAGGAAACTAGCTCCTTCCTAGCTACTTTGGGTTTTGGATAAAACACACTGGAATAACAGCTGGCTGAAGCCCAATCTAGAAAATGAAAATGGGTAAAAGTTTCTGCATCTTTTACTCAGAAAGATGTTATTTTAATCTATTTTCTAACTGACCGCATTTTCTAAAAATATTTATACCATGCTGCGTGATGTCACTGATTTGCAATGCTAATTAGTTTAACTAAAACTTACTTTTCTACTGTTGTTTTTTCCCCTTTCATTTGCAGCTCAGCACATCCTTTGTCCTTGAGACTTTCATTCACTCCAAGGAGAAGGTAATGCACACTCATCCTTATCACTGTTATCATTTTCTGAGTGGTGTTAATTTGTAAAGATAAGTGGAAAGAAAGGGGAGGAGGAAGGAAGTTACTGATAGACTGTTAATCCTTTCTGCTCTGCTACCTCCAGCCCACCATGCTGCAGTGGATTGAACTGCTGACCAAACAGTTCAACAACAGCCAGGCCGCCTGCGAGGTTTGAGTTTTAAACCTTTTTTATTCTGGTGATTACAGCAAAGTAAATGGATACTGTGAATAAACTTTTTTCTTTTTTTTGCACAACCTTTGATCATTATTTTTCTGTTTCAGTGGTTTTTAGACCGGATGGCTGATGACAACTGGTGGCCGATGCAGATCCTAATAAAGTGTCCCAATCAGATTGTCAGACAGGTCAGGGACAAGTCATAAAACATCACTGTACACAAAACAAACCTCAAAAAACAACAACATTCACAATACTGAAACTGGACTAATGTGCTCAAAAATACTAATTGTGTAGCTAAAGGGGAAAAAAATGATGTGGCACGATGGAAGGATAGCAGCAAGAGTGAAAGGATGTATGGTTTGGAGAAGGTGGCTCTGACCTAAAAGACAGGCAGAGCTCGACGTAGTGGAAGATTAGAAAACTAGACAGGCAAGACTGAGAATGTTTAGACATGTGCACATATGGGACAGTGGATATATTGGATTTAAAGGGGAAAAAACAGAAGGTTCATTTATGTAGTGAACGAAGACACAGGCAGATGTGTGATTCTAAGAAAAGGGTTAGATTGAGGTGGAGGAGACAGTGCTACACCAAAACGACTCAAAAGTACTTATATTTTAATTTTTTCCCAATGTTTATAGCTATATTGTAACTCTTTTTACGTCATTCTGAACTTATTGTCAGTGGAAGTTTGTCTTTAAATTGACTTTTAAATGTAAATTTTCTTGTTTTAATTTGTTGTCTTCCAGATGTTCCAGAGGTTGTGTATTCACGTTATCCAGAGGTTGCGGCCAGTTCATGCTCATCTCTACCTGCAGCCTGGCATGGAGGATGGGTATGTCACTCATTATTGTGGGACAGGTTTCCCTGATCAAAACATTTTCTCCAAGATTAGGAGTCTCAAAGTCTTCCATTAAGGCCTTTTCACACCGAACATGCAAAGTCTGTGCAAATATTTTGTGCATTAAAAATAGTTTTCAACTAAACCATTCTTAATGTAGCTGTTCATGTAAATTCACTAGACAAATTATTATTATTATTATTATCCAAATAATAGATCTGACCAACTGGATGACTGCATTTGGCAGCAAGTGCGCTCCTATGACGATTCGTGCATCAGTACTGAATGTACACTGATAGTTCTCTTTCATAGCATTCATTTCGTGTCTCACTATGAGACTGCCTCCTGCGAGACTTCATCAGAAGCTTAAATGCCATTACGCCAGACGTTACCGCAGGGGTGGGGGAACTCTGGGCCTCAAAGGCCGGTGTCCTGCAGGTTTTAGATGTGTCCTTGATCCAACACAGCTGATTGAAATGGCTAAATTATGCCTTACAGGCTGGCTAAGTGACACCCATGTCAGGAGGGACTAGTGCCTCCCTGTATAATAGGCTGACATAGCGTTAATGTCATTCAAAAACCTCTTCTCGCTTTTCGGAAGGAACCGAAAGCCTTTAAGATTGTATCATTTTGTTTATTTTACTTCTTTTCCTACTGGGATAAAGATCAAATAAAGCAAAAATAAGAAAAAAATCGACCACACTGTTACTTAAAACACTGGCCCAGAATTTTACAGTTCATCCCTGCTATCTTTATTGCTTAGCAACACAACCCACTTAAATCTCATGTGGTACATTTTTGCCATGCAAGGTGTGCAGCACAAACAGTGTTGTGTCTGTGAAATCAGATGGCCACACAGATCCAAGCAGGAGCTATGTGTCACTCAGTGTCTGTGCCACACTAGACTCTGAGAAAAAAAACTTGTGGCTCCACATGAACTAAAGAGTTTAGATGTGTCATTAGATACCTCAGTCTCAGAACCTCTGCTCCTGTGTCTGTTCAGCTCTGACGACATGGATGGGCCAGTGGAGGATATCGGCAGCCGGTCCTGTGTCACTCGCTTTGTTAAGACCCTCCTCTCTATCATGGAGCACGGCGTCAAGCCTCACAGCAAACACCTGACTGAGTACTTCGCTTTTCTGTATGAGTTTGCCAAGATGGGCGAGGAGGAGGTAAATTGAGTTTTGCAGCCTGAAATCACTTAGTGTGGAAAAAAAAAAGAAAGAAACCTGACACTATTTTGCTTTTTCTTTGGGTCTTTCTTCTCAGCTAACAGTTGACACAGCATGATTTTGAGTCCTTTTTTAGTTTCATAAATGTGGTTTGGTTATTTTCCCCCTTCCTTGTTAAAAACGATTAATATTTTTTGTGTTTTGTGTCCACAGAGTCAGTTCCTGTTGTCACTACAAGCCATTTCTATCATGGTGCATTTCTACATGGGAACAA
This sequence comes from Copadichromis virginalis, assembly GCF_057382275.1. Lineage (NCBI taxonomy): Eukaryota > Metazoa > Chordata > Actinopteri > Cichliformes > Cichlidae > Copadichromis > Copadichromis virginalis. The sequence goes on along the minus strand of NC_140623.1, from coordinate 3,480,887 downwards.
AAGGCCCTGAGAATGTAAGCTTACACACTGCTTATATTTCACAACTCATTTATTTACAGTAATATTATCAAAGAGAGATTTAATCTGAATGGTTCTGTTTCTTTGTAATATTATTTGTCTTTTTTAAATGAAGTAACACCCAGCCTGTAGTTATATTGTGTTTAGAAGACATGACCTAATTATAAGAAGGACCTAACCAACGTCCTTCTCAGCCTCAGGTAGAGGTGCTGTCAGAGGAGGAAGGAGAGGAGGAGGACGAGGAAGAAGACATCTTGTCTCTGGCTGAAGAAAAATATCGTCCTGCAGCTTTGGAGAAGATGATCGCACTCATTGCTCTGCTGGTGGAGCAGTCTCGCTCTGAGAGGTACGAGTATACAACATGCATGCATTTTTCTGTTTAGATTCATTCTCATTAGAATTAAGCATTCAAGCAGCCACTGCGTTCTCCTCTCCTCTCTGTCCAGACATCTGACTCTGTCCCAGAGCGACATGGCAGCGCTGACTGGAGGGAAGGGCTTCCCTTTCCTCTTCCAGCACATCAGAGATGGCATCAACATCAGGCAGACCTGTAACCTCATATTTAGCCTCTGTCGCTATAATAACCGGCTGGCTGAACATGTATGTTTGTAGGAAATGGACTGAGTAAATGTTGCAATGACTGCCACCTATACAAGTGTAAAATGCATCCATTTTAATTTTCTCATGTTGAATGCTTCTCTCTGCAGATTGTGTCGATGCTCTTCACCTCGATTGCAAAGCTGACTCCTGAGGTAAGCACCACAGAAATGAAACTGGGCTTAAAATCACCTTTATTTGAAAAAACAATCGAATCTAGCCTTTGTTCATTTTGTTTTCCTGAATAGATAGAAACTGAACTTCTGTCTATTCACGTTTGTTAACTTGCCTTTGTAATAACGCTTAATAAACCATTTAAAAATATGGTGTAGTGATACAAAAATGATTTTTCATGACCCCCCCTTAAATTCTGTTAGGCTGCCAATCCTTTCTTCAAGCTGCTAACAATGTTGATGGAGTTTGCGGGTGGACCTCCGGGGATGCCTTCCTTTGCTTCCTACATTCTCCAAAGGATCTGGGAGGTAAACACTGACACACTAATATTTTCCATTTGTTTAGATCTAATAAAAGGATTTAATGTAATATGTAGTTATCATTATCAAAAGAAAACCTCTCTGGGTTTTGTTAAATACAGGTCTTCAAAAAGTTGATCAAATGTCATTTACTAGAAATAATATTAGTTATAATTTTGGTGCTTTGCCAAAATTTGATCCTTTTAGGCTGGACAAAACTATACTGCATAAAAATATGGTTTCCTTTGTTTATAGTTCAATAGTTGCTTCCAACGTTCATTTCAACATTTCAGGTTGCTCAGAAAATTTCTGTTTCTGGCTTTGTTATAACCCCAAATCACTATTTTAATGATTTGGGGTTTTTTAACCATAATTCCATGCATGGATGTGTCAAAGAAAGATGTACCTGGGTCATGTGGGAGTTTACACGTGCTTTGTAGACTTGAGCCTCATCCCTCAGGTGATTCTGTACAAGGTCCTTACAGAATAGTGGGTGTCTGGCTGATATTTAGGAGCTATTAGATCCCTGTACGAGTGCGGCGAGAGCTTGATCTGCATTACTGGCAATAACTCGTTCTTTTCAGTGGGTGTGGGATTTTGCTCCGGCTGCCCTTTGCCCCTAATTTCTAGGCGTAGCCAGATGGCGGAATCGCAGCTCTGGTTTTTGCAGATGATGTGGTTCTGTTGGCTTCATCAGGTTGGGGCTTCCACCTTGCACCAAGCGTTTCATAGCAGATTGAGGCAATGGTTCTCAGCTGGATAGGGGTGGAATTCCCACTCTGGCTCAGGGACAAGTTGCTGCACTAAGTAGATCAATTTAAGTATTTCTGGTTCACGAGTGAGAGTAGAGTATAGCAGGAGATTGACAGACTGCCGATTTATCGGTTGATCTATGTCCCCACCCTCACGTATATGACCAAATGAATGAGATTGCAGATACAAGCAGCAGAAATTAATTCTCTCCAAAGGGTGGCTGTGCTTTCTCTCAAGGAGGGGTGAGAAATTCAGTCATTTGCAAGGCACTCAGAATAGAGTTACGATTTTTCCACATTGAAAGGACCCAGCTGAGGTGGTTTGGGCATGTCCTACCAGGATAAGGTCCTGAGGTGTAGGCCCAGGGCATCCTGGAGAGAGTTCCCCTGGATGAGCTGGAGGATGTGACTTTGAACACGGGCTTCTGGGTTTCTTTGCTTGGGCTACTGCCCTTGTGACCCAGCCCTAGATAAGTGGTGGAAGATGGATGAATGGAATGAGATCCATACATGTAGTTGCAACTGGTTTACATCTTATTTATCAATAAAGTAAACTTGCACCACATGCAGGATCAAAAGTCAATAAAACCAAACAGAAAAAATTAGGTCAGTGTTTAGGATTGCCATTTTAAAATGAATATACTGCTTATAAAGTCCTTATTAAATATATGCTGTCTCATCTGTGTGCCTCCTGTCAGGTGATTGAGTACAATCCATCCCAATGTCTGGACTGGCTGGCTGTGCAGACTCCCAGGAACAAACTGGCCCACAGCTGGGTGCTGCAGAACATGGAGAACTGGGTAGAACGCTTCCTGCTGGCACACAACTATCCCCGAGTCCGCACGTGTAAGGGCCTCTGCATTGTCTCATTGTATTTAGTTTCATGTTCTTTTTTTTAACAAACACTCAACAGGGAGTTAAACCAACTACGAATGAAAAGACATTGTGCCAGTGTTTAAAAAGGTGGATTAAATTCTGAAAACTGAGAACTTTAGAAGCCAAAACAAATATAACGTTAAGTTTTTTTAAAAAAAATGCTAATTATTAAATTAAACAGCCCTTTAGTGTACACAACCCAATTTTTACTTTGACTATATAGATATACATTCTTCCTTTATTGTTAATGTAAATAGAACTTTACTAATAGTGTAACCTGCTTCTTAAAATAGCCAGGGCTCTCACAGAAAAGAATCTCAAGATTAAATATGATGGTTAAATAAAGATGGTTAAAGAGATTTGCATGATTCACATTTCCTCATTAGTCTTACAGTGGCTGTTGCTGCAGCACTAAGTTCATCCATTGTCGAAATGAGCGGTTTTAGCTCCCTGTAAGCTAAATTTCTTCTGATTGGGCTTCTGTATTGACTACCAGAGCGATGTCTGAGATGACCAAAAAAAATATCTGCAAACTATGAGACCATTCAAGTCCAAAAAAACTCAAGCCTGTTTAATAAGAGCAGAGCATTCTGTCAATAATGAAAAGACCACCTTTAAAAACAACATGTTTAAATTAACATGAGGTACCACTGCAGCCACAGTAGTCCTTTGTTTATGATAGCAGTTAACTCTCTCTTCTCCCTCTAGCTGCTGCATACCTCCTGGTCTCCCTCATCCCCAGCAACTCCTTTCGACAGATGTTCCGCTCCACACGCTCCCTCCACTTGCCGACCCGTGAGCTCCCACTGTCCCCCGACACCACCGTGGTTCTCCACCAGGTCTACAACCTGTTGCTAGGGCTGCTGGGACGTGCCAAGCTGTATGTGGATGCCAGTGTTCATGGTACTACCAAACTGGTGCAGTATTTCAGCTTCATGACTTACTGCCTCATCTCCAAGACGGAGAAACTCATGTTCTCTGGCTACTTCATGGACCTCTGGAACCTCTTCCAGGTACATCTTTCTTTGACTGCGAAGATATTTTTAAAGATTTGTACCGATTGTACACTTCAATGTGCGTGTCCGAGTCTTAGGTGCAGAATTTAGAACTTTTTTCTTTCACGTTTTCAGCCGAAACTGTCAGAGCCAGCCATTGCAACCAACCACAATAAGCAGGCACTGCTGTCCTTCTGGTACAACGTTTGTGTGGATTGTCCGGAGAACGTCCGGCTAGTGGTGCAGAACCCTGTGGTGACCAAAAACATTGCCTTCAACTATATCTTGGCTGACCACGATGACCAGGAGGTGGTGCTATTCAACCGCGGCATGCTCCCTGCCTACTATGGCATCCTGCGCATGTGCTGCGAGCAGTCGACTGCTTTCACCCGCCAACTAGCATCACACCAAAACATCCAGTGGGCCTTCAAGAACTTGACTCCACATGCCAGCCAGTATCCAGGGGTGAGAGGACAGTCAGACTTCTAGCAGTGATGTGACTTTATTGTCCATAGCACTTTGAAAATTCCCCACCTAAAAGCAAAACATAAAGGAAGTCTTTAATTGTTAACCCTTTAAAGCCGGTCGGAGCGGGCACGCTCCTTTTTGCGTAACTATTTTTAAATCCCAGTAGCACTGCAACCGTGTAAGCTAGCGCAATAATTTGTTTTGCATATGAAACCGGAGGAGTTGTACTTACATCTGATGCCATCAGCTTGTCCTCGGTCACGGTTGCCTTCCACATATAGCTTTGCAAAAACTGCATAAAAAGCGCTTGCAGGAACAAAAACATAATATTCCAGAAACACGCTTTGCTGATCCGATCAGCTGTTCGTAACACTTCCCACAGTGAAACAGACGTCAGCGCGAACTATCGCATGTCCACCATTTCCTGGCCGAAACCAGAAGTGACGTCATTTTCGCGGAAAATGTAGTTTTTTTATTTGTAGGCCTTAAGAGCCTATACTGGTGTTTTTATAAGTCATGTTTGACTTTATGCTTTTCTGAATGGTTTCTGTGATGCTTAGAACTCGAATTGCACTGCTGGAAATAGTTTATTTTGATGCACATGCTGTTTTCTTTGCAAATTTGCATCATAGGATTGTTTTTCGTTTTTCCTGCAGTATATAAAAAATGGTGTATCTCCAAAATAAAACTATGAAGACACTAAAAATAAATTTCTATTCTATTTTTTGCAACTTTTTTGTATTTAAAGTTTTGAGGGATAAGCCTCTTAAATTTCTCCAAGTAGAAATATATGTAAAAAAAACAAAAACAATTTTCAATTTTTTTGTAGTTTATTGCACTTTTTTGCAATTAATGTAGTTACTATGGACTTAATGCATACATATTATTAAAATCTGGGCTATAACAGTTGTATTGATGTATAGCAACTTGAAATGCTCCCAAAAATGGCACTACAGCATGTAAAAATATAAAGTAAGCTCTGGCGGACTTGGTTCTATGGTAGGTCTTAAAGGGTTAAAGATCTTGCCTTGGTTATGTTTATTTGTGATAATGTAAAAATCATAACCGCTGATGTGCTTCTCCCTGCAGGCAGTGGAGGAACTGTTCAATTTGATGCAGCTGTTTGTGGCGCAGCGAGCTGAGATGAGGGAAGAGGAAGTGGAGGACATTAAACAATTTAAGAAGACCACTATTAGCTGCTACCTCCGCTGTCTGGATGGGCGCTCCTGTTGGACCACACTTATCAGGTAAGAACACACACACACTTTTATCACTGAAGGTCTTGTGAAGCTTGTTTTTGTAACCTGGTGAAGATGTTTGTCACAGAAACTGTCCATTTTGTATCAGAGTTTGGAAAGTTTACTGACGTTACTTTCTAAGTTGACCTTTCTCTGTGCTGTTCCTCTCAGTGCCTTCAGAGTTCTGCTGGAGAATGACGAGGACCGACTGTTGGTAGTCTTCAACAGAGGACTTATCCTAATGACTGAGGTACAATCCAGGTCTCTTCTAAATATTACAAAAAGAATTGCTAAATTAAGCTATCGTCTCATCTTTCTATGCTGCCATAATCCAATTCATTTTCATGCATCATCTGCCTTTTTTGGCATTATATTTAAAACAGGCCAAAGGGAATCATTAATATCTGGATTTAAAAAGATAAAATTAAATATAGTATATTACAAGTGCATTTAAAATATGTATATGTACATGAAAATAAAATTTGCATTTCATTGCTTACTACATTTTTTTTTTTTTTTAACCCTTCCAAATCTAATAAGTAAAGCTATGTGCACTGTTTGTTTGTTCCCTGCAGTCCTTCAACACTCTGCACATGATGTACCATGAGGCGACAGCATGCCACGTCACTGGAGACTTGGTGGAGCTGCTCTCCATCTTTCTTTCTGTCCTCAAAGCCACCAGGCCATACCTGCAGCGCAAAGGTGTGCACCATCCCCTACTGTTTAACAGGGCGAATACATGTAATAGTAACACAGGTTAAACAGTTAAAACTAATAGTTTGTCCTTCCCACTGGCACCAGGTGCTTGCCCAAAGAAGGTTATGTGATTGTTGGGCGTTTTCTCTATAATTGCAGGATCTTTACAATATCAAGGCCCTTGAGGCCACTGCTGTTGTGATGTGGCGCTGTAAAATGAAACTGTAGTTAATGCAACATGTTAGCAAGAAGTTAGGCTCTGTAGGTGAATTCCAGTTTTCACTTGATAAGATAAGATAACCTTTATTAGTCCCACACGTGGGAAATTTGTTGATAGTACGTATGCAGAGCTAGAAGCTGTTTGTGGTTATTTTGCCAGATTTGAAATGGTGCAGCAGTGAGCTACACTGACTCGTAGCACAGGAGTGTCACTTTGGCTCCGGTAGTTTTTTAGTCTTATTAATTGAAGTTGCTGTGCTCTTGTTCATAAAGAGGTGTGGTTAGTTGGATGATTGTTGTGCGATCACTACTTTGATTTTTGCCATTAAAAAGGAGATGACCATACTAAGACATAAAACCCCAGGACAGCATTACACTACAGAAGAGTTGATCTGTCTGGCATGAAGTAAATGAATGTGCAAAAAATGTGACCTTAGATGAGATGAGATAACCTTTATTGGTGGGAAATGTGTTTTGTTAAAGCAGAAAGTGGACAGTGCAAAGTTACATAGCAAAAATTAGAAAAACACTGGAATAGGATAAGAATCAACTGTACACAATAGAATAGAATAAAATACAAATGCTATGTACGACTGAGTATAATACAACGATGTCAGGAAAACAACGAATGCCTGAAACATATTTGGAGATGCACTGATTGCACTTTTCTTGGGCAGTTACTGCTGCAAATGTGAAATATTGTTTTCATAACAAAACTGAGCAGTGACTTTAGTATCTGCTCAACAAGTAGATACAAGTGAAACAAAAGTGCTCTGATACTGGAAAAAATGAGTTGCTGTACATCCTCCTTTATTTGACAGCTACAGATTCATATAGTAAATACAAATGTTAACTACTTGCATCATTTCACCAGACTTCACCGTTTTAATAGTCTTCATTTTTCTCATAACTGCTTTGGTTTTTTTCTTTTCTTCCATTGCTCATGCCGAGGCTGCTGGCTTACAGCTGGCTCTGATCTCTGGATAGCTTTAACTTCAGCCACTTTGTATTTTTAGCTCCTATAAAATGACAATTTTTTTGTGTTTAGAAATTATGATACACAAACTTTAACCAGTGAACATGAAATGTCCCTGAATCTGACTCTGAACATCCAAGAAGCAGCTCTGGTACAGTGTACCAACTCCATTGGTTACAAAGGGCTGTATTAGAGTAAAATATCTGCAGATGTGTGTTCTCGTATTTGTGCTGATCTTTTGTTTTTTCTCTCTCCTGTTACCCAGATGTGAAACAGGCTCTGATCCAGTGGCAGGAGAGGATTGACTTTGCCCACAAGCTTCTCACTCTGCTGAACTCTTATAGCCCACCTGAGCTCCGCAACGCCTGCTTGGGTAACACTCACCTTTGATAACCCACCAGCTAACATTCAAGTATATTAAGTTAGGTCAGATGTTTATATACACTTATTATGGACATGTATGTCCTGGTAATTTGGGGCTTTTAAACATTTATTTGAACTGTTCCTACAATGTGCTAACTTGATAAAGCCAAGTCCTGTGATCTCATTAGTGATTGTGATTGGCTACAACTGGTAGTTTGTCTTTGCCAGGATGAGAAAGATTTGTTTGACAGCATTCATTGGACTCACCAATGCTCAGAACAATGGGAAAGTCCAAAGAGCTCAGCGTGGGAAGGAAAAACTACTGCGCTCCTTCTTAATCTTCACTAAGTGCTTGTTCACAGGGGATTGTCTGATTTTTGAAGGGTTTCTGCCTTACAATTTAAAGACCAGTGATCACATTGAATTGAGTATTATGAACACTTTTGACTCTGTGTGATTGTGTGTACATTTTTGGCAACTATTGTAGCCAAACTCTAGAAAACAGAAATCATCCTTTGTTCCAGCTGAGACAGAGTAGAATTTGGCTAGCAGAATACATATCTGCGTCTCTCTAAAAATGTAACGGGTCAGATGTAGAAATAATTGGAAGTTTTAGAAAGTGTCCTGTAACGTGATGTTCTTGTTGCAGATGTGCTGAAGGAACTCGTTCTGCTGAGTCCTCATGACTTCCTGCACACTCTAGTCCCCTTCTTACAACACAACCACTGCACATACCACCACAGCAATATCCCCAGTAAGTCTTCTCCTCATTATTCATGTTGATTGTCCTCTTTTGGTTTGCATTCTTGTTTTATAGCTTAAAATGGATCCCCAAGAACATGGTAGCTTTGCATGATGCCGTTCATTGCTAGATGTCACAGCTTCTCCTTGAATGTTCTTTTTCTTTTTGACTGTTAGTCATTTTCATATCAGCTTTGTTTCCAAACCTTTTTCTATATTTTCTTTTCTTTTTTCAATTTTGATTTACTAGCATACGCACCGTGGTAACAACAAAATATTAATGGTAAACATCAGTATATGAGGCCTGTTGTCTCACAGTGACATCAAACGGTAACCAAAGTAGAACAGAGATTACTTACATGAACATTTGTCTCAGTGTTTGAAACTTGGGCCATTTTTAATGATAATCATCCACCGTTTGAACAGTACATATTTGACAAATATACTGTCTGATGTTCTTCAAGTTAAGCTTTTATAATCCAAAAGGTTTTTAAGTAAAACCTTCAGTGGTTTCGACTTTTAAAAATCTCTGGTTCATCTTTACTTAAACTCTTTCAGATTAAATTAAAAATCTGGCTTTCTTTTCACTGACTTTTAATTGTCCCTGTGCAGTGTCGTTTGGTCCTTACCTGCCATGCAGAGAGAACCTCAAACTTATGGGAGCCAAAAACAACATCCGACCTCCAAGACCGGAGCTGAACATGTGTCTGCTGCCTTCACTGGTGGAGAGCAGCAAGGTACGGTTATCTGTTCCTGCTCCAAATCGTTTTGTGTCAGCAGTAAAAGAAACCTCAACAGAAAACCTTCAGTACCTGCAGAGGCTTGGTGTTGGTGGTAATATTTGTTTGTGTCCATCTCAGGGTAAAGATGAGGTGTACGATCGAATGCTGCTGGATTATTTCCTGTCCTACCATAAGTTCATTCACTTGCTGTGTCGCGTTGCCATCAACTGTGAGAAATTCACAGATACACTTGTCAAGCTAAGTATGTGTTTGTATTTCCACTGTTATCATTATAGCATACTGATCAAACCGTAAATTGTCTGCAAGCACACATGAATTTGCACAGAAACATAGATGTTTCCATGTTAATGCTCTGCCTCCCTCTCAGGTGTGTTGATAGCGTATGAAGGACTTCCCCTCCATCTTGCGCTTTTCCCCAAACTGTGGACAGAGCTCTGTCAGTCACAGGTACAGCTGCGTTCCTCTGATTTCACTCATTTCAACCATTTTTAAGGTCAGGCCTTGTTAATAGACTCGGGCTCTTTGGATATGGACAGCAGCACAATGGTAAATCCTTCTCATCTCGCTCTTCTTTCAGTCTGTTATGGCTAAAACGTGTGTGAAGCTGCTCTGTGAAGACCCAGCCTTCAGCGAGTACATTAAATGTATCCTAATGGACGAGAGGACCTTTCTGAACAACAACGTGGCCTACACCTTCCTTAACTGCTTTTTGCACAAGGTATAAAAAGTTTCAGCTTTTCTTGTAGGAATCCTAAATAGTCACTACATTTGATCAAGGTTGTACCCAGTTTGTACTGATTGTCCAAATGATGTTGCATTTTAATTTGTAATTAAATACAGAATAAAAATTTGTGTTTGTGTAGGTCCAGGTTTTGTCTGGTCCCAGCTGCTCCAACCTCATTGGTGTTTTGGTGACAAACCTGCTGAGTGAACGGAGCAGTCTGCAGCCTGAACTGGCAGCTCATCGCCTGGAGCTTAACAAGACCAGCAGCCTGCTCAATGCTGTATGCATGCATGCACACACTCATAGAACAGTCCTCCTGATACATGGTGCCACTGTTTTCTCATTGTTTGATCTCTCTTCTCTTTGTCAGGACCTGAGGGCATTGATGTTGCTGTTGTCTGTGCAGCCTTCTCAGGCCATTGACCCAGCTTTCCTCCCAGCCCTGCAAGAGCTTCTGAGCTGCTGTCGTGCTTGTCTCCAGCAACGCAGCACTCTAGAGCTGGAGGCCAAAGACCACAAATGCAAAGGTATAACATGCCATTCAATCACTAAACCAAAACACAACCTCAATTTGAGCACATTTCTTTGGGTTGACCATTTAGGCAGAATAATCTGGAGTATGACTCAACAAAGTAGACTTTGTGAAAAATTTAAAGTCAGTGCTGTAAATGATGTAGAATAGTGGCTCCTTTCAGTAACAGTCTGTTTGTTGTCAGCTGAGGATGAAGGGGCGACCCCGGTGAAGCGGCGGAGGGTGAGCGGTGATGACGACAGAGCCGGAGATGGAGGAGCCCAGCTCTACGCCGCCTCCACCTCCTCTTCAACTCTTCCGCCCTGCAGTGATCCAAAGCCTGACCAACAGGAGGCGCTAACACCCACAAGCATCTCAGACACGGAAACACGAGATTCCTCATCACTGATCGACCCAGGCACTGAGCAGGATCCGCCCTCTCCTGACCCCATGCCCACCTCCTCTAGAAATCTGGACTCCTCTCCCAAAGAGGAAAAGATGGAGGGCTCTTCGTCGTCATCCTCCTCGTTTTCCTCCTCCTCCTCCTCCCTGCTGCAGGAGACGGGAGAGGGGTTTGTCCAGGGGGAGGAGCCTGAGCTGCAGCAACATGTGGTGCCACGCGAGGAGAACGACGAGGTGGGAGATCAACGGGAGGGGAGAAGGGATGAGGCCGTGTCTACCTGCTCAGAGGAGGTGAAGGAAGAGAAGGAGATGAGCTCTAAGACCAGCAGCAGCCCGGCCCCACCCCTTTCAGAGGATGCTGCTTTCCCATCAGGGCTGGTGGGGGAGGGTCCAGATGGCTGTGGCAGCCACTCCTCCTCCTCCTCACAGATGTTCCAGAGCGTTGGCCCCCCACCTGACACGCTGGACATGCTGTACAGGACGGTGGAAGCCACCATTGCCATTGTTACCAAACTTTCTATTAAAGGCCAGCCCTCTTCATGACATCATCAACTGACCACCGCCATATCTTGAATTCCCTCCCCCCCTTTTCTCTCTGCTATGGACGTCTGACTTCAGCTCAGAGGAAACAAACTTTCTCCTGTTCATTATGTTTCTTCTTCTTCTGCTGGTTTTGTGCTGCTGTTTGTTGCCTTCTGCCGATGTTCAGTCGGACGCTTTCTCCAGCTTCAGCGGCTCCCGCCGCTCTTTTCGCATTATAAGATTGCGACTCCACGCAGAGCCAACATCTCCTTTGAGAAATAAAGAAGAAAAGCAGAAAAAGTAGTACAGACTACAGCACATTTTTTTTAAAGGGTGGGTGGGTGAGTGGGCTTGGTGGGTTTTTTTTTTTTGGTTTTTTTTCTTGGTGTGTTTTATACTGATTTTATTTGAGCTTTGCTGTAAAGGGGAAAGGTTTACAGAACTTTTGTCTCCTCTGTATGTAATTTAATTTTATTGCATTTTTACTGTGTATAAAAACAAACAAACAAAAAAAAAAACAAAAAAAAAAGGTTGTCCTCTGTGCCAGTTTTGTACTTTATGAACAAGGCAAGAAAAGTTGCCTTGAGTTTTTCTGTGGTTTAATTATCCAGAAACTAAGTTTACCTGTAAATGAAGAGAACCACAAGAAACTTGATTCTGTAAAGAATCCTCTCTAGTCATTGCCTGAAGGTGTATATGAAAACCATAAATATATATAAATATATAGATATATATATATATATATATATATATATATAAAATATCTTTATATATATATATATATAAAAGCGGTGCTTTATTTGACTGTGGTTGAAATAAAGCCCCCCTGTTGGACCAGCTGGAGCTTTTATTTTCTTTACTGAAGTACATTCCAATTTGTTTCGTTGTTTTTTGTTTTTTTGTTTTTTGGCTTCTGCTGTGTTCTGGTTTTCCTCCTTTTATTTTATTATAGATTAACTTAATAAAGACAGTTTTAATATGAAAAATTATGAACTAAAATTCTTCTCGAGCTGTGAGGTTTGATTTCTTGCCTTTGTTTGCTTTGCATCATATCCAAAATAAATGTAGCTCGTCAATTTCTTCAGGCTGTGCTCAGAATCTAGGCCTATGGCAAGCTCAACTGTGTGTTTATTATGCACGTACAGTAGTGGGGGTTAGGTTTGGGTTTGTTTTCTTCATAATTATTGTGATTTTGAAAAATTCACAATAATGTAGAAAACGGCAACCAAGCCACCAAAAAAGTTGTGACCGCTTTCTTTAATGGCAAGTTGGGTTTGAGTCTGGCACCGTAACTGTACAAAGCCTTCAAAAAAAGAATTATTTATTCACATCAATACTTCGTTATTAAAGAATCACTGTGTCAATAGTGTACATTGTTAACATAGTTTAGGAGTTAACACATTTGTCTTGCACATAAAAGATAAAAAAAAAATGAAATTCAGCGGCTATTGCTAGTGTACTCATGCTGGTCCCAAATCCAGATTTAAAGGATGGTTGTGCCAAACTAAACATGCAGATCCATCTGCTGGGATCCTTTGAGAACCAAGGAAACAGCCAAAAGTACCTTTGTATGTAGTTATCTTGACTCCTAAAACTCAGAAAAGGCTTTTTTGTTTGTTTTGTTAAACTAACACTGTAGATGGTAGATGGTCTGATGACGAAGGATTTCTGCATTTGTTCTGAAAGGGGGAAAAGCTGGTAATCTTAGCTCACGACTAATCTGTTTTAAGAGAAAAAGTTTTGTTGATCTTTTCCTGAACTTCTCATCTAAAAGTATAATAAACTAAACATCTGCTTATAAGCAACTGTAGACTGATGTAGGGAAACTCGAAATGGATTTGGGATGGAAAACGGAACAAAAAACTTCATGTTAATATTCATTAAAGGGAAGTCACACAGGTGTATCTGTGTATTTCTTTCAAGTGATGTCGGCAGATTGTTGCTAACTGGCAAAAATGTTTAAATGTTTCCATCACCAATTTGACTTAATGACAATTTCACATATTGAACTGGAGAGTTTAACTGCTAAAACACTAAACCCTTCTGTACATTTTTTGTGTATGAAATGAACCAATTTATTAAACTTTATTGCTAAAGAAACTGACTCAAAAGTTGAGAGGAAGAAGGGCGAAGCATAGAAAAGTAATTTCAGATCAAATTTAAGCAACCGCACTCAAACATTCACGGTGAGGGGTAAAAGTACCCAGGCCCAACAGATTCTTTTGCCATATTCATGAGCTTTTTGGACATCTTTATGCGTATTTTCTCTGCTTTGGGTTATATTACACAAATTGCTGCAGTCATCACAGTATAACACTACTACTACAGGTGTGGCCAAATGTTTTGAGAATGACAAAAATATTAGTTTTCACCAATTTTGCAACTTCAGTCTTTTTAGATCTTTGTGTCAGTTGTTTCTGTGATGTACTGAGGTATAATTACAAGCACGTGATAGGTTTCAAAGGCTTTTATTGACGATTACATCACATTTATGCAAAGAGTCAATACGTGCAGTGTTGACCTCTCCAATTCGCCCTGGCATGCTCCTTCGTGTTTCTTTGCAGGTAACCATGGTTAACAGGAACAACAAGGATCTTAGGCGTCACCCTTTTAACACATCTAATCTGCTATTCTAACTCAATCAGCTGACATAATGATCTCCAGCCTTGTGCTCATCAACATTCGAGATAACGAGAAGATTATTGAAATGATCTCAACGGGTCCTTTTATGGCAGCAATGAAATGCAGTGGAAATGGGTTTTTTCATGTCAAAGAAGGACTTTGCAATCCATCTGATCACTCTTCATAACATTCTGGAGTATCTGCAAATTGCTATAATCAAAACTGAAGCAGCAAACTTTGGAAAAACCAATATATGTGTCAATCTCAAAACATTTGGCCACGACTGTACACCACTATGGATTCACAGTGGTTTATGCTTTTTGTAACTGGACACAATGATATCTCTAAAGTTTAAATGATTTGGTGTTGTACTGTGATGATCAAATGTTTGCTTCATTTTTTTTCGCAGTGCAATTTTGATTGGGTGGCCAGGAGAGTTGTATTCATTGAGATAAAGCTTTTCATGAATTAATACTTACCAATAAATAATTAGTTGATGCATTTTACAATGAAGACAGCATTTTTTATCCAAGTTTCTGAATGAAGAGTTACATCAAGGATGAGCCAGTTATTTAGGAGCTTCTTAATGTAATGCAGTAACATCCCAGTTTAATCCAGGGACAGGTTTTATTAACACCCTAACAGATGTTTGAGAGATATCTTTATCATTCTATGTATAAATGCGCCCCTAAATCTTTGCTAATCATTTACATAGTTTAGTTATTTTACTAATGTCTAAATAAAGAGAATTATAGTAAATTAAGTCATTAATGCATTTTTTACAGTACAAATAATTATTAATCCATACATGCTTTATTTTGATGAGCTCAACTCCTGGTCCTCCACAGCATTTACTTAAGCATAACTGGCATCTAGAAAGAAAAAAGAGAACAAACTCTTATCTCATATTAATTTGTTTCTCCTCACATTGTCCCACAGATGCTCCAAAGCTTCCCCACACACAGAGCAGTTCAGTGACTCTTTAGCAATACTAACAAAGCAGCTAATTATACCAGGTACAAGGAGAATGAAGACTTCAGCAGAAGCATCATGAGGAAACTTCACTGACTTCACACTTGACATAGTGGGAGTTATTATTGCAAAGCCCACAACATAAGAGGACATCTGACTGCTATGGCTAGTTAGTTTGACACTTTCTATCTAAACTGAAACTTTCACAATGTAAGAACAGGGATTTCTACCTGGCAACTAATCAATCAATCAATCAAAGCTTTATTTGCCACATGCAGGTTGCCCTGCAGTGAAATGGGACCCCCCCCACACACACACACACCTTACGCACACAACACAGACATCACATGGGGATACAGGTCGGAGATCGGTAGCGTTACAGAAAAACACTGAAATATACACTACAATGGGAAAGTACAAGAGGAAAAAAAGAGACCTCTTCTCATGCTGTGCTTCCATGGTAGGACAGCATGAGAACAGGAAACAAAAAAACTCCTCTGCACAAAAAGCACATAAATGTCCACGGCACAACATTGTGAAAGACATGACAAGCCACAGGATTGGGTGGGGGGTGAGAAGTAATCCGAAGCGAACACAGCAGCCGCCCTGCACAGCGCTACCATTCCAGCGCGGCACACAGACCCGCCGTGTTCCCCCGCAGGAAACAAGCATCGAAGGCATTTGGAAAGGGAGGGGGATGAGTGTGTGCTTATCAGTGTAAGTGTATGTGTGTGCGTGTCCATAGTTCAGCTGAGACAGTGTCCTTCGCCCTGCCAGGCTAAGTAAACAGTCTGCTAGCCAACCCAGGTAGCCTAGCATGGAATGGGAAGGAAAAGACTAAACACAGTCGTTATCAGGGTGTTGTTTTTCGGCTCCAGCCTCGAGACCGCCACTGGCACCAAAGGGCTATCCGCATGAAGTGATGGTGCTTTTTACTTTAGTGCGAACAATTCAATTCAATTTTATTTATATAGCGCCAAATCACAACATAAGTCGCCTCAAGGCGCTTCATAGATACAGAGAAAAACCCAACAATCATATGACCCCCTATGAGCAGCACTTTGGCAACAGTGGGAAGGAAAAACTCCCTTTAAACAGGAAGAAACCTCCAGCAGAACCAGGCTCAGGGAGGGGCGGGGCCATCTGCTGCGACCGGTTGGGGTGAGAGAAGGAAGACAGGACAAAGACATGCTGTGGAAGAGAGACAGAGGTTAATAACAGATATGATTCAATGCAGAGAGGTCTGTTAACACATAGTGAGTGAGAAAGGTGACTGGAAAGGAAAAACTCAATGCATCATGGGAATCCCCGGCAGCCTACATCTATTGCAGCATAACTAAGGGAGGATTCAGGGTCACCTGGTCCAGCCCTAACTATATGCTTTAGCAAAAAGGAAAGTTTGAAGCCTAATCTTAAAAGTAGAGATAGTGTCTGTCTCCTGAATCCAAACTGGAAGCTGGTTCCACAGAAGAGGGGCCTGAAAACTGAAGGCTCTCCCTCCCATTCTACTTTTAAATACTCTAGGAACAACAAGTAGGCCTGCAGAGCGAGAGCGAAGTGCTCTAATAGGGTGATATGGTACTACAAGGTCATTAAGATAAGATGGGGCCTGATTATTTAAGACCTTGTATGTGAGGAGCAGGATTTTGAATTAAATTCTGGATTTAACAGGAAGCCAATGAAGGGAAGCCAAAACAGGAGAAATATGCTCTCTCTTTCTAGTCCCTGTCAGGACTCTTGCTGCAGCATTTTGGATTAGCTGAAGGCTTTTCAGTGAGTTTTTTGGACTTCCTGATAATAATGAATTATAGTCGTCCAGCCTGGAAGTAATAAATGCATGAACTAGTTTTTCAGCGTCACTCTGAGACAGGATATTTCTAATTTTAGAGATGTTGCACAAATGGAAGAAAGCAGTCTTACATATTTGTTTAATATGTGCGTTGAAGGACATATCCTGGTCAAAAATGACTCCAAGGTTCCTCACAGCATTACTGGAGGCCAAGGTAATGCCATCCAGAGTAAGAATCTGGTTAGATACCATATTTCTAAGCTTTTCAGGGCCGAGTACAATAACCTCAGTTTTATCTGAATTAAGAAAGTTAGCGCCAATCCAGGTCTTTATGTCTTTAAGACATTCCTGCAGTTTAACTAATTGGTGTGTGCTATCTGGCTTCATGGACAGATGGAGCTGGGTGTCATCTGCATGTGTAAATGTATAGTATGTCTTCTAATGATACTGCCTAAGGGAAGCATGTATAATGTAAACAGAATTGGTCCTAGCACTGAACCCTGTGGAACTCCATAATTAACCTCAGTGTGTGAAGAGGACTCTCCATTTACATGCACAAACTGGAGTCTATTTGATAGATATGATACAAACCACTGCAGTGCAGTACCTGTAATACCTACAGCATGTTCTAATCGCTCTAATAGGATATTATGGTCAACAGTATCGAATGCTGCACTGAAGTCTAGCAGGACAAGCACAGAGATGAGTCCACTGTCAGAGGCCATAAGGAGATCATTTGTAACCTTCACTAAAGCTGTTTCTGTGCTGTGATGAGCTCTGAAACCTGACTGAAACTCTTCAAATAAGCCATTCCTCTGCAGATGATCAGTTAGCTGTTTGACAACTACTCTTTCAAGGATGTTTGATATGAAAGGAAGGTTGGAGATTGGCCTATAATTAGCTAAGACTGCTGGGTCTAGAGATGGCTTTTTGAGAACAGCTCATATGAATTTCAAAGCAGTTCTACAGTCCAACACTGGTCTCTCAATCTCCCGTTGGAGAGCCGCGAGCTTCTCCATACTTGCGTTCTGTGATGTTGTCATTTCTTGTGCTCAAGGAGCCGATTTCTGAGAACTCACGGCAGTGTGCCTCCCCGAGATGTCATCCAATTTGCGCCCAGAGATCTTATTCCGAGCGAGCCCCTCCGAGATGTCATCCAGTCTGCAGTCAGAGATCTTATTCTGAGTATTCACAGCAGCCGTAGCCTCTCCAAGATCTTATCCGTGCTGACTCAATGAGCCCATTTTGAGAAACTCACGCCTCTTCCCAATGTTCCAATCCCAGCGGGCAGCCTTGTGGGGGTTTGAACAGCCGGTTCTGCTTTCTTAATTCTTCGATAAGTCAGGGCCAAGCCAGCTCCAATCAGAACCCTGTTACCATGGTTCCGAATAGGTAGATATCTTCAGCACTCAGGCTCACCCGAGCCCAGACTTCTCGTTGAGAAAGGGGTGTCAATTGCATTTAGGGACCAGTTGATCCAATCCATAATTCCTCTTTTAGGTTTTAGAGAACAGACTGTGAGAGAGTGTGCCAGGGAAAAGTAACAACAAAAGGATAACAAAAAAGGATGTTGCTCATTTTAAGTCAATGAAAATAAATTATACAGTCATGTGAACTAACATACAAAGTCTGTGCCACCACAGCACCGCAAATAAAACTAATGTGTTGACCAAATTGTACATTACACAGATCTGCTGTGTGTGGTCTTATTTTTACTGAGTTCAGTCATAATGAAGATCATCAGGTTGACTCTGCTGGTCCTGATGCCGACAGTATAGTGATGTGTCGGTCACGAACGAAACGGCTCTTAGAGCCGGTCTTTGATGTGAACGACGCGAGCCGGCTCCTTATTGCAAGCCGTGGGTTTTTTTTCCTTCTCTCACCCTCTCTCTCTTTCTCTCTCTCGCACTTTTTTTCTGCTTCACTCAGCACGCGAGCCTTGTGCCTTGCGCTGTGCAGAGGGGGGCGGTAGTTACACTCGCAGTAGCACAGGAACAGAGGGATGATCTGATATCGTGGTGTTCAACAGTTACAGTAACTTTGATTATTTTTACTGTATATATTCTTATACTCTGCTTTAATCAGTGTGTGCCTTACTTGGATAAAACAAAATTCTCCATGAGCCTGTGCATATTTTCATTGCTGCTTTACTTCTGAACTCTGTTTACATAATGCATAGTGTTATTTAAAACAAATTCTACTATAATTTGATTCATTTTCCTATTCAAGAATTAGAACAGACAGAGTCGGCCCTCCCTGAGTCTCTTCATAGGCTTTTCTGTATGTCAGTGTCTCTTTATCTATTTGTATGTGCTCTGTCTGGTGTGAGTGTTTAAAAGGGAGCACTAAAACCTTTGCATATCTAGAATATTCTCGTTCAGAAAGGCTAAACTTTTATTGGCCAAAGTTTTGCATTTGTGTTATGAATAACTTTCAGAAAATAATAATCATTCTTGTAGTTTATTTCTGTACATCTTGTGCATACACCGAGTGCCTCTCAACTTTTATTCACTCTCATTTTCATTCATGTTCATTCATTAAAAAATAAAATATCAAGACAAGTGGAAAAATTAAATACATGTTCAGTTATTGTGTTTATGGCATAGGTGTCAAACTCTGGCCCGCAGCCTAATTACATTTGGCCTGCGAAGCCATACCAAATGACTATCAGAGCTGGCCTACTGGTATTATACAGCTAATATATATATTGTTTAGTATTAAGCTTTGCTTGTTCCATATTCAGTTTTCCAGCAAAACTTATTTGAGTCCAAAAGAAAAGATTCATTCTTATATCTGGAGGAAGATTTTTTTTTCAATAAATATTGACTTTGTTCCAGTTTTGAATTTTGGCCCACTGTGTATTTGAGTTTGACACCCCTGGTTTATGGTGTTGATTCTTATGTCATGTAGAAACACTTTCAGCTCAGAAATGGTGGCTGCTGGTCATAGACTCAGACGACGGACTTGAAGGTCTGGAATCTGATGTGTCCCCTTTCCCTGGAACCTGTCAGGATAAACACATCAATCAATAAACTCATGTGAGCTTTTCTGTAACACAAATCACCGATCAGCAGCAGCTGAAGCAAACTGTGGTTTTTGGATTACATTTGGGTAAAATGTACCTGTTCAGAGGTGTGTGAAGGTTTTCGAGAACTATTTCTGAAATATAACAGGAAGTCAACATTTAAAAAATGCTTGACATACACAACTGTGATATAAAATTAATTTCTTAGACATCTTACATGGAACTCTCAGACTGTTCGTTCTTGGTAAGATGTTCTTTGTCTGAACTCTTCTGATGTTTCCCCTTCCTATGGAACCTGTCAGGATAAACACATAAATCAATCCCACTGTGAAGTTGCAGTAGAGGGCTTAATACATTCCAGTGATCCCAGAAGCTATGCTTTTGGGTGCAATTTCCCCCTGGGTAGGGGGGATCTTCAATATGATCTTTAAGGTGACGCAATATAGACTCAAAATTATTTGTACTATTTGCAGTTTGAACAGCTGTCGCAAAACAGTTATCAAACTCTACAAAGTACTGAAATAGTTCAGCTGATGCCAGGCAGAGAATTAAAAAAACCTCAACATAAGGTTAATTTATTCTATATATTCATACTTTTTTTTTTTTAAATCACTGTGTGTCTTTTCTCCACTCCAAACCAGTTGAGGTCTGGCCTGGTATTACTTGCATGTTAAAAGGGCGTTTTTCTTTCGCACTGTTGACAAGTGCTTGCTCATAGGAGGTCGTGTGAATGTTGGGGTTTCTTTCTAACGTTGTAGGGTTATTACCTTACAATATAAAGCACATTAGGGCGATTGTTGTTGTGACTTGGCAATATATGAATAAAACTGATTTGAATTGAATGATATACAAATTGTTTTGGTAAACTTTACCATTTTTAAAAACAACAGTATAGAAATAATGAGTTAAATTACAAATTTGAAGCGGCAGTATTTTCTTTTTTGTCCACTTGGACAATTATTGTCTGCTTTTGAGCCGAGAAAACAATTTAACCAATTTGAAGAAAATGTGTAGCAACAGTTGAAACACTGCAATCTCACCTGATGAGAAACGCAACAGCAAGAATCAATCCCAGGGTGCTCAGCCCAAACAGGACGCCCAGAGCAATGACCAGCGCCTGATTGGAGGTGGACCCTTGAGGGTCCACCATCTCAACATCAAAATGAAGCTCCTCCCCAAACAACTGAGACAGCTCTGCATTCACAGCATTTGATTGGCTCTGCAGTTTCCTGGTGGATCAGACAGCAAGAGGTCAAAAGAAATCTGTCACATGACCTTTTTACACAGTTCACCAAGGTGATCTTTCCCTGATTATATCTAAATATAGAAGTTAATTTTTATGAGACCAGGTTTAGATTTCAAACTGGTCAAAATGGTAGGTGCCTCTGGAAAATTACTCAAAATCAACATTACTCAGACTAATGAATTTCAGGCAAGTTTGCTAAAAACCAAAGCAAAACAATACTGAGTGTCTAACAGATGGGCCTGATGTAGAACACATTAGAAGTCAGTCTCTTACTTTATGACTGCTTCAGAGGAAACAACCTCCCCTCCATCTACAGCAAAGAAACGGACCAAAGTCCTCACAGAAACTCTCAGGTTTCGGGTGCCAGTGGATCCATCGTTAGCGCTGAACACCTGAACGATGTTCACAGTCCAGCCCAGAACTTTGCCCAAAGACCTGGGAGACACAAAAATCTATTAGAAGTAACAGAAGTGGATTATAGAAAGCAATCTTTAACACCAGCTAAACCTGTCTTACGTCGATAAATCTTCAACTTTCTTCTCCACAATGTTAGCAGGCTGATTAAGTGAGATGGTCACAACGTTGGAGCTGCTTGCACTTGCCTGAACCATCACCTGGGGGCAGAAGAGAGATTAATTTAACTTGGAATTTAACTTCTTATTAACCTGTTTTATTGAACAAAATAAACAAGAAGATGAATTAAAAGGAAATACTTTGTATTTATGCATATGAAAATCAGCTATCAGTTCTTTTTTGTGTAATTATTATTAATAAAGACTTTTGCCTTTATTCGTTGGAGCAGAGTGGACAGGAAAGCGGGGGGGTCTTAAACACTCACCTCCACTACAGCGGTAGCATGAAGATCGTGGGGATCAGTGGCCTTCACCTCCATTTTAGCTGTCTGTCCAGCCAGTTCTGTTGCTGAGATCACATAGACCAGACCTGAGGATGGGTTAATGTCAAAATAAGGACTTTCTGCTGTCAAACTGTAGACCAGCTGCCCCACATCTCCAACATCAGGATCTGAAGCCTGGAGGTAGAGAGCAAAAAAAGCACTTAAAACCTTTATGAACTAATGTAGTCGATTGTAGTTGATACTAATTTGTGAGCTACTGGATTAAACCAAAAGTCTAAAACTAAGTTATCCAAACTAGCTGCACATCAGTGAGTGACAGCAGTATAATGCTGCTTAATCATTTATGCTTCAGTTTTAACAATGTAATTTATTTAAATTTGTAATAATTGTCATTCTTTTGCAAATTGTTCTTTTTATATTCTAAGCACAGTTAGCCAATAATATTGCTGTATTTTCATTTAATACACAATAAAAGCTTAATACTCGTTCCACTTAGGAGAAACAGCTTTTAGTTTTACATTTTTAAGCATAAATCTTCATCTTTGACGTATCTTTTTAACTTCACTAGATGTTTCTTGTCGCTGTGTTTACTGGCAGTGCACACGTCACACTGACTGATTTAGTGTTTTCATTGGTGATTACTCAGCCAGGACACTTGACATACTGGAAGATGTAGGAAGTGTTGCTGTGAATGCTTTTCTCTGATTCCTGGTGATGTGGTGTGTTTCATTGCTGCTCACAGACACATTAACCATGAACAGATTACTGAGTGGATTTCAGTTCAAAGTACATTGCATGATAGCAGATGCCTTTTATGTAAACATAAAATCAAAGGAGGCAAACATTCGCAGAACCATTATATTATTTCCAGACAGATGGAAACTGAAAAAGTTGGGTGTGTTTACCTTCACTTGGATGACGGGAGTTTTATAGGGGGCGATGCTGAATACAGAGGCACTATAAACCTCTGGGGGAAACTGTGGTGACTCGTTCACATCCTTCACCTGAACTCTAACCTGAGACAGAAAGAAACATTGAAGAGAATTTCTGTGCAATGCTTAAAGCATTTCAATGTCACATTCCTCTAGTTTGTAAAATGATTAGACGGCAATGAGAGTCTTTGGCTATCTTAATGCTTGGGTAACCTTGCCTAGAGCTTAAAAACAAGGCGATAAGTAAAGCATGATTTGAATGACTGTAGGTATTTGACCTTACAATTGCATTATGGACTACTTTAATATCTGTGTACATAATGCCATACCCACTGGGACTGTACTTTGTTTCTCTAACAATAAACTGTGGATCACTCATAATATCAAGGCTGCCCTTAAGCAGAAAAGGAGAATCAAGTCCACGCTCAAGTGAGGAATCAAGGAAGAAATGAAGGTTGTCTCAGTGTTTGAAACTTGGGCCATTTTTAATGATAATCATCCACCGTTTGAACAGTACATATTTGACAAATATACTGTCTGATGTTCTTCAAGTTAAGCTTTTATAATCCAAAAGGTTTTTAAGTAAAACCTTCAGTGGTTTCGACTTTTAAAAATCTCTGGTTCATCTTTACTTAAACTCTTTCAGATTAAATTAAAAATCTGGCTTTCTTTTCACTGACTTTTAATTGTCCCTGTGCAGTGTCGTTTGGTCCTTACCTGCCATGCAGAGAGAACCTCAAACTTATGGGAGCCAAAAACAACATCCGACCTCCAAGACCAGAGCTGAACATGTGTCTGCTGCCTTCACTGGTGGAGAGCAGCAAGGTACGGTTATCTGTTCCTGCTCCAAATCGTTTTGTGTCAGCAGTAAAAGAAACCTCAACAGAAAACCTTCAGTACCTGCAGAGGCTTGGTGTTGGTGGTAATATTTGTTTGTGTCCATCTCAGGGTAAAGATGAGGTGTACGATCGAATGCTGCTGGATTATTTCCTGTCCTACCATAAGTTCATTCACTTGCTGTGTCGCGTTGCCATCAACTGTGAGAAATTCACAGATACACTTGTCAAGCTAAGTACGTGTTTGTATTTCCACTGTTATCATTATAGCATACTGATCAAACCGTAAATTGTCTGCAAGCACACATGAATTTGCACAGAAACATAGATGTTTCCATGTTAATGCTCTGCCTCCCTCTCAGGTGTGTTGATAGCGTATGAAGGACTTCCCCTCCATCTTGCGCTTTTCCCCAAACTGTGGACAGAGCTCTGTCAGTCACAGGTACAGCTGCGTTCCTCTGATTTCACTCATTTCAACCATTTTTAAGGTCAGGCCTTGTTAATAGACTCGGGCTCTTTGGATATGGACAGCAGCACAATGGTAAATCCTTCTCATCTCGCTCTTCTTTCAGTCTGTTATGGCTAAAACGTGTGTGAAGCTGCTCTGTGAAGACCCAGCCTTCAGCGAGTACATTAAATGTATCCTAATGGACGAGAGGACCTTTCTGAACAACAACGTGGCCTACACCTTCCTTAACTGCTTTTTGCACAAGGTATAAAAAGTTTCAGCTTTTCTTGTAGGAATCCTAAATAGTCACTACATTTGATCAAGGTTGTACCCAGTTTGTACTGATTGTCCAAATGATGTTGCATTTTAATTTGTAATTTGTGTATGTGTAGGTCCAGGTTTTGTCTGGTCCCAGCTGCTCCAACCTCATTGGTGTTTTGGTGACAAACCTGCTGAGTGAACGGAGCAGTCTGCAGCCTGAACTGGCAGCTCATCGCCTGGAGCTTAACAAGACCAGCAGCCTGCTCAATGCTGTATGCATGCATGCACACACTCATAGAACAGTCCTCCTGATACATGGTGCCACTGTTTTCTCATTGTTTGATCTCTCTTCTCTTTGTCAGGACCTGAGGGCATTGATGTTGCTGTTGTCTGTGCAGCCTTCTCAGGCCATTGACCCAGCTTTCCTCCCAGCCCTGCAAGAGCTTCTGAGCTGCTGTCGTGCTTGTCTCCAGCAACGCAGCACTCTAGAGCTGGAGGCCAAAGACCACAAATGCAAAGGTATAACATGCCATTCAATCACTAAACCAAAACACAACCTCAATTTGAGCACATTTCTTTGGGTTGACCATTTAGGCAGAATAATCTGGAGTATGACTCAACAAAGTAGACTTTGTGAAAAATTTAAAGTCAGTGCTGTAAATGATGTAGAATAGTGGCTCCTTTCAGTAACAGTCTGTTTGTTGTCAGCTGAGGATGAAGGGGCGACCCCGGTGAAGCGGCGGAGGGTGAGCGGTGATGACGACAGAGCCGGAGATGGAGGAGCCCAGCTCTACGCCGCCTCCACCTCCTCTTCAACTCTTCCGCCCTGCAGTGATCCAAAGCCTGACCAACAGGAGGCGCTAACACCCACAAGCACCTCAGACACGGAAACACGAGATTCCTCATCACTGATCGACCCAGGCACTGAGCAGGATCCGCCCTCTCCTGACCCCATGCCCACCTCCTCTAGAAATCTGGACTCCTCTCCCAAAGAGGAAAAGATGGAGGGCTCTTCGTCGTCATCCTCCTCGTTTTCCTCCTCCTCCTCCTCCCTGCTGCAGGAGACGGGAGAGGGGTTTGTCCAGGGGGAGGAGCCTGAGCTGCAGCAACATGTGGTGCCACGCGAGGAGAACGACGAGGTGGGAGATCAACGGGAGGGGAGAAGGGATGAGGCCGTGTCTACCTGCTCAGAGGAGGTGAAGGAAGAGAAGGAGATGAGCTCTAAGACCAGCAGCAGCCCGGCCCCACCCCTTTCAGAGGATGCTGCTTTCCCATCAGGGCTGGTGGGGGAGGGTCCAGATGGCTGTGGCAGCCACTCCTCCTCCTCCTCACAGATGTTCCAGAGCGTTGGCCCCCCACCTGACACGCTGGACATGCTGTACAGGACGGTGGAAGCCACCATTGCCATTGTTACCAAACTTTCTATTAAAGGCCAGCCCTCTTCATGACATCATCAACTGACCACCGCCATATCTTGAATTCCCTCCCCCCCTTTTCTCTCTGCTATGGACGTCTGACTTCAGCTCAGAGGAAACAAACTTTCTCCTGTTCATTATGTTTCTTCTTCTTCTGCTGGTTTTGTGCTGCTGTTTGTTGCCTTCTGCCGATGTTCAGTCGGACGCTTTCTCCAGCTTCAGCGGCTCCCGCCGCTCTTTTCGCATTATAAGATTGCGACTCCACGCAGAGCCAACATCTCCTTTGAGAAATAAAGAAGAAAAGCAGAAAAAGTAGTACAGACTACAGCACATTTTTTTTTAAAGGGTGGGTGGGTGAGTGGGCTTGGTGGGTTTTTTTTTTTGGTTTTTTTTCTTGGTGTGTTTTTATACTGATTTTATTTGAGCTTTGCTGTAAAGGGGAAAGGTTTACAGAACTTTTGTCTCCTCTGTATGTAATTTAATTTTATTGCATTTTTACTGTGTATAAAAACAAACAAAAAAAAAAACAAAAAAAAAAGGTTGTCCTCTGTGCCAGTTTTGTACTTTATGAACAAGGCAAGAAAAGTTGCCTTGAGTTTTTCTGTGGTTTAATTATCCAGAAACTAAGTTTACCTGTAAATGAAGAGAACCACAAGAAACTTGATTCTGTAAAGAATCCTCTCTAGTCATTGCCTGAAGGTGTATATGAAAACCATAAATATATATAAATATATAGATATATATATATATATAAAATATCTTTATATATATATATATATAAAAGCGGTGCTTTATTTGACTGTGGTTGAAATAAAGCCCCCCTGTTGGACCAGCTGGAGCTTTTATTTTCTTTACTGAAGTACATTCCAATTTGTTTCGTTGTTTTTTGTTTTTTTGTTTTTTGGCTTCTGCTGTGTTCTGGTTTTCCTCCTTTTATTTTATTAGAGATTAACTTAATAAAGACAGTTTTAATATGAAAAATTATGAACTAAAATTCTTCTCGAGCTGTGAGGTTTGATTTCTTGCCTTTGTTTGCTTTGCATCATATCCAAAATAAATGTAGCTCGTCAATTTCTTCAGGCTGTGCTCAGAATCTAGGCCTATGGCAAGCTCAACTGTGTGTTTATTATGCACGTACAGTAGTGGGGGTTAGGTTTGGGTTTGTTTTCTTCATAATTATTGTGATTTTGAAAAATTCACAATAATGTAGAAAACGGCAACCAAGCCACCAAAAAAATTGTGACCGCTTTCTTTAATGGCAAGTTGGGTTTGAGTCTGGCACCGTAACTGTACAAAGCCTTCAAAAAAAGAATTATTTATTCACATCAATACTTCGTTATTAAAGAATCACTGTGTCAATAGTGTACATTGTTAACATAGTTTAGGAGTTAACACATTTGTCTTGCACATAAAAGATAAAAAAAAATGAAATTCAGCGGCTATTGCTAGTGTACTCATGCTGGTCCCAAATCCAGATTTAAAGGATGGTTGTGCCAAACTAAACATGCAGATCCATCTGCTGGGATCCTTTGAGAACCAAGGAAACAGCCAAAAGTACCTTTGTATGTAGTTATCTTGACTCCTAAAACTCAGAAAAGGCTTTTTTGTTTGTTTTGTTAAACTAACACTGTAGATGGTAGATGGTCTGATGACGAAGGATTTCTGCATTTGTTCTGAAAGGGGGAAAAGCTGGTAATCTTAGCTCACGACTAATCTGTTTTAAGAGAAAAAGTTTTGTTGATCTTTTCCTGAACTTCTCATCTAAAAGTATAATAAACTAAACATCTGCTTATAAGCAACTGTAGACTGATGTAGGGAAACTCGAAATGGATTTGGGATGGAAAACGGAACAAAAAACTTCATGTTAATATTCATTAAAGGGAAGTCACACAGGTGTATCTGTGTATTTCTTTCAAGTGATGTCGGCAGATTGTTGCTAACTGGCAAAAATGTTTAAATGTTTCCATCACCAATTTGACTTAATGACAATTTCACATATTGAACTGGAGAGTTTAACTGCTAAAACACTAAACCCTTCTGTACATTTTTTGTGTATGAAATGAACCAATTTATTAAACTTTATTGCTAAAGAAACTGACTCAAAAGTTGAGAGGAAGAAGGGCGAAGCATAGAAAAGTAATTTCAGATCAAATTTAAGCAACCGCACTCAAACATTCACGGTGAGGGGTAAAAGTACCCAGGCCCAACAGATTCTTTTGCCATATTCATGAGCTTTTTGGACATCTTTATGCGTATTTTCTCTGCTTTGGGTTATATTACACAAATTGCTGCAGTCATCACAGTATAACACTACTACTACAGGTGTGGCCAAATGTTTTGAGAATGACAAAAATATTAGTTTTCACCAATTTTGCAACTTCAGTCTTTTTAGATCTTTGTGTCAGTTGTTTCTGTGATGTACTGAGGTATAATTACAAGCACGTGATAGGTTTCAAAGGCTTTTATTGACGATTACATCACATTTATGCAAAGAGTCAATACGTGCAGTGTTGACCTCTCCAATTCGCCCTGGCATGCTCCTTCGTGTTTCTTTGCAGGTAACCATGGTTAACAGGAACAACAAGGATCTTAGGCGTCACCCTTTTAACACATCTAATCTGCTATTCTAACTCAATCAGCTGACATAATGATCTCCAGCCTTGTGCTCATCAACATTCGAGATAACGAGAAGATTATTGAAATGATCTCAACGGGTCCTTTTATGGCAGCAATGAAATGCAGTGGAAATGGGTTTTTTCATGTCAAAGAAGGACTTTGCAATCCATCTGATCACTCTTCATAACATTCTGGAGTATCTGCAAATTGCTATAATCAAAACTGAAGCAGCAAACTTTGGAAAAACCAATATATGTGTCAATCTCAAAACATTTGGCCATGACTGTACACCACTATGGATTCACAGTGGTTTATGCTTTTTGTAACTGGACACAATGATATCTCTAAAGTTTAAATGATTTGGTGTTGTACTGTGATGATCAAATGTTTGCTTCATTTTTTTTCGCAGCGCAATTTTGATTGGGTGGCCAGGAGAGTTGTATTCATTGAGATAAAGCTTTTCATGAATTAATACTTACCAATAAATAATTAGTTGACGCATTTTACAATGAAGACAGCATTTTTTATCCAAGTTTCTGAATGAAGAGTTACATCAAGGATGAGCCAGTTATTTAGGAGCTTCTTAATGTAATGCAGTAACATCCCAGTTTAATCCAGGGACAGGTTTTATTAACACCCTAACAGATGTTTGAGAGATATCTTTATCATTCTATGTATAAATGCGCCCCTAAATCTTTGCTAATCATTTACATAGTTTAGTTATTTTACTAATGTCTAAATAAAGAGAATTATAGTAAATTAAGTCATTAATGCATTTTTTACAGTACAAATAATTATTAATCCATACATGCTTTATTTTGATGAGCTCAACTCCTGGTCCTCCACAGCATTTACTTAAGCATAACTGGCATCTAGAAAGAAAAAAGAGAACAAACTCTTATCTCATATTAATTTGTTTCTCCTCACATTGTCCCACAGATGCTCCAAAGCTTCCCCACACACAGAGCAGTTCAGTGACTCTTTAGCAATACTAACAAAGCAGCTAATTATACCAGGTACAAGGAGAATGAAGACTTCAGCAGAAGCATCATGAGGAAACTTCACTGACTTCACACTTGACATAGTGGGAGTTATTATTGCAAAGCCCACAACATAAGAGGACATCTGACTGCTATGGCTAGTTAGTTTGACACTTTCTATCTAAACTGAAACTTTCACAATGTAAGAACAGGGATTTCTACCTGGCAACTAATCAACCAATCAATCAAAGCTTTATTCGCCACATGCAGGTTGCCCTGCAGTGAAATGGGACCCCCCCACACACACACACACACCTTACGCACACAACACAGACATCACATGGGGATACAGGTCGGAGATCGGTAGCATTACAGAAAAACACTGAAATATACACTACAATGGGAAAGTACAAGAGGAAAAAAAGAGACCTCTTCTCATGCTGTGCTTCCATGGTAGGACAGCATGAGAACAGGAAACAAAAAAACTCCTCTGCACAAAAAGCACATAAATGTCCACAGCACAACATTGTGAAAGACATGACAAGCCACAGGATTGGGTGGGGGGTGAGGAGTAATCCGAAGCGAGCAGAGCAGCCGCCCTGCACAGCGCTACCATTCCAGCGCGGCACACAGACCCGCCGTGTTCCCCCGCAGGAAACAAGCATCGAAGGCGTTTGGAAAGGGAGGGGGATGGGGATGAGTGTGTGCTTATCAGTGTAAGTGTATGTGTGTGCGTGTCCATAGTTCAGCTGAGACAGTGTCCTTCGCCCTGCCAGGCTAAGTAAACAGTCTACCAGCCAACCCAGGTGGCCTAGCATGGAATGGGAAGGACCAGACTAAACACAGTCGTTATCAGGGTGTTGTTTTTCGGCTCCAGCCTCGAGACCGCCACTGGCACCAAAGGGCTATCCGCATGAAGTGATGGTGCTTTTTACTTTAGTGCGAACAATTCAATTCAATTTTATTTATATAGCGCCAAATCACAACATAAGTCGCCTCAAGGCGCTTCATAGATACAGAGAAAAACCCAACAATCATATGACCCCCTATGAGCAGCACTTTGGCAACAGTGGGAAGGAAAAACTCCCTTTAAACAGGAAGAAACCTCTGGCAGAACCAGGCTCAGGGAGGGGCGGGGCCATCTGCTGCGACCAGTTGGGGTGAGAGAAGGAGACAGGACAAAGACATGCTGTGGAAGAGAGACAGAGGTTAATAACAGATATGATTCAATGCAGAGAGGTCTGTTAACACATACTGAGTAAGAAAGGTGACTGGAAAGGAAAAACTCAATGCATCATGGGAATCCCCCGGCAGCCTACACCTATTGCAGCATAACTAAGGGAGGATTCAGGGTCACCTGGTCCAGCCCTAACTATATGCTTTAGCAAAAAGGAAAGTTTGAAGCCTAATCTTGAAAGTAGAGATAGTGTCTGTCTCCTGAATCCAAACTGGAAGCTGGTTCCACAGAAGAGGGGCCTGAAAACTGAAGGCTCTGCCTCCCATTCTACTTTTAAATACTCTAGGAACAACAAGTAGGACTGCAGAGCGAGAGCGAAGTGCTCTAATAGGGTGATATGGTACTACAAGGTCATTAAGATAAGATGGGGCCTGATTATTTAAGACCTTGTATGTGAGGAGCAGGATTTTGAATTCAATTCTGGATTTAACAGGAAGCCAATGAAGGGAAGCCAAAACAGGAGAAATATGCTCTCTCTTTCTAGTCCCTGTCAGGACTCTTGCTGCAGCATTTTGGATTAGCTGAAGGCTTTTCAGCGAGTTTTTAGGACTTCCTGATAATAATGAATTACAGTCGTGCAGCCTGGAAGTAATAAATGCATGAACTAGTTCTTCAGCGTCACTCTGAGACAGGATATTTCTAACTTTAGAGATGTTGCGCAAATGGAAGAACGCAGTCTTACATATTTGTTTAATATGTGCGTTGAAGGACATGTCCTGGTCAAAAATGACTCCAAGGTTCCTCACAGTGTTACTGGAGGCCAAGGTAATGCCATCCAGAGTAAGAATCTGCTTAGATACCATATTTCTAAGATTTTCAGGGCCGAGTACAATAACCTCAGTTTGATCTGAATTAAGAAGCAGAAAGTTAGCGGCCATCCAGGTCTTTATGTCTTTAAGACATTCCTGCAGTTTAACTAATTGGTGTGTGCTATCTGGCTTCATGGATAGATAGAGCTTGGTGTCATCTGCATAGCAGTGTAAATGTATGCTATGTCTTCTGATGATGCTGCCTAAGGGAAGCATGTATAATGTAAACAGAATTGGTCCTAGCACTGAACCCTGTGGAACTCCATAATTAACCTCAGTGTGTGAAGAGGACTCTCCATTTACATGCACAAACTGGAGTCTATTAGATAGATATGATACAAACCACTGCAGCACAGTACCTGTAATACCTACAGCATGCTCTAATCGCTCTAATAGGATATTATGGTCGACAGTATCGAACGCTGCACTAAGGTCTAGCAGGACAAGCACAGAGATGAGTCCACTGTCAGAGGCCATAAGAAGATCATTTGTAACCTTCACTAAAGCTGTTTCTGTGCTGTGATGAGCTCTGAAACCTGACTGAAACTCTTCAAATAAGCCATTCCTCTGCAGATGATCTGTTAGCTGTTTGACAACTACTCTTTCAAGGATGTTTGATATGAAAGGAAGGTTGGAGATTGGCCTATAATTAGCTAAGACTGCTGGGTCTAGAGATGGCTTTTTGAGAACAGCTCATATGAATTTCAAAGCAGTTCTACAGTCCAACACTGGTCTCTCAATCTCCCGTTGGAGAGCCGCGAGCTTCTCCATACTTGCGTTCTGTGATGTTGTCATTTCTTGTGCTCAAGGAGCCGATTTCTGAGAACTCACGGCAGTGTGCCTCCCCGAGATGTCATCCAATTTGCGCCCAGAGATCTTATTCCGAGCGAGCCCCTCCGAGATGTCATCCAGTCTGCAGTCAGAGATCTTATTCTGAGTATTCACAGCAGCCGTAGCCTCTCCAAGATCTTATCCGTGCTGACTCAATGAGCCCATTTTGAGAAACTCACGCCTCTTCCCAATGTTCCAATCCCAGCGGGCAGCCTTGTGGGGGTTTGAACAGCCGGTTCTGCTTTCTTAATTCTTCGATAAGTCAGGGCCAAGCCAGCTCCAATCAGAACCCTGTTACCATGGTTCCGAATAGGTAGATATCTTCAGCACTCAGGCTCACCCGAGCCCAAACTTCTCGTTGAGAAAGGGGTGTCAATTGCATTTAGGGACCAGTTGATCCAATCCATAATTCCTCTTTTAGGTTTTAGAGAACAGACTGTGAGAGAGTGTGCCAGGGAAAAGTAACAACAAAAGGATAACAAAAAAGGATGTTGCTCATTTTAAGTCAATGAAAATAAATTATACAGTCATGTGAACTAACATACAAAGTCTGTGCCACCACAGCACCGCAAATAAAACTAATGTGTTGACCAAATTGTACATTACACAGATCTGCTGTGTGTGGTCTTATTTTTACTGAGTTCAGTCATAATGAAGATCATCAGGTTGACTCTGCTGGTCCTGATGCCGACAGTATAGTGATGTGTCGGTCACGAACGAAACGGCTCTTAGAGCCGGTCTTTGACGTGAACGACGCGAGCCGGCTCCTTATTGCAAGCCGTGGGTTTTTTTTTCCTTCTCTCACCCTCTCTCTCTTTCTCTCTCTCGCACTTTTTTTCTGCTTCACTCAGCACGCGAGCCTTGTGCCTTGCGCTGTGCAGAGGGGGGCGGTAGTTACACTCGCAGTAGCACAGGAACAGAGGGATGATCTGATATCGTGGTGTTCAACAGTTACAGTAACTTTGATTATTTTTACTGTATATATTCTTATACTCTGCTTTAATCAGTGTGTGCCTTACTTGGATAAAACAAAATTCTCCATGAGCCTGTGCATATTTTCATTGCTGCTTTACTTCTGAACTCTGTTTACATAATGCATAGTGTTATTTAAAACAAATTCTACTATAATTTGATTCATTTTCCTATTCAAGAATTAGAACAGACAGAGTCGGCCCTCCCTGAGTCTCTTCATAGGCTTTTCTGTATGTCAGTGTCTCTTTATCTATTTGTATGTGCTCTGTCTGGTGTGAGTGTTTAAAAGGGAGCACTAAAACCTTTGCATATCTAGAATATTCTCGTTCAGAAAGGCTAAACTTTTCATAGCCAAAGTTTTGCATTTGTGTTATGAATAACTTTCAGAAAATAATAATCATTCTTGTAGTTTATTTCTGTACATCTTGTGCATACACCGAGTGCCTCTCAACTTTTATTCACTCTCATTTTCATTCATGTTCATTCATTAAAAAATAAAATATCAAGACAAGTGGAAAAATTAAATACATGTTCAGTTATTGTGTTTATGGCATAGGTGTCAAACTCTGGCCCGCAGCCTAATCACATTTGGCCCGCGAAGCCATACCAAATGACTATCAGAGCTGGCCTACTGGTATTATACAGCTAATATATATATTGTTTAGTATTAAGCTTTGCTGTTCCATATTCAGTTTTTCAGCCAAACTTATTTTAGTCCATAAGAAAAGATTCATTCTTATATCTGGAGGAAGATTTTTTTTTCAATAAATATTGACTTTGTTCCAGTTTTGAATTTTGGCCCACTGTGTATTTGAGTTTGACACCCCTGGTTTATGGTGTTGATTCTTATGTCATGTAGAAACACTTTCAGCTCAGAAATGGTGGCTGCTGGTCATAGACTCAGACGACGGACTTGAAGGTCTGGAATCTGATGTGTCCCCTTTCCCTGGAACCTGTCAGGATAAACACATCAATCAATAAACTCATGTGAGCTTTTCTGTAACACAAATCACCGATCAGCAGCAGCTGAAGCAAACTGTGGTTTTTGGATTACATTTGGGTAAAATGTACCTGTTCAGAGGTGTGTGAAGGTTTTCGAGAACTATTTCTGAAATATAACAGGAAGTCAACATTTAAAAAATGCTTGACATACACAACTGTGATATAAAATTAATTTCTTAGACATCTTACATGGAACTCTCAGACTGTTCGTTCTTGGTAAGATGTTCTTTGTCTGAACTCTTCTGATGTTTCCCCTTCCTATGGAACCTGTCAGGATAAACACATAAATCAATCCCACTGTGAAGTTGCAGTAGAGGGCTTAATACATTCCAGTGATCCCAGAAGCTATGCTTTTGGGTGCAATTTCCCCCTGGGTAGGGGGGATCTTC
Source organism: Copadichromis virginalis (assembly GCF_057382275.1). Classification (NCBI taxonomy): domain Eukaryota; kingdom Metazoa; phylum Chordata; class Actinopteri; order Cichliformes; family Cichlidae; genus Copadichromis; species Copadichromis virginalis. The sequence continues at coordinate 3,446,335 of NC_140623.1, read as the reverse complement.
AATATGATCTTTAAGGTGACGCAATATAGACTCAAAATTATTTGTACTATTTGCAGTTTGAACAGCTGTCGCAAAACAGTTATCAAACTCTACAAAGTACTGAAATAGTTCAGCTGATGCCAGGCAGAGAATTAAAAAAACCTCAACATAAGGTTAATTTATTCTATATATTCATACTTTTTTTTTTTTAAATCACTGTGTGTCTTTTCTCCACTCCAAACCAGTTGAGGTCTGGCCTGGTATTACTTGCATGTTAAAAGGGCGTTTTTCTTTCGCACTGTTGACAAGTGCTTGCTCATAGGAGGTCGTGTGAATGTTGGGGTTTCTTTCTAACGTTGTAGGGTTATTACCTTACAATATAAAGCACATTAGGGCGATTGTTGTTGTGACTTGGCAATATATGAATAAAACTGATTTGAATTGAATGATATACAAATTGTTTTGGTAAACTTTACCATTTTTAAAAACAACAGTATAGAAATAATGAGTTAAATTACAAATTTGAAGCGGCAGTATTTTCTTTTTTGTCCACTTGGACAATTATTGTCTGCTTTTGAGCCGAGAAAACAATTTAACCAATTTGAAGAAAATGTGTAGCAACAGTTGAAACACTGCAATCTCACCTGATGAGAAACGCAACAGCAAGAATCAATCCCAGGGTGCTCAGCCCAAACAGGACGCCCAGAGCAATGACCAGCGCCTGATTGGAGGTGGACCCTTGAGGGTCCACCATCTCAACATCAAAATGAAGCTCCTCCCCAAACAACTGAGACAGCTCTGCATTCACAGCATTTGATTGGCTCTGCAGTTTCCTGGTGGATCAGACAGCAAGAGGTCAAAAGAAATCTGTCACATGACCTTTTTACACAGTTCACCAAGGTGATCTTTCCCTGATTATATCTAAATATAGAAGTTAATTTTTATGAGACCAGGTTTAGATTTCAAACTGGTCAAAATGGTAGGTGCCTCTGGAAAATTACTCAAAATCAACATTACTCAGACTAATGAATTTCAGGCAAGTTTGCTAAAAACCAAAGCAAAACAATACTGAGTGTCTAACAGATGGGCCTGATGTAGAACACATTAGAAGTCAGTCTCTTACTTTATGACTGCTTCAGAGGAAACAACCTCCCCTCCATCTACAGCAAAGAAACGGACCAAAGTCCTCACAGAAACTCTCAGGTTTCGGGTGCCAGTGGATCCATCGTTAGCGCTGAACACCTGAACGATGTTCACAGTCCAGCCCAGAACTTTGCCCAAAGACCTGGGAGACACAAAAATCTATTAGAAGTAACAGAAGTGGATTATAGAAAGCAATCTTTAACACCAGCTAAACCTGTCTTACGTCGATAAATCTTCAACTTTCTTCTCCACAATGTTAGCAGGCTGATTAAGTGAGATGGTCACAACGTTGGAGCTGCTTGCACTTGCCTGAACCATCACCTGGGGGCAGAAGAGAGATTAATTTAACTTGGAATTTAACTTCTTATTAACCTGTTTTATTGAACAAAATAAACAAGAAGATGAATTAAAAGGAAATACTTTGTATTTATGCATATGAAAATCAGCTATCAGTTCTTTTTTGTGTAATTATTATTAATAAAGACTTTTGCCTTTATTCGTTGGAGCAGAGTGGACAGGAAAGCGGGGGGGTCTTAAACACTCACCTCCACTACAGCGGTAGCATGAAGATCGTGGGGATCAGTGGCCTTCACCTCCATTTTAGCTGTCTGTCCAGCCAGTTCTGTTGCTGAGATCACATAGACCAGACCTGAGGATGGGTTAATGTCAAAATAAGGACTTTCTGCTGTCAAACTGTAGACCAGCTGCCCCACATCTCCAACATCAGGATCTGAAGCCTGGAGGTAGAGAGCAAAAAAAGCACTTAAAACCTTTATGAACTAATGTAGTCGATTGTAGTTGATACTAATTTGTGAGCTACTGGATTAAACCAAAAGTCTAAAACTAAGTTATCCAAACTAGCTGCACATCAGTGAGTGACAGCAGTATAATGCTGCTTAATCATTTATGCTTCAGTTTTAACAATGTAATTTATTTAAATTTGTAATAATTGTCATTCTTTTGCAAATTGTTCTTTTTATATTCTAAGCACAGTTAGCCAATAATATTGCTGTATTTTCATTTAATACACAATAAAAGCTTAATACTCGTTCCACTTAGGAGAAACAGCTTTTAGTTTTACATTTTTAAGCATAAATCTTCATCTTTGACGTATCTTTTTAACTTCACTAGATGTTTCTTGTCGCTGTGTTTACTGGCAGTGCACACGTCACACTGACTGATTTAGTGTTTTCATTGGTGATTACTCAGCCAGGACACTTGACATACTGGAAGATGTAGGAAGTGTTGCTGTGAATGCTTTTCTCTGATTCCTGGTGATGTGGTGTGTTTCATTGCTGCTCACAGACACATTAACCATGAACAGATTACTGAGTGGATTTCAGTTCAAAGTACATTGCATGATAGCAGATGCCTTTTATGTAAACATAAAATCAAAGGAGGCAAACATTCGCAGAACCATTATATTATTTCCAGACAGATGGAAACTGAAAAAGTTGGGTGTGTTTACCTTCACTTGGATGACGGGAGTTTTATAGGGGGCGATGCTGAATACAGAGGCACTATAAACCTCTGGGGGAAACTGTGGTGACTCGTTCACATCCTTCACCTGAACTCTAACCTGAGACAGAAAGAAACATTGAAGAGAATTTCTGTGCAATGCTTAAAGCATTTCAATGTCACATTCCTCTAGTTTGTAAAATGATTAGACGGCAATGAGAGTCTTTGGCTATCTTAATGCTTGGGTAACCTTGCCTAGAGCTTAAAAACAAGGCGATAAGTAAAGCATGATTTGAATGACTGTAGGTATTTGACCTTACAATTGCATTATGGACTACTTTAATATCTGTGTACATAATGCCATACCCACTGGGACTGTACTTTGTTTCTCTAACAATAAACTGTGGATCACTCATAATATCAAGGCTGCCCTTAAGCAGAAAAGGAGAATCAAGTCCACGCTCAAGTGAGGAATCAAGGAAGAAATGAAGGTTGTCTCAGTGTTTGAAACTTGGGCCATTTTTAATGATAATCATCCACCGTTTGAACAGTACATATTTGACAAATATACTGTCTGATGTTCTTCAAGTTAAGCTTTTATAATCCAAAAGGTTTTTAAGTAAAACCTTCAGTGGTTTCGACTTTTAAAAATCTCTGGTTCATCTTTACTTAAACTCTTTCAGATTAAATTAAAAATCTGGCTTTCTTTTCACTGACTTTTAATTGTCCCTGTGCAGTGTCGTTTGGTCCTTACCTGCCATGCAGAGAGAACCTCAAACTTATGGGAGCCAAAAACAACATCCGACCTCCAAGACCGGAGCTGAACATGTGTCTGCTGCCTTCACTGGTGGAGAGCAGCAAGGTACGGTTATCTGTTCCTGCTCCAAATCGTTTTGTGTCAGCAGTAAAAGAAACCTCAACAGAAAACCTTCAGTACCTGCAGAGGCTTGGTGTTGGTGGTAATATTTGTTTGTGTCCATCTCAGGGTAAAGATGAGGTGTACGATCGAATGCTGCTGGATTATTTCCTGTCCTACCATAAGTTCATTCACTTGCTGTGTCGCGTTGCCATCAACTGTGAGAAATTCACAGATACACTTGTCAAGCTAAGTACGTGTTTGTATTTCCACTGTTATCATTATAGCATACTGATCAAACCGTAAATTGTCTGCAAGCACACATGAATTTGCACAGAAACATAGATGTTTCCATGTTAATGCTCTGCCTCCCTCTCAGGTGTGTTGATAGCGTATGAAGGACTTCCCCTCCATCTTGCGCTTTTCCCCAAACTGTGGACAGAGCTCTGTCAGTCACAGGTACAGCTGCGTTCCTCTGATTTCACTCATTTCAACCATTTTTAAGGTCAGGCCTTGTTAATAGACTCGGGCTCTTTGGATATGGACAGCAGCACAATGGTAAATCCTTCTCATCTCGCTCTTCTTTCAGTCTGTTATGGCTAAAACGTGTGTGAAGCTGCTCTGTGAAGACCCAGCCTTCAGCGAGTACATTAAATGTATCCTAATGGACGAGAGGACCTTTCTGAACAACAACGTGGCCTACACCTTCCTTAACTGCTTTTTGCACAAGGTATAAAAAGTTTCAGCTTTTCTTGTAGGAATCCTAAATAGTCACTACATTTGATCAAGGTTGTACCCAGTTTGTACTGATTGTCCAAATGATGTTGCATTTTAATTTGTAATTTGTGTATGTGTAGGTCCAGGTTTTGTCTGGTCCCAGCTGCTCCAACCTCATTGGTGTTTTGGTGACAAACCTGCTGAGTGAACGGAGCAGTCTGCAGCCTGAACTGGCAGCTCATCGCCTGGAGCTTAACAAGACCAGCAGCCTGCTCAATGCTGTATGCATGCATGCACACACTCATAGAACAGTCCTCCTGATACATGGTGCCACTGTTTTCTCATTGTTTGATCTCTCTTCTCTTTGTCAGGACCTGAGGGCATTGATGTTGCTGTTGTCTGTGCAGCCTTCTCAGGCCATTGACCCAGCTTTCCTCCCAGCCCTGCAAGAGCTTCTGAGCTGCTGTCGTGCTTGTCTCCAGCAACGCAGCACTCTAGAGCTGGAGGCCAAAGACCACAAATGCAAAGGTATAACATGCCATTCAATCACTAAACCAAAACACAACCTCAATTTGAGCACATTTCTTTGGGTTGACCATTTAGGCAGAATAATCTGGAGTATGACTCAACAAAGTAGACTTTGTGAAAAATTTAAAGTCAGTGCTGTAAATGATGTAGAATAGTGGCTCCTTTCAGTAACAGTCTGTTTGTTGTCAGCTGAGGATGAAGGGGCGACCCCGGTGAAGCGGCGGAGGGTGAGCGGTGATGACGACAGAGCCGGAGATGGAGGAGCCCAGCTCTACGCCGCCTCCACCTCCTCTTCAACTCTTCCGCCCTGCAGTGATCCAAAGCCTGACCAACAGGAGGCGCTAACACCCACAAGCACCTCAGACACGGAAACACGAGATTCCTCATCACTGATCGACCCAGGCACTGAGCAGGATCCGCCCTCTCCTGACCCCATGCCCACCTCCTCTAGAAATCTGGACTCCTCTCCCAAAGAGGAAAAGATGGAGGGCTCTTCGTCGTCATCCTCCTCGTTTTCCTCCTCCTCCTCCTCCCTGCTGCAGGAGACGGGAGAGGGGTTTGTCCAGGGGGAGGAGCCTGAGCTGCAGCAACATGTGGTGCCACGCGAGGAGAACGACGAGGTGGGAGATCAACGGGAGGGGAGAAGGGATGAGGCCGTGTCTACCTGCTCAGAGGAGGTGAAGGAAGAGAAGGAGATGAGCTCTAAGACCAGCAGCAGCCCGGCCCCACCCCTTTCAGAGGATGCTGCTTTCCCATCAGGGCTGGTGGGGGAGGGTCCAGATGGCTGTGGCAGCCACTCCTCCTCCTCCTCACAGATGTTCCAGAGCGTTGGCCCCCCACCTGACACGCTGGACATGCTGTACAGGACGGTGGAAGCCACCATTGCCATTGTTACCAAACTTTCTATTAAAGGCCAGCCCTCTTCATGACATCATCAACTGACCACCGCCATATCTTGAATTCCCTCCCCCCCTTTTCTCTCTGCTATGGACGTCTGACTTCAGCTCAGAGGAAACAAACTTTCTCCTGTTCATTATGTTTCTTCTTCTTCTGCTGGTTTTGTGCTGCTGTTTGTTGCCTTCTGCCGATGTTCAGTCGGACGCTTTCTCCAGCTTCAGCGGCTCCCGCCGCTCTTTTCGCATTATAAGATTGCGACTCCACGCAGAGCCAACATCTCCTTTGAGAAATAAAGAAGAAAAGCAGAAAAAGTAGTACAGACTACAGCACATTTTTTTTAAAGGGTGGGTGGGTGAGTGGGCTTGGTGGGTTTTTTTTTTTTTTGGTTTTTTTTCTTGGTGTGTTTTATACTGATTTTATTTGAGCTTTGCTGTAAAGGGGAAAGGTTTACAGAACTTTTGTCTCCTCTGTATGTAATTTAATTTTATTGCATTTTTACTGTGTATAAAAACAAACAAACAAAAAAAAACAAAAAAAAAAGGTTGTCCTCTGTGCCAGTTTTGTACTTTATGAACAAGGCAAGAAAAGTTGCCTTGAGTTTTTCTGTGGTTTAATTATCCAGAAACTAAGTTTACCTGTAAATGAAGAGAACCACAAGAAACTTGATTCTGTAAAGAATCCTCTCTAGTCATTGCCTGAAGGTGTATATGAAAACCATAAATATATATAAATATATAGATATATATATATATATAAAATATCTTTATATATATATATATATAAAAGCGGTGCTTTATTTGACTGTGGTTGAAATAAAGCCCCCCTGTTGGACCAGCTGGAGCTTTTATTTTCTTTACTGAAGTACATTCCAATTTGTTTCGTTGTTTTTTGTTTTTTTGTTTTTTGGCTTCTGCTGTGTTCTGGTTTTCCTCCTTTTATTTTATTAGAGATTAACTTAATAAAGACAGTTTTAATATGAAAAATTATGAACTAAAATTCTTCTCGAGCTGTGAGGTTTGATTTCTTGCCTTTGTTTGCTTTGCATCATATCCAAAATAAATGTAGCTCGTCAATTTCTTCAGGCTGTGCTCAGAATCTAGGCCTATGGCAAGCTCAACTGTGTGTTTATTATGCACGTACAGTAGTGGGGGTTAGGTTTGGGTTTGTTTTCTTCATAATTATTGTGATTTTGAAAAATTCACAATAATGTAGAAAACGGCAACCAAGCCACCAAAAAAATTGTGACCGCTTTCTTTAATGGCAAGTTGGGTTTGAGTCTGGCACCGTAACTGTACAAAGCCTTCAAAAAAAGAATTATTTATTCACATCAATACTTCGTTATTAAAGAATCACTGTGTCAATAGTGTACATTGTTAACATAGTTTAGGAGTTAACACATTTGTCTTGCACATAAAAGATAAAAAAAAATGAAATTCAGCGGCTATTGCTAGTGTACTCATGCTGGTCCCAAATCCAGATTTAAAGGATGGTTGTGCCAAACTAAACATGCAGATCCATCTGCTGGGATCCTTTGAGAACCAAGGAAACAGCCAAAAGTACCTTTGTATGTAGTTATCTTGACTCCTAAAACTCAGAAAAGGCTTTTTTGTTTGTTTTGTTAAACTAACACTGTAGATGGTAGATGGTCTGATGACGAAGGATTTCTGCATTTGTTCTGAAAGGGGGAAAAGCTGGTAATCTTAGCTCACGACTAATCTGTTTTAAGAGAAAAAGTTTTGTTGATCTTTTCCTGAACTTCTCATCTAAAAGTATAATAAACTAAACATCTGCTTATAAGCAACTGTAGACTGATGTAGGGAAACTCGAAATGGATTTGGGATGGAAAACGGAACAAAAAACTTCATGTTAATATTCATTAAAGGGAAGTCACACAGGTGTATCTGTGTATTTCTTTCAAGTGATGTCGGCAGATTGTTGCTAACTGGCAAAAATGTTTAAATGTTTCCATCACCAATTTGACTTAATGACAATTTCACATATTGAACTGGAGAGTTTAACTGCTAAAACACTAAACCCTTCTGTACATTTTTTGTGTATGAAATGAACCAATTTATTAAACTTTATTGCTAAAGAAACTGACTCAAAAGTTGAGAGGAAGAAGGGCGAAGCATAGAAAAGTAATTTCAGATCAAATTTAAGCAACCGCACTCAAACATTCACGGTGAGGGGTAAAAGTACCCAGGCCCAACAGATTCTTTTGCCATATTCATGAGCTTTTTGGACATCTTTATGCGTATTTTCTCTGCTTTGGGTTATATTACACAAATTGCTGCAGTCATCACAGTATAACACTACTACTACAGGTGTGGCCAAATGTTTTGAGAATGACAAAAATATTAGTTTTCACCAATTTTGCAACTTCAGTCTTTTTAGATCTTTGTGTCAGTTGTTTCTGTGATGTACTGAGGTATAATTACAAGCACGTGATAGGTTTCAAAGGCTTTTATTGACGATTACATCACATTTATGCAAAGAGTCAATACGTGCAGTGTTGACCTCTCCAATTCGCCCTGGCATGCTCCTTCGTGTTTCTTTGCAGGTAACCATGGTTAACAGGAACAACAAGGATCTTAGGCGTCACCCTTTTAACACATCTAATCTGCTATTCTAACTCAATCAGCTGACATAATGATCTCCAGCCTTGTGCTCATCAACATTCGAGATAACGAGAAGATTATTGAAATGATCTCAACGGGTCCTTTTATGGCAGCAATGAAATGCAGTGGAAATGGGTTTTTTCATGTCAAAGAAGGACTTTGCAATCCATCTGATCACTCTTCATAACATTCTGGAGTATCTGCAAATTGCTATAATCAAAACTGAAGCAGCAAACTTTGGAAAAACCAATATATGTGTCAATCTCAAAACATTTGGCCATGACTGTACACCACTATGGATTCACAGTGGTTTATGCTTTTTGTAACTGGACACAATGATATCTCTAAAGTTTAAATGATTTGGTGTTGTACTGTGATGATCAAATGTTTGCTTCATTTTTTTTCGCAGCGCAATTTTGATTGGGTGGCCAGGAGAGTTGTATTCATTGAGATAAAGCTTTTCATGAATTAATACTTACCAATAAATAATTAGTTGACGCATTTTACAATGAAGACAGCATTTTTTATCCAAGTTTCTGAATGAAGAGTTACATCAAGGATGAGCCAGTTATTTAGGAGCTTCTTAATGTAATGCAGTAACATCCCAGTTTAATCCAGGGACAGGTTTTATTAACACCCTAACAGATGTTTGAGAGATATCTTTATCATTCTATGTATAAATGCGCCCCTAAATCTTTGCTAATCATTTACATAGTTTAGTTATTTTACTAATGTCTAAATAAAGAGAATTATAGTAAATTAAGTCATTAATGCATTTTTTACAGTACAAATAATTATTAATCCATACATGCTTTATTTTGATGAGCTCAACTCCTGGTCCTCCACAGCATTTACTTAAGCATAACTGGCATCTAGAAAGAAAAAAGAGAACAAACTCTTATCTCATATTAATTTGTTTCTCCTCACATTGTCCCACAGATGCTCCAAAGCTTCCCCACACACAGAGCAGTTCAGTGACTCTTTAGCAATACTAACAAAGCAGCTAATTATACCAGGTACAAGGAGAATGAAGACTTCAGCAGAAGCATCATGAGGAAACTTCACTGACTTCACACTTGACATAGTGGGAGTTATTATTGCAAAGCCCACAACATAAGAGGACATCTGACTGCTATGGCTAGTTAGTTTGACACTTTCTATCTAAACTGAAACTTTCACAATGTAAGAACAGGGATTTCTACCTGGCAACTAATCAACCAATCAATCAAAGCTTTATTCGCCACATGCAGGTTGCCCTGCAGTGAAATGGGACCCCCCCACACACACACACACACCTTACGCACACAACACAGACATCACATGGGGATACAGGTCGGAGATCGGTAGCATTACAGAAAAACACTGAAATATACACTACAATGGGAAAGTACAAGAGGAAAAAAAGAGACCTCTTCTCATGCTGTGCTTCCATGGTAGGACAGCATGAGAACAGGAAACAAAAAAACTCCTCTGCACAAAAAGCACATAAATGTCCACAGCACAACATTGTGAAAGACATGACAAGCCACAGGATTGGGTGGGGGGTGAGGAGTAATCCGAAGCGAGCAGAGCAGCCGCCCTACACAGCGCTACCATTCCAGCGCGGCACACAGACCCGCCGTGTTCCCCCGCAGGAAACAAGCATCGAAGGCGTTTGGAAAGGGAGGGGGATGGGGATGAGTGTGTGCTTATCAGTGTAAGTGTATGTGTGTGCGTGTCCATAGTTCAGCTGAGACAGTGTCCTTCGCCCTGCCAGGCTAAGTAAACAGTCTACCAGCCAACCCAGGTGGCCTAGCATGGAATGGGAAGGACCAGACTAAACACAGTCGTTATCAGGGTGTTGTTTTTCGGCTCCAGCCTCGAGACCGCCACTGGCACCAAAGGGCTATCCGCATGAAGTGATGGTGCTTTTTACTTTAGTGCGAACAATTCAATTCAATTTTATTTATATAGCGCCAAATCACAACATAAGTCGCCTCAAGGCGCTTCATAGATACAGAGAAAAACCCAACAATCATATGACCCCCTATGAGCAGCACTTTGGCAACAGTGGGAAGGAAAAACTCCCTTTAAACAGGAAGAAACCTCTGGCAGAACCAGGCTCAGGGAGGGGCGGGGCCATCTGCTGCGACCAGTTGGGGTGAGAGAAGGAGACAGGACAAAGACATGCTGTGGAAGAGAGACAGAGGTTAATAACAGATATGATTCAATGCAGAGAGGTCTGTTAACACATACTGAGTAAGAAAGGTGACTGGAAAGGAAAAACTCAATGCATCATGGGAATCCCCCGGCAGCCTACACCTATTGCAGCATAACTAAGGGAGGATTCAGGGTCACCTGGTCCAGCCCTAACTATATGCTTTAGCAAAAAGGAAAGTTTGAAGCCTAATCTTGAAAGTAGAGATAGTGTCTGTCTCCTGAATCCAAACTGGAAGCTGGTTCCACAGAAGAGGGGCCTGAAAACTGAAGGCTCTGCCTCCCATTCTACTTTTAAATACTCTAGGAACAACAAGTAGGACTGCAGAGCGAGAGCGAAGTGCTCTAATAGGGTGATATGGTACTACAAGGTCATTAAGATAAGATGGGGCCTGATTATTTAAGACCTTGTATGTGAGGAGCAGGATTTTGAATTCAATTCTGGATTTAACAGGAAGCCAATGAAGGGAAGCCAAAACAGGAGAAATATGCTCTCTCTTTCTAGTCCCTGTCAGGACTCTTGCTGCAGCATTTTGGATTAGCTGAAGGCTTTTCAGCGAGTTTTTAGGACTTCCTGATAATAATGAATTACAGTCGTGCAGCCTGGAAGTAATAAATGCATGAACTAGTTCTTCAGCGTCACTCTGAGACAGGATATTTCTAACTTTAGAGATGTTGCGCAAATGGAAGAACGCAGTCTTACATATTTGTTTAATATGTGCGTTGAAGGACATGTCCTGGTCAAAAATGACTCCAAGGTTCCTCACAGTGTTACTGGAGGCCAAGGTAATGCCATCCAGAGTAAGAATCTGCTTAGATACCATATTTCTAAGATTTTCAGGGCCGAGTACAATAACCTCAGTTTGATCTGAATTAAGAAGCAGAAAGTTAGCGGCCATCCAGGTCTTTATGTCTTTAAGACATTCCTGCAGTTTAACTAATTGGTGTGTGCTATCTGGCTTCATGGATAGATAGAGCTTGGTGTCATCTGCATAGCAGTGTAAATGTATGCTATGTCTTCTGATGATGCTGCCTAAGGGAAGCATGTATAATGTAAACAGAATTGGTCCTAGCACTGAACCCTGTGGAACTCCATAATTAACCTCAGTGTGTGAAGAGGACTCTCCATTTACATGCACAAACTGGAGTCTATTAGATAGATATGATACAAACCACTGCAGCACAGTACCTGTAATACCTACAGCATGCTCTAATCGCTCTAATAGGATATTATGGTCGACAGTATCGAACGCTGCACTAAGGTCTAGCAGGACAAGCACAGAGATGAGTCCACTGTCAGAGGCCATAAGAAGATCATTTGTAACCTTCACTAAAGCTGTTTCTGTGCTGTGATGAGCTCTGAAACCTGACTGAAACTCTTCAAATAAGCCATTCCTCTGCAGATGATCTGTTAGCTGTTTGACAACTACTCTTTCAAGGATGTTTGATATGAAAGGAAGGTTGGAGATTGGCCTATAATTAGCTAAGACTGCTGGGTCTAGAGATGGCTTTTTGAGAACAGCTCATATGAATTTCAAAGCAGTTCTACAGTCCAACACTGGTCTCTCAATCTCCCGTTGGAGAGCCGCGAGCTTCTCCATACTTGCGTTCTGTGATGTTGTCATTTCTTGTGCTCAAGGAGCCGATTTCTGAGAACTCACGGCAGTGTGCCTCCCCGAGATGTCATCCAATTTGCGCCCAGAGATCTTATTCCGAGCGAGCCCCTCCGAGATGTCATCCAGTCTGCAGTCAGAGATCTTATTCTGAGTATTCACAGCAGCCGTAGCCTCTCCAAGATCTTATCCGTGCTGACTCAATGAGCCCATTTTGAGAAACTCACGCCTCTTCCCAATGTTCCAATCCCAGCGGGCAGCCTTGTGGGGGTTTGAACAGCCGGTTCTGCTTTCTTAATTCTTCGATAAGTCAGGGCCAAGCCAGCTCCAATCAGAACCCTGTTACCATGGTTCCGAATAGGTAGATATCTTCAGCACTCAGGCTCACCCGAGCCCAAACTTCTCGTTGAGAAAGGGGTGTCAATTGCATTTAGGGACCAGTTGATCCAATCCATAATTCCTCTTTTAGGTTTTAGAGAACAGACTGTGAGAGAGTGTGCCAGGGAAAAGTAACAACAAAAGGATAACAAAAAAGGATGTTGCTCATTTTAAGTCAATGAAAATAAATTATACAGTCATGTGAACTAACATACAAAGTCTGTGCCACCACAGCACCGCAAATAAAACTAATGTGTTGACCAAATTGTACATTACACAGATCTGCTGTGTGTGGTCTTATTTTTACTGAGTTCAGTCATAATGAAGATCATCAGGTTGACTCTGCTGGTCCTGATGCCGACAGTATAGTGATGTGTCGGTCACGAACGAAACGGCTCTTAGAGCCGGTCTTTGATGTGAACGACGCGAGCCGGCTCCTTATTGCAAGCCGTGGGGTTTTTTTTCCTTCTCTCACCCTCTCTCTCTTTCTCTCTCTCGCACTTTTTTTCTGCTTCACTCAGCACGCGAGCCTTGTGCCTTGCGCTGTGCAGAGGGGGGCGGTAGTTACACTCGCAGTAGCACAGGAACAGAGGGATGATCTGATATCGTGGTGTTCAACAGTTACAGTAACTTTGATTATTTTTACTGTATATATTCTTATACTCTGCTTTAATCAGTGTGTGCCTTACTTGGATAAAACAAAATTCTCCATGAGCCTGTGCATATTTTCATTGCTGCTTTACTTCTGAACTCTGTTTACATAATGCATAGTATTATTTAAAACAAATTCTACTATAATTTGATTCATTTTCCTATTCAAGAATTAGAACAGACAGAGTCGGCCCTCCCTGAGTCTCTTCATAGGCTTTTCTGTATGTCAGTGTCTCTTTATCTATTTGTATGTGCTCTGTCTGGTGTGAGTGTTTAAAAGGGAGCACTAAAACCTTTGCATATCTAGAATATTCTCGTTCAGAAAGGCTAAACTTTTCATAGCCAAAGTTTTGCATTTGTGTTATGAATAACTTTCAGAAAATAATAATCATTCTTGTAGTTTATTTCTGTACATCTTGTGCATACACCGAGTGCCTCTCAACTTTTATTCACTCTCATTTTCATTCATGTTCATTCATTAAAAAATAAAATATCAAGACAAGTGGAAAAATTAAATACATGTTCAGTTATTGTGTTTATGGCATAGGTGTCAAACTCTGGCCCGCAGCCTAATCACATTTGGCCCGCGAAGCCATACCAAATGACTATCAGAGCTGGCCTACTGGTATTATACAGCTAATATATATATTGTTTAGTATTAAGCTTTGCTGTTCCATATTCAGTTTTTCAGCCAAACTTATTTTAGTCCATAAGAAAAGATTCATTCTTATATCTGGAGGAAGATTTTTTTTTCAATAAATATTGACTTTGTTCCAGTTTTGAATTTTGGCCCACTGTGTATTTGAGTTTGACACCCCTGGTTTATGGTGTTGATTCTTATGTCATGTAGAAACACTTTCAGCTCAGAAATGGTGGCTGCTGGTCATAGACTCAGACGACGGACTTGAAGGTCTGGAATCTGATGTGTCCCCTTTCCCTGGAACCTGTCAGGATAAACACATCAATCAATAAACTCATGTGAGCTTTTCTGTAACACAAATCACCGATCAGCAGCAGCTGAAGCAAACTGTGGTTTTTGGATTACATTTGGGTAAAATGTACCTGTTCAGAGGTGTGTGAAGGTTTTCGAGAACTATTTCTGAAATATAACAGGAAGTCAACATTTAAAAAATGCTTGACATACACAACTGTGATATAAAATTAATTTCTTAGACATCTTACATGGAACTCTCAGACTGTTCGTTCTTGGTAAGATGTTCTTTGTCTGAACTCTTCTGATGTTTCCCCTTCCTATGGAACCTGTCAGGATAAACACATAAATCAATCCCACTGTGAAGTTGCAGTAGAGGGCTTAATACATTCCAGTGATCCCAGAAGCTATGCTTTTGGGTGCAATTTCCCCCTGGGTAGGGGGGATCTTCAATATGATCTTTAAGGTGACGCAATATAGACTCAAAATTATTTGTACTATTTGCAGTTTGAACAGCTGTCGCAAAACAGTTATCAAACTCTACAAAGTACTGAAATAGTTCAGCTGATGCCAGGCAGAGAATTAAAAAAACCTCAACATAAGGTTAATTTATTCTATATATTCATACTTTTTTTTTTTTAAATCACTGTGTGTCTTTTCTCCACTCCAAACCAGTTGAGGTCTGGCCTGGTATTACTTGCATGTTAAAAGGGCGTTTTTCTTTCGCACTGTTGACAAGTGCTTGCTCATAGGAGGTCGTGTGAATGTTGGGGTTTCTTTCTAACGTTGTAGGGTTATTACCTTACAATATAAAGCACATTAGGGCGATTGTTGTTGTGACTTGGCAATATATGAATAAAACTGATTTGAATTGAATGATATACAAATTGTTTTGGTAAACTTTACCATTTTTAAAAACAACAGTATAGAAATAATGAGTTAAATTACAAATTTGAAGCGGCAGTATTTTCTTTTTTGTCCACTTGGACAATTATTGTCTGCTTTTGAGCCGAGAAAACAATTTAACCAATTTGAAGAAAATGTGTAGCAACAGTTGAAACACTGCAATCTCACCTGATGAGAAACGCAACAGCAAGAATCAATCCCAGGGTGCTCAGCCCAAACAGGACGCCCAGAGCAATGACCAGCGCCTGATTGGAGGTGGACCCTTGAGGGTCCACCATCTCAACATCAAAATGAAGCTCCTCCCCAAACAACTGAGACAGCTCTGCATTCACAGCATTTGATTGGCTCTGCAGTTTCCTGGTGGATCAGACAGCAAGAGGTCAAAAGAAATCTGTCACATGACCTTTTTACACAGTTCACCAAGGTGATCTTTCCCTGATTATATCTAAATATAGAAGTTAATTTTTATGAGACCAGGTTTAGATTTCAAACTGGTCAAAATGGTAGGTGCCTCTGGAAAATTACTCAAAATCAACATTACTCAGACTAATGAATTTCAGGCAAGTTTGCTAAAAACCAAAGCAAAACAATACTGAGTGTCTAACAGATGGGCCTGATGTAGAACACATTAGAAGTCAGTCTCTTACTTTATGACTGCTTCAGAGGAAACAACCTCCCCTCCATCTACAGCAAAGAAACGGACCAAAGTCCTCACAGAAACTCTCAGGTTTCGGGTGCCAGTGGATCCATCGTTAGCGCTGAACACCTGAACGATGTTCACAGTCCAGCCCAGAACTTTGCCCAAAGACCTGGGAGACACAAAAATCTATTAGAAGTAACAGAAGTGGATTATAGAAAGCAATCTTTAACACCAGCTAAACCTGTCTTACGTCGATAAATCTTCAACTTTCTTCTCCACAATGTTAGCAGGCTGATTAAGTGAGATGGTCACAACGTTGGAGCTGCTTGCACTTGCCTGAACCATCACCTGGGGGCAGAAGAGAGATTAATTTAACTTGGAATTTAACTTCTTATTAACCTGTTTTATTGAACAAAATAAACAAGAAGATGAATTAAAAGGAAATACTTTGTATTTATGCATATGAAAATCAGCTATCAGTTCTTTTTTGTGTAATTATTATTAATAAAGACTTTTGCCTTTATTCGTTGGAGCAGAGTGGACAGGAAAGCGGGGGGGTCTTAAACACTCACCTCCACTACAGCGGTAGCATGAAGATCGTGGGGATCAGTGGCCTTCACCTCCATTTTAGCTGTCTGTCCAGCCAGTTCTGTTGCTGAGATCACATAGACCAGACCTGAGGATGGGTTAATGTCAAAATAAGGACTTTCTGCTGTCAAACTGTAGACCAGCTGCCCCACATCTCCAACATCAGGATCTGAAGCCTGGAGGTAGAGAGCAAAAAAAGCACTTAAAACCTTTATGAACTAATGTAGTCGATTGTAGTTGATACTAATTTGTGAGCTACTGGATTAAACCAAAAGTCTAAAACTAAGTTATCCAAACTAGCTGCACATCAGTGAGTGACAGCAGTATAATGCTGCTTAATCATTTATGCTTCAGTTTTAACAATGTAATTTATTTAAATTTGTAATAATTGTCATTCTTTTGCAAATTGTTCTTTTTATATTCTAAGCACAGTTAGCCAATAATATTGCTGTATTTTCATTTAATACACAATAAAAGCTTAATACTCGTTCCACTTAGGAGAAACAGCTTTTAGTTTTACATTTTTAAGCATAAATCTTCATCTTTGACGTATCTTTTTAACTTCACTAGATGTTTCTTGTCGCTGTGTTTACTGGCAGTGCACACGTCACACTGACTGATTTAGTGTTTTCATTGGTGATTACTCAGCCAGGACACTTGACATACTGGAAGATGTAGGAAGTGTTGCTGTGAATGCTTTTCTCTGATTCCTGGTGATGTGGTGTGTTTCATTGCTGCTCACAGACACATTAACCATGAACAGATTACTGAGTGGATTTCAGTTCAAAGTACATTGCATGATAGCAGATGCCTTTTATGTAAACATAAAATCAAAGGAGGCAAACATTCGCAGAACCATTATATTATTTCCAGACAGATGGAAACTGAAAAAGTTGGGTGTGTTTACCTTCACTTGGATGACGGGAGTTTTATAGGGGGCGATGCTGAATACAGAGGCACTATAAACCTCTGGGGGAAACTGTGGTGACTCGTTCACATCCTTCACCTGAACTCTAACCTGAGACAGAAAGAAACATTGAAGAGAATTTCTGTGCAATGCTTAAAGCATTTCAATGTCACATTCCTCTAGTTTGTAAAATGATTAGACGGCAATGAGAGTCTTTGGCTATCTTAATGCTTGGGTAACCTTGCCTAGAGCTTAAAAACAAGGCGATAAGTAAAGCATGATTTGAATGACTGTAGGTATTTGACCTTACAATTGCATTATGGACTACTTTAATATCTGTGTACATAATGCCATACCCACTGGGACTGTACTTTGTTTCTCTAACAATAAACTGTGGATCACTCATAATATCAAGGCTGCCCTTAAGCAGAAAAGGAGAATCAAGTCCACGCTCAAGTGAGGAATCAAGGAAGAAATGAAGGTTGTAAAGAGATCGCTGAGGAGAGGGGGAGGGGAAAACACCTTCAATCTCGGGCTTTAAGAAACAGAATTTTCTGTTGCTTGTTTGGATTACGGTGAGTAAACTCAGATAAGGCAGATTCATCATCTGCCGGGTCTGCTCCCAGTGCAGCAACTACTGCCACAACCATCATCATCTTGGCATTCTAGTGACTGCCCATCCCACCTTAACTCCTTTCACACTTATCCACTACATTGCCTGTGTGCTGCCCCTGACCTCCAGTACATAGCTGAGTATATCAGCATAACTGAGTATATCTTTTCCTATTGCTTTGAACACTATCATACCCACAATCATGGCAGGAGTACAAAGATGTGGACCATCACCTCACCACATGAATTCTGGACTACCTTACCAACAGGCCTCAGTACATATAGATCGAGAATTGTGTTGGTGATGGGCTCCCCGGCAGTATAGATGACCAACAAGCAGAAGTCCTGGATCCGTTTCTTTTCACTATATGCACCGGATACTTCTACAACTCGGCTAACTGCTTTTGAGTCTCTGATGACTCAGTTGTTGGCCATGTCCCCCATGGGTATAACAAGGACTTTTGCAGGCGCCAAACATCCTCCACTTTCAGAAGAAACCATCCATGGAACGGATATTGAGATCATGGACTCATAAGTACATGGTTATTAACGACTAACACAAATGCCATCTACAGAAACAGCTGGTATCTCCTACTGAGACTTGGGTGTTTTGGAGTGCAGGTATAGCTCCTATGACTCTGTGGTGGCATCAGCCATCTCTTATGGTGTAGTCTGCTGGGGCAGCAGTAGCTCTGCTGGGGACAGAAAGAAACTAAACAGTTTGATCAAGAAGGCCAGCTCTATGCTGGGATAACCTCTTGATTCAATGGAAACAGTGAGCAACAGGAGAACAGTAGCTAAGCTACCATCCTTGTTAGAGAACACCTCCCACCTCATGCAGCACTAAGAAGCTCCTTCAGTGACAGGTTGCCGTACCCAGGAGAGATTTTGGATGCCTTTTTTTTCCAGAGTCTACTATGTCTAACAGAAATGAACATGAGGATACACACATGGTCTGTACATATCTCAATGTGCAACACTGTCCACTGCACTATGAAGCATTTAGTTTTTGCTAGACTTCTCTCTCTCTCTCCCATCAACTGTATTTTGTATCATATCTGTGTATATACATATGCACAGATATACAGAACCAAACAAAAAACAAAACTCTGCAATACAGTACTACAGTATTGTTTTGGTATAGTATTATTGTAGTTAGGTTATGCTGTATGTATTTATCCCTGCTGTGTTCACTCTGCTACTGTAATAATAAATTTCCTGACTTTGAGACTAATCTCATGTTAATAACACTACAAGTAAACTCAAAGGATTACTTTACAATTAATTAATTAAAATTTAAAATACAAGGACACGTATTTGGTCATGCTTGGATTGCCAAGGAGCTCTAGTAACACTTCATGAAAACTTTATGCTAGTCTGTTGTAGACACACCAGATCACATTTGCTGTGCCATCTTGACATACCTTCTATCTAATTCTGTTCCCTTCCTCTGTTCCTCTGCAATCAGTGAATTTTATGAAGCGCCTTGAGGCGACTTATGTTGTGATTTGGCGCTATATAAATAAAATTGAATTGAATTGAAATAGCTCATTTTTGTTAAAGTCAATACCGTCGTCATTGCTGATGTAGGTGGATTCCGTGTGTCCACAACCTCCACTTCCAAGAAGTACCATTCCTGCTGTTCTTTGTCGAGCTGTGCTTTGGTGAAGATAGCTCCACTGAGGTTTATGGAGAACAGGTCTTTGTGTGTATTCAGCGAATACGTGACATTGTAAAGGTTGCTTCCTGAGGAGGCAGTGACCTTGCCTACCAAAACCCCTGCTTCCTGGTTCTCAGGCAGGCTGAAGTTATAGGAGGAGCTCAGGAAGGCCACAGTCTCAGTCAGACTGGAAATGTGTAGATTCACCACAACACGAGCTGCAGGGAAATTATAGCACAGAATGCTCATGGGTTAAACTCCCACACAGGTGAAGCTAATTTTTTAAATGCATCGAACAGGATCTTCACATGAACAATTAATTTGTTAATTTTTAGAAACTTAACGGTCCATACAAAATTTAGGATTTCTTAGTACATACTGAAATTTCTGTCGATTTTTTTGTGTAATTCGTAGCTGAGTCGAATAATTTTCCATGCTATAGAAATAACACTGAACTGAACTGAATTGGTTAACATTGTGAAAAGATGCTTTTAAAGTCAAATCATGTTAACTTCCAATAAATCATTATTTATTAATTTATTCCTAATCCTGATCAAGCAGTGACTGGAACTGAAGACTAATAAAATATAGCATTATGTCTAAACATACGTTTTTCAAATGTGTCCAGTGTTTGAGTTATTCATAAACATTTTTACACATTTCTACATACTGCAGATGACACCTATGAGAAGATATTAACCAAGGAACCAGTTTACCCTGCCAGGGATAAGCTTATTGTGTCCCCACCCCCAGAGTGGAGGCACAATTAGCTGAGAAGGGAGCTCAAGGAAGAGCGTCTGTTTGCCCCCTTTGCTCATGGAGCCTGGCTGGGTGCAGCCTTAGAGGAGTCATGGGCCTGCCCTTCTGTAATTCCACCAATAGCACGAGGCACCATAGGGGTCAGGTGCTATGTGTGTTAGGCAGCAGTCAAGGGTGGTCCAATCCACCCTTGACAGACTACTGGGTCACCTACTTAATGGTTTTAATGGAATCTCCTACCATTACTATGCAGATAACACAGAGTTACACTTTTCTGTCAAGCCCAACAACCTCAACAGCCTTTGATACCACTGCCTTTGTAAATACAGATGTTGCTCTATAGACAATCCTACACTCAGGAATCCTGCTCATGTTGGTCACTTTATTTCACTCATACTGTAAACTTTAAAGCTGCTACATTGGTCACTTTAAACCACTTCAAGGTCACTTTAAATGTCAATTGTAAATTGTAACGTTAGACTGTTATCTCTTCATGTCAACTTCCTTTTTTTCACAGTCTGTTTTTGAAGATGAATTTTCCGCAAAAACACAACTCTAGATTGTTTATGCCTCACATTTTCCCCATGCAGGGCTGTAACATTTCAGTTTTACTTCTTTCCTTTCCTATCAATCTGTTCCCAATACAAAGCAGGAATGCATTTATTTCTAAACTTGGGAAGGTTAAAATGCATGCATACTATGATGTTATGGTTTACAGTTAAATCAAAAAATAAAGCTCAAATAACCAATGATGCCAAGAGCTGTTAGACTGACCCGTGGTGCTCAAAGGGGGCTGGCCGTGGTCTGTGGCCACAGCTGTCAGCACCAGTGCGGTATCTTCTGTTAAATCAGCAAATTTAGAGGTCAAAGTCACATTCCCAGCCTGGGTGTTTAGGTCCAAGTATGGAGAACCTTCTCCAGAGAAACTAAAACAGCAAAAATGAAAAAAATACATTTAAGGAACCTTAATAAATACTCCTGCTACAACAACATACAACAACACTAAACTATCTTGGAATATGTTTAATCCATGCATTTTAATAGATAAAAAAATTAAATACAAACAAACAAACAAAAAAATATTCACGTACACAATGACTCTTCCGCCTATACAATACTATAGAAAAAAAATACATGCTTCCCTCAGCTGAAAACAAGAACATGCTGGATCTACTTAATTCAACTGTGGACTTTGGTTGCACACATATGTTTTGCTGTGGCTATGGATGCTGTGCCCTGCCCACCGGGAGCAGCATGACAGTTAGGGCAGGAGTGCTGGACGTGTGGGTGGCCAGGAAACATTTGCCAAGAATGTCCACTCGTGGAAGCTGCGCAGATGATGTGCACCACCAGCCTTCTGACACCCTCACCCAGCCCAGGAGAAACATACAGAAGTATGTATGCCTGTGCTGTGCTCAGTTGTTACCTCGAAGTCATCAGACACCAACTCTGGGGAAGAAGAAATGGTGGGGCCTTCACGTGAGAGCCCACTGGCTCTGGTGATTTGCTCCACAAAAGATTTCCCACAAGAGCAGTGATGACAGTCTGAGCTCAGCCTTTCAGCAAGTGATCAAAGTTGATGTAGCACTGAAATTTCTGTATTTTGTAATGAGTGACAGTTTATATTGAGTGAGTCATGAGTAGGGATGGGTATCGTTTAGGTTTTATCCGATACCGGTGCCAAACCGGTACTTTTGAAACGGTGCCGGTGCTCAAACGGTGCTCAAACCGGTGCTTAAAGAATGGAGAACACAAAATTGGTCCAAAAACCTCTCATATTCAGCTGGTTTTATGTAAAAAGATAACAATGTTAGCCTTTTCTGCAGCTATGGGGCATATATGGTATCACTCTTAGCTGGAAGCAGTGCTTAGTCAATGGAAAAAAGACAAACTTTGTCCAAAAACCTCTCATGTTCAGCTGTTTCCCTCTTTTTCTTTGGTCATTTTAGCCTTTTTGTCCAGGGTGAAGGGAGTATCTGCCATCAAACAAGAAGACAGCCGCATGTAGCTACGATGATGTTTGCTAGTTCACCTTACATGCATTAATGTAATAACGTGGTTAGCCTGCTCAGCGTAAATTACACGCGAACAACAGAGAAGAACGGCTGCTGCTGCTATCAAATACAGCGCATTTCTCGGCTTTTAAAAAAAACGCTATGCGTCGCCAGCTGTTTAATCGGATTCTTGGTGTTACCTCCTTTGACAGTATCACAGTATCAGCTTAAAGCACTTGTTGCTGCTGAGTTTGCATATTTTGCTGTGAAGTACAGCCAGACTTTTGACCGCTTCGCCTTGGGCATTTCTAATCTGTAGCTCTGCTCTAAAAGAACGTACGTACCTGGACCCGCCTACTATCCTCGGAAACGTAAAATGATTGGCTAGAAGTGTATCACAGCTCAGGAAAAAAAAGCACCGAAATAAAGCACCGAAATGTGCGCTGCTTTTCGGTCTGGTTACTACCGTTTATGTCAGAACCGGTGCCATCATGGCACCGGACACCGGTACCCATCCCTAGTCATGAGACTCATACACAGGAAGAGCACGCCTAGTTGTTGGTGCCTAAAAGCAGGCGGGAATTTATTTTCCAGGCTATTTTCCATTTACTCCAGAGTTATGATAAAAATCTGGAGTAAATCATTGCCCAATTTTAGTAGCTGGACATCTGAGGGGATGTGCGCCAGTGTTGCGCAGGTTGTCACGGGAGAATTTGTTCCAGGCCCAGGAATGTCAGCAGTGACTTTACAACATTTACAACTCAGACAGTTTTCACTGGGAGATAAATTGCTCTTAGCCCTGTGTCAGATTTGTGACCAAATCAAGCAAGCCACACAAATCATATCACCTGAGCCTCCTGAAAGCATAAAGACAGGCTGAATCCATCTCTGGCGAACCGATTTAAGGAAAGAAAGAAGTTGGGGCCAGAAGTGCCAAATTTAGCTTCCATCCTCACTCCATTGTGACAACCATCTCACACAGGCTCAGAGAGCAGATGTTGCTGCATTGCAACAACGTTTTGGAGATGTGTTTCTCACCTGCCCGGTCTTTCCACTCACATAGAGCACCATTTTGAAAGTGACTGCAATGTGAATGTTGGAAAGCAGAAACTGCTTCAATAAAACGCAACAGCATTCACTTTGGTGGTACCAGGTCTTTACTACACAGACAATTAAACCTATACTTAGAGCTGGATCAGGTAACCCTGAACTCTGCCATTGCAGAGTTGCTAGAATGTTGGGAAACTTTTCTATGATGCAGTGAGCATTCCTCCTCTCCTCTTTTCACTCACGATGCATTTACATGCTTCTACCTCATGTCATTAACTTTTAACTCCTCTCTCCCATAGTATGATTTTTTGTCCTTGTCTTCCTATGAAGCAGATGGTTGCACCTCCTTGAATGTGTTCTTTACACCATAACCAGGTGCTTGCTTATCAGGGATTGCCTGATTGTTTGAGTGTTTTTTCTCTAATATTGTAGAGTCGTTTTTGTTGAGAAGTAGAATGATATAAGGAAACCAGAATCAAACAGAAAAGTCAGAATCATAAAGATAGGAGTTCGTTTAAAAACAGCCCAAAAAAGAATAACACTCGTAGTATTTATAGTTTGTAATGTATTATCGTGTTACAAAAAAACATAATTGCAGAGTCCCTGAAATTTCCCAAAGCCTTCCAACTTTCAATTTGTTACATAAAGAAGGTGAAATGACTTTGCAGTCACATTCCAAAAGCGTCCTGTCCATCTGAACTGACCTGTAGGTGACGAGAGAATTGTTCCCGGTGTCTCTGTCAGTAGCAGACAGCGTGAGCAAAAGCTTTCCTTCCTCTGCGTCTTTCAGCAGGATGGTGCTGACGTAGTCGCTGGAACTGAAAACGGGGTTGTTGTCGTTCAGGTCAGCTAGGCTCACTCTGATCGAGGTGAAGTTCTGGTGTTCAAAGTCCAAAGTTCAATTACAATAGTAATTGTCAAGTACAACTTAAGAGTGCCTTTCTGATGTGAAAATACTCAACTGGACCAAAAGTAGACCTAATTTTGTAAAATACAAGAACTTTTTTGGAATGTTGGCTGTTTCAGGGTCTGTAAGCATTTTCTGTAGTTACCTCTCTTGGAGGGTTGCCTTTGTCTAAAGCCGTCACAGTCAGGTCATATGTTTCCCTGCTCTCCCGATCCAAAGGACCAATAGCCAGCAATGTCCCATCC
This sequence comes from Copadichromis virginalis, assembly GCF_057382275.1. Taxonomy (NCBI): domain Eukaryota; kingdom Metazoa; phylum Chordata; class Actinopteri; order Cichliformes; family Cichlidae; genus Copadichromis; species Copadichromis virginalis. The sequence goes on along the minus strand of NC_140623.1, from coordinate 3,422,102 downwards.
TGTAACACAACACATGAAACTGCAACACACATCCAACATAATTATACTATACCTACAACATAACTACAACCAGCCCAAGAGCACTCACATAATAGTGAAACAATCATTTTGCCCCTCTTTAGGACAGATTTTTCCATCCAATCCTAAAATATGCAGCACTGCGAACAATGTCTATACTGTAACTTTTGTTGCTGCTTCCCAATACAGTGCATTGTAGAGCCCACAACTACTGTAATTGATTAATTAATTAAGGCCCTATTATACATTTCTATTGTGAGTATGACTTTCCTTATTTTCTGTCATATACACTAAAATAAAACCAAATAAAAATAAAATAAAGGAAAACTTTTTCAATCAGAGTAGGATATTGATCTGGTCAGTTAAGTAGCAAAGGGGATTGTTAATCATTTTCAGCTGCTTTGGTGTTAACAGAATTATCATCAGGTGCTTTAGAGGAGCAACAAGGAGAGAAGCCCCCAAAACATGAATGAATGGTTTTACAGGTGGGGGACACTGACCTTTTGTCCCTCAACATATTTTCTGACTGTTTTTTCACTGGGTTTACATTCAGCTTGTATCAGTAGCATGGCAGTGTGAGGTGATTCTTGGACTCTACGGAGGTTGCACAGGTATTACCACTCCTCCAGGATGGCACATCAACATGTGTCATTGACAGAAGGTTTGCTGTGTCTCATAAAGTCTCAGTAATATGGTGGAGATTCCAGGTCACAGGCAGTTACTCTACATAAGTGGAAAGGGCCATAGAAGGTCTTAATCCATCAGCTGGACTAGTATCTGCTCCTTTGTGCAAAGAGGAACAGGATGAGCACTGTCAGTCCTACAAAATTACCTCCTTCAGGCCAGTGCTATGAATGTCTCTGAGCAAACAATCAGAAACAGACTTCATTAGGGTGGACTGAGGGCCCAACATTATCTAATGGGCCCTGTACTCACTGTCTGGCACTGTCTGTGGAGCCTGATCAGAATTTGCCATAGAATTGGCAGGTCCACCACTTGTACCCTGCTGAAAGCAAATTCACCCTGAGCCTAACAAGAAAGGGTATGGAGAAGCATGGATAACGCCATGCTAGCCAACGGCATACCTGTCTGTGGAGGTGTATCCATGGATATCTGATGTGTTTTAAGCGTTCCTTTATTTGTTTTTCTTTCTTTTTTTAGAAGTTTATGTCCTCTTATACTGCATACTAAATAAGGCTCATTTTGTGCCAAAGGTTCAGACTTCAGATTGCGCTAATACAAATGAACAGAATTAATATGTGTGTGGCAATATATAACATCATGTCAGATAAAGCAGTCGCTATAATAGACAAAAAGCGGAATTCTGGCATGTTGGAAAATGTTCCCAGCTGTTTTTTCCCTTTTGCCTCACCTCTCTGAATCTAAAGACTGGGTGGGGGGAGATAAGGGAGAGGGTGACCTCTCCATTTAGCCCAAGGTCTGCGTCTGTGGGTGTGATGGTAAAAATTTCTCCTGGGCTTTCCACTGAGTAATCGCCTTCAATGATCATCAGTGGGTCAGGAATGCTTGGGAATTGTGGAGAATTGTCATTGTAATCAAGGATTGTGATATTCAGCTGAGCCGTGGAACTCAGACCATCAGTCACCTGATCCACTGCGACAACCTGAATAGAGACACAGAAAACACAGAAAGTTACTGAAACCTCCCCCACAGGATTCTACTAACTTTAGCTCTTAGACACCAAGTTACTTTTTTTTAACCAAAAAACATAAAATTTAGCCTGGGCACATAGTATTTGTTCCCTTTAACTTATTATTATTGTTATTTTTGCTTTTTAACATTGCACAAATTAACTACAGTAAAGTTATATTTTTACACATAAAAAGAAAATGGAAAGAGGACTGAATAATGAAAAAATGAGAAAACTATTGCTGAACTGATTCTGTGCCTCTCGTTCTTCTATTCCCAATGTAATAATTTCAAAAATGGTTCAGTGGCTCACCATTGGGTTATAAGTATTTAAGTTTTAAAAACAGAAAATATTTGATGTGTGTATACGTTAATACATGGCAATCTAAGAATGCCATGTATTAATTACGTTTTAAACAATAGTGCAAGACAATATAATATCACAATTTTCAGTATCCATACATATGTTGTATATTTACCTGTAACAAATAGCTGTCTTTTGTCTCTCTGTCCAAGGCTACATCTCTTCTCAGTGAGACGACTCCCTGCTTATTGATCTCAAAAGTGTCATTGTTGTAAAGGAAGTAGCCATTGGAGAAGCCACCCTAAAAAGGAAGGTAGTTATATTAAATAAGACGTCTTCATAACCAAAGGTAATTATTAAGAACAAATACTGATATATCAGTACAACTGTGGAAAAACACTTTGGTCTTTTTGCACAGTAGACCAAATAAGAACCAAAACTTATCATAGCTGGACCCGGTCATGTAACTCACCTCATCCTTGTCAGTAACTTCCAGCACCAGGATGGATGCACCACCGGGCAGGTTCTCATAGATGAGTATGTGATTGATTTCCTTACTGAACTCAGGTGGGTTATTATTCACGTCCTTTATCTTCACCACCACTGAGCCATTCCCATTTAAAGAGGGTGTTCCCCCATCAGTGGCCTGAACCTTTAGGGTATACATATTTGCCTCACTGTAGTCCAGAGGCTGGGCCAGTCGCAGGATCCCAGTGGATGACTCCAAATCAAAAACAGCAGGGTCTGATGAAGGGCTTTGCTGGAAAATGCTGTACGTAACTATTCCATTTACACTTTCATCAGGATCTAGAGCTGATAAGGTGAGCAAGCTTGCACCCACTGACTCTGTTTCTAAGATTTCAACCTGATACTCAGCCACTGAGAACTTTGGTGCGTTATCGTTGATGTCAGATACTTGTACCGTCAGAGTGGCTGTGGCTGACCTGGCTGGACGACCCTGATCTTCAGCCACCACCAGCAGGCTGTATTCTGCCTTGGTCTCCCTGTCAAGTGCGCCGGCCAAACTGACCATCCCAGACACAGGATCAATAGAAAAGCTCCCTTCTCCTCCTCTCAGTGAATATCTGATCTCCTTGTTGAAGCCACTGTCTTTGTCTGTAGCTGGAACTGCAGTAACATTGAATCCTACCTCTGCATCCTCCAGAACAGATTTGGTGACTGAGCTGGAGGCAAAAACTGGACTGTTGTCATTGATGTCAGTGACTTGGACCTCAACCACGGCGCTGTCACTGGTTGTTCCGTCAGTGATGGTAATTTCTACTGAGTAGTTTTGAGGGCCTTCGTCATGGTCAAGCTTAACCTTGGTGGTGAATTCACCACTGTTGGAGATTTCGAATTTGTCACCTTCTGTTGTAACTAAAAACTCTGGAATAGCTGGAGGTACTGCAAGGAAGTGAACCTGAAAGAAATACAGAATTGACAAAATCCTACTATGACATTTAAAGTTAACTATAGTAACAACAGTGAGTAGCTAAATGTAACTTGGCATTTGACACAGGAACATTTGGATGATAAAAACACTGGTTTGCACACAAATTCACTGGGAAACATACCTTAAGAACTGCAACTCCTGGCTCCTGCTCCTCCTCTATGGTAAAATGGTAAAGTTTTTGTAAAAACTGAGGTTTTGAATCACCAGGAGCAAAAATATTCACTTGTGCTGAGGAGGAGCGAGGTATGACGCCACCTAGAGGACAGATGAAGAAGAATATTATGCTACTTTAATGATGGCAGGCATTAAGAGGTCAGCTGGTCTACTTTAAGATTATGTAACAGTAGTTACTTCCATCTTAAAGTTACTCAGGTGACAGAACTGACTGTAAAATGCCTTGTTGAAAGCAATGAAGTTCTGTGAAAAATATGAATTAGTCATATGAGATTAAAAACCTTGGCACATGCAAGGTAACAATGTTATGATGCTAAAGTGGATTGATTGCTATGACATTACACTTAGGCATAGCAACTAAGAAAGCAGGCGGTGAAGTTGTGCACATATGCTGCAGTTGTGCTGCATACATGCCAAATAATCACAGTGTGTAAGTTATGATTTAGTGAATGTCAGAATAAGTGATTCTGAAATTGAATAACCTATTCTGGCAAGCCATGTCCGCAACCACAACAACCTCAACAATATTAACAACAACAATAATAAGAATAATAATAAAAAAATCTACCATCTTTTGCTGTTACATAGAGAGGGAACTCCAAAATCTGGTTTTCCTGCAGGGGAATGGTTTTAGCTAGTGTAATTTCTCCGGTGTTTTCATCGATTGTGAAGTATCCTTTACTGTTCCCAAAGTCAATAGAGTATTTAATCTGCCCATTTGCATCGACATCTGGATCTTCTGCCCTAACCTTGGAGTCACATAATACAAATCACAGTTTAAATGTCACGGAAATTAAAAAACAAAACACAAGATGATAACAGCAAAAACAAAAAACAATATCTTTGGATGATATGCATAAAATATGATTTAGTAATGCCATGAGAAAGTGATTATCTTTTTTAGTTGTAAAAAATATTTTTCTGAGTTGGTATGATTGAATGCAATGCAAGCAAAAGAGTAAATTGAAGTGATTAAAAAAATACACATGCAGTTATATGTCTTATTGAGAAGAACTCACTAACCTGGACCAGCAACAATCCCTCTGTTTGATTTGCAAACACTTTTCCCTCATACACGCCGCTGGTGAATTTAGGAATGTTGTCGTTTTCATCCAGAAGAGTCACAGTAACTTGTGCTGTTGCAACATTGTTGGGTTCATGTTGCTCTCTTGCTTCTACCTTTAAAATTAGTACGAAGAACAAAGTTGAGATGAAAGTTGGGACAAACTTTACTCTTTGAAAAACACAGTTTTTCTCCCACGTTTCAATTATTTTAATCTGTTTAAAACTGAATGGCTCAAAATGAGTTTTCAAGTTTTTTTTAAACATGAATTAAGACCCAGTATATACTGACAGTTGTTTTATCTTAAATCTAAATGACCTGAAATGTGATTGTTTCAGTGGTCTCTCGGTCGAGAGCTGTAGAGTTTTTCACTCTGACTGTCCCATCAGAGCTGATAGAGAAAGGAGCAGACTCTGGGATGATCCTCATGGTTCCCACAAACCCTCCCTAGGAGTGAATATGAAAATGAAGAGAGTGAATGAAAATATACATGCAGTTTTTATATATTATTAACAGCATCAACTGACAGAATATATCTCGAAATCATATGTGTATTGTAACTGTAGACTACCTGGTCGAGATCAGTGACAGGAGCTTTGAACAGAACAGCATCAACAGGCGAGTTTTCCACAAGTGTCACAGAGTAGCTGGGTTCATCAAACCCTGGAGCATTATCATTAACATCCTCTACAGTGACAGACACTACTGTCTCAGTTGTCTTCATACTGTCGTCTGTTTGGGCTGCCTGAAGAGTATTAAAGCAGAGCGATATTTAGATTTAGATAACGAATAGCAGTGTTTGTTCATATGGGCCACGTTCTTAACTTTTGTGCAAATTCTATATGTAACACAAGTGAAAATTGTGTGTTTAAAAAAAAGTGTGTTAAATTTTGATGAGCCTTCAGCTAAGACTGAACCATTTTGACACAACAGACCTTTTTACTCTTAATGAATGCATAGATTAAAATGTCAGTACCTTGATGCTGATAGAGATCATGCTGCTGTTCATTTCCTCTCTATCGAAGGCAGCAATCACAGACAAAACTCCACTGGAGGGGTCAATGTTGAAGTTTCTTTGATATTTGTCTGGAGAAACTAAACAAACATAAATAATTTAGAGGTTTTCACAGGTTTAATGTCGTATTAGTAAAACAAAAAACTGAACACATTTTTTTAAGCATTTACCAGCACTGATGGTATAAGTTAAAGTCATGTTGATCCCAATATCTCCATCTTGTGCCTTTATTGTCTCTGGTTGAATGGTATGGAATAATCCAAGCTGAAGTACACAACACACACGAGAGTTACATTCTGTATTTCAAAGCTGCCGCAGTGACGTTTCCAGAGCGTTGCTTGCGTTTTACTCTATAACAGCTAGGATGGGCCCCAAATAACTAACAGATTTTGACATGTTTAATTTAAAAAGTGAAGATATGTAAATGAAATCTGATTTGTGATGTTAGTCTAGATGTTTTGAAAATTTAAGGAAAAAGAAGAAAAAAAGAAGAAGAAAATTCTGGACTTCTGGCTGGTTTTGGCTGAGTTTATCCTCTCAGAAAGCATCAGCATTTCTGAATCTTGTTCATGTTTGTTTTTTTTGTCTTTGTATAGTTTTATTTGCATTTACTACTGCACTGTGTTCATCATGTAAACATGGCTATAAAATCAAATCAAATCTGTTTGTAAAAAAAACCCCCATGTCTTGTAGACATGAAATTCAGAAGGAACATAAAACATATTGGAAAAAACAAAATTTCCAGAATTAATATTTAAAGACTGTGATTAAAACACTACGTGTACAGAATTAAAATTTTGAGACTTACTTGGTTCTCTGAAATAAAGGCCTGGTACAGACTGTGGCTGAAATAGGGATTCAAGTTATCAAAGTCCTCTACATTAATCACCACCGAGGCTGTGTCATTCAATCCTCCGTTATCCTGCAGCGAAGGATAGTAAGACTATAATCATATAGATGTTCTTGATTGAAGTAGTTCAGTTGCTCGAAATAATTTTAACTCACCTTGGCCGTTACAGTAAAGTGGTAGTTTTGGACTGCGTTGTAGTTCAAACGTCTTTTCAACATAAACGCCCCTGAGTCAGTAACTTCAAAGTCTTCTGTGGCTGGTGTCTTATGAAAAAGCAACAAAAGCCCAAAACATCATCACCATGTTGTTATTGTTACTTTTTATAATGACAGATTAAATACAGACACGTTACCGACGACCAGTATGAATTACCTTATGTGAAAGCTTAATTATTTATATAATTTTCACTAACATTTGCATTAAAAATGTTTCTTTTTTACATAGAAAAATGCACAAAAAAAGAAACACAAAAATTAGTGAAGAGCTTTATTCTCAGCTAACACTGAAGTGACAAGTAAATAGACCTGCACGTTACTTAAGAAACACATACTCTCACTAGCTTTTCAAGAAATTTTAAATGTGTTTACAATGGAATATGTCACTCTGTTGTTTTGTGAGGTGGCGTCTGCATCCACAGCTGTCACTCGAATAACCTCAGCATTCAGATTAAGTGTCTGAAAGAAGAAAAAGTTAAATCATATACAGCCAGAGAAAAACACATGTTTTGTAGTTCCATCCTATCCTTCTTAATTTTCCTCTTAAGTACAGGTGTGATTCTCACATTTATAGAAATGTATCATGCAACTGGTCTACATTCCATTTTTTAACAGATTTTAGTGGCTAACCTCAGAGACATCTTTGGAGTACAGTTTCTTTTCAAATATCGGAGCGTTGTCATTGAGATCTATGATTTTCAGTGTCCGAGTGTTATTGTACTGTAAAATAAAAAATGAAATAAAATAATTTGACATATTTCATTTGTAATGTATATTTGTAATGCATAAATATTGAAACTTTGCAACCACAGAATATCACCCACCTTAATTATACCATCACACATGACAGAATAATACAGGGTGGTAGGACTCTGTAAGACAGGAACACAGTGGATTACCTTCAAATGAGTCATTTATGTTTAAACTAAACCGAACAGCATAAAAAAAAAAAAAGATAATGAAATCTAATAAAAACTGCAGCTGATTATAATAAAATGTTGCATAATTGTAGAATTTCTTAAGTGTTGCCCATTGTGTGTGCAGCAGAATTTCACTTGGATGTTTTGATGTGTAAGACTATATGCTGCTGTGGTTATTTAGTGCACTGATTTACATATTTTTTTTTTTACATATGTTTTTGGCATTTTATTACAAAAGGCTCCCATTAAGTTTTTAAAGGGTTTAGTATATTGGTCTTCAGCTGCAATGGGAAGATACTGTATTGCAATCAATAGGAGTATGCTTGCAGATCTTTAATTTGGCAGTTACTGAAAATGTTTCCTTTTCTTTTGATGTTTAAAATAAGCTGTATTTATAATACATATGGAATTTCTGGGAAATAGGTTTGCCCAAACTTACAGACATCGGAGCATCTGCATCTAGAGGTTTCTTGGTGTGAACAACTGCAAAGCTGTCCCCAGGTGTGAAACTCAGCTCCAGAAACTCAAGGTGGGGAAGAAAGACATAGTCCACTAACTTCACACTGGTTCCTGGCACGATACCATCTATCCTCTCCACATCCCCTGCAGCATCATGGAGAATTATGAAGAATACAAGATAAACACTAAATGTGTAAGTATGGATAGTTTTCCAGACCAGGAGAAAAAAAACATTGTATTTCTTGTTTCTTTCATGCCATAGTCTTCCTGTCACAATCCTGGGTGTGTGACGCAGTGTGTGTGCTTTCCGGTTAATGTTATATTCTTCAGTATACTTCCTGGTTCTGTTTCCTTGCCTCCCCTGAGGGAGTCTGCCATGTCTCTTGTGAATTTAAGTTCTGTCTCCGTGTTTATTCATCTGTTTCCCAGTCGTGTCTCTCACTTCCTCTGTCCCCTATGTTCACTCAGTCTGTGTCTTATAGTGTGTCTCCTGTTTCCTGTTTTACTTGGACAGTCTCGTGTCCTGTGTTATTGTTTTTTGTTTTGCTTCCTACCTCTCTCATCGTGTTAGATCTGTTCCAGCTGTGTTTCCCTCCTGTTTCTCATCCTATCGTTACCTCCCTAGTTCTCTGGTCCAGTCTTAGTTTTGCAGTTTCTTAGGTTTAGTTCTTTGTTTCTAGTTTTTGCGTTTTTGGTTAATAATACTTGTACTTGTACATGTTTTAATATTTTTGATACAGGAATAAAACTGCCTCCCTCATTTCACTCCTTTTTTGGGTCCTCACCCAGCCTGCCACACAGTGCATCCTTGACACTTGTATTACTACCATCACGCATTTATTCATTTCATACCAGACTAAATGATTGTTGGCACAGGAATATACTATGTTTGATTATTGTGTTATTAAAAAATTATAAAGTAAAGATGAAAGAAGACACTTTACCTGAATATCCTTCATTGACTTCACCTATATTTTTAGAAGGAGTCACCTCTTCACAATTTATGGTTGAAGAACCTTCAGAAACAAAACCGATGAATTAGCACCGAGTGAACAGATTATCGATATTACATAAAAACACTATTTCTAACAGCTGATATGCAGATGTAACTGGGCATGTCCATTTCACTGAGATTTCTTTTCCATTTTGTTTGTTTTGTTTTGCTTTGTTTACATTCTGATACCAGGCTTTTCTTTTATCTGTGGTTCCTTCTGTGCTAAAATGATTTGCCAATATTGTTATTTAACACTTTCTTCTCTCTGATGGTGTTAACTTCTAATCTCTTACAAGGTACCATGCATTGTTTTAAAAGGCACCACCGGTGCTGCTGCAGTAATATTTCAGATATGGACAATGGTTGTATTTTCTTTGCCTGACACCCTCCTGATTTTCAGTTTGGTTTGGCTCCTTGGATTTACTGCACTTACTCTGTCTTCCTTTTGATATGAACACTTTTGGTTGTAGTGATGCAATTTCCGGCTCTTTTTAGAGAACCGGCTCTTTCGGCTCTGAACCGGCTCTTCAGGTTGTTTTGTTGCTTTAATTAATTTATTATTAACAACAATATAAAATTATGCACAAAAGGAATTACTAATGTAAAAAAAACATGTTTTAATTTATATATGTTTATATATAAATATATGCGGTGGCCCCTAGAGACAAAGAACCTCCCAAACACATTTCTAGCATTAACTGAACTTCAAAACAGAGCTACCTAGATCACTTAAATTACACAATTGAAAGCATATGCGCATTGTTTGTGTATTTATACACAAGCACTCATATATATTTAAATAAAAAAAAAATGTTCATTTACCTGTTACTACCACACACCAAATCTGGTCGTTGGTACTTCCTGGCTTGTGTAGCCACTAGGTAACAAAAGCTCAACACTGCCCTTACCATCCTGGAGCACTTCTGTTGTGTTTTGTACGTGTTTTGGAGTTTGTACGTGTTTTGGAGTTTGTACGTGTTTTGGAGTTTGTAGTGCTTTGTCTGTAGGGGCCACCGTAAATATACTTTTATTTATTCACTCCACATAAAATGTAATAAATAAATCATATAATACAAAAATCAACTATTCACATTTCAACTTTTAACTATTTAAATTTTCAGCTGTTTCCTTTTACAAATTTAAAGTGAAAACAACACAAAACACTGCAAAACACAACACAATTAAATATAAATTATAATATGAAAACAAAAAGAAGATGCACATTCTCTGTCATATGGGCCCGCATGAATCCGCACTTTCCGAATCCTTTATCATCTGCAACCGAAAATAGTTGTGGATGATTACTATACCTTTCTAATGTGACGTTGTTGTCCCTGCTCTCTTTCTCTCTCTGTGCTACTGCGCCCCTCCCCCCTCTGCCCAGCGTAAAGCACAAGGCTCGCGTGCAGAGTGAAGCGGGAAAAAAAGTGCGAGAGAGAGGCTGAGAGAAAGAAAAAAAAAAAAAACACGTGACTGCTCGCGATAAGGAGCCGGCTCGCGTCGTTCACGTCAAAGAGCCGGCTCTAAGAGCCATTTCGTTCGCGAACGACCCATCACTACTAAGAGCTGTTTCGTTCACGACTGACACATCACTAGCTGTATGACAAGGTGTTTAATCATTCCTCCATTTCAATCACAAAAGCTTTTGCTATGGCTGTTTAGGATATGTGCCACAAGTTAGCTTGTGGGAGACATGTTTGTGAAAACACCAACTGTAGAACTCCATAATGATTTAGTTTGTCAATTGACTCTTCACATTATATTTCCATTATATTCCCATGTATAGTGACTTTATGTTACCAATTAAAATTCATACACTCATGATGACCAAGTGGAAATTTCTATTTCCATGACATCATGACTATTAGAACAGGGCACATTGCTCCTGATATCAGCAAAGGGCCAAGGTTTAACGTACAAACCCCACCCTTTGTACGTGCTGTATGAGGTTTAATCATCATTATAAAGGTTTTTAGTTCCTTCAGTAAATAAATAAATCTCACATTTAATATTTAACAAATATTATAAAATAACTATATAATTTGATATAATTTGAGGGCATGTAACTGTAATTTTAATAGTATGAACATAATATTTTGCGTGATTTTATTAGCTATGATAAAGTTATTTAACCAAAAAGTAGTTGATTTGGAATAGAGCAGGTGGAAAATTTTGTCAGATTTGATTGATTTCAGTGGGGATAGGCCAGTAGATAGATGAATGTGAGTGCCAATTATCTGTTTGTGATTAGCCCTGGTGACCTGTCCAGGGTGTTTGTACACTGCATCTCACCCTAAGACAGCTGGGATAGGAGCCAAACCCCCCCCCCGCGCCACATATCCGGAACAGCGGAACAGAATGGATGGAATAGTGACTGATATTATGTGAAATCCTCCTTGTTCAAAGTTAATCTTTCACTTACCTGGAAAAAAAATATTTACAGTATTTTACCTTAGGGGATTGATCACATGTTCTGACAATAATATATAGGTATTAGTTTTAAATGAAGGATAGGATCATATATCTGATTTATACTTTATTCCACACAGTTAAGTATTGTAGTATTGTAATAGTTAGAGGTAGACTAGCACACCCAGGCACCATTAGACATTAGAGACATTAGACCAGGGGTTTCGAACTCCAGGCCTCAAGGTTTTAGATGTGTGTTGATCCAACACAGCTGATTCAAATGGCTAAATTACCCCCTCAACATGTCTTGAAGTTCTCCAGAGGCCTGGCAATGAACTAATCATTTGATTCAGGTGTGTTGATCCAGGGTGCTATCTAAAACCTGCAGGCCCTCTAGGCCTGGAGTTCGAGACCCCTGTCTCACCCTTGAAGAGGAAGGGGGCCTCCTGGGGGAAGCTGCAGCTTGTAATTAAACCCATTTCAAAGACACTCATCAAGTGCTTGTGTTTTATTAAACAAACTTCCATGACACAAACAAGACACACTGACAGGGAAAAATCTGTGAATAATTTACTCCAACACAAAACTGCAAAATCTGTTAGTAGCCTACTCCGGTCCTAATATCACGTTCATGGTTTTAGACAACAAACATAAAAGAAACAAACAAACAATCCAACAAAAAACAAATACTATTAATAACAAAATATACATATGAAAAATAAAAGCACTTAATTAGAATCGATCCTTACTGCTAAATTAAGCTTAATGTTGTTAGTTATATTGGATCCAAATGCTACTTCAGTTCCCACAAACAAACAAGAACTGAGGCACCAGTGAGAGTTAAAAATAGTCTAGATTTTTTTTTTTATCGGCATTAAAATGATCAACGTAGCTTTTCTCTCACACACTACAACACAATCTTGTCTAAACTGGACTTTGAAACACAAATACTGAAATGTGAAATGAGTTTGAAATCAAGCATTATCAGCACAATTTGACATTGCTATAGTCTAAGCAGAAATAAAAAGCTTTATGGTACATTTAGTATGGGGTAGAAAAAGGTGTCACCTATGGATTACTCACTGCATAGCCTGATACCCTGCAGGACTTAATGATAGCTCAAAATGTTTACTATTAATCCAGGTATCCCATTGTCAGAATTTATCATCTATAACTACACAAATACCATGTATTTCTGTTTGATTTTTGTAACTATTGGAAAAACCGATTAATGATTCCATTATCAGTATAATGTAATATATGTATATAGTAAAAATAAGATATTCAGCATAGACTGAAAACAATCATCATCATTTTTCCAGCTGTTTATGGTACAAAATAACATTCTTTCCATCTATTCAGGCTGCACTCACCTATTGGACTTCCAGTGATGACACAAACAAAAATGGATAGAATGAGGACCACACAAATCTTATTCAACGTGTCCATGTCGGCACAGTTGTTCTTCCCCAAACCTGAAAACCGACACTGAATTGAACACATGAACAACAGGTGTTAAGAGGAACCTGCTGTTTACCTTGCCCTCTTTTGTCCCCAGTAATATTATTTTATGGCAGGTTGTAAAGGGTTATAGGTTTTATTGATAGTGGATCAGGCCAAAGTACGAGTTTCATTTCTCCTTATCAACAGTGCAAAGGAATAACATTTTACTTCCTTTGTTGTTATACAGCCAAACTAGATTCAACTTATATGAGAAGGAGTTGAGAGAAATGTTTGGTGTTTGGTGAACTGTGTTGTGATCAAAATCAGTTTAACATGGCATTAATTAACATATAATGACACTAAATAATGCAATAAAAGTAAGTCATATTAAAAGGTCCATTTAAACATTTCTTTTTCAAACTTAACATGGTTGAAACGGAATTGCTTAAAACACAAATATTAGACAAGTGTATTCACTGGGCAGATGTATTTTATTTTACATACATTAACTAATTATGAGTTTCTGCTTTTGTCACCGTCCTGGATTGTTGACCTGTTGTTTTAATTTCTGTAAAGTTTATGGTTCTTTGAGTTTTGTATTTCAGGTTTGCTTTTTACTTTCATTGTAGGTAATATTTAAGTCCTTGTGTCATGGTCCTGGGTCTACATGACACCTTGGATTTTCAATTGATTTTACCTACCTCTGTTTCTTGTAGTCTGTTTTCAAGTTTTAGTTACTCAGCGTGTATTTTTCTGTTTTGTTACTTCCTGTTTTATTTTGGTACTCTGTTATCTCTTGTGCCTTATATTTAGTTTTACTCCCTCACAATCCCTATCTTGTTAGTTTGATTCTGTTCACCTGTGACTTGTGTACTCTTTATGTAATCCATCCCCTGAAGTGAGTGAGTTTGTGTTTGGTTCTGTTTGTCTGTCTGTTTGATAGCATTCTAGGGTCTACAGTTTTCAAGATATCATTTTCAAATTTTATGTGATGGTAGATACCAATAACAGCTTGAGCTGAAGCAATTACAGGCTGACATCAGCGAAAACATCGTAAAGCATCAAAGTTTTAGTACAGCCCTTGCCCTTCCGTGTGAGTTGAGCTCAAGAACCATATCCTTGAGGGATATGGGATATAGGAGAACATCATCAGCGTATAAACAAAATTTCATGTTCTGTTAAATTAATTCCTTTTATGGTAGAGTTTTGATGAATTGCAGGTTCAATGAAAATGGAAAACAAGGACAGAGAAAGTGAACATCCCTGCCTTGTACCTCCTTGTAAGATGAAGTTCTTTGAGGTCAAGAATGTCATGTATAAAATAGTTTAAACGAGTTTATGAATGAATCTCCAATTTAAATGTATTTAATATCAAGGACAGGAATGACAAATTTACTTTATCAAATGCTTTTTCTGCATTTAAAGTTATAATGGCTGAATTTTTATGACGTATTGAAACCATTAAATTAAAAGATCTATGTGTTTGATCAGGGTGAAATAGGAAAGAGATGACTTTCTCAATTCTGATTTTTTTTGTTTTTTTCAATATTTTATTTTAATTTTTTCAGCATAGAAAACCCCATCGCCGAACAAATACTGCTCGGCGCTGAGATGATAGGACAAGAAATAGCACAATAATAATAATCAATAGAGAAAGACAAAAAAAAAACAAAGAAAAGAAAGAAAACATTAAAATTAGAAACTACCAGTATCCATGATGAATTAAATGTCATGAATATGTAATAAACAGGGAAATTGCAGTGCCATGGTACATGTTTAGGCAGCACGGTGGCACGGTGGTTAGCACTGTTGCCGCACAGCAAGAAGGTCCTGAGTTCAATTCCAACATCAGGCCGGGGTCTTTCTGTGTGGAGTTTGCATGTTCTCCCCGTGTCTGCGTGGGTTCCCTCCGGGTACTCCGGCTTCCTCCCACCGTCCAAAGACATGCAGCTTGTAGGGATAGGTTAATTGGATAATCCAAATTGCCACTAGGTGTGAATGTGAGTGTGAATGGTTGTCTGTCCTTGTGTGTTAGCCCTGCGACAGACTGGCGACCTGTCCAGGGTGTACCCCGCCTTTCGCCCTATGACAGCTGGGATAGGCTCCAGCGCCCCCCGCGACCCTGAAAAGGATAAGCGGAAGCGAATGGATGGATGGATGGATGGTACATGTTTATACAACGTAAGCTTTCTCAAGATGAGTAAAAAACGGAGTCCAGGATTTTGAGAAAACATTTGCTGCAGGTGTTTGCAGGTATCGAACTTTTTCCAGTTGAATGACTGATAACATAACTGTCTTCCTTCTCTCACCCCAACCGGTCGCAACAGATGGCCGCCCCTCCCTGAGCCTGGTTCTGCCAGAGGTTTCTTCCTGTTAAAAGGGAGTTTTTCCTTCCCACTGTCGCCAGAGTGCTTGCTCATAGGGGGTCATATGACTGTTGGGTTTTTCTCTGTATCTATGAAGCGCCTTGAGGCGACTTTTGTTGTGATTTGGCGCTATATAAATAAAATTGAATTGAATTGAATTGAATAACATGTCATTGAGCCAGACACTGAAGGGGGGAGGAGCAGTGGACTTCCATTCCTTTAGAATAAGTCTTTTCGCAATCATCATTCCGAGATCGATTGGCACCCGCACAGTCACGGGGATAGTTCTGGAACCTACACAGCCAAAAACTGCAATTTCTGGATTGGGTGAGATGGAAATTCCATAAGCTTTAGAGTACCAATCAAATATTTTGGACCAAAAATTAGTCAATGAGGGGCAATGCCAGAAAGCGTACTCTCTGGTGTTTTACATCTGTCACTTATGTGGGAAGTTGAAGGATAAATTTTGTGTAGCCGAACCTTGGAATAATGTAGCCGATGGACAATTTTAAATTGTATTAATTGATGTCTGCTGTTAACAGAGCAGGAATGAATTTTTGATAGGCATTTGTCCCACATTGATTCTGATATTTCCATGCCCAATTCCTCTCTCAATTCTGATTTTAATGTCTTGGTTATAATTTTGATATCTGCATTCATTAGTGAGAGTGGTCGATAACTAGATGTTATCGTTCTTGATATTGTGATAGGGAGAACTGTTCCACCATCTTTTTCTCTTTTATTATGATTTCAGTGTCTAATATCTTAATCCCAATAGCGTGCTGTCTTTTTTTCTGCAGAGTGGGCAATCAGTTTCCCTCTTATATATACTTTGAAGGGCTCCCAAATGGGCCTATTTTCAAATGTTTTCACATTTTTGTCTTGCAGCACTGATGTATTCATGCTGCCAGTATTATTTGTTGATCTATATCCCCTGACACTTTATTCACTTCATAAAAAAATAAATAAATTGTAATCTTCTTTATTTGGTGCATAGATATTGCATAATATTACCTGTAAGCCTTCTATTGGACACATATCATTTGACCTTTTGTATTAGGACTGAACGATTATGGAAAATAATCTAATTGCGATTTTTTGCCCCAATATTGCGATTGCGATGCGATATGCGATTATTTTTTTAAGGTCTTTGTCTTCTGTATTATTAAACAAAGACAAGCAATACATCATATAGTATGGCCAATACTATATTACATTAATTTTAAACTGTTCTTTCCTGGAAGACAGACCTCTGTTATGATGACATGAGGTGATGCATGAATTGATGACTGACATTTTTATTTAACTTCTTCAATCACAACAGTATATTTGAACATACACAATAGTTTATTTTTAGCTTACAAACATCTGAGCATAAAGTGCTGGCAAGGAACCCTGGTGTAAACATTAAAATGAAAGTCAGTACAATGTGCAGATTGCAGAAATATACATAAAAAAAATCAGTGGCTTTACCACACTCAGTTTTTCGACATCTGTGAACTACTAGACAGTCATTCAATTAAAAAATAATATTAAATAAATAAAACTAATAAATAAAAAATACACACATCTTACTGATCTCTGTAGTCAGTAACATTACACATAAAGTGCAAACATAATAGCAATTGTATAAACACACACACAAACACGCCTTTAAAGTTTAAAGGCGTGAAATTGGACGGTCTAGCCTTCTGAATCAGAAGGCTAGTTCTGATTAGCGTCACCGCTGTCTCGGTGGAGTTTAATAAACTCGGCCGTCTGCTTCTTGCTATCTAAAATATAACCAGACACTGGTGTAAATTCTCGACTGTCTCATACTTCTGTTTAATAAGTTTTCTGTTTGACGTTTAGTCAGCTGTGTGAAAACCAAGGAGGAACCCACCCGGGGGATTAATAAAGTTTTATTTTATCTAATCTAATAACTTTAATCTCAGCCAAACCGATTTACTCACGAACAAACAAAACACTGAAAAAAGCCCAACAATAACATTTTTAGGTTGTCTAAGTGACTTATATATTACGTTTAACCCGAGCAGCGAAACTCCGCGGTGATCTGAAAATGATGTGCCGGGAGTTGTGCCGTTCTCGGCCGCATCAGTAACCCTCGAGCTCCCGGCTAGCTGTCGAGCTGGTGGGTAGCAGACGCCTCTGAAAACGTCGAAGCACTTTTGCAAATATGGGATATCTTGATAAACCGAGCAGATATTTGATGTTTACACAACTACTTTCTCGCCTGAAAATATGTTAAAAGTTTATTTTGTGACCCAGAAAGATTAGTATGAGTAATTTTAAAACTTAGTAGCGGCCGCCATTGCTGGAAACTGGAGTTTGGCTGGGCCGCGCTATGAATTCTGGGATATGGTAGTAATTTGGACAGCCTTCGGCGCGTCGCTGTGACGTAATCGGTCTACAAATGCGGCCTCAGGAGGATGCAGCCCATGAATTGTATAATATAATCGCAGTATAATCGCAGCCTTTGCGGTTAGAAAATTGCACTTGATCATGTCGCGATATTATCGCAAATGCGATATATCGTTCAGCCCTATTTTGTATCCTCAATTTCCTTTTGTAAAGTAAAATGTATTTCCTTATTCCCTAGCAGAGATGGGCAGTAACGCGTTACTTGTAATGCGTTACTGTAATCTGATTACTTTTTTCAAGTAACGAGTAAAGTAAGGGATTACTATTACAACTGCCCCTCCCCTTTTGCGAATGTGGACGCTTCATCTCTCTGCTCCTTAAATGCTTTTCTTCTTTTCTTCTTTTATTGATTTTTATGCTGATTTTTTCCCTTTTTTCCGTATGAGCTTACCTGCGATAGCTTCTGGACACTTATAGATCATTAGGACTAAAGTGTTCTTAACAGAAACAGCAACATTTTTATAGTTACCTTATCCTCAGCGCTCCGTGTGTCTGTGGCCTAGACACAGCTGAAGCCTGATTACAGCATTTGGGCACCGAACAGCCTCTATAGCCTGGAAAGGTGCTAACCGCTAGGCTAACTAGCAACAAGATGCCTTCCCTCTCCACAGATGACTACCACAGCCTCCTGCAGAAGATTGTAGTACTGGAGACAAAAATTCATCGCTTAGAAGTAAACGTGGAGGTAAATGGACTGTGTGGAAATGAAACAACCTTGCCTTTGATTCAAAACAATGGCGACGAGCAAGCTAGTACACAGCTAAGGAGCACAGATAACATGACCAAGAAAGTAGACTCTGTGCATTATTATAAATCCTCAAGTGATAATCCCCCCCTTGGACTGTCTTGGTGCAAAACCAAGACATAAATCATGTCTCCTGGAAGGGGGAGGACGTATCACGGGCAGAGCACAGCGAGCTGAAATCTCTGAAACCGACTGGCCTTCACTTCCTACGAGACAGAGAAGCTCTTCTACCCCTGTATACGAGAGGAAACAGGACTGGACAACCGTGAATAGGAAGGTTAACAACAAACCTCCAAAACAACTGAATGTGAAACTGCACAACAGATTTGCTCCACTATCAAAGGACCCTGGATCTATATCGGACAACCATCCATCTAAAAGCAGCGAAGTAAGGTCTGAAAATCTGTTGAAAAGTAAAAGACCACAGGGAAATCTAAAGGCTAGGCCTGAAACTCTGATTGTGGGTGACTCTGCCGTAAAGGATGTACAAAGGATGTGCGGTAAGAACACTAAAGTCCTCTGCTTTCCTAAGGATATGGTCAACAACCTGAAAGAGAGAATTCTTCAAATTGCAGATGAATATCCAACTGTGACAAACATTGTTCTGCATACAGGGTCAAACGATGTGTCCAAACAACAATCGGAGGTTCTGAAACGGGACTTTACTGGATTACTAAATACTGTAAACTCTCTGAATGCAGCTGTATTCATCAGTGGACCTGTACCGCCGGTCAGAGGAGGAGACGAGAGATTCAGCAGGTTGTTTACACTGAATGGCTTATATCAGCATGTACTGACCACTCGGTGCATTTTATCAACAACTTTAATATTTTTTGGGAACGCAGGCATCTGTTTAAAGCAAATGGATTTAATTTTAACAAGTCAAGGGTGAAACTGTTCACCTCCAACTTGTTTTATTCCATACGTCATCCATCTGTGCTTGGTGCCAAGGCTGAGATAAACGAGGAGTTATCTCATAAAGAGGAACAAACAGTACTCCAAGAACAGACAAAGCCCAGCAGAAACCTTGAGGAGGAGCTCCATTTGCCCCCACCTGGGAAGAGCCTCAGAAAGGAGAGACATCTGAGGCAAGAAGAGGGGTCCCTATTTGCCTCCAACTCTCTCAACAACACCAACGACCAGGACCAGGGACCACGATCTTCCCCAGTCCCCCAAACCCCTGACAGGCCATCACCCTCCTCCCCCTCCCTTTCTCCCTCCTCCCCACACCTGAAATTCACTGAGGAGATGATGGAGCGGGTCAATGCTGGGCTCAGATCTACCCCCCGTCCCAATCCCTTTTTGTCCCCCATAAACCCCCACCAGAGCGGCCAAAGGTTCGCCATCGAGCCCCACCCTCAACAGAGCAATCGAAGTCACATTGCCCAGCCTCGCCCCCCTTAGTTCCTCCTTACCACCTTCATGCTCTGTCTCCGCAGTCTGATGTGTGATGTGTGAAGGGTCCGGGCTGCGAGGATTATGGCAGTGGTGACTTTTCCCAGGAGAAGCGGGGACCCTGTTTACCAGAAGGTTTTAAAATCTCTGTACTTTTAGGTGACAGGAGACATGTGGCCTGGTCAAAACACAGAGAGCTGCACTCTAAAAGATCTTTAAACATAGTAAACATACCTTGTGTGCCACAGACTGCTCCCAAACATGAGGGGACAAGTAATGCCTCTAAAACACTTAAGTTGGCTTTATTAAACATTAGATCTCTAGCTGGGAAAACATTTTTAATTAATGATTTAATCACTGAGCACAGCCTTGATTTTATGTTTTTAACTGAAACTTGGTTGGACCAAAGTAACAGTGGAGCTGTTCTCATCGAGACGACCCCTCCTAACTACAGTTTTATCAGTGAGGTCAGGGCGAGCAGGAGAGGAGGAGGGGTTGCTGTCTTATTTAATGAATCATTTCAATGTAAGCAGCTATCTCCTGGAAGTTTTCAGTCTTTTGAATATGTGGCTTTACAGCTGAAGGCCCCATCCAAAGTTGTGTTTCTTAATGTTTACAGGCCTCCCAAATACTGCACAGACTTTTTTAATGACCTCAGTGAACTGCTGTCTGTGATCTGTGTTGATTTTGACTGTGTAATTATTGCTGGGGATTTTAACATCCATGTGGACAACCCTCAGGACAAAGGGACTAAAGATCTGAGTAACACTCTGGGCAACTTTGGGCTGACTCAGCATGTAACAGAGGCCACACATAATAGAGGACACACTCTTGACCTACTGATCTCCAAAGGCCTGAGCATTTCAAAGGTTACTGTGTCTGATGTGGGCCTGTCTGATCATTACTGTGTTTTCTTTGAAAGTAAAATCTCAGCCCACACAAATATATCAACAACAGTGATCACAAAACGGTGTATAACTGAACACAGTAGTGCAATTTTTAACCAGGTCTTCCCATTAACACCTGACCTGTCCAGAGGGTCAGTCAATGAGCTCGTCAATAGCTTCAATGCTAACATGTTAAATGTAATGGACACTATTGCTCCCATTAAGGTGAAGGTTATCTCTGAAAGGAAAAAGTCTCCATGGAGAAACTCCACACTAGTGAAAAATGAAAAAAGAGAGTGTAGGAAAGCTGAGCGCAGATGGAGAAAAACAAACCTCCTCATTATGACATCTATAAAGAGAAACTTCACAATTATAATTTACAACTGAGGAGTGCAAGGAGGTCCTACTTCTCTGACATCATCACTAAAAACAGCCATAATGCTCGGGTCTTATTTTCTACAGTTGACAGGCTAACAAACCCTCCTGTGTCAGTGGCAGCTGAACTTCATTCGACCATGGCCTGCAATGACTTTGCCAAATTCTTCACAGAAAAAATCCAAAAAATTAGACAAGCAATTGGTACATCAACAGCAGATCCAGGATATGTACTGTGTCCACCAAAAAACTGTTTAAACACCATGAAACAGTTTCACCCGATTAACAGCAAAGACCTGGAGGACATCTTAGGTCAACTGAACTCCTCCTCCTGCTGTTTAGATGTCCTGCCAGCAAGTTTTTTCAAAAAGGTCTCAAAGACTTTAGAGTCAGACCTGTTACAGATCATCAACTTTTCTTTATTATCAGGTGTGTTTCCGGAACCACTAAAAACTGCTGTAATCAAACCTATACTGAAAAAGGACAATCTTGACAAGACACAAATGAACAACTACAGGCCGATCTCAAATCTCCCATTTTTAAGTAAGATCATTGAAAAAGCAGTTTCTCAACAGCTCAGTTACTTCTTAAAACAGAATAACTGCTACGATGCCTTCCAGTCAGGTTTTAGACAGAACCACAGCACTGAAACCGCTCTGACCAAAGTGTTTAATGACATATGTCTGAACACAGACAGTGGAAAAATGTCAGTCCTAGTTTTACTGGATCTCAGTGCAGCATTTGATACAGTTGACCACAACATATTACTCAAACGACTGGAGAACTGGGCAGGTCTTTCAGGAACTGTACTAAACTGGTTCAAAACATACTTAGAAAACAGGAAATACTTTGTATCAATAGGTAACTTCACATCTGAGCAGACAAGTATCACATGTGGAGTTCCCCAAGGTTCCATCTTGGGACCCCTTCTGTTTAACATTTACATGCTCCCACTGGCACAGATTATAAAGAACAACAAAATAAACTATCATAGCTATGCAGATGACACACAAATATATATCACAATGTCACCAGGAGACCGAGGCCCTGTACAGGCTCTTGGTAAATGCATTGAGGAAATTAATGACTGGTTGTGCCACAATTTTCTCCAGCTAAACAAAAACAAAACTGAGGTAATAGTCTTTGGCGCCAAAGAAAAACGATTACAGGTCACCAGAGAACTTCAATCTATACATCTAAAAACCACAAACCAGGCGAGAAATTTGGGTGTAGTGATGGATGCAGACCTAAACTTAGAAAAACACATTAAGACAATAACAAAGTCAGCTTACTATCACCTCAAGAATATTTCAAGGATAAAAGATCTGATGTCTCAACAGGACCTGGAAAAACTAGTCCATGCATTCATCTTGATCTTCAGCTTGATTACTGTAACAGCATCTTTACAGGTCTACCTAAAAAATCAGTCAGACAACTACAGCTCATTCAGAACTCTGCTACTCGAGTCCTCACTAAGACCAAAAAAGTGGACCACATCAGTCCAGCTCTGAGGTCCTTACACTGGCTGCCTGTCCGTCAGAGGATAGACTTTAAAGTTCTGATGCTGGTCTATAAAGCTCTGAATGGTTTAGGACCAAAATACATCAGTGACCTTCTGACCCAGTATGAACCTTCCAGATCCCTCAGGTCATCTGGATCCGGTCTTTTATCAGTTCCCAGAGTCAGAACCAGACACGGAGAAGCTGCATTCAGCTTTTATGCTCCTTATATCTGGAACAAACTCCCAGAAAGCCTCAGATCAGCTGAAACACTCAGTTTATTTAAATCCAGGTTGAAGACTCACCTGTTCTCAGCTGCATTTGAATAAAGCACCAAATCCACACTTTAAGCTTAAATTTCAAAACTTACATTAACTACTGATTTTATCTACTGTTCTGATTTTATCTGTTTTGATTTTATATACTGTTTTGTTTGTTTGTTTGTTTGTTTGTTAAGTGGGTTTGGAGCTCTGGGTAGCTCCCCAGTTGGGTCTAGAGAGTATTTTAAATTCAGGGAATTTAAAATAGAAAGTAGCTCGTCCACAGAAGGACTGGTAGCTCCCCTTACAATAAGGGTTCAGATCGTCGCGAACAGGTGTGAATGTGAATGTGTGTGTTTAGTTAGTTTGTTTGTTTGCTTGTTTTAATCAATTTTAAATCATGCTTTTTATCTGTTTTTGTTTCTAATGTCTCTGTAAAGCACTTTGAATCACCTTGTTGTTGAATTGTGCTATACAAATAAATTTGCCTTGCCTTGCCTTGCCTTGCCTATTGCAAAATCGGTAATTAAATTACCGTTACTTTCCCGTAGGAACGCTGCGTTACTGTGTTACTAAAACCATGATTTTTTTGCGAGAATGTCTCACGACAGTGACGTAAGCGAGTGCGCCGTTGGTGGCAACAGCTGTGTGCAGATCAACAATGGATCATATATCGATTGTGGGAGAGAGATTTTTTTTTTAAATCCATCTAAATAAAACACACATGCACACACAGTGACATTTTAGATCTTCTTCAGAATACTGTATATACTATGGGCATCATGGTGCTGATCCAGAATCCTTACATTATTATTTATTACTAGAGCTACAATAATAAAGCAATGAGGAGGGGGAAGTAATAAATATGAAATAATGTCATTATGATGATTCAATTTGTTTCACTATCCACTCTGTGCAGGGCAAAGCTTATTACATGTTTAAACTCTAGAGATACAATAATTTTACTGCTGTAAAATCCAAATTTTGTCTTATTTAAAATATAAATCTGATATAATCTGCTTCTTAATGTATGTTCTTTAAAATACAGCGTGTGTTTTTAATATATTATAATTATAATAATTATTATGTGGACATGCATATTAGATCGTTTTTAGTGAAATATAATCCCTCCAGAAAGGCAGGAAAAGCCCGGAAACGTACTTTAAAACTAAATATGTTCCCTAAAACAGTGACAGAGCTGCAGACCCATGACAGCCTTACACAGGTAGCCAGCAGCTATGACCAGCACTACTTGTGCAGTTAATAAAAGGACAGGTAATGTTTGTCACGCTGTTGCACACACAGCACGCTCGTTTGTTTCAGTTCATCAGTTGCAACAAGACAACTTACCAACGTGTACGTAATAAGGTTCAAGGTTCAAGGTTCATTATTTGTCACATGCATAGTTATACAAGTATAACACACAGTGAAATGTGGCCTGACACGCTCCTCGACATGTGCAAAAATTTTGGGGGGGGGGGGGGGGGGGGGGGTGTAGAGGAAGAACATATACATATATATATATATATATATATATATATATATATATATATATATATATATATAGCCTGCATTTGTGTGACACCGGTGCGGAAAGGCTGAGTTTTATCTTTCTCTTATCTTCTTTCCACAGGTGATTTGTGTTTTTTTAAAAGGAAGGAAACCTTCCTCAAAGCGGGCAGAGCAGTGGAGCCGCCGAGGGAAAAGCACACGAAACAAAACTGTAGAATTAAAAATATAATTTATTATGTTTAAATAGTTAAAAATATAAAATGAATTAAAACAACCTTGGCCAAGGGAAGACACAATAAAAATCAATAACACACAACATTAAAAGTCCAGTGGAATCCACCACGGCCTAAAAGTCACAGAAAACTAAGAGGTCCAGCGTAGTATTAAAAGAGGGAAACCCAGCGGAGTCCTCGCCTTCCTCCCCGCATTCCACGTCCTGATGCACTGAAGAAAGGGAGGGAGCGGCAGTCACTATTCCTTTGGCAGTTTACTTTATAAAAAGGATAAGTCAAAGACTTACCCGGGTGGGCAGAGCTCTCAACTCCGCCCGCCGCTTCCTCAAACTGCAATCGGCACCGCGGTCTCACTGCTTCTGTTCTCCCGCAGTGCACGAGCTGGCTCTTGTCGTTATTGCCACCAGACTGCCGCTACGCGTCCCTAGTCGCTGGTCATCTGCCTTTTTTTCCTCTGATCGTTTCCCCTTTCCAGTCGCTGGTAATCTCTCTTCCCAGTCGCTGGTCGTCTGCTCCATCTGATCATCTCTACTCTCTGATCGTCTGTGTCTTTCCTCTGTCTGTCTCGCATTCTCCGTGTTACATTTTTTGTTGAACACCGGCTCCAAACCTCTTATGTGTCCTTGAGCACTCTGTAAATTACCTTTTCTTTTCTCTCAGGTGTGTCCAATTAGTAAAAACGGGGGAAAAGGCGGAGTCTCTCCAGGACAATTTGCCGGCAACTAAAACATGCAAACTAAATAAAACACTGCACAAAAATATAACCAATGCATGCAATATAAAAAATAAATATGTACACTTCACATTAAAATACAGCACAGCAAAACAACGTCCGTCCTTCCCTGGATGACATCCGTATAGCGCTTTTCTAGTCCCTAAGGACCCCAAAGCGCTTCACACTACATTCAGTCATTCACCCATTCACACACACATTCATGATGGCAAGCTACATTGTAGCCACAGCTGCCCTGGGGCGCACTGACAGAGGCGAGGCTGCCAGACACTGGCGCCACCGGGCCCTCTGACCACCACCAGTAGGCAAACACGGGGTTAGTATCTTGCCCAAGGATATTTGGCATGCAGCCAGGAGGCAGCCTGGGATCGAACCACCGACTTTCTGATTAGTGGCTGACCTGCTCTGCCACCTGAGCTACAGCCACCCTATATAGTATATACACTGGGTGAATGTGCAGTAGTAGCAGCAAGCAGGTGAATTCTGTACATTAATATGAATAGACATCTGACTATTTTACAGGATAGACAATATAAACATATTTAAAATTAAAGGAATTTGGAATGTACATTGTGCCTTGGTTTAGTGTCTGGAAGAGAGTCCTGTCTCAGTCAATTATAGATGATGTGAGAGGGCGGGTGTGTGTGTTTAGGGCACGAATGGCTTGGGGATAGAAGCTCCTCTTGAGTCTCTCTGTCCTTGCCCGGAAGATGCGGAACCTTCTACCAGATTGCAGAAGTTGGAACAGTTTGTTGCCAGGATGGGACGGGTCCTTCAGTATCTGCGCTGCTCTAGTCCGGCATCTCCTGGTGTAGGTGTCCTGAAGCGGGGGGAGAGCAATCCTGCAGCAGCGTTCTGCTGTACAGATCACTCTCTGGAGAGCTTTTTGGTCCTTCACACAGCTGTTCCCGAACCACGATGTCATGTTCTGTGTGAGGATGCTCTCCACAGCGCCTGTATAGAAAATCCTGAGGATCTTTGGAGAGACCCTGAACTTCCTCAGTTGTCGAAGGTGATACAGGCGCTGCCTAGCCTTTTTGGTCTGGACCTGAATGTGGGCAGCCCATGTCAGGTCTGAGGAGATGTGGACACCAAGATACTTGAAGGACTGCACCCTCTCCACTGGAGCTCCATTGATGATAATGGGCTTGTAGTCTCTGTGCTGACCCCTTCTGAAGTCCACCACCAGCTCCTTGGTCTTGCTGACGTTCAGCTGGAGGTGGTTGTCCTGGCACCACGATGCCAGATTCTTCACTTCATCCATGTAGGCCGCCTCATCGTTGTTGGAGATGGCACCCAACACCACTGTGTCGTCAGCAAACTTCACAATGGTGTTGGAGCCATGGGTGGCCACACAGTCTGAAGTGTAGAGGGAGTAGAGCAGTGGCGAGAGGACACATCCCTGAGGTGCTCCTGTGTTGATGGTGATGCTGTTGGAGAAGCACCTGCCCACCCTCACCACCTGAGTTCTGCCAGTGAGGAAGTCCAACACCCATGCACACAGACGGCTGTTAAGTCCCAGATCCCTCAGCTTTGTGAACAGTCTGCAGGGCACTATTGTGTTAAACGCTGAACTGTAATCAACAAACAGCATTCGCACATAGTTACCCTGTTTCTTGTCCACGTGGCTGAGAGTGGTGTGTAGGACGTGGGCGATGGCATCCTCTGTGGATCTGTTGGATCTGTAGGCGAACTGCAGCGGATCTATGGTGTCTGGGATGGAGGAGGAGATGATGTTCTTCAGCAGCCTCTCAAACACCTTCATTACTACCGAGGTCAGTGCAACTGGCCGGTAATCGTTCAGAGATGAGGGTTTGCTGTTCTTGGGAACAGGGATGATGGTGGATCTTTTGAAGCATGTGGGGACCACAGACTTCGCCAGGGACTCGTTGAAGATGTAAGTGAACACACCTGCTAGCTGGTCAGCACAGCAGCGCAGCAGACGGCCGGTGATGCCATCTGGCCCCGCCGCTTTCCTTGTGTTCACTCTCCTCAGTGCCGCTCGGACGTCATGCTCCGCGATGCTGGTCACCGGTCTCTCGCTGATGACGTCACTGTCCTCGGTAGCCAGGCGGTAGATAGCATTAGCCGCCTGGCTAACCTCGAAACGGGCGTAGAACCGATTCAGCTCGTTGGTGAATGCAGAGTCGGCGTTGATCGGCGCAGTGTCCCTGGCTTTGTAGTCCGTAATGGTGCGTAGTCCGTGCCACATACTCCGTGGCATACTGTCGCCCAATAAGCCAATATTCCTGGGTGCTACACACTACAGTTTACGCTACACACCTACTTACTGGTTTTGTCGCATCAGTCTGTGTCTCTGAGTTAACTTGTGTTTCTCCTACAGCTCCGGACCGCTAAAAATGCGCGTGCTCTTAGTGAGCTCGTTCCCGGCTCGTAACCAGCGCGTTCTGCCGTCAAGGGCGATCATTGGTTAAATGTGATCATGTGACTGATGCAAGCCAGATCCTTTTATTTAGCAAAACTGTGATTACTAGTTAAATATTATTGTTGAGGGGCACAGACAGGACTCCGCACGCACACACACATACATAAAAAAAAAAAAAAAAAAGAATTTTTTAAAAAAAAGTTGCCTCAACAAAAGGGCACCTTGGGTACCCATCAGGAAAGGGGCGGGTGCTCAAGCCCCTCTAGCCCCCCCCCCTCCCCCCTCTGCACGTGCCTGCGCTGCACATAGTTGCCTTTGCGCAGCAGCCTGTGGACACAACCCACGGGGAACTGGAGCCCGGCACGGGATGAAGCTCTGGCTTTGCCTCTGGTTTTGCTTTTTTTTTTTTCCAGGCAAATGGATTTTATTATAAAAAGAAATGCAGTTACGTTTCTCATGTTTCCTGTAAAGACTGAATTTGAAAGCTTTGAAAGTATTTAAATGTCTCCTGTTGAAGTGAAACACCTTTTTTATTGTTGTTCTACATTTTATGGACATGCAGCTTCAAAACAATGTGTTAACATTAACTTTTACAAAATACTGTACAGTTTCTCCAGCACTTCTTTCCAAAACACAAAACTTGAGTGAATGTGGGATTTTATATTTTACTGAGCAGCTGCTCTAGTAGAGTCCTTGGGGAGAGTTTAGGGGAATCTGCCGGGACTGAAAAGGTCACTGTCCCAAGAAGGAAGCCATGGGATCATCTGGCCTGCTGCGTTTCATGCGGAAGGCCTCCATCTCCTCCTCAGTGGGCGCCTTTACTTCAAACAAGCTGTTGTACGGCCTCTTCCTCTCATCCAGCTGCATTAGCATCTCCACCTGCTTCACCCGCTTTTCCTCTGCTTCTAGAGCCTTCTTCAGCTTTTCCTTCTTCTTCTCCTCATCCTCCGAATCACTGCTGTCGGAGTTGCGCTTCTTGTTCTTTTTGTTCTTCTTCTTCTCTTTCATCTTATCTTGATGCATTTCTAGCAGAGTCTTGGGCTGTTCCTCCTCCTGTGGCTCAGTTATTGCCTCTTCAAATGGAGTGCACTCTGAGTTGTTAATTCCAATTCCAGCTGATCCTGTGCAGTAACTCTGTTTGACCATGGAGTGGCAACACTTGTACCCCCAGAAGCCGTCTTTCCAGTAGGAACTCCAAATACAAGTGTGGTTGTTGATGAGCACGTCCTCCTCATATTTGGAGCGAGCGACAGCCTTTTCGAGTCCTTTCAGCACAGCGCCGTGACGCGAATACTCCACGTAGTCCTCCGTCTGGGCACACAGCAACTCCCGCGGTGGTGCATCCAAATGCTCCTGGCCTCCATACTTCTCCAGGATGCTCTCCCTCTGTTCTTCTTTGAAGTCCTCCTTCTTGACCTTGAAGGAACGATGTAGCAGCTCCAGTTTGGTGGGGTCAGCCTGCAGATGCACCTCGGAGCCTTTCTCATAAGCCTCCCAGGCAAACAATTGTGTTTGAGCCATGGAAATTGTGGCTCCACTGTAGCGAACAAAGTTGTCTCCAGCCTACCCCACTTCATCAGGGTTCTTGCCAGTGTTGGAGTACGGGTTCTCTCTCATTGCTCGCGTCTTTGGATCGTAGTACGCTGAATTTGGATCCAGATTTCTCAAGTATTTAGCTGTGTCTTCTCTGATACGCAGATTCCTGACAGTGATTCGTCTCTTGGAGTCAAAGTTCTGACCGGGCATGTCGATGTCATCTGCATATTTGTCTTCATCCTCATCTTCACTGTCATGCCAATCCTCTCTGGTCATCTTCTCGGTTTTGCCACGCCCACTCATTTTGAACCTTCTCTTTGCAGTGTCAACACTCAAAGGAAATGTGGCCCGATCGGCACCGAGCCTGGCTTTTATTTCCGCAGAGCGCGGGCGGCTTCGTCACACACGCAGACAGGCTCGCGGCAGCGCGCCTTTTCAAAGCACCTTCCTCCAATGAGCACACCTAGGCGGGGCGGTGCTACTCTGAGCGGTGCTGAGCACCACGTGGAGCCCCTCACCAATCACGAGCCGCAGCGGCACCGCGTCACGGCCAGTCACACACTTTAAGAGCGGCGAGTCTCCTCCGCTTGTTACATTTTCTGTTTTAAACGCAGGAAAGTTAAAGATAGAAAGAATGGCAAGAACCAAACAGACCGCTCGCAAATCCACTGGCGGCAAAGCCCCCAGAAAGCAGCTGGCCACCAAGGCCGCTCGTAAGAGCGCCCCGGCCACCGGAGGCGTCAAGAAACCTCACCGTTACAGGCCCGGCACCGTGGCTCTGCGCGAGATCCGCCGTTACCAGAAGTCCACCGAGCTGCTCATTCGCAAGCTGCCCTTCCAGCGCCTGGTCCGTGAGATCGCTCAGGATTTCAAGACCGACTTGCGCTTCCAGAGCTCCGCTGTCATGGCTCTGCAGGAGGCCAGCGAGGCTTACCTGGTCGGACTCTTCGAGGACACCAACCTGTGCGCCATCCACGCCAAGAGGGTCACCATCATGCCCAAAGACATTCAGCTGGCTCGCCGCATCCGCGGAGAGAGGGCTTACAGTTTTTTCTGAATGCTTAAACCCTAACTGTGATTCCTGTAGCACAATTTCTAAAACTATTCAGACTTATAGCAAAACCACTCACTGAGTTTGCAAAACTAAAAGCACAAAAACTGCTTTGCATTCAGTTTGCAATTTTGTAACACACACTTTGCACAACTGTAGGCACAATTCACTGCACAACACCCAATTACCAAATTTCCAACACACTCCTAGCAAAAGTATACACATGTATGGCTATCATTAACACTAATTTGCCAACTGTCTGGCACACTTTCACATGTGAAAACTGTTTTAGATAATTAGTCCACTTTGCAATCAGCCTAAGCACTATAAACAGGCCACAGGTAAGCTGTCTATGTGGAGTACAATGGAAGGAGCAGTAAGAGTAATATACACAGTGCAGAAATGCTTGCACTAAGTCGTGTACTTGCGCGCCACAGAATAAGAATGAAGAGAGTTCCTTTCGAGAGAAACACAGAACGTGTAAAGCAACTGCGATATGACTACGTGCAGGTAAGCTAGTGTCATTGGTTCTGAATTTGGAGGTGCATACTGTAGTGCTGTGCATGGGCCTGATGTGTTGCATTTGTTTTGTCTTGTCCAGAGAGTGATGGAACTAGAAGCAGATGCAATGGGACATGAGCTACTTTTTGTAGATGAGGCCGGTTTTAACCTCAGTAAAACCAGGAGACGTGGCAGGAACATTATTGGACACCGTGCCATCATCAATGTCCCAGGACAACGTGGTGGTAACATAACCATGTGTGCAGCTATAAGCCAAAATGGTGTTGTTCACCATCATGCAACCATAGGCCCATACAACACTGCACACATTATTGCATTCCTGGACACCTTGCATGACATGCTCACTGTTCAGAGACCAGAGCAGACCCGATATGTCATCATATGGGACAATGTTAGTTTCCATAGGGCTGCTTTGGTCCGCAACTGGTTTACAGACCAACCATCCTTCATGGCACTCAACCTCCCTCCATACTCTCCATTCTTGAATCCCATCGAGGAGTTCTTCTCTGCCTGGCGCTGGAAAGTGTATGACCGTCATCCTCATCAACAGGTAGCCCTTTTACAGGCAATGGAGGAGGCATGTGGAGATATTGACCAGGCATCATGTCAGGCCTGGATACAGCATTCAAGGAGATATTTTCCCCGGTGCCTTGGACTGGAGGATATCGCAGGCGACGTGGCCGGACCCAGAAAGACGACATGATGTAGGCTGATTGTGTGTGTGTGTGTGTGTGTGTGTGTGTGTGTGTGTGTGTTTTTTTTTTTTTTTTTTTTTTTTTTTTTTTTTCCCCTTTTATTTGTGGAATTCCTATTTTGTGTTCTGACTTTGTCTTGGTTTTGATGAGTGTTAATAAACACCAATACTTGACGTTTGGATCCTTGTATGTTTACATGACACTATGACAAGGTGTGACCTCAAATTGACATCTGTACACAGAGAAAGCAAAAGCCAGATGTGTTTTGTATTCATACCATCAGTGTGCAGTTGGCGCATTGTGTGCTTAGTAGATGATGGCTTGTGTGTACTGTTTGATACGGAAACACCATTTTTACAAAGGTGTGAAGAGTTAATCTAGCTGTGTTTGCTTTTGCAAGAGAACTACAATGTTTTGATGATTGGGTGACAGGTTTTCTTATTTGTGTGAAGAGTTTTGCAAAATTAGCCAATAGTTACAAAAAATGTGCTTAAGCAATCAGAAAAAACTGTAAATGTCATCATCATCACTCTGAAAACGCCAGCATGGTGTGAAGATAACAAAGCTCACTGCCCCAAAGAAACACTGCTGCTGCTGAGGCCCAATTCACTACTGTAGACTGTAGTCACATCTTAAGCATTTTCTAGCTTTCAGTCTGTGTCTCCCTAAATCCTCCATATTTGCCATACAGAGCACTACATTTACTGCTCATTTAATACAAATGACCGTTCCAACAAATGAGGAAACGATCACACAGACCACTTCTTTGTTAAACGCGCGCCTGTTGAAGCACAATTCATAGATTTCCTCCAACGCAATGTCCGGCCCACTGTGCAGCTCAGCCAATGAGAGCCGAGGGCCTGCGCAGTGATATTAGCATACAGGCTGTATAAAAGGAGCTGCTCTCTGTTACACAGCTCATTCGTTGCTGCAGAGTATCGAAGGAACAAAATGCCTGAACCCGCGAAGTCCGCGCCCAAGAAGGGCTCTAAGAAAGCCGTGACCAAGACCGCCGGCAAGGGCGGCAAGAAGAAGAGAAAGACCAGGAAGGAGAGCTACGCCATCTACGTGTACAAGGTGCTGAAGCAGGTCCACCCCGACACCGGGATCTCCTCCAAGGCCATGAGCATCATGAACTCGTTTGTCAACGACATCTTCGAGCGCATCGCTGCCGAGGCCTCTCGCCTGGCCCACTACAACAAACGCTCCACCATCACGTCCAGGGAGATCCAGACCGCAGTGCGCCTGCTGCTCCCCGGTGAGCTGGCCAAGCACGCCGTGTCTGAGGGCACCAAGGCCGTCACCAAGTACACCAGCTCCAAGTAAACTGATCCTGCTGTCAGTCAACCCAACGGCTCTTTTCAGAGCCACCCACTCGGTCCTGAAGAGCATACGTTCTACCTTCAAACGTGCAGTTACTATGTTGCCAACTACTGCAATCGCGGAAATGCTTCTTTGTCACTAGGTGCTATTGATCCGCTACATTGACCCAGACTCAGGAAATGTCGTGTGTGTGTGTGTGTGTTGTGGAACGATGACAAAGTAACTACAAATACAACATTAATGCCACTTTATGTTTGACAGTCTTTCAGTGCATTTCAATGGCTCCCCTGTGGGCGGCGCCTCTGCTGCATTTCCTGTAGGACTGAGAGGAGGAGAGCCACCTCTGTCCCCAAAGCCACTCTGCTTTTTAACTCCAGCCCTTAAGACCATCTCCCACACCTGTAAACATGAACTACTCTACGCTCTTTTTGTGCTGCCACTTTATTCACTTTTAGTCACTTAGTTATTTATTCACCTATTCAGTCACTTTAATTTTAAAACTGTGTATATGCTGTGTATTTATCTCATTCTTATTGCCTGTTTATGCCCTGTCCTTGTCTTCAATGTCGTGCTGCTCCATTGTATCTTATTTGCCCCTTGGGGATAAGGGCTGATTATTTTATTTTTTTACATATATATTCTGATTTCCAAATACATTCAATACAAAGCAAATTCCAAAGAACAAATTGAAAACAGTACTGAACACAAATGTTGCTCTGGCCAGTTAACTCATTTTGACAGTTCCTTTACGGTGTGTGAAATGGAAGTGTTTTGTGTGTTGTTGTTGTTGTTGTTGTGTTTTTTTTTTTTTCTCCTCTGATATCCAAAGTTTGTCATTTCACAAAAAATTTGCATAGCAGAATCCAAAGAAGCAGTAAACTTAAAATTTAGTATCAATTTGTCTGTATCGTTCTGATCTGGGGTTGCGCCGTTTTTCTTATGTTGTACATTTGCACTTTATGTGGTCCTGTGTTGATTGTCCTATGTAGCACCACGGTCTTGGAAGAACGCTGACTTGCTTCACTGTGTACTGTAGCACTGCACATGTTTGAAATAACAAAGCCACTTGACTTGATGTGCTCGTAAACACTATAATCACTAGTGATGTGCGATACCACTGATTTCCTTTCCGATCCGATAACGAGTAATATTCAGGGTGGTATCGACGATACTGATCCGATACGATACTTTGTACAAAAACGTATTTTATTTATTGTATCTCAAATTATAGCGTCATAATGATTACAGGACATAAGATTACTTGTTCTTATCACTGATATTAATGCAGAGTTCATCATATAGAAATAAAAAAACTAAAGTTGTGCCTATTTGAATCTAATTCATAATTTGTTGGCTCCGTAGCCACCTTTCTATATGCCTTTAGATAGTACAACTATTATAGCAAGTGCTATGAATAAGATATATCTATCTGCTTAGCACTTTTATCTTTTATGTTTAGTTAAGTGTTGTCTTACAGTGTGTTTTGCACTAAGTACCGAAGCAATTTCCTAATGTTGTAAACCTGCTCAACATTAGGAAATAAAACCCATTCTGATTCAGAGGTGAACTTTGGTCATCTCAGTCTCTCACTAAACGCTCTTCTGTGACTGGTCAAGCACACGATGGGAGGGTGGGAGGTATTGTGCAGCATTTTACTTATCTTGGACAACAATCTGTGGTTACATTTTTTTAGTGGGTGGAAGAATAATAGAATCCTCCAGAAAAAGGAGCACAGATATACTGGGCATAATTAAATGCACTGTACTAGATTAGACTGAGGTCGCTATCCAGGACATAAGATAAGCTTTATTAGTCCCAGAGCTGGGAAATTCACCTTGTTACAGCAGCAACGTGGACAGAGCAGGATTAAATAAATGCCAAAAAAATAACAGCAATATTACTCTGATTAAATAAATGAAATAGATATAAAAATACGTTTGACTAGTAGCGACAAAAAGAGAATGTTTAATAGTGAGATGTTGGATGTTTTTTAGCAGGTATTGAGTATTGCACATTGAGATACTTAGTGATCAGTTGGTGGATGTGTGTATTCACGTGTTCATTCGCTGTTGTTGTTTATAGTAGAGTCGGTAACTGTAGCTGGAAGGAAACGGACTGATGCAGACTAAGAGATCAGGGCCAAAGTGTGGAAGCGAGCTGCCGTAAGGTGACTAACTAATGGTGATTTCTGATATACAACAACGTGAGTGAAACTCGAGGCCGCTGTGCTTTGGTTAGAAGTGAGCAGCTCTCACAGACGTCTCGCTGCTCCGTGGGCGTCCAGCTGCATCGGTGTGTTTGCTGGGAGTTCGCGGCGTCACTTTGTCCCATAGCTGCGCTCACCAGATGCTGCTTTTAAGTCGGAGTGCGCGAACGAACATGTGTCTGAGCTGGAAAAGGGCTTTTCACGGAGCTGTGCTGCGGCTCCTTTGTTTTAGGAAAGAAAAGAGCGCAAAAAGCCGCCGAGCAGCGCTGAGCTCCGCACTGAGTCGCTGAGCTTTGGAGGCTCCACAAAGCAAGAGCAGAGAGCACCAGAGCCCGACACGAGGCCTGCCCGAGGAGACACGAGTCCGCTGTGGACTGCTCCACTGTCGGCCTGCAGTGCTGCTCACACACTCACTTTGAGCTCTTTGATCCCGAGACACGAAACACAAACGGAAGCATTGCGTGGCGCACGCGAGAGCGGCGCGCGCTACATTCACTCTCCACGGTTCTCATGGTGCGTTTAAGTGCAGTGTGACGCTTCCGAGTTGCCATCACTGCACCGTGACTCGATCAGAGGGAAAGAGGAAAATGTCAGAGGAAGCACCTGCTGCTGCCGCCGCCCCGGCGGCCAAGAAGAAGACGACGGCTTCCAAGCCGAAGAAGGTGGGCCCCAGCGTGGGCGAGTTGATCGTGAAAGCCGTGGCCGCTTCCAAGGAGCGCAGCGGCGTGTCCACAGCCGCTCTCAAGAAGGCTCTGGCTGCCGGAGGCTACGATGTGGACAAGAACAAGGCCCGCGTCAAGACCGCCATCAAGAGCCTGGTGGCCAAGGGCACTCTGGTGCAGACCAAGGGCACCGGGGCCTCCGGATCCTTCAAGATGAACAAGAAGGCTACCGAGAGCAAAGCCAAGAAGCCCGCAAAAAAAGCCGCTCCCAAAGCCAAGAAGCCCGCCCCTGCCAAAGCCAAGAAGCCGGCAGCAGCCGCTAAAAAGTCCCCCAAGAAGCCAGCGGCAGCCAAGAAGCCCGCAGCAGCTAAGAAGTCCCCCAAGAAGGCCAAGAAGCCCGCTGTGGCGGCCAAAAAGCCCAGCAAGAGCCCCAAGAAGGCGGCAGCCAAGAGCCCCAAGAAGGTCACCAAGAAGCCTCCCGCAGCCAAGAAAGCCCCCGCCAAGAAGGCCGCCAAGCCCAAAGCCAAGAAGGCGGCCACAGCAGCCAAGAAGAAGTGAGCTGCCAACACTCTCGCACTCAACAACGGCTCTTCTCAGAGCCACCACAGCAACACGCCAGAGCTCCTTCCTCACAATCACGCAACATTCTCTTATTCACAATAATAGCATTATTGTCAAAGCAAGATAAGATACTTTTTGGGTTTGTTTTTTTCTCATAACACTTGCAGCTTGTATTACTATCATGGCTCACATTTCACAATCAGAAAGTGAACAGAGCAGGAGGGACAGAGAGAAAGAGAGCCAGGGACAAAGTTTATTCATGCAGGTCCATATGACAGAGAATATGCATCTTCTTTTTATTTTCATATTATAATTTCTATTTAATTGTGTTGTGGTTTGCAGTGTTTTGTGTTGTTTCACTTTAAATTTGTAAAAGGAAAAAGCTGAAAATTTAAATAGTTAAAAGTTGAAATGTGAATAGTTGGATTTTATTATAGTTGATTTATTACATTTCATGTGGAGTGAATAAATAAAAGTATATTTACGGTGGCCCCTACAGACAAAACACGTAAAAACTCCAAAACACCTACAAAAGACAACACAAGTGCTCCAGGATGCTAGGGGCAGTGTTGAACTTTTGAACTATTTTTACATTAGTAATTCATTGTGCATAATTTTATATTATTGTTAATAATAAATTAAAACAACCTGAAGATCTGGTTGGGAGGCGAAAGACCCCCCCACACACACACACACACACACACACACACACACACACACACACACACACGAGAATAAGGTAATACTACATTTCCATATACACGAGGATGTTTGCTCAGAAAGAAGTGTGTGGCTCTGAAAAGAGCCTTTGTTTATTGGTTTCGTGCGTGAAGCAGAGGCTTTGGCATTTACTTGGCCTTGACAGGCTTCTCGGTCTTCTTGGGCAGCAGCACGGCCTGGATGTTGGGCAGCACACCACCCTGGGCGATGGTGACTCCGCCAAGGAGCTTGTTGAGCTCCTCGTCGTTGCGCACAGCCAGCTGCAGGTGACGTGGGATGATACGAGTCTTCTTGTTGTCGCGGGCTGCGTTGCCAGCCAGCTCGAGGATCTCAGCGGTCAGGTACTCGAGCACAGCTGCCAGGTAGACGGGGGCGCCGGCACCCACGCGCTGCGCATAGTTGCCTTTGCGCAGCAGTCTGTGGACACGACCCACGGGGAACTGGAGCCCGGCACGGGATGAACGGGTCTTAGCCTTAGCTCTGGCTTTGCCTCCGGTTTTGCCACGCCCACTCATTTTGAACCTTCTCTTCGCAGTGTCAACACTCAAAGGAAATGTGGCCCGATCGGCGCCGAGCCTGGCTTATATTTCCGCAGAGCGCGGGCGGCTTCGTCACACACCAATCGCAGACAGGCTCGCGGCAGCGCGCCTTTTCAAAGCACCTTCCTCCAATGAGCAGCGCACACTTAGGCGGGGCGGGGCTCCTCTGAGCGGTGCTGAGCATCACGCGGAGCCCCTCACCAATCACGAGCCGCAGCGGCACCGCGTCACAGCCAGTCACACACTTTAAGAGCGGCGAGTCTCCTCCGCTTGTTACATTTTCTGTTTTAAACGCAGGAAAGTTAAAGAGAGAAAGAATGGCAAGAACCAAACAGACCGCTCGCAAATCCACTGGCGGCAAAGCCCCCAGGAAGCAGCTGGCCACTAAGGCCGCTCGTAAGAGCGCCCCGGCCACCGGAGGCGTCAAGAAACCTCACCGTTACAGGCCCGGCACCGTGGCTCTGCGCGAGATCCGCCGTTACCAGAAGTCCACCGAGCTGCTCATTCGCAAGCTGCCCTTCCAGCGCCTGGTCCGTGAGATCGCTCAGGATTTCAAGACCGACTTGCGCTTCCAGAGCTCCGCTGTCATGGCTCTGCAGGAGGCCAGCGAGGCTTACCTGGTCGGACTCTTCGAGGACACCAACCTGTGCGCCATCCACGCCAAGAGGGTCACCATCATGCCCAAAGACATTCAGCTGGCTCGCCGCATCCGCGGAGAGAGGGCTTAAGCTGTCTGCACGCCCTCCTACAAACAACGGCTCTTTTCAGAGCCAACACACTCACACCGAGAGCGCGCTCCTTTCTTACAATAACATTAACCTCATACAAGACAGTACAAGACAGGTTTTTTTTTTTATATAATAGAAGCCATATGCTTGGCATGAAGGTGGCATCCAGTAACTTGATCTAAGCACCAGTACTTCCAATTCTTTCCTGCTACACATAAGTTTACATTACTTACAGTAGAAGAAGACTGTGACACCCCTGCTCTAAAGTACCTTTAGAGTTGTTTAAATTGGCTATAAACTATGAATGTACATAACAATAAGCCTAACATGGATCAGATATTTTTCACAGTTCATGTTCAGTTCACAGGTGCGGTTGTTTTTTTTTTTTTTTTTTCACTCCCCAAAGATGTATAAAAAACTAACAATTTAACACAATTCTTTGAACTAACTTTGAGCATGGAAACACAGCATCGTCATGTTCCGCTGGCGTTGATCCAATACCTAGGCCACATCGCTGATGTTGCATTGAAGCGGACTTTTGGGAACTCTGTTAAACTAATCTCACTGCACAAACTGTGTTCAGACTTTGACACTAACATTGATAACATACAGAACAATTATACTGTGAAGCTGTCCAGATCAGTCCAGTCAAGTAGAGATCATAGATATAGCGCCCCCAGAGAATGACTCGCTGCCACTTTCAAGTCAGAAAATATAGTATTGACATTCTGAATAATCTGTTGCGATCATCTGTGAATGCTATTGCATGTACTAAAGCCACTTCTAAAACTACATTGATTCTGGAAGTATGGAAGTTCTGGTATTCAGAGTTTCAAGGTAAAACCTCATTAACAACCTATTTGATCTGGGGACAACTAATAATATTTCATGGCATGACCTTCCCCCCCTTTTCTGGCTCTGTTGGAGGCACCACTGGTTATTGGCCTTTAATAAAGATATTAACTGGATATAAACTGTTGGATTGTCTCTGTGACACATGTAGTACTCAATCTCATATCATGTACAGTACATAGCTACTTATGGGGCGCCGTTTGTAAAGTGAAACATGCTGAAATTAACAGCAACATTTTTCCACATTTCGCTCAAAACCTTACAAAAACATATTTTTTCGAGTAATTTTTACAACATTTAGTAAAATATTTGTAACTTTTCATCAAATGTTAAATATTAAATCTAAATGTTAACTATTAAATCTAAATATATTTAAATCTAAATGTTAAATGTTAAATCTAAATATTATATTTAAATCTAAATGTTAAATCTTAATCTAAATGTTAAATGTTAAACCTAAATGTTTAGGCTAATATGCAAATTTATTGTACGGATCAACGGAAATACCAAAATAAAAGCTTCCCGAAAACCTCCGGTGCAACATTGTGTCTGTTCTCCTCCTCACTTCTCCCCGCCATGTGCTGCTTCACTTCTTGCCTACGAGCATGTCCAGCGATTTTGCTGGACATGTGCTGCAGCGATTGTGAAGTGGAGACTGCAGCTGCTAAGAGTGCACTACTGCTGAACCTTTGGATGGCCGACAAAACGGATCTTCCGATGTTTTCAGCTAAATCGTCGGACGTGCTTTCTCATGGTCGGGTTATGGCTGAATTCCAGTGGAATGACGGTCCCGCCATAATAGACGTTCCAGCCATGTGTTCCAGCCCTAAACCTAACCTTATCCCTAACTATAACCTTATTCATAACCTTTACTAGCAGTTAAATGACGTAAAATAGTGTTTTCCAAATCGATCTTTAGAAAATGAACGAACATGTGTAGATTGAGCTCTCCTTTTTCCGATGCTATCATTTAGGAACGTGTTGGGTACCCAAAAGCATAACATGTTGACAATTTGTCACCTAGAGAAAATTATTACGCTTTGGGAGTGAGAACGTGTCTGACCACTACCGGCACACTTTTGCACTGGAGGTTTTCGGAAAGCTTTTATTTTGGTATTTCCGCGGATCCGTGCAATAAATTTGCATGTTAGCCTAAACATTTAGATTTAACATTTAGATTTAAATATAATATTTAGATTTAACATTTAGATTGAATATTTAACAATTAGATTTAACATTTAAAATTCTGTTTTAAATATGAAAAGTTACAAATATTTTACTAAATGTTGTAAAAAATTACTTGTTTTTGAGCTAAATGTGGAAAAATGTTGCCGTTAATTTCAGCATGTTTCACTTTACAAACGGCGCCCCATAGCTACTGCACCCCAGGCACAGTCATGCTGTTCCTCGTTTCCGCCAAAGGCCAGTAGATGGCCGTAGTTTCAAGCACTCCTGTTTTCTTTTACGTCCTCAAATCAGATGTAAATTCAGGAGTCCGTCAAGCAACGACTCACATTTGTTTCTGAACAGCCAAAATGAGTGGAAGAGGAAAGGGAGGTAAAGGACTCGGCAAAGGAGGCGCAAAGCGTCACCGTAAGGTGCTTCGTGATAACATCCAGGGCATCACTAAGCCAGCTATCCGCCGCCTGGCTCGCCGTGGTGGTGTGAAGCGTATTTCTGGTTTGATCTACGAGGAGACCCGTGGCGTGTTGAAGGTGTTTCTGGAGAACGTCATCCGCGACGCCGTCACCTACACCGAGCACGCCAAGAGAAAGACCGTCACCGCCATGGATGTGGTGTACGCTCTCAAGAGACAGGGCCGCACTCTGTACGGCTTTGGTGGTTAAGCTTACTGCACTGACAACAACAACGGCAACAAAGGTCCTTTTCAGGGCCACCCATCTCCTCTGTAGAGCTGATCTTATCTCTTTTGTTTATCTAGTCAAGTTCTATCAAACTTCTTTTCATATAAATGGTCAATCTGACTTGGAACCCGTATTGGAAAAGCTTTTGATGTGTGATACAGCTCTGCAGTAGTTGCGGTAAGTGGGGTTTTTTCTTGGTTTGTTTTTCTTGTTTTTTTTTTTGTTTTGTTTTTTTTGTTTGGCCATATACTGACCGTAGTGTTGAGGCAGACATGACACCGTATTCTCAGGTTACTGTCGCCGCTTTATTCTCTGCGTAACGTCTCCCTCGTCTGGCTTCCACGTGACCTGCATCCAAAGCAGCAACTATTCATGACATGCAGCACACACAAATTCTGAATGTGTTTGCAACTTATTTTTGTCAAGAACTTCACTGCAGAAAGCTCAATGTACCACGTGGGTAACAAATATTTAGTATTAAAGGAAGGAGATGGTAATTATAAATTAAATATTCTCCAAGATAATACAAAAAATATCTATAAAAAAATTAATGAAACCAAAAATGAAGGTGTAATTCAATATAAGTATGAAGATGAACCTTTCAATAGTTAAAAATATACAAGACAAATTATTATCTGAAAGCATGAGAGACGTGGTATGGCTCATCTCGCTCGGGCGCCTCCCTGTGAGAGCAGTGGTACAATGGAGTTGCTTTGTTACCACCATGAAATGTCCTATGACAGGCTGTGATGAA
Source organism: Copadichromis virginalis (assembly GCF_057382275.1). Taxonomy (NCBI): domain Eukaryota; kingdom Metazoa; phylum Chordata; class Actinopteri; order Cichliformes; family Cichlidae; genus Copadichromis; species Copadichromis virginalis. Next base: position 3,380,309 of record NC_140623.1, on the reverse strand, counting down.
GATGAGACCCTAGAACATCTTCTATTGGATTGTTATAGGACAACTGAGATAAGACAGAAGATGACAGAGATTGGCTATGATGTGGATGTTAATATCAAAGCAGTTAAATATGGTTTGTTTAAAGAAAAAATGTGTGACGACAAAAGGAGACTCTTTTGGTTAGTAATGTGTGTAATAAACACACATATTTGGAAAACTCGTGCCAAAGGAGTACTTGAACAAAAGATAAGTAGTGATGTGGTGAGTAAACATATCATTACAGACCTGCGGAGAAGACGAACAATGGACCTGAAACTTGGGAAAGTTTTCCCCTGGAACGAATTAAAACTGTAAGTCTTGTGAACGTTGTGTGGACTCAGATGCTAGATTTTCCTCCTTGTTTCTCCTTTTTGTATGTGCTCATGGTTTTGTATATGTAATTGTATGTGTATGTGCATTTTATATGTAAACTTGTTTACTTTAAATAAAGTGTAATTATATACAGGCTTCTTCAAAAGATTACTGCCATAAAGATGACTTCTGCCTGAGGCTCCAATGACTCAACCAGCAGTGCGAGAGCAGCCGCTCTGTCCGTTTCAGTGTACAGTGAAGTGGACTGTTGCGATAGGTCAGAAGAAGCCTGCGCTAATTTAATGAATGCTACCTTTTCAGACAGTCTCTTATTTAAATACTTACGTTTGAACTTACTGAAAACAGTTTCTAGCCTTGACAATTCTGATGACACGAACTCTGAGAAAGATTAAAAACTGGTGCAAAACAGATGGGAACCTGTGATTATCAACATTAAAAACACTTCTTTTCATTTTGTTGTACATTGCACTGAATTAAGCCTGTCGAGCAGCTGAAACAGTTCTAGGGAATGTGCTAATTATCCAAACCTCTTTATGATTCAACAGTTTTTATTCATTAACAGCACAAAGTGAAAAACAAACAGAATCCCATACATTTCAAATCATTACGTACATTTACAGATACATATTGTAATGATCAGCAGCTGTTGCTGTAAATTAATGTAGTTTCATGCCATACCACAAGGTGGCCCTATCTGTTAACATGGGCATGCGAGCTAAGAAGCGGTGAGATACTCTTGTTCTTCCGGCTGGCTAAGATTGAATAATAAAAGTACGTTGTAGATCATAAAAGGACCCCTTCTTCATAAATAAGGAGACAAACAAAACACATATATGGGAAAAGGAGGATGAATGTTTTTGGAAGTAGTTTTTAGTTTTAGCTATTTTAGGGGGATATCTGTGTGTGCAGGTGACTATTACTGTGCATAATTATTAGGCAACTTAACAAAAAACAAATATATACCCATTTCAATTATTTATTTTTACCAGTGAAACCAATATAACATCTCCACATTCACAAATATACATTTCTGACATTCAAAAACCAAACAAAAACAAATCAGCGACCAATATAGCCACCTTTCTTTGCAAGGACACTCAAAAGCCTGCCATCCATGGATTCTGTCAGTGTTTTGATCTGTTCACCATCAACATTGCGTGCAGCAGCAACCACAGCCTCCCAGACACTGTTCAGAGAGGTGTACTGTTTTCCCTCCTTGTAAATCTCACATTTGATGATGGACCACAGGTTCTCAATGGGGTTCAGATCAGGTGAACAAGGAGGCCATGTCATTAGTTTTTCTTCTTTTATACCCTTTCTTGCAGCCACGCTGTGGAGTACTTGGACGCGTGTGATGGAGCATTGTCCTGCATGAAAATCATGTTTTTCTTGAAGGATGCAGACTTCTTCCTGTACCACTGCTTGAAGAAGGTGTCTTCCAGAAACTGGCAGTAGGACTGGGAGTTGAGCTTGACTCCATCCTCAACCCGAAAAGGCCCCACAAGCTCATCTTTGATGATACCAGCCCAAACCAGTACTCCACCTCCACCTTGCTGGCGTCTGAGTGGGACTGGAGCTCTCTGCCCTTTACCAATCCAGCCACGGGCCCATCCATCTGGCCCATCAAGACTCACTCTCATTTCATCAGTCCATAAAACCTTAGAAAAACCAGTCTTGAGATATTTCTTGGCCCAGTCTTGACGTTTCAGCTTGTGTGTCTTGTTCAGTGGTGGTCGTCTTTCAGCCTTTCTTACCTTGGCCATGTCTCTGAGTATTGCACACCTTGTGCTTTTGGGCACTCCAGTGATGTTGCAGCTCTGAAATATGGCCAAACTGGTGGCAAGTGGCATCTTGGCAGCTGCACGCTTGACTTTTCTCAGTTCATGGGCAGTTATTTTGCGCCTTGGTTTTTCCACACGCTTCTTGCGACCCTGTTGACTATTTAGAATGAAACGCTTGATTGTTCGATGATCACGCTTCAGAAGCTTTGCAATTTTGAGACTGCTGCATCCCTCTGCAAGATATCTCACTATTTTTGACTTTTCTGAGCCTGTCAAGTCCTTCTTTTGACCCATTTTGCCAAAGGAAAGGATGTTGCCTAATAATTATGCACACCTGATATAGGGTGTTGATGTCATTAGACCACACCCCTTCTCATTACAGAGATGCACATCCCCTAATATGCTTAATTGGTAGTAGGCTTTCGAGCCTATACAGCTTGGAGTAGGACAACATGCATGAAGAGGATGATGTGGACAAAATACTCATTTGCCTAATAATTCTGCACTCCCTGTACATTACACTAGGTTCGACTCATTAACCAAAACTCGACTAATAGATTTTACATATCATCTAATATTAAAAGTCTTAAATATGACACATTCTTAACAGATTTTTCTGATCACACGGTGGTTATGGCAATAATATTGTGTTGCTCCCACGAATTTTTGAACTATTGAAAACTCAATACATCTTTGTTAGCAGACGGGTTGCTTGTGCCTGAAGTTAAATCTGAAATTAAGAAAATATTACATCTTAAGATTTTTACTGCCTCTTTCACGGAACTTTGGGAACTTCTTAAACAACGCATGTGTAAATTTTTTAAATTTAAAGCGAGAGAATTAAATCATGCTAAGAATATGAAATACAATGAAAATGTAAGTAGATATATATATATATATATTTAAGAAATAAGAAGGAGAAACAAGAAGAGGAGGAAAATCAAATGATGTCTCTTAAGGAGAGCATTGATCGAGTCAATAGAGAAGTTTTATTTAACATGTTGAGACGTACTGAATTTCATGGGAATAGCGACTATATGATTCTAAATCATCACTTGACTCAGTCTATCAGACTCTTCTAGGAGGCTATGCTGAATTGCTTCTTCAAGAGCTTCATCTTCCTCCAGAAAAAGAGGGCTAAGTAGACAAGAGATATTAGAAATCATAAAACATGTCAGCCTTGAAGAATTTCTCACCATACATCATTAAAAAAAAGAAAGATTAAATGTAAATCCTAAAGTTGCAGTCATTCAACAAAAAAAACAAACATACAACCCCCCCCCCAAAAAAACCAAACAAACAAACATGCAAATTGGAAACCTGCATCGAAACAATATCCTAAACAACATCTAGAATGAAGGATTTCTTTAACCCTTAGACAACAGCTTACTCAAATTCTGCCAATTTATATGGAAACATCTGCTGTCCCTCATTTTCACTCTCTTGAATGCAGCTCTCTGTTTCCTGATGCTTGGCCTCACTTTCACCTGGTGTTGTAGGCAACGCATGATGCACTGAAAAAAGGAAAGAAGGTCAGCATGACTTGCTTCATAATGTTAACAGAGCCTTTATATATCCTTATATTAGTTCAAATAAAAGTTGGGCACATATTCCTCCTTGGCTGTAATCACCTGTGATAATCCGTAAACATTAAAATCAGACAAATTAATGATGCTCTCATCAAACAAACCCCCCAGGAATTATTACGCACTGCAGTAACAAAATCTAACTGGTCATTGAGCTTAGAACCTCACTAGGTTTTCATTCACGTCACATACCTCGTCTTCTCCGGCAGACTGGACTTTCAAAGTCACTGTCAGACAGCTCTTCTGGTTCCTCCTGAGGGAAAAGAAAGCATGTTCTACATAAAATCAAATACAGTTGCACCAAATCACTGGTAACACAGAGACACATGGCTGCACTAAAAATTGTTTACACCTGCTAAAAGTGCAATATTAATTAATTATGCGATCTTTGGTCCATTTTGAGACGATTTTTGAGTCGTGCGACTGATTTGGTGATCGGCCCGATTTTGGCCTTCATCGTGCATCGTGTAGTATACGTGGGGTAACGAGAAGCGATTAACACCTCGAGCAGCTCCCGATCATCAATCGCTCGTGAGCCGCTCACACTGCTCACGCGCAAACACGTAAACGTCGGTGAAAAAGACGGAGCAGCACGGCTGTGCAGCGTGTGATCTGGACACAAGCGATGGAGGCACAACTTGTAGAACTTTGGAAAGCTCATCCGAGCCTTTTCGATGTGGCATCACAAAATTATCACGACCACAACAACCGTTAAAATAGTTGGATTTACACTGCTGCTCATTCACAGCTGCCTGATCAATGTTTTTCATTAGCAATTTAGCAAAGTTGATGGTGGTGGTGTGTGTGTCTGTGTGAGTGAAAGACAGAGCGACAGATTTTCTGTTATAACCTTCATGTTATGGAGGCACAGTGTGAGCACTCGGGTCGCATCAGAGCATCGGGTGGTATAGTGTGAGACCTGCATCGTGACCTACCAACTTCTAACCCCTGCGAGTCAATCGTGCAGTTTGAGCAGGAGCTGAATAACGTGACTGAAAAAAATCGCACAGTGTCTGCCCAGCTTTAGGTGTACTGTCGTCCGAGACTTGCACCGCAGTGTCGGCGTTTGTTCCCCTGTTGGCCATGCTTCTTGTTGTGGTCATCTGTTGTCTTCCGGTATTTTCTCCGCAAGCGACCTTTCCTCGACCAATGAGATGAGCGGTAATCTGAATTGTCATAAGTGTGCTGTCAGCTCATTGGTCACAAAGCAGGAGAGGGGCTGGGAGTTATGCTTTCAAACAAAGCGTTAATTCCATAAACATTTATAGACTACTTTTGATTCTCACTGTATTACGGGACACAGTGCGTCCCTTATTAGCTCAATACGGGACGTGTACTTTTGTTTCGAAATACGGGACGATTCCGTTTTTTAAGGGACGGTTGGCAACCCTAGTCGGACCGCCAACTCAGTGCTGTTGGACCGTTACGACATCGGCGGCGCTAAAGCTAAGGCTAATGCTGCAGTGACTTTGACTCAGTGTTTATTCAGAAGGACGTGTTGTTTTGTGTCAAGCATTGAAGCATCAGAGTGTGCATGGACGCTCTCGGTCTGACTGATATATGCGCTTAGGTACTGTGTGTGAACGCTCTTTTCACTTCGCCATAACTTTTGTGGGAGCGAGTTGTTTCCACACTTTTAAAATGGCGTCCCACGCAGACACGAGGAGTGAGGAAGATGGCTGCGACCCGGATGCTGAGGCGCCTGGCCTGACAAAGTACATCATCCCTCACTCTACACCTCTTTACCTCAATCTTGAAGTGGTAAACTTGAAAGGGGAGGTCAAGAAGCCACGAGTTTGCTTACAGGCTTCGCTGGAGCGGCAGAAGAGCCTGCTGAAGTGTTTGGATCAGGGAGCTACGGGAGAGCCGGGAGAGCGGCCATCTCCCCAACGAACCCCGCCGGTGCCCCGTAATGACCGCTGGTTGGACGGGTACCAGGTGGACTAACTGTTATCATACGGACAATCTTGAGGTTGACTAAGGGTTGGTTTCATGCAAGATGTATGTGATGTAATTATTCTGTTCGCAAGGGATGATTACTTGTTCTGTTCCACTGAACCCTCGTCACCACAGCCCGTGAGAGGCTTTTGGTTTGGTTTTCTGTTGTACTGATGTAAGCAGCGGGATGTGTTGTACTTTTGACTGTTTTTCCCTTGTCTAGGACCATCTCCAGAGGATGACTAGCCAGTAACACTGCATGTTCTGTATTGTTTGCTTCAATCACTAATTGTGTTTATTGACTGTACCAATGCCGTAAGGGTGTACCTCCACAACCTGCTTACTACCTAAAGTAGCTTTGTATAGTGAAAGGGGTAGTGGGAGGAGGGTCACCTGGGGTCCGGCTGAGGACAGCCTCCCAATTGCCGGCAAACACTACTTTTGTTTATTGATTGTATTGACTGTACCGATGCTGTATAACAATTCCTCCACAGCCTGCTTACTACCTAAAGTAGCTATGTATAGTGAAAGGGGGTAGCGGGAGGAGCGTTACCTGGGTCCGGCTGAGGACAGCCTCCTAATTGCCGGGGGGGTGATGTAACAACCCTTTTGGGTTATAGCACCACTAGGGGGGGTTGCCCTACTATTGTAGTAGCTATGGGAGTCTCCTAGGGGGTGTGTGAGTTGTTAGCGGCAGCCATTACATGCTGCTCGTGTTCTGTTCTCAGGATAGACCTCACCGTTGTAACGGCCTGGCACCAGCGACTACCGATCCCCGCACATGTATGTACGGACAGTGTAGAGCCGTGGAGACCTGGCTTGTATGGTCTTATGTTGCTGACAAGGAATAAAGGTCTGTTGTTTAATTTAACTGACTGGCTCCGTGTTATCGGCTAACCTCCACACCACATGCCCGCTGGACCGGCTAGCCGCTCCTTCCTCACCAGACTGCTGTTACACAGGCAGTATTACACCATATTTAGAAAAAAAATCAATTACGAGATTTAAGTCGTTAATATTGAGTTAATTACGTGAATAGGGTTAAAAAGAAAACTGAATTGATTACAGAAAAGATACATTGCTAAAATAGAGCAGTACTAACATTAGCTGGGTGGCCAAGCAAGTGTCTTACACATGAGAATACATCACAAAAAAAATTAAATAAACTTTTGCAAAAGTAGTTCTCTTGGTACACAGACTGCTCTGTGAAAACATTTCAAGTTTAATATCAGTTTAATATCACTGAAATTAATATTTCAGTGAACATGCAAATTACCCACAGTTTATCACAACTTACCTAGCTAGGATCTGCCTCGTGTCCAGTCGAAAACTTCGCTGCAGAACCGTGAGTTGAAAGATACATTTACTACGACTCCCAAGATGCATTGCAGTAAAAAATTTTGATATTTAAATGAAGTGATTTTTTTAAAAAAAACAAAAAAAGAAAGGGAGGTAAAGGACTCGGCAAAGGAGGCGCAAAGCGTCACCGTAAGGTGCTTCGTGATAACATCCAGGGCATCACTAAGCCAGCTATCCGCCGCCTGGCTCGCCGTGGCGGTGTGAAGCGTATTTCTGGTCTGATCTACGAGGAGACCCGTGGCATGTTGAAGGTGTTTCTGGAGAACATCATCCGCGACGCCGTCACCTACACCGAGCACGCCAAGAGAAAGACCGTCACCGCCATGGATGTGGTGTACACTCTCAAGAGACAGGGCCGCACTCTGTACGGCTTTGGTGGTTAAGCTTACTGCACTGATCGATCAACAACAACAACAACAACAACAAAGGTCCTTTTCAGGGCCACCCATCTCCTCTGTAGAGCTGATCCTATCTCTTTTGTTTGTGTCTAGTCAAGTTCTATCAAACTTCTTTTCATATAAATGGTCAATCTGACTTGGAACCCGTATTGGAAAAGCTTTTGATGTGTGATACAGTTCTGCAGTAGTTGCGGTCGGTGGGGTTTTTTGTTTTGTTTTGTTTTGTTTTTATATATTAAAGTGGGCCATATACTGACCGTAGTGTTGAGGCAGACATGACACTGTAAAAAGTATAAAAAAAAAAGTATAAAAAAAGAAACGAAGAAGATGAACATCAGATAGATGAGTTGAAAAAAGAAATAGAATTGATAAATAATGAATTATTATTTAATATGCAGATAACAGCAGGGTGTGATGAAAACGGAAACACTGACTTTGCGATTGTCTCTGGTCAGAGGAGACGTGGTAGCAACTTTATCCCCTCTATTGGGGATGGAAGTGGAAAATTAACCGCCAATGAGAGTGAGAAAAGATACGTTGTCAGAGAACAATGCTTTTCCATGTTTTCTGCATTACCCTCAGACAGCAATGCTTTACGATCATTGTTAAGTGTTATTGAACCTCTTGAACCTTCTGTTTTTGATTCACTCCTTGGGGTGATAAGAAAAGAAGAGGTTTTAGCTGCTATTGAGCAACTGAATAACAATAAAACTCCAGGTTTAGATGGTCTCCCAGCTGAGTTTTACAAGTTGGGTATAGCGGAAGTAAATGAACTTTTAACCTCAGCTTTGAATTCAGGGCTTGAAAAAGGAGTATTATGCGAGTCTTTCTATTTTGGCCTGATGTGTTTATTATATAAAAAAGGTGATAAAAGTGATATAAATAATTATAGACAATTAACAATAATGAATGTTGATTATAAAATATTAGCTAAAATAATAATGAATAGATTAGAAGATATATTAGATAAAATTATTGTGAAGGAACAGACATGTGCTATAAAAGGTCGCCAGATGTGGGATAATCTGTGCACCCTAAGAGAGGTAATATACTCCAGAAGAGACTCTGACTTTTTTATTCTTGGCTTAGATCAAAAGAAAGCATTTGATTATCTTTCTCATTCGTATATATGGGCGGTTATGAAAGCCTATGGGATGCCGGACGGTTTCATCGCCATGGTAAAATTGTTATATAAAAAAATCCATCATACAAGTCAAGGTAAATGGAAGTTTGACCGAACAATTCCATGCTTCCTGTGGAGTGAAACAGGGATGCCCGCTAAGCGCTGCTTTGTATGTTTTAGCCATCAATCCCTTATTGAAACTAATTAATAAAGACACTAATATTAAAGGTTACTGTTTTAATGATGGCTATAGAGTGACAGCTATGGCTTATGCCGACGATGTTACAGTTATTATTAGGAACCAGGATGAGTTGGACAGGTTATTTTTTCACCTCAAACAATATGAATTGGCATCAGGGGCAAAATTAAACCCAGAAAAAACAGAAGGCGTGTGGTTTGGTTCCTCACTACAAAAGCCCAAAATAAACATACAAGTAAATAACGAAATGAAAGTCTTGGGAATTTGGATCAACAAAGGGGACCCCTGTTTGTTAAACTGGTCTAAAAAGGAATGCAAAATTAAAGAAGTAGCTAAATGGGAAAATAAAAATACTAACTATAAAGCGCGAGTTAATATAGTCAAAACCCATATAGTATCTAAACTTCTCTTCCTTGCCACGGTTTTTCCTCCTCCTCACAAATCACTTTTTGTCAGGGTCCTGGGTCTGAGCGACCCAGGATCCCTGAGCAGTTATGAATTATATTATTATTATTATTATCATCATATGTATTTTGGTGTTGCTGCTGCTCTTCTCCATGCTTGTAGGTGTGTGTGTGTGTGTAAACTTTGTCCATAACCTCCCTCCTGAGCCTCTCCTCACGGTTCGGCATGGCAAACCGTGGGAGGTGTGGGGAAGGAGGACCCAGGCGCGGTGCTTTATGTACAAACAGTGCGTTTATTTACAGTGTATGGTACAAACAACAATAAATCCCCGTGCTTTCCCTGACTCCCGTGTCGTGTCTCTCCGTGAATAGTCCGTGTCTCAGCACCCCTCGTGCTGGCTGCTGTCTAGCGCTCCACACTTCTCCTGGGCAGGGCTGTGCAGAGAGGTTTAAAGGGGCGGGTGCTCAAAGTTAAAAAGGGGCACATTGAACCAGGCTGAATAACAACAACACACATTCATCAAGAATCTAATATGGGCAACAAGGCAAAGCAAACGTAGCCGATGCTTTACCTGATGGGTACAATGTTGCCGTTGAGGCGTTGCTGTGGATAGTGCTGGAGGGCAGGGCTGTGTTGATCTGAGACTGTAGACATTAAAAAGTCCATAGGAGAGATGGTAGCTGATTAAACAAGTGTCATGAGATAATAACAAAATGCAAAGATTGGTGGCAGCGCTTGGAACCATAAGGCAACAAAAAACTGTGAGAAATAATTTAGGCTCTGCCTGTGAATCACTCTTTGCTTCTCTTCTTCCTTCCCTCCCATCATGGATGGGATGGAATAAACTATTGCAATAAACTATAATCTAATTATCCACACCTAACAACTCTTGCACTTAATCGAAAATAAAATGATGACAGAAAAATGTTATAGCACTGCCTTTAGTAGCCTCACACAGTCACAGAGACGACAGCGGGCAGCGTGGCTGTGGTTGTGATGAGGGTGGGCTGGGCCAGGGTCACAGGGAGTGCAGAGTCCAACTTACTTTTCCTCTTCTGGGCATCTGTGGATGTAGTTGTGGTGTTGCTGGTGGTGGAGGCTGCTGTGCTGTTGAGGGGTTGGTGCCCTTCTTAGTCCCCGTGACAAACTCAATCTTGGTCCGTTCCTTCTTGGCTTTCTCCAGTTTGTCCATCTCCACCTTCTGAGCTTTGGCGAGAGCTTCATAGTAAGAGTCTTCCGACCAGGCATGAGGCTCGAACATATCTTTTGGGTAGTTGGTTCCCAGTTCATCTATGGCACAGAACTGAATGAGGTTCTCGTAAATACTTGGGTTTCTAAATTCCTTCTTTTGCTGGATATGGGCGTTTACGTCAAAATCTCCATGGAGCTTCCTCTCATACAGCTTATGAATCTTCTCCTGTAGATGGCTGGAGCAGCGTCCGGGGTGTTCGGGGGGGATCTTGATCTCGTCAGGTGACATGTTTCTCACCTTTTCTGAAAACAGAGCAACTAGCTCCTTGGGGTCCTTTTTTTCTGCTTCTGAGATCTCAAAGTCATCTGCGTCTCTCCCCTCGTCAGATTCGTCCACTTCCGAGTTGTTTTCTCTGCTGTCTTCATCTGCAGACTCTTTTTCTTCTGGGTCCACAGTTTGGTTCAAGTCATCCTCATCATAGCGATATACAAGGCTTCCTACACGCCCCCCTGATTCTTCTTGTTCAGGGTCAGAGTCGGGCTCCGAATCATCTCCATAGACCGCTAAAGACGACAGCAGCGTACTCTTTTTACCGCTTGCCATTTCTGTGTAGTGTCGCATAAAACCTCCCTTTCTTTTTTTTTTTTAAAAAAAATCACTTTATTTAAATATCAATATTCACAATTACAAATACACATAATACAAGCGCCATGTACAAATTATTCACATCTTATTTTACATATTACAATAATAAAAGCTCCCACGGCAAATCATTTCCTAATTTCATATCTCTCGTTTTTCTTCTTCTCAGCTCAGTGACAATGTTTTTACATACGGTGAAACTACTTATCATTTTTTGTTCTATAACACATTTAGCTCTTGTTTTCCATATGTGGACATTTATAATACACATCACCAACCAAAACAATCTTCTTTTATTTTCACTCATCTTTTCTTTAAACAAACCATATCTTACTGATTTTATATTATTTTCAATATTAAAACCTAGTTTTTCCATCCTCCTTATTTCAACCGTCCTGTAACACGATATCAATAGATGATCAAGAGTTTCGTCTTCATCACAATTCTCCATAGGGCATTTCTTAGTGGTAACGAAGCAACTCCACAGAACCACAGCTCTTACTGGGAGCCGTCCGACAGAGATAAGCCACACTGTATCTCTCATGTTCTCGGATATTACTTTGTCATATATGTTTTTAACTATTTTCTGATTTTCTTCTTTTTCCACAGCTTTATATTGTATCATACCTTCATTTTTTTTTAGATTGATTTTATTATATATCTGTTTTGAATTTAATTGTAAAAGATTTAAATCATCCAATTTCCACTGATCCACAAGATCCCCAAACACAAGTTTAAAGTATGGCACTCCCGATCGGGCTCTCCCTTTCATTTTTTTCCACAAAGATTCCTTCCCTTGGATCCAGTGGGTGCTTCGCTCCAATGCGCTATATACATTTTTTAGAAAAGGAATCATCAAATTAACGCTAAGATCTGGCGCTCCTAATCCTCCATTTTCTTTTCCTTTATACATTAATTTCCTCTGTGTTACTTCGCGGTTTGTCCCCCAAATCAATTTGGTACACAATTTACTTAATTTAATAACAGTTTTGTGAGGAGGGGGAAAGACAGTAGCCAGAAACAACATCTTTGAGACTACATGTGTTTTCACGATATTCACACGCGCTCTATAGTTTGTATTTTTATTGTCCCATTTAGCTACTTCGTTTTCTATTTCACTCTCTTTCTTTTTCCAATTCAAAAGACATGGATCATTTTTAGTAATCCAAATACCTAAAATCTTCATCTCCTTGTTAGTTTTTAAATCAATTACAGGTTCTTTTAAGTTTTGTCCAAACCAAACTCCTTCGGTCTTTTCCTGGTTTAGCTTAGCACCAGAAGCTTGTTCGTATTTTGTTAGCAAATCCTTAAGTGTTGATATCTCCTTTTGATCTTTAATAATTACAGAGACATCATCCGCATAAGCAAGGGCTGTCACCTTGTAGGTGTCATTTAGGATGTATCCAGTAAAACGGCTATCACTATTGATTGTTTTAAGTAACGGATTTATTGCTAGAACATATAAGGCTGCGCTTAAAGGACATCCTTGTTTCACTCCACATTCGACATGGAAGGGTTCGGTCAGTCTTCCGTTTACTTTAATCTGGACAAGGGATTTTTTATATAATACTTTAATCATGGAGATGAAGGTTTCAGGCATATTATATGCTTTCATTACTTCCCACAAATAAGAGTGGGAAATGTAATCAAAAGCTTTCCTTTGGTCGAGACTTAAAATAAAAAATTCTGTGTCTTTTCTACTGTAAATTATTTCACGCAGAGTACATAAATTATCCCACATCAGACGACCTTTTATTGCACATGTTTGCTCTTTTTCTATAATTTTATCTAATACCTCTTCAAACCTATTCATAATTATTTTAGCAAATATTTTGTAATCAACATTCATTATTGTCAATTGTCTATAATTATTTATATTATCTCTTTCCCCTTTCTTATATAGCAAACACATTAATCCATTATAAAAGGAGTCACCCAAAGTTCCCTCATGCATGCCTTCATTAAAAACAGTGGCTAAAAATTTGGATATTTCATTCACAACTATTTTATAAAATTCGGACGGAAGCCCATCTAAACCAGGGGTTTTGTTTATGTTTAACTGACTGATCGCACATTCTACCTCCTCTTTAGTAATATTTCCTAAAAGTGAGGTATATTGGATGGAGTCCAGAGGTTCTATTTTACTTAACAAATATTTTACTGCACTTGTTTTTGTAGATAACGGAGAGAACATATGGGCACATAGCCTTCTGATAACTCGCCTTTTATCTACTTCTTTTACGAAGGAGTTTCCTCCCTCATCTCTTATAGAAGAAATGAACTCATTATTACGTTTCTTTTGGTTAGCACCAATCATATAATCTTTATTACCATTTATATCACCTCCCATTGATTTTTGTATGTTAAATAATATTTCATTATTTACTTTTTCAATACTAACTCTAAGTTCTTCAATCTGGTTCTCTTCATCCTCTTTTCTAAATTTTTTATTCTTCAACAATATGTATTGATTTACTTGTTCGTTATACTTTATATTTTTTGCATAATTTATTTCTCTACATTTAAATTTAAAAAAATTTCGCATCCGTTCTTTCAGTATCTCCCACAATTGTATATCAGATGTTGTGAGTTTTTTAAGTTGCAAAACTTTCACAATTTCTACCTTTAATTCCAAAACTAGTGCCCCGTCACTTAGACAGCTCGTATTTAATTTCCAATAAGTGGAAGGGGGGTCAGTGCCACACAAAATCGTAGCTCTGACTACCTTATGATCAGAGAAATCTGTTACGAAATCATTATATCTTAAAGCTACAATCTCGGAAGATATATAAATCCTATCTATTCTAGTTTTAGAGGATGAGTCAAACCTTGTAAAATGAATTGTCTGAGGGTTTAAGATCCTATATAAATCCCTAAGAGATGCGTCATTACATATTTGTGTAAGTAATTTGCCTTCCCTGGACTCTTTGAAAATCGTACTAGCAATCCTATCATTCTCTTCCGTAACCATATTAAAATCCCCACATAGAACAGTATTAAACCCACATTCCAACAAATGTCTCATTTTCTTTAGTAATTGCATTTTCTTTGTTCTTTCTGGTGCAGTATACACATTAATTAACCGAAATTTTTGACCACCATAATGGCAATCAACAAGTAAAAGCCGTCCTGGTATTATATCTCTTTTCTTTACGATGTTCACATGAGTGTTTTTGAAGAAAAAGCCCACCCCGTCTGCACTATCTTCCCCTATTGAGACTACTGAGTGGCTTGGACCCCATAATTTAATCAGTTCTTCAACATCTTCCTTGGTTTTCAATCTTAATTCTTGTAGGCATAATATGTCATAGTCCAGTTTTTGCAGAAAAAGCACTTTCTTCTTCCTTAGTCTTTCTGATTGTAACCCTCTAACATTCCATGTTATTATTTTAAGAATGCTCATATTTATGTAGTAGGAGGGTTATTCAGTAGAGGGAGGGAACATTGTAAATTCAACAGTACCTTGCGGAGGGCTGGATCGATCGTCTTTTCTTTTATCTCTGCCATAAGACGCCATCGAGACACTTCTTTTCCTTCCTCCTGTCGTTGTTTCATTGACCAATTCCTCCATCGCAGGATGCTGTTTGTTAAGAAAAATCCCTGTTTGTGGATCCACATCATCTTGTCCTGCAGGATCATCTGTAGGAGAAATCTCCACAGGAGTCGAAATGGGTGATTCTTCACTATCACTTGCACTTAGATAGCTTTCAGATGAATTTTCTTCCTCGCTTTCTCTTCGCTCGTCATCGCTCTCACATTCCACATCAGAGGTTTGTGAGAAGGATTGGTCTCCCGGTTCCTCTCCACCTCCAACTGCCATTTCTTCGGGTTGTCTTGAAAGCGTCAAATCCTCTTTTATGTTGTTATTGTGTGTCTGCGGCTCCGTTACTCCCGGAAGATTTGTTGTGTTACGACTGCCTGGTTCTTGTCCTGAGGCAGCATCTGAGACAGCCAATGGATTTATCAAGGACACATTTCCATGTGCGGGCCTTTCCTGTAGCGGGGCTGGATTTGAAGCCACTGACAGCGCTGAGATGGTTGGAAGGTTCGTGCGAAAAGCACCCGTGGAGGGCTGCTGGGAAGCTTTAGTTATATTAGCAAAGGATTTGGGACATTTAAAGAAGGTGTGTCCCTTCAGTCCGCATAGAGAACACTCGCTGTCATTTTGGCATTCTTTAGCTTTATGACCCAACTCCCCGCATTTCCAGCACTTAAAGGTAGGACAGTCTCTTACTTGGTGGTCTAAAGCTTGGCAGACGAAACATCTGTTTGCCTGTCCAGGATATATGACACGCCCATTAAAAGGGCCCAAAGAGATGGAGTTAGGGATGGAAACAATATGACCTGCTCCATCTCTCCGCATTCGTACTTTGAATTTTCTTACTCCGTACCATAAGCCGAATTTGTCAACCGGCTTCACAGGAGGTTGCAAGACTTCACAGTACCTTTGTAGATAGAGCTCAATGTCTTGGTCTGGAACTCTCCCTGTCCAAAATTTCACCACAATTGTTGTGACTTCTAGCTGGACTGGAGATTCTACAGACCATTCCTTCCACTTCGGGTGATTTAAGTTGGTATGATGAATTTCCAAGAACCGTCGTAAGGGGGCTTCTTGAAGGAAGCACAGCTCAAACTCTCTTCTATTGGGTAACAAAATGAAAGAATAGATGTCCTGGGGATTTACCCAAGAAGATTGGAAAAGGAGTTCCTCCGCCACATAATCGCGGGAGGGTGGATCGTTACTTCCACCATATTTCAACCTTACCCATAGATTGCCAAATTTAGAGGCATAGGGCAAAGGCACATAGGGGGGCATGTTCAAGAACACAAGGGCTACAAGCAGAAGGGAAGGGATAAACTCAGGCAACAAAACCTCCCTTTCTTTTTTTTTTTTTTTTTTTTTTTTTTTAAATCACTTTATTTAAATATCAATATTCACAATTACAAATACACATAATACAAGCGCCATGCACAAAATTATTCACATCTTATTTTACATATTACAATAATAAAAGCTCCCACGGCAAATCATTTCCTACTTTCATATCTCTCGTTTTTCTTCTTCTCAGCTCAGTGACAATGTTTTTACATACGGTGAAACTACTTATCATTTTTTGTTCTATAACACATTTAGCTCTTGTTTTCCATATGTGAACATTTATAATACACATCACCAACCAAAGCAATCTTCTTTTATTTTCACTCATCTTTTCTTTAAACAAACCATATCTTACTGATTTTATATTATTTTCAATATTAAAACCTAGTTTTTCCATCCTCCTTATTTCAACCGTCCTGTAACACGATATCAATAGATGATCAAGAGTTTCGTCTTCATCACAATTCTCCATAGGGCATTTCTTAGTGGTAACGAAGCAACTCCACAGAACCACAGCTCTTACTGGGAGCCGTCCGACAGAGATAAGCCACACTGTATCTCTCATGTTCTCGGATATTACTTTGTCATATATGTTTTTAACTATTTTCTGATTTTCTTCTTTTTCCACAGCTTTATATTGTATCATACCTTCATTTTTTTTTAGATTGATTTTATTATATATCTGTTTTGAATTTAATTGTAAAAGATTTAAATCATCCAATTTCCACTGATCCACAAGATCCCCAAACACAAGTTTAAAGTATGGCACACCCGTTCGGGCTCTCCCTTTCATTTTTTTCCACAAAGATTCCTTCCCTTGGATCCAGTGGGTGCTTCGCTCAAATGCGCTATATACATTTTTTAGAAAAGGAATCATCAAAATAATACTAAGATCTGGCGCTCCTAATCCTCCATTTTCTTTTCCTTTATACATTAATTTCCTCTGTGTTACTTCGCGGTTTGTCCCCCAAATCAATTTGGTACACAATTTACTTAATTTAATAACAGTTTTGTGAGGAGGGGGAAAGACAGTAGCCAGAAACAACATTTTTGAGACTACATGTGTTTTCACGATATTCACACGCGCTTTATAGTTTGTATTTTTATTGTCCCATTTAGCTACTTCGTTTTCTATTTCACTCTCTTTCTTTTTCCAATTCAAAAGACATGGATCATTTTTAGTAATCCAAATACCTAAAATCTTCATCTCCTTGTTAGTTTTTAAATCAATTACAGGTTCTTTTAAGTTTTGTCCAAACCAAACTCCTTCGGTCTTTTCCTGGTTTAGCTTAGCACCAGAAGCTTGTTCGTATTTTGTTAGCAAATCCTTAAGTATTGATAGCTCCTTTTGATCTTTAATAATTACAGAGACATCATCCGCATAAGCAAGGGCTGTCACCTTGTAGGTGTCATTTAGGATGTATCCAGTAAAACGGCTATCACTATTGATTGTTTTAAGTAACGGATTTATTGCTAGAACATATAAGGCTGCGCTTAAAGGACATCCTTGTTTCACTCCACATTCGACATGGAAGGGTTCGGTCAGTCTTCCGTTTACTTTAATCTGGACAAGGGATTTTTTATATAATACTTTAATCATGGAGATGAAGGTTTCAGGCATATTATATGCTTTCATTACTTCCCACAAATAAGAGTGGGAGATGTAATCAAAAGCTTTCCTTTGGTCAAGACTTAAAATAAAAAATTCTGTGTCTTTTCTACTGTAAATTATTTCACGCAGAGTACATAAATTATCCCACATCAGACGACCTTTTATTGCACATGTTTGCTCTTTTTCTATAATTTTATCTAATACCTCTTCAAACCTATTCATAATTATTTTAGCAAATATTTTGTAATCAACATTCATTATTGTCAATTGTCTATAATTATTTATATTATCTCTTTCCCCTTTCTTATATAGCAAACACATTAATCCATTATAAAAGGAGTCACCCAAAGTTCCCTCATGCATGCCTTCATTAAAAACAGTGGCTAAAAATTTGGATATTTCATTCACAACTATTTTATAAAATTCGGACGGAAGCCCATCTAAACCAGGGGTTTTGTTTATGTTTAACTGACTGATCGCACATTCTACCTCCTCTTTAGTAATATTTCCTAAAAGTGAGGTATATTGGATGGAGTCCAGAGGTTCTATTTTACTTAACAAACATTTTACTGCACTTGTTTTTGTAGATAACGGAGAGAACATATGGGCACATAGCCTTCTGATAACTCGCCTTTTATCTACTTCTTTTACGAAGGAGTTTCCTCCCTCATCTCTTATAGAAGAAATGAACTCATTATTACGTTTCTTTTGGTTAGCACCAATCATATAATCTTTATTACCATTTATATCACCTCCCATTGATTTTTGTATGTTAAATAATATTTCATTATTTACTTTTTCAATACTAACTCTAAGTTCTTCAGTCTGGTTCTCTTCATCCTCTTTTCTAAATTTTTTATTCTTCAACAATATGTATTGATTTACTTGTTCGTTATACTTTATATTTTTTGCATAATTTATTTCTCTACATTTAAATTAAAAAAAATTTCGCATCCGTTCTTTCAGTATCTCCCACAGTTGTATATCAGATGTTGTGAGTTTTTTAAGTTGCAAAACTTTCACAATTTCTGCCTTTAATTCCAAAACTAGTGCCCCGTCACTTAGACAGCTCGTATTTAATTTCCAATAAGTGGAAGGGGGGTCAGTGCCACACAAAATCGTAGCTCTGACTACCTCATGATCAGAGAAATCAGTTACGAAATCATTATATCTTAAAGCTACAATCTCGGAAGATATATAAATCCTATCTATTCTAGTTTTAGAGGATGAGTCAAACCTTGTAAAATGAATTGTCTGAGGGTTTAAGATCCTATATAAATCCCTAAGAGATGCGTCATTACATACTTGTGTAAGTAATTTGCCTTCCCTGGACTCTTTGAAGATCGTACTAGCAATCCTATCATTCTCTTCCGTAACCATATTAAAATCCCCACATAGAACAGTATTAAACCCACATTCCAACAAATGTCTCATTTTCTTTAGCAATTGCATTTTCTTTGTTCTTTCTGGTGCGGTATACACATTAATTAACCGAAATTTTTGACCACCATAATGGCAATCAACAAGTAACAGCCGTCCTGGTATTATATCTCTTTTCTTTATGATGTTCACATGAGTGTTTTTGAAGAAAAAGCCCACCCCGTCTGCACTATCTTCCCCTATTGAGACTACTGAGTGGCTTGGACCCCATAATTTAATCAGTTCTTCAACATCTTCCTTGGTTTTCAATCTTAATTCTTGTAGGCATAATATGTCATAGTCCAGTTTTTGCAGAAAAAGCACTTTCTTCTTCCTTAGTCTTTCTGATTGTAACCCTCTAACATTCCATGTTATTATTTTAAGAATGCTCATATTTATGTAGTAGGAGGGTTATTCAGTAGAGGGAGGGAACATTGTAAATTCAACAGTACCTTGCGGAGGGCTGGATCGATCGTCTTTTCTTTTATCTCTGCCATAAGACGCCATCGAGACACTTCTTTTCCTTCCTCCTGTCGTTGTTTCATTGACCAATTCCTCCATCGCAGGATGCTGTTTGTTAAGAAAAATCCCTGTTTGTGGATCCACATCATCTTGTCCTGCAGGATCATCTGTAGGAGAAATCTCCACAGGAGTCGAAATGGGTGATTCTTCACTATCACTTGCACTTAGATAGCTTTCAGATGAATTTTCTTCCTCGCTTTCTCTTCGCTCGTCATCGCTCTCACATTCCACATCAGAGGTTTGTGAGAAGGATTGGTCTCCCGGTTCCTCTCCACCTCCAACTGCCATTTCTTCGGGTTGTCTTGAAAGCGTCAAATCCTCTTTTATGTTGTTATTGTGCGTCTGCGGCTCCGTTACTCCCGGAAGATTTGTTGTGTTACGACTGCCTGGTTCTTGTCCTGAGGCAGCATCTGAGACAGCCAATGGATTTATCAAGGACACATTTCCATGTGCGGGCCTTTCCTGTAGCGGGGCTGGATTTGAAGCCACTGACAGCGCTGAGATGGTTGGAAGGTTCGTGCGAAAAGCACCCGTGGAGGGCTGCTGGGAAGCTTTAGTTATATTAGCAAAGGATTTGGGACATTTAAAGAAGGTGTGTCCCTTCAGTCCGCATAGAGAACACTCGCTGTCATTTTGGCATTCTTTAGCTTTATGACCCAACTCCCCGCATTTCCAGCACTTAAAGGTAGGACAGTCTCTTACTTGGTGGTCTAAAGCTTGGCAGACGAAACATCTGTTTGCCTGTCCAGGATATATGACACGCCCATTAAAAGGGCCCAAAGAGATGGAGTTAGGGATGGAAACAATATGACCTGCTCCATCTCTCCGCATTCGTACTTTGAATTTTCTTACTCCGTACCATAAGCCGAATTTGTCAACCGGCTTCACAGGAGGTTGCAAGACTTCACAGTACCTTTGTAGATAGAGCTCAATGTCTTGGTCTGGAACTCTCCCTGTCCAAAATTTCACCACAATTGTTGTGACTTCTAGCTGGACTGGAGATTCTACAGACCATTCCTTCCACTTCGGGTGATTTAAGTTGGTATGATGAATTTCCAAGAACCGTCGTAAGGGGGCTTCTTGAAGGAAGCACAGCTCAAACTCTCTTCTATTGGGTAACGAAATGAAAGAATAGATGTCCTGGGGATTTACCCAAGAAGATTGGAAAAGGAGTTCCTCCGCCACATAATCGCGGGAGGGTGGATCGTTACTTCCACCATATTTCAACCTTACCCATAGATTGCCAAATTTAGAGGCATAGGGCAAAGGCACATAAGGGGGCATGTTCAAGAACACAAGGGCTACAAGCAGAAGGGAAGGGATAAACTCAGGCAACAAAACCTCCCTTTCTTTTTTTTTTTTTTTTTAAAAATCACTTTATTTAAATATCAATATTCACAATTACAAATACACATAATACAAGCGCCATACACAAAATTATTCACATCTTATTTTACATATTACAATAATAAAAGCTCCCACGGCAAATCATTTCCTACTTTCATATCTCTCGTTTTTCTTCTTCTCAGCTCAGTGACAATGTTTTTACATACGGTGAAACTACTTATCATTTTTTGTTCTATAACACCTTTAGCCCTTGTTTTCCATATGTGGACATTTATAATACACATCACCAACCAAAACAATCTTCTTTTATTTTCACTCATCTTTTCTTTAAACAAACCATATCTTACTGATTTTATATTATTTTCAATATTAAAACCTAGTTTTTCCATCCTCCTTCTTATTTCAACCGTCCTGTAACACGATATCAAAAGATGATCAAGAGTTTCGTCTTCATCACAATTCTCCATAGGGCATTTCTTAGTGGTAACGAAGCAACTCCACAGAACCACAGCTCTTACTGGGAGACGTCCGACAGAGATAAGCCACACTGTATCTCTCATGTTCTCGGATATTACTTTGTCATATATGTTTTTAACTATTTTCTGATTTTCTTCTTTTTCCACAGCCTTATATTGTATCATACCTTCATTTTTTTTTAGATTGATTTTATTATATATCTGTTTTGAATTTAATTGTAAAAGATTTAAATCATCCAATTTCCACTGATCCACAAGATCCCCAAACACAAGTTTAAAGTATGGCACTCCCGATCGGGCTCTCCCTTTCATTTTTTTCCACAAAGATTCCTTCCCTTGGATCCAGTGGGTGCTTCGCTCAAATGCGCTATATACATTTTTTAGAAAAGGAATCATCAAATTAACGCTAAGATCTGGCGCTCCTAATCCTCCATTTTCTTTTCCTTTATACATTAATTTCCTCTGTGTTACTTCGCGGTTTGTCCCCCAAATCAATTTGGTACACAATTTACTTAATTTAATAACAGTTTTGTGAGGAGGGGGAAAGACAGTAGCCAGAAACAACATCTTTGAGACTACGTGTGTTTTCACGATATTCACACGCGCTCTATAGTTTGTATTTTTATTGTCCCATTTAGCTACTTCGTTTTCTATTTCACTCTCTTTCTTTTTCCAATTCAAAAGACATGGATCATTTTTAGTAATCCAAATACCTAAAATCTTCATCTCCTTGTTAGTTTTTAAATCAATTACAGGTTCTTTTAAGTTTTGTCCAAACCAAACTCCTTCGGTCTTTTCCTGGTTTAGCTTAGCACCAGAAGCTTGTTCGTATTTTGTTAGCAAATCCTTAAGTGTTGATATCTCCTTTTGATCTTTAATAATTACAGAGACATCATCCGCATAAGCAAGGGCTGTCACCTTGTAGGTGTCATTTAGGATGTATCCAGTAAAACGGCTATCGCTATTGATTGTTTTAAGTAACGGATTTATTGCCAGAACATATAAGGCTGCGCTTAAAGGACATCCTTGTTTCACTCCACATTCGACATGGAAGGGTTCGGTCAGTCTTCCGTTTACTTTAATCTGGACAAGGGATTTTTTATATAATACTTTAATCATGGAGATGAAGGTTTCAGGCATATTATATGCTTTCATTACTTCCCACAAATAAGAGTGGGAGATGTAATCAAAAGCTTTCCTTTGGTCGAGGCTTAGAATAAAAAATTCTGTGTCTTTTCTACTGTAAATTATTTCACGCAGAGTACATAAATTATCCCACATCAGCCGACCTCTTATTGCACATGTTTGCTCTTTTTCTATAATTTTATCTAATACCTCTTCAAACCTATTCATAATTATTTTAGCAAATATTTTGTAATCAACATTCATTATTGTCAATTGTCTATAATTATTTATATTATCTCTTTCCCCTTTCTTATATAGCAAACACATTAATCCATTATAAAAGGAGTCACCCAAAGTTCCCTCATGCATGCCTTCATTAAAAACAGTGGCTAAAAATTTGGATATTTCATTCACAACTATTTTATAAAATTCGGACGGAAGCCCATCTAAACCAGGGGTTTTGTTTATGTTTAACTGACTGATCGCACATTCTACCTCCTCTTTAGTAATATTTCCTAAAAGTGAGGTATATTGGATGGAGTCCAGAGGTTCTATTTTACTTAACAAATATTTTACTGCACTTGTTTTTGTAGATAACGGAGAGAACATATGGGCACATAGCCTTCTGATAACTCGCCTTTTATCTACTTCTTTTACGAAGGAGTTTCCTCCCTCATCTCTTATAGAAGAAATGAACTCATTATTACGTTTCTTTTGGTTAGCACCAATCATATAATCTTTATTACCATTTATATCACCTCCCATTGATTTTTGTATGTTAAATAATATTTCATTATTTACTTTTTCAATACTATCTCTAAGTTCTTCAATCTGGTTCTCTTCATCCTCTTTTCTAAATTTTTTATTCTTCAACAATATGTATTGATTTACTTGTTCGTTATACTTTATATTTTTTGCATAATTTATTTCTCTACATTTAAATTTAAAAAAATTTCGCATCCGTTCTTTCAGTATCTCCCACAATTGTATATCAGATGTTGTGAGTTTTTTAAGTTGCAAAACTTTCACAATTTCTGCCTTTAATTCCAAAACTAGTGCCCCGTCACTTAGACAGCTCGTATTTAATTTCCAATAAGTGGAAGGGGGGTCAGTGCCACACAAAATCGTAGCTCTGACTACCTTATGATCAGAGAAATCTGTTACGAAATCATTATATCTTAAAGCTACAATCTCGGAAGATATATAAATCCTATCTATTCTAGTTTTAGAGGATGAGTCAAACCTTGTAAAATGAATTGTCTGAGGGTTTAAGATCCTATATAAATCCCTAAGAGATGCGTCATTACATATTTGTGTAAGTAATTTGCCTTCCCTGGACTCTTTGAAAATCGTACTAGCAATCCTATCATTCTCTTCCGTAACCATATTAAAATCCCCACATAGAACAGTATTAAACCCACATTCCAACAAATGTCTCATTTTCTTTAGCAATTGCATTTTCTTTGTTCTTTCTGGTGCGGTATACACATTAATTAACCGAAATTTTTGACCACCATAATGGCAATCAACAAGTAACAGCCGTCCTGGTATTATATCTCTTTTCTTTATGATGTTCACATGAGTGTTTTTGAAGAAAAAGCCCACCCCGTCTGCACTATCTTCCCCTATTGAGACTACTGAGTGGCTTGGACCCCATAATTTAATCAGTTCTTCAATATCTTCCTTGGTTTTCAATCTTAATTCTTGTAGGCATAATATGTCATAGTCCAGTTTTTGCAGAAAAAGCACTTTCTTCTTCCTTAGTCTTTCTGATTGTAACCCTCTAACATTCCATGTTATTATTTTAAGAATGCTCATATTTATGTAGTAGGAGGGTTATTCAGTAGAGGGAGGGAACATTGTAAATTCAACAGTACCTTGCGGAGGGCTGGATCGATCGTCTTTTCTTTTATCTCTGCCATAAGACGCCATCGAGACACTTCTTTTCCTTCCTCCTGTCGTTGTTTCATTGACCAATTCCTCCATCGCAGGATGCTGTTTGTTAAGAAAAATCCCTGTTTGTGGATCCACATCATCTTGTCCTGCAGGATCCTCTGTAGGAGAAATCTCCACAGGAGTCGAAATGGGTGATTCTTCACTATCACTTGCACTTAGATAGCTTTCAGATGAATTTTCTTCCTCGCTTTCTCTTCGCTCGTCATCGCTCTCACATTCCACATCAGAGGTTTGTGAGAAGGATTGGTCTCCCGGTTCCTCTCCACCTCCAACTGCCATTTCTTCGGGTTGTCTTGGAAGCGTCAAATCCTCTTTTATGTTGTTATTGTGTGTCTGCGGCTCCGTTACTCCCGGAAGATTTGTTGTGTTACGACTGCCTGGTTCTTGTCCTGAGGCAGCATCTGAGACAGCCAATGGATTTATCGAGGACACATTTCCATGTGCGGGCCTTTCCTGTAGCGGGGCTGGATTTGAAGCCACTGACAGCGCTGAGATGGTTGGAAGGTTCGTGCGAGAAGCACCCGTGGAGGGCTGCTGGGAAGCTTTAGTTATATTAGCAAAGGATTTGGGACATTTAAAGAAGGTGTGTCCCTTCAGTCCGCATAGAGAACACTCGCTGTCATTTTGGCATTCTTTAGCTTTATGACCCAACTCCCCGCATTTCCAGCACTTAAAGGTAGGACAGTCTCTTACTTGGTGGTCTAAAGCTTGGCAGACGAAACATCTGTTTGCCTGTCCAGGATATATGACACGCCCATTAAAGGGGCCAAAAGAGATGGAGTTAGGGATGGAAACAATATGACCTGCTCCATCTCTCCGCATTCGTACTTTGAATTTTCTTACTCCGTACCATAAGCCGAATTTGTCAACCGGCTTCACAGGAGGTTGCAAGACTTCACAGTACCTTTGTAGATAGAGCTCAATGTCTTGGTCTGGAACTCTCCCTGTCCAAAATTTCACCACAATTGTTGTGACTTCTAGCTGGACTGGAGATTCTACAGACCATTCCTTCCACTTCGGGTGATTTAAGTTGGTATGATGAATTTCCAAGAACCGTCGTAAGGGGGCTTCTTGAAGGAAGCACAGCTCAAACTCTCTTCTATTGGGTAACGAAATGAAAGAATAGATGTCCTGGGGATTTACCCAAGAAGATTGGAAAAGGAGTTCCTCCGCCACATAATCGCGGGAGGGTGGGTCGTTACTTCCGCCATATTTCAACCTTACCCATAGGTTGCCAAATTTAGAGGCATAGGGCAAAGGCACATAAGGGGGCATGTTCAAGAACACAAGGGCTACAAGCAGAAGGGAAGGGATAAACTCAGGCAACAAAACCTCCCTTTCCTCTTCCACTCATTTTGGCTGTTCAGAAACAAATGTGAGACGGTGCTTGACGGACTCCTGAATTTACATCTGATTTGAGGACGTAAAAGAAAACAGGAGTGCTTGAAACTATGGCCATCTACTGGCCTTTGGCGGAAACGAGGAAAAAAATTATTATTATTTTTTTTTTAATGTGTGTGTGCGTGCGGAGTCTTGTCTGTGCCCCTCAACAATAATATTTAACTATTAATCACAGTTTTGCTAAATAAAAGGATCTGGCTTGCATCAGTCACATGATCACATTTAACCAATGATCGGAAACGACGTTCGCGCCGCCAGCGTTCCTCACCGCAGCCTAATCCACGGACTTCTCAAGAGCCGGCTTCAAACAAACAGAGGTGACTGATCTCGAAACGGTTTAATGTATTTAAAAATGGCTACAGCTACCGTCAGCATGCTTGCTAGGTAACGACTACACGTGGCTACTGCAGCATTAGCCATTTAATCCAACGATGATGGATTAAATCTATTACAAACGTTAAAGGACCTGTGTGCTGCAAAATACCCTCACATGGTGCGTAAAGCAGTTTTTGCGCTAAGAGTTCTGCTAGCTCTTTACAAACTGATGATGCTAACGTTAATTGCTAACGTTAACCGGAGCGCCAAGACTGAAAATAATTTGAATTGCGTTAGTTATGTGTTTATGTCACTGAGTTCTGCAAAAATCTCTTTCCTCTTTAGCTTGAAAATGAGTGATTCAGAGGATCCTGAGCTGGAGGAAGAGCTTCAGGCTGCTGACGAACTCCTTCAAGATATGCAGGTAACATTTTTAGTGGAAACAGTTGTTAAAGAGGGAACACGCTTGTCTAATATTTTGTACGGAGTAAACGTTATGTTATTTGAATTTTTTTTAAAGTTTATGTCAAATTAAGTTGGTTAACTTAAGATGTTTGATAATCTTTGCTTTAATCATAGACTGTATTTTAGGTGTTCCCTTTTTTCCTTGTTAATTGCATAGAATGATGCACAGAGTGAACTTTAGCCAAGACCAGTGCGCTGGAAAAAACGTGACAGACAGGGAGATTTTATTCCTCAAAGACCATCAACCAGTCGATGTACTAGTTGCATGCCATGTGGTCAGTGTTCACACAACCATTGATTTTATCTCACAACTTGTTTTCACCAAAGAATTTCAGTAAGTAAATATTCTTCAATCCCCCCCCCCCCCCCCCCCCCCCCCCCCCCCGCTCTCTGGACTTCTCCTCCCCTTTTGCGAGTGTGGACGCTTCATCTCTTTGCTCCTTAAATGCTTTGCTTCTTTTATTGATTTTTATGCTGATTTTTTCCCTTTTTTCCGTATGAGCTTACCTGCGATAGCTTCTGGACACTTATGGATCATTAGGACTAAAGTGTTCTTAACAGAAACAGCAACATTTTTATAGTTACCTTATCCTCAGCGCTCCGTGTGTCTGTGGCCTAGACACAGCTGAAGCCTGATTACAGCATCTGGGCACCGCAATAGCCTGGAAAGGTGCTAACCGCTAGGCTAACTAGCAACAAGATGCCTTCCCTCTCCACAGATGACTACCACAGCCTCCTGCAGAAGATTGCAGTACTGGAGACAAAAATTCATCGCTTAGAAGTAAACGTGGAGGTAAATGGACTATGTGGAAATGAAACAACCTTGCCTTTGATTCAAAACAATGGCGATGAGCAAGCTAGTACACTGCTAAGGAGCACAGATAACATGACCAAGAAAGTAGACTCTGTGCATTATTATAAATCCTCAAGTGATAATCCCCCCTTGGACTGTCTTGGTGTAAAACCAAGACATAAATCATGTCTCCTGGAAGGGGGAGGACGTATCACGGGCAGAGCACAGCGAGCTGAAATCTCTGAAACCGACTGGCCTTCACTTCCTACGAGACAGAGAAGCTCTTCTACCCCTGTATACGAGAGGAAACAGGACTGGACAACCGCGAATAGGAAGGTTAACAACAAACCTCCAAAACAACTGAATGTGAAACTGCAGAACAGATTTGCTCCACTATCAAAGGACCCTGGATCTATATCGGACAACCATCCATCTAAAAGCAGCGAAGTAAGGTCTGAAAATGAAAGTGAAAGGCCACAGGGAAAGCTAAAGGCTAGGCCTGAAACTCTGATTGTGGGTGACTCTGCCGTAAAGGATGTTAAATGTAATGGACACTATTGCTCCCATTAAGGTGAAGGTTATCTCTGGAAGGAAAAAGTCTCCATGGAGAAACTCCACACTGGTGAAAAATGAAAAAAGAGAGTGTAGGAAAGCTGAGCGCAGATGGAGAAAAACAAACCTCCAGGTTCATTATGACATCTATAAAGAGAAACTTCACAATTATAATTTACAACTGAGGAGTGCAAGGAGGTCCTACTTCTCTGACATCATCACTAAAAACAGCCATAATGCTCGGGTCTTATTTTCTACAGTTGACAGGCTAACAAACCCTCCTGTGTCAGTGGCAGCTGAACTTCATTCGACCATGGCCTGCAATGACTTTGCCAAATTCTTCACAGAAAAAATCCAAAAAATTAGACAAGCAATTGGTACATCAACAGCAGATCCAGGATATGTACTGTATCCACCAAAAAACTGTTTAAACACCATGAAACAGTTTCACCCGATTAACAGCAAAGACCTGGAGGACATCTTAGGTCAACTGAACTCCTCCTCCTGCTGTTTAGATGTCCTGCCAACAAGTTTTTTCAAAAAGGTCTCAAAGACTTTAGAGTCAGACCTGTTACAGATCGTCAACTTTTCTTTATTATCAGGTGTGTTTCCAGAATCATTAAAAACTGCTGTAATAAAACCTATACTAAAAAAGGACAATCTTGACAAGACACAAATGAACAACTACAGGCCGATCTCAAATCTCCCATTTTTAAGTAAGATCATTGAAAAAGCAGTTTCTCAACAGCTCAGTTACTTCTTAAAACAGAATAACTGCTACAATGCCTTCCAGTCAGTTTTTAGACAGAACCACAGCACTGAAACCGCTCTGACCAAAGTGTTTAATGACATATGTCTGAATACAGACAGTGGAAAAATGTCAGTCTTAGTTTTACTGGATCTCAGTGCAGCATTTGACACAGTTGACCACAACATATTACTCAAACGACTGGAGAACTGGACAGGTCTTTCAGGAACTGTACTAAACTGGTTCAAGACATACTTAGAAAACAGGAAATACTTTGTATCAATAGGTAACTTCACATCTGAGCAGACAAGTATCACATGTGGAGTTCCCCAAGGTTCCATCTTGGGACCCCTTCTGTTTAACATTTACATGCTCCCACTGGCACAGATTATAAAGAACAACAAAATAAACTATCATAGCTATGCAGATGACACACAAATATATATCGCAATGTCACCAGGAGACCAAGGCCCTGTACAGGCTCTTGGTAAATGCATTGAGGAAATTAATGACTGGTTGTGCCACAATTTTCTCCAGCTAAACAAAAACAAAACTGAGGTAATAGTCTTTGGCGCCAAAGAAAAACGATTACAGGTCACCAGAGAACTTCAATCTATACATCTAAAAACCACAAACCAGGCGAGAAATTTGGGTGTAGTGATGGATGCAGACCTAAACTTAGAAAAACACATTAAGACAATAACAAAGTCAGCTTACTATCACCTCAAGAATATTTCAAGGATAAAAGATCTGATGTCTCAACAGGACCTGGAAAAACTAGTCCATGCATTCATCTTTAGTAGGCTTGATTACTGTAACAGCATCTTTACAGGTCTACCTAAAAAAATCAGTCAGACAACTACAGCTCATTCAGAACTCTGCTGCTCGAGTCCTCACTAAGACCAAAAAAGTGGACCACATCGGTCCAGCTCTGAGGTCTTTACACTGGCTGCCTGTCCGTCAGAGGATAGACTTTAAAGTTCTGATGCTGGTCTATAAAGCTCTGAATAGTTTAGGACCAAAATACATCAGTGACCTCCTGACCCAGTATGAACCTTCCAGATCCCTCAGGTCATCTGGATCCGGTCTTTTATCAGTTCCCAGAGTCAGAACCAGACACGGAGAAGCTGCATTCAGCTTTTATGCTCCTCATATCTGGAACAAACTCCCAGAAAGCCTCAGATCAGCTGAAGCACTCAGTTTATTTAAATCCAGGTTGAAGACTCACCTATTCTCAGCTACATTTGAATAAAGCACCAAATCCACACTTTTAAGCTTAAATTTCAAAACTTACATTAACTACTGATTTTATCTACTGTTCTGATTTTATCTTAAATTTCAAAACTTACTGATTTTATATACTGTTTTGTTTGTTTGTTTGTTTGTTAAGTGGGTTTAGAGCTCTGGGTAGCTCCCCAGCTGGGTCTAGACTGGGTCTAGAGAGTATTTTAAATTCAGGGAATTTAAAATAGAAAGTAGCTCATCCACAGAAGGACTGGTAGCTCCCCTTACGATAAGGGTTCAGATCGCGCGAACAGGTGTGAATGTGAATGTGTGTGTTTAGTTAGTTTGTTTGTTTGCTTGTTTTAATCAATCTTAAATCATGCTTTTTATTTCTTTTTGTTTCTAATGTCTCTGTAAAGCACTTTGAATCACCTTGTTGTTGAATTGTGCTATACAAATAAATTTGCCTTGCCTTGCCTTGCCTTGGACACGGGGGGGGGCAGTGTCCAGAGAGCAGCATCAATGTCCACGTGAAGAACCTAGTTATGCTGCCAGTGTCAACCCAACAAAAGGTACTTTACCTTCTTGTATATATTGTGATTTCTGTTTACTTTTATATTTGTTGTTATAGTTGAGTTATGCAGGGCTTTTGTGCAGTCCTAAGAAACATACTGCCTAGAGTGTTTTTCACTTTGTGGAAGAGTTTCTTCCTTTCTTTATTTTTTTTCTGTTAGTGTGTGGAACTGAGGTGCTTCGTCAGGAGCTCCTTCAGTTGTTGGAGGCTGGAGAAGAGGACGCAGCCATGACTTGTGAGACGTCGTCTGAGTCAGCTGCTACTCACTGGGCGATCAGAAATATGGTGTCCTCGCAAAAGTGGAAAGAGGCCAGGCCTTGTCTTATAGACAATATGTTAGCTACTCTGGATCCACAGTCACACCGTGTGTGTCAGTGGATCCAGTCTTCATCTTGGACTGCAGCAAAGGAGTCGTCCAAAAAGTCCACTGGGAAGTTGGATGAGGAGGGCATGGAAATAGCTGTTTGTCGCCACGGAGTTCTCTTAGCTGCATTGAACATGTTTCGAGGGGAGATCTTTGCTTACCCCCTTTTTCTCCAGAGGAAGTTGGCAGCTAGCATCCCAGGACATATTACGTTCCTTTTCTCTGATGTGGCCTGTAAATATTTCCCCTATTTAACCAAGGTGGCTCAGCAGTGCCCTGAGCTGAGGAACCTCTTGTCAATGCGTCCTTTTCTCTCCGTCATGCATGCAAAGGCTCACACTTGGAAATGCGAGGTATACTGCAGCTTGTAGTTTTGGATTAGTTTGAGACATTTTGTTATAAGGTTGAATGAATTCAGCAGTCATGTATTGTGACCTCCTTTCTATAGATCAAATGGGGAGGTGCGTTTCAGGATGGGGCCGGTTCAACAGTTGGAGAAGAGGTGGAACAAGTAAACGGTTTCCTGTCTCGGGCGGCCATCACAACGAAGTACATGTCTAAAGCAGGTATGTGTCCGTGTCTGAGATTCCACTCAGTCTCCTGCTCATTAATTCTAATTTGTATACTAACTGAAATGCAGGGCGAACAAACATGCTGACCCTCCTGGCTTTGGGCTGGAACAAAAGGAAAGTGGAACAACTGGGCCGCACTTTGAGCCAGAGATATCTAAAGGTCATTTTTTTCAACACCCATTTTAATGTGTGTGGTAATGGGGGGGAAAACACCAGTACTCTTTTAATGTCAATATGAATGACATTTATGAATGCATTCTTAGATCATAAGGATCCTTAGAGAACAAGTGGAGAGCCTGAATGCGAGCAGAAATGAGCTGGGTGTGGATGACGATACACTGCAGCAATGGGTGGCTGATGTGCAGAAATGGGCTGAAGGTGAGTCTCAATATAATGCACTCATGTATAACAATAGGACCCACCATGGCCTCATTAAAGAACTTAAGGTAGAATTAAGATCTTTCTGACAGTGTCAACAAACAATGAAAAATAAGCCTTGTAAAAGCAGAATTTATGGCAGAGTTGTTGTGTTTCATCAAATTGGATAGAACCTGGGTTGAAATGATGTCGTACTAGTTGGTTTTATAAACCTGAACACCAACATACTTGTTATCTCATGATTATCATGATAATGCAGCACATGAAGGCTCCAGATGTCTTATAATGAATGTCATCAAGTCAGTGATTACAGAGTCCACTGTAGTTTGGTGACTGTTACTCATCCTGTGTTCTGATTAATATTCCTCTCACTTAGAAAGTGATCAAACTGATGGCAGCCTTGGAGCGTTGCAGGCACGAATAGATGAGCTTGTCGTCATCATCAGAGTGCGAACACAAAGTCTTTACAGACAAAATGGTACGTCCCAGTTTCTTTGAAATGGACCGTTTGATGCTGAGTTTGTACAGCTTGTACAGCTACTGTGTAAACAGAATAAAATCAGATCCAGGTTTGTTTGAGCTGGATGTGATTTGTTCTAGCAAACAAATTGATGAGTGTAGATTAAAATGTAACTATATACATTATGTGAAGGTGTGAATTTTTTATGATTATTTACAGATAGCAACAAGAGGCGACACAGAATTCGCAAGGTCATCTTAGTTGAGAAGAAATGCTTGGCGGCTGCTGTTGACGACTACAACAAGCTCGCTGAACCAACAAAGCAAATCGTATCCAGTGATGCCCTCATGCAGACCGACGTTTGGCCCTGGCAGAGCACAAGTAAGCTCTTGATTTCTAAATATCCTTTTTAAACAAACTCCCAGTATCTGAGCAGTAGTTGAATGTTTTGTTCTTGAATCATAATATGCTACTATGTTTTCCCATCTGATGTTGTTAAACTGTAGCTGCTGCTGACCTCCGGACAAAGAGAAAGGTCTTTGAGAAGGTGATGGCTGTGAGGCGCCTGAGAGAGGAGGAGATGATCCTTTGCAGGGAGATGCGGCATCGCTGGACAGTGTTGCGAATGCGATCTGTGGTGTTGGGGACAATCTCCTCAGACTGTAAGCACTTTATTTATTTATTAATTTTTTGATGAATCGATTGAAAATAAGAGCAGATGCTAAAGTCTTACTGGATCTTTTACCTATATCTAGATTGCTAGCTAACACTGCCTTCTCCCTTTTAAAAAAATGTTTAATTACAGCATCCTAATTCCTTGTGTTTATGAGGTGAGGTTTTTTGTTGTTTTTCTTTTTTACTTTTCTCATATTTATTTGTTTTGTTCTTTTTACAGCCTCCTTTGTTGGCATGTCGGAGGATGCACAGAAGGGACTCTGTAGCCTGGTTTTAAAAAAACAAAGTGAACTGAAAGCTGAAATGCTCAAAGTAAAGGACGTGTACAAGAGAATCCTCAGCCACCAACCACTCCTGGAAATGGACTCGGAGGAGGAGGACATTCCAGACGATGCCACTGAGAGTGATTTGAGCACTTCTGATGAAGACTGATTGTGTCATCATTGATGTTATGTTTGGTAAAATAAAAAGTTAATCACATCTCTGTTTAATGTGATTTTTCAACAGACATTTTACATTTTGAGAAGAAAAATGGAATTTCCTTGGTGCAGTTGTTTACCCTGAATCATTATTTCCCATCTAATTTAATGATACTTTATTGTTGTTGTTGCCTCACTCAGGGTGCACAAATTATCCCATATCTGGCGTCCCTTTACGACACATGTCTGTTCCTTCACAATAATTTTATCGAATACATCTTCCAACCTATTTATTATAATTTTAGCTAATTTTATAATCAACATTCATTATTGTTTTTTGGCTATAATTATTTATATTACTTGTATCACTTTTTTTCTTTCTTTTTTTTTTTTTTTTTTTTTTTTTTTTTTTTTTAGTGAACACGTAATGCCACAATAGAGTCACATAATTCTCCTTTTCCCAGTTCCTCGATTGGGGGGGCATTAATCAGTTCTTCCTTAGCAGGGTGACCCTTCATGGCCTAGTATAGTTTTCCCAGTTGGTTTTAACTCCGAAAATTCTTCGCTTTCACTCGCGCTTTCATAGCTTTCTGACGCGACGTCCTCATCACTTTCGTCGTCCTTTTCTTCTTTGTTGCCATTATTCTCACTGTCAACCTCTGATGTTGTTGAGTTTGAGTCATATTTATCACGCGTATCTGATTTTTCTTCTTCACAACCTCCACTACCTTCTTGTTGGATCCAGATGCTCCTCCTCAGATATAACCTGTTCAGCAGTACAATCAAAGTAGGAGGCACTTGAGACTCAGGGTGTGAAAGGTTTCCTGACTGTTCTGGAGACAATTGTTCTTCTGCTAGGGCTTGAGTTGCAATCAGCCAGCCCATATCCGAGTGTTCTAGAGTTCCTATTGTCTGCTGTAAATCAGTCGTCCCAAGAGCAGAAGAAGGTTGCTCTGGATTCTTAGCTATATTGGTCGATCTTGGACATTTAAAAAAAAAAAAATTGTCCTTTTTGGCCACACAGAGAGCATTCACTTTCATTTTTGCATGCTTTGGCTTTGTGTCCCATGTTTACGCATTTCCACCACTTAATCATGGGACATTCTTTTACTTGGTGATCCAAACCCTGCCAAATGAAGCATCTAGCCGCTTGCCCGTACAATGGTCGATAACTCAACCATTGTACGGGCCCAGGGAGATGGAGTTTGGGATTTGGATGAGCTGTCCATCCTCATCCCTCTGCAGACAAACTTTAAACTTCAGTACCCCATACCACAGGCTGAATTTATCCACCAGTTTAATAGGTGGATGTAACACATCACAATATCTTTTCAGATATAATTCAATGTGTTGATCAGGTATTCTTCCTGTTCAAAAAATTTACCATGAGTGTTGTCACTTCAATTTGAAGAGATAGTTCTACAGTCCACTCTTTCCATTTTTGGTGGCCAGAGTGTGAAAGGAAAATCTCCATGAAACGTCGAAGCGGGGCTTCCTGGAAGAAGCACAGTTCGAAGTCTCTTCTGTTTGACAGGGAGATGAAAGAGTAAATGTCGCGAGTTTTCACACGAGGAATGAAATAGCAACTCCTCCGCAACATACTCCCTTGTAGGAGGTTCTCCTTCTTCAAGATATTTCAGTCTTACCCATAAATTGCCAAACTTAGAGGCATAAGGTGCAGCTGTTCAATGATGATCTCTGACACTGGAGCAATATAAGCAGAGGGGCAAGGATTAACTCAAGAGTTGCCTCCCTTGCTTCTTCCACTCTTCTTTGCTGTTTTTGTTAACTGCTTATTCAGTTTTGGGTCATTAGGCTGGATTCTGCCCCAGCTGTCATAAGGAGAGAGGCTTAGTGCACCTGGACAGGTCGTCTCACTTTCACACTACTAACAGACAGAAAACCATGCCAGATGACAGGTTGTTTACCTGGCCGGATGGAGCCAGAAACCGATTATCCTCATCTGGTCATGATATCAAGCGGTGCAAACAGCTGATGCAATCAGCACAAACATCACCAGCAAGAAAAGCTGATTTCTGAAGCACAATCTCATCAGCAGTATGTATAGAGTGAAAGTGGAGAGTATATAATTGGTTTCTTAACATAAGCTCTTTTAGTCGAATGTTTGTGCATTATGATTACAATCAGCTCCTAATCTTTTAATGTTAAGGCCAAAATTCTAAGGCACACATGTACAATATTCATGCTCTCTAATCAGCCCCTTGATATGCCACACCTGTGAGGTTGGATGGATTATCTTGATAAAGGAAAAGTGCTCACTAACACAGATTAAGACAGATTTGAGAACAATATTTCAGAGTCATGGGTCCTTTGTGTATGTAGAAAATTTTTCAGATGTTTGAGTTCAGCTCATGAAAAATGGGATCAAAAACAAAAGTGTTGTGTTTATATTTTTGTTCAGTGTAGAATTTATAATGTCTGAAGATTATTAGGAATCACGAGGATGTTTAATCAGAGAGAAGTGTGCGGCTCTTAAAAGAGCCTTTGTTTGTTTTCAGCTTGAAGCAGAGTCACCAGCTCTTACTTTGCCTTCACAGGCTTCTTGGGCAACAGCACCCTAACCCTCTGACCTGGATGTTGGGCAGCACACCACCCTGGGCGATGGTGACTCCGCCAAGGAACTTGTTGAGCTCCTTGGCGGAGTCACCATCCGCCAAGCTCACTTGGCACGGAATGAGCGAGTCTTGGTCTTAGCCGGTTTTGCTTTTTTTCTTCTTCTTCTTCTGTTTTTTTTTGTTGTTGTTGTTTTTTTTTAAACAACTTAATAAAGAATACAAAATACAATTACATACAAGACATTTTGCTCGTCAAAGGAAGGGACACAGTTAAAAGTTAGAGAAAGATACAGAAACAGAAACTCACAAGCCACTTATTAAACTTACGATTTTTACACATCCCAACGTAAAACTCTGCCAAGGTTAAGGTCTAAAGTTCTTCTTATTCTCAAATCTGTAATAATGTTTACTCACAACATCACTACTTATGATTTTCTGTTCAGTTACAGCTTTGGCTCTTGTTTTCCAAATGTGAGTATTTATTACACACATTATTAACCAAAATAATCTCCTTTTTGTCTTCACCCATTTTTTTCTTTAAATAGACCATATTTAATTGCTTTAACATTAATATTAACATCATATCCAATTTCCATCGTCCTCAGTCTTATCTCAACTGTCCTATAACAGTCCAACAAGAGGTGTTCAAGCGTCTTATCTTCATCACAGTTTTTCGTAGGGTATTTTTTGGTAGTAACAAAACAACTCCATTGGACTACGCGCTTTAAGGAAGGTGCCTGAGTGAAATGAACCACACTACATCCCTCATGCCTGCAGATATCATTTTATCTTGAGTATTTTTCACGATCAATAAATTTTCTCCTATATCTGCATACTTGTATTGGATTCTACCTTCATTTTTCTTTTCGTTAATTGTATTATAAATATTTCACGTGTTAGTCTGTAAAACATCTAAGTTGTAATGTTCCCACATAGTAAACATACCTTGTGTGCCACAGACTACAAGCCCATCATCATCAATGGAGCTCCAGTGGAGAGGGTGCAGTCCTTCAAGTATCTTGGTGTCCACATCTCCTCAGACCTGACATGGGCTGCCCACATTCAGGTCCAGACCAAAAAGGCTAGGCAGCACCTGTATCACCTACGACAACTGAGGAAGTTCAGGGTCTCTCCAAAGATCCTCAGGATTTTCTATACAGGCGCTGTGGAGAGCATCCTCACACAGAACATGACATCGTGGTTTGGGAACAGCTGTGTGAAGGACCAAAAAGCTCTCCAGAGAGTGATCCGTACAGCAGAACGCTGCTGCAGGATTGCTCTCCCCCTGCTTCAGGACACCTACACCAGGAGATGCCGGACTAGAGCAGCGCAGATACTGAAGGACCCGTCCCATCCTGGCAACAAACTGTTCCAACTTCTGCAATCTGGTAGAAGGTTCCGCATCTTCCGGGCAAGGACAGAGAGACTCAAGAGGAGCTTCTATCCCCAAGCCATCCGTGCCCTAAACACACACACCCGCCCTCTCACATCATCTATAATTGACTGAGACAGGACTCTTCCAGACACTAAACCAAGGCACAATGTACATTTCAATTCCTTTAATTTTAAATATGTTTATATTGTCTATCCTGTAAAATAGTCAGATGTCTATTCATATTAATGTACAGAATTCACCTGCTTGCTGCTACTACTGCACATTCACCCAGTGTATATACTATATGTATGTACATATATATATATAATGTTCTTCCTCTACACCCCCCCCCCCCCCCCCCCCCCCCCCAATTTTTGCACATGTCGAGGTGCGTGTCAGGCTACATTTCACTGTGTGTTATACTTGTATAACTATGCATGTGACAAATAAAGAACCTTGAACCTTGAACCTTGAGACTGCTCCCAAACACGAGGGGACAAGTAATACCTCTAAAACACTTAAGTTGGCTTTATTAAACGTTAGATCTTTAGCTGGGAAAACATTTTTAATTAATGATTTAATCACTGAGCACAGCCTTGATTTTATGTTTTTAACTGAAACTTGGTTGGACCAAGGTAACAGTGGAGCTGTTCTCATCGAGACGACCCCTCCTAACTACAGTTTTATCAGTGAGGCCAGGGTGAGCAGGAGAGGAGGAGGGGTTGCTGTCCTATTTAATGAATCATTCCAATGTAAGCAGCTATCTCCTGGAAGTTTTCAGTCTTTTGAATATGTGGCTTTACAGCTGAAGGCCCCATCCAAAGTTGTGTTTCTTAATGCACAGACTTTTTTAATGACCTCAGTGAACTGCTGTCTATGATCTGTGTTGATTTTGACTGTGTAATTATTGTTGGGGATTTTAACATTCATGTGGACAACCCTCAGGACAAAGGGACTAAAGACCTGAGTAACACTCTGGGCAACTTTGGGCTGACTCAGCATGTAACAGAGGCCACACATAATAGAGGACACACTCTTGACCTACTGATCTCCAAGGGCCCGAGCATTTCAAAGGTTACTGTGTCTGATGTGGGCGTGTCTGATCATTACTGTGTTTTCTTTGAAAGTAAAATCTCAGCCCACATAAATATATCAACAACAGTGATCACAAAACGGTGTATAACTGAACACAGTAGTGCAATTTTTAACCAGGTCTTCCCATTAACACCTGACCTGTCCAGAGGGTCAGTCAATGAGCTCGTCAATAGCTTTAATGCTAACATGTTAAATGTAATGGACACTATTGCTCCCATTAAGGTGAAGGTTATCTCTGGAAGGAAAAAGTCTCCATGGAGAAACTCCACACTAGTGAAAAATGAAAAAAGAGAGTGTAGGAAAGCTGAGCGCAGATGGAGAAAAACAAACCTCCTCATTATGACATCTATAAAGAGAAACTTCACAATTATAATTTACAACTGAGGAGTGCAAGAAGGTCCTACTTCTCTGACATCATCACTAAAAACAGCCATAATGCTCGGGTCTTATTTTCTACAGTTGACAGGCTAACAAACCCTCCTGTGTCAGTGGCAGCTGAACTTCATTCGACCATGGCCTGCAATGACTTTGCCAAATTCTTCACAGAAAAAATCCAAAAAATTAGACAAGCAATTGGTACATCAACAGCAGATCCAGGATATGTACTGTATCCACCAAAAAACTGTTTAAACACCATGAAACAGTTTCACCCGATTAACAGCAAAGACCTGGAGGACATCTTAGGTCAACTGAACTCCTCCTCCTGCTGTTTAGATGTCCTGCCAACAAGTTTTTTCAAAAAGGTCTCAAATACTTTAGAGTCAGACCTGTTACAGATCGTCAACTTTTCTTTATTATCAGGTGTGTTTCCAGAATCACTAAAAACTGCTGTAATAAAACCTATACTGAAAAAGGACAATCTTGACAAGACACAAATGAACAACTAAAGGCCGATCTCAAATCTCCCATTTTTAAGTAAGATCATTGAAAAAGCAGTTTCTCAACAGCTCAGTTACTTTTTTTTTTTTTTTTTTTGCCTGTCCCGTTTGGCTCTTTTGCCATCAGAATTGTTGTCTAAAGGCAAAGAAAGATGCCCAACGGATTTACTTTACCAAATTGACCATCCCAGCCTTGCCGTAATGGTCCATTTGATTCACCTTTTATTGTTTATTTTATTTTCACTTACTGAACATGGGACAGACTTGACTGGGGGAAAGAAGGGGAGAAAGAAAGAGGGAAAGAGAAACAGCTGAGAAGAGGGACGGGGGAGAAGGGCAAAAACCAAAAACCAACAGAATGAGCAGAAAAAGAAAAAGAAAATGCATATATCAATCACCTGGGTCACCTGCTGAGAAAGAAAAAAGAAAACAAGCAGAAGAGAACAAGAGTAATAGAATAAACAACATCACAATGATATATGGGAATATGACAGTAAATACTAAATATTAAACATTATTGTGCAGCACATAAGATCAACAGAACACAGTGTGCTTTGAGGTAGGAGCCAAAAAGGGTGTAGTTTGTGGGTGTGATCACCCGTGTGTACACCTGTGAGCATGGACGCGCTTGTTTTTTGTTTTTTAAAAGGTTCCTTCATGTAATGATCTGCTAGAGGGTGTGGGGGGGCCACAGCCCCGTCCTCCAGGGCATGAAGCAGGTATGGAGGAGATCAAAACTCCAGACATCCAGAGGCCCCCAGAACACAAGGCCCCCAGAACACAAGAGACCAAGGAAGACCAACAGAGCTGAGGAGAGTCCCAGATGAGGGCTCACTCAGCAGCCGCGGAGCAGAAGCCAGGGGGAGTTGCAGTGACGCGCCCGTGAGCTCCGCCAGCAGCCAGCCGTGCCTGAGTGACCGAGCCCCAGGCCGAGAGGCCGGGGGCACCCCACCTCCGAAGTGGCCCGAGCAAGCCCCAGGCTCCAGGCCCCGATAAGCGGCCGCCAAGGAGTGAGCCGGTGTGTACCTGGACGCCCATCCCCGGACACAAAGAACCACCAACGCACCGACGTCTGAGGGAGTCCGCCACTGGCAGGGGAAGTGGTGGTAGGGGGAGATAGGCCTCCATACCTTGGAGGGCCTAAGATGTCCCCAGAGAGGTGGCGCCTGACACCCAACCTGACATATAGACACAGAAATACAGGCACACACATATACAAACATCCATTCCCACCCTCATGCTCTCATATACACTTACTCCACACTCAACCAACGTGGAGACAGACATAAAGAGACGCTGTACACACGATCACACTCCCCAAGCGTACTCTAAGCCCCGGGTCTAGGTACCCTTGCCCCTGGAGGGGGGGGAACTGCACCCAGACCCAGGTGGTGTTACCCTTTTCCCTGCGGTGGGGGGAGGCAGCAGCAGGGAGGCCCCCACACTCCAGACCGCAGTCGGATGGCCAACTCCTCCTCCTAGCCCCCCTGCTCCAGCAGGTCGCAGTGAATGGGGGTGAGAGAAGACTCCAAACCTCCCTCCACCCGCTCATTGTAGTGTTGATGCATGTGTGTTCTAAGGTGCATTTAAAACCCAGGAGGGCATGGAGCTACCTGCCAGAGAGCAGCAGGTAAGCGCATGGTCCCTCCTGCTGGCCCTCAATGTCTACGTCTATTTAACATTGAGAGGTGGGCAACGACGCCAGGGGTGAGGTGTACACCCTGATGGTACTTTGGATTCCGTGTATCGTGCCCACCCCCAAGATCCTATATGTATGTGTAATGAGAGTGTGAGTAATGTGAATGTCTAAGTTGTGGGATAAAATTGAGGCAGGGGCAGCCAGAAGGGGACAGGGGGGGGGTGGCCTCCTCTGCACCCTGGTGACATACCTCTACTCCAAGGTCCTGCATGTGTGGGTGGTTGTGATGGAGCGGGAAGAGGGAGGCAGCTGGAGATGGGGAGGGAAGGAAGGGAGGGGCAAGTGACCCCTCCCTGGGGCCAGCTCCCCCGCTGACCCCAGTAGGCACCCCCATACTCCGCGACCCTCCAGGGAAAGGGGGCCCAGGCCCATCCAGACCGGGGCCCAGCGCAGCAGCGCCTCCCGGCCCCACAGAGCCCAGGACAGTCCACCCAACCCCACCACAGAGAAAACTGCACCCACCCCACCATCCACTCGTCTTCCAGACTACATAAGACAATAAACACCCAGGCTGAGATCTTCCTCCACCTCTCCTGTATCTCCCCCTCCTGTAGAGAGAGCCCCTGAGGAGAGGAAAGCTCCTGCAAGATGTGACAATCTTCCCCACCAGTTGAAGAGCCCCCCAGGTGGCTCGATGCACCGGCGGCACCCTGCTCCAGGGCTGGGCCCCCATGCACCCACCCGCCCACAACCCCGGCAACACACCAACCAGGACCCAAGCCCCCGAGGCCCGGCCCGGGCCCCAGCCCAGAGACGGAGCGCCCCCAGAACCTCACGCCCATCCCGGACCCACCCAGGGGCAGCCAGGCTACCAGGTCAGTAACCCACGTCCGTCAGCACAGACCCTCCCCTAGTCCCGCTGCACGCAGCCGCGAGGAAACAGTCACCTGAGAGCCAACAGAGCCCCTAACCGGACATGACCGCTACCCCGGGTTGAGCCCCTCAAGGAAAATGCCTCCGGGGAACCCCCCGACGCCCTAAGCCTGTCCCTACCCCCACACCAATCACAACAGCGAAGGTGGGACCAAACTATGACCCCCCACCCCCACTAGGTGATGGAGCTGATCAAAGGAGCCCAGAGCAATTGATCTGATGTGGTGGCAGAGGCTGTATCAAGACTAATGTAATCTAATAGATAATTTCTATATTGGTTAGAATTAAGATTATTTTTATTTTTCCAGTTCATGAGGACTGTTTTCTTGGCTATGCATAGGGCAGTGAAAACCATATGGGCGATATTCTTTTCTGAAGTGACATTATCTAAGCTGCCCAACAAACACACTAAGGGGGAAGTTGGAATGTTACATTTCAGACACTTCGATAAGTCTTCACATATCTCGCGCCAAAACTTCTGAACTGGTGGACAGAACCAAAGAGCGTGGATATAATTGTCCAGTGAATTGGTTTGGCAGTGTGAGCAGTTGTTGGTAGACGTAAAGCCCATCTTGAACATCCGATGACCTGTATAGTGCACTCTATGTAATATTTTGTATTGAATTAATTGAAGACTGGGATTTCTAATTAGATGAAAGGTTTTTAAGCAAATCTGAGACCAGAAGTTTTGGTCTAAGTTAACTGATAAATCCGCTTCCCATTTTGCAATAGGAAGTGATATTGATTCATCTGTTTTAGAAAGCATTCTGTATATTTTGGATAGTAATTTGGGGGTTTTAAGAGTAAGAAATTGAACCACACTTGGTGGTGTTTGTAGTTCAACTTGACCCGGTTTAAATTTCTTTTTTACTATGGATTTAATTTGTTGATATTCTAAAAATCTTTTCTTGTTGATCCCATATTGTGTAACCAGTCTGTCAAATGAAATAAATTCTGTTCCTTCTAGTATATGTTCTAAATATTTGATTCCTTTACCACTCCAATCTGAAAAGTTTATCATATTATTGTTTTGTAATATGTCAGGGTTGTTCCAGATAGATGTACGTTTGCATGGGATTAATGAAGACGCTGTCAATTTTAGAAACTCCCACCATGCTGTCAGAGAAGCGCTGATGTTGATGCTTTTAAAGCATTCATGTCGTTGGATGTTTGAGCTGATAAATGGTAGGTCTGAGATCTCTAGATTATTGCAAAGTGCTTGTTCTACATCTAGCCAAGGTTCATCTAAGAGGGTGTGTTTTAGCCATCCTGAGATAAACTGAAGCCTGTTGGCTAAGAAGTAGTGCTGAAAGTTAGGCAGTTCTAGTCCTCATTTATCCTTGGTCTTTTGTAGCGTTTTTAAGCTTATACGTGGGGGTTTATTTTTCCAAAGGAATTTGGACATACATGAATCTAGAGATCTGAACCAATCTTGTGGCGGTTTAGTTGGGATCATTGAGAATAAATAATTTATTTTTGGTAAGACCATCATTTTTATAGCGGCAACCCTTCCCATGAGTGATATGGGTAGACATT
This sequence comes from Copadichromis virginalis, assembly GCF_057382275.1. Lineage (NCBI taxonomy): Eukaryota > Metazoa > Chordata > Actinopteri > Cichliformes > Cichlidae > Copadichromis > Copadichromis virginalis. The sequence continues at coordinate 3,337,027 of NC_140623.1, read as the reverse complement.
TCCATCTAGCCAGATCATCTTCTACCTTCTTTAAAAGTGGGATATGGTTTAATTTAGTTAGATCTGCAAGCTTGGGAGAAACATTAATACCTAAATATTTTATATTTCCCGATTGCAGTGGTGTAGAAGAGGAATTATGGAGGGAGCAATTAATCGGTAGAACTGTAGATTTTGACCAGTTAATTGAGTAATCTGATATTCTTGCAAAAGAGTTTATCAATTCAATCACCCCAGAGATATTGGTTTGTGAATTTTGGAGAAAGAGTAACACATCATCCGCATAAAGGCTGATTTTATGTTCCACGTTCATGCATTTTATGCCCTTAATTACTGAATTCTGTCTAATTGCTGCTGCTAGTGGTTCAATAAAAATTGCAAACAGTGAAGGGGAGAGTGGGCATCCCTGCCTGGTGCCCCTCAAGAGACAGAAGCTGGAGGATGTCTGGTCATTTGTTCTAACACAAGCTGTTGGGGAATTATATAATATTTTTAACCAGTTTATGAAAGAGGATCCAAAACCAAATTTGTGTAAAGTTGCAAATAGAAATTTCCAGTTAACTCTGTCGAATGCTTTTTCTGCGTCTAAAGAGAATATTGTAGTTTCTAGGTTTTTACTGTATGAGTAGTCTATCAAATTAAGTAATCTGCGTGTATTTGTTGATGAGTGCCTACCTTTTATGAAACCAGTTTGGTCAGGATGAATTAAGAGGGGGGTTATTTTCTCCAGTCTCTTTGAGAGAGCTTTGCAGATTATTTTAAGGTCTACGTTTATAGGGGATATTGGACGATAGCTTGAGGGATATACAGGGTCTTTGCCTGGTTTTAGCAGGAGATTAATGTTTGCAGAATTCATATTTGATGGAAGTCTGCCCTTTTCTTTAATTTCCAACAACGTTCTGTAGAAAACTGGTGCTAGAATCGACCAGAATTCTTTGTAGAATTCTGCAGGAAAGCCGTCTGGACCTGGAGCCTTATTATTGGGCATACTTATCAGAGCTTCCTGGAGTTCACCTGGTGTCAATGGTGAATCCAGTGCCATTGCTTGAGTGTCCAATAATTTTGGAAGAGTTATGTTGTCCAAAAACTGATCAATTTCTTTTTTAGATGGGTTTATTTGTGGTGAATACAACGTTTTATAGAAATCCCTGAAAATGTTGTTTATTTGTATCGGATCATATATTGTGTTCCCAGATAAATCTTGAACAGCACATATAGTTGTTTTTTCTTTATTTAGTTTTAGCTGGTTTGCTAGAAATTGACCGGATTTATTACCATGTTCATAATTTTGTAGGCGTAGTCTTTGTACTAAGAATTTTGTTTTTTTTAATCAATTATCTCATTTAATTCTAGTTTTGTTTTGCGTATTTTGTTCAATGTTTCCTGATCTTGGTGGGACGCGTAGGCTTCTTCTAGTGATTTGATGTTTTTTTCTAATTCCTGAATATTTTTGTTTTCTTTTTTCTTTTTATGTGATGAGAAAGAAATTATTTTACCTCTCATCACAGCTTTCCCTGCTTCCCATAGAACAGAAGCTGATGTTTCGGGAGTGTCATTATAGTCTAAATATGAAGTCCACTCTTTTTTAAAATATTTAATAAAGTCTTCATCTTTAAGTAGTGATATATTAAATCTCCAGTTTTTTCTTGGCGTAGTATTATTCTTGTGCATTAGTGTTAAAGATACAGGACCATGATCGCTGACAGCTATAGGATGAATCTCAGTGTCTGAAATGTCGTTCAGCAGTGAGCTGCTGACCAAAAAATAATCCAGACGAGAGTAGGAGTGATGGACATGTGAGAAAAAAGTATATTCCTTACTGGTGGGGTGAAGGGAGCGCCGTGCATCGCAAAGACCAAAGTCGCTCATATACTGTTTGATTATATTTGTGGACTGCCAATTACGCTGAGTTCCCGCTGTATTGAGCCTATCCATGTCTTCATTTAGTCCAAGGTTGAGGTCGCCTCCAAGAACAAGTGTGCCATCTAAGTGTTCAGAGAGTGCACTGAAAAAACCGTGAAAGAATGAGGGATCATCAACATTTGGACCATATACACTTACAATACATAGCTTTTTATCAAGTATAGATAGTTTAATGATTAAGAATCTGCCCTCTGGATCTATAACTGTATCGAGTACTGTGAAATTAATATTTTTATGTATTAAAATTGCTACTCCCCTTTGTCTAGAATTATAACAAGCTGAGAACACATTAGGAAACTCAGGTGTTTTAAGTTCATTCGAACCTCTAAGAGGTCTGTGGGTCTCTTGTAATAGGACAACATCTGCCTGTAGTTTTTTGAGTCGGTTAAATATTTTTAACCTCTTTACTCTGGAGCCAGCTCCATTTATATTCCATGTAATGAACCTCAGTGTACCCATAGATGTTTGTGTATAACTAGGGATGTATGCTGTGTGCGTCGCTTAGCCAGGTGGAGAGAATACGTCACTTGTTCATAAATAAAGAGAAGGAGAGAGAGAAAAAATGTGTGGCGAGATGCTCCCTGAGTCTGACTTTGTGTATGCATAGTTACTAATATGAGTAGGCTTGGCTTAAGTGTGTGTATCCTAAACGACTGTGTGCGCTGTCTGACTGATGTAAATGTGCTGCCGTTGAGCGCATGGTGCGTATGTGTCGAAATAAAGGATGTTTGTGGATGAGTGTCGAAGCAGGTGATCGAGGCAGTGAAAGGAATAAAGAAAGAAACCAAGGACAGGGGTGAGCAGCATAAAACCAAGAGGGAGGGAAAGAGAGGGAAAAAAAAAACGAGAAGAAAAAAAAAAACACAAAACAAAACATAAACATTCCAATTAAATCACTGACGGAGAGTGACGGTGTTAATTCTGCTATGAAATCACACTTTAAGATGCGATTTGATGCTGGTAAGTTAAACAGATGTTAATGCAAGTTAGTGTGAGTGGATAGGGAAATGGTGCAGCTGATTCTTATCTGGTGTGAGGTTAATACAGCCACGGAGTGATGTTGGGGTCGCGGTGGAGCTGTCCGTCCACGTACAGCCGGTCCACAGCGATGACAGCGCGGGAGCCCTTCTGGATGAAGCCGCGTCGGATTGGGAAGAGGACCCTGCGTCGTTCCAAGATCTCTTCGGGGAACTGGTCGTTCACGCTGAAGTCCGTTCCTTTTAATTCCCTGCCGCGGCTTTTCACATGTTGCTTTTGTTTGAAGTGGCCGAATTTGGCCACGATAGGACGTGGTCTCCCGGCCGTAGCCCGAATGGGGCCGAGGCGATGTACCCGATTGAAGACGATGTTCTTCACAGTGTCCTCCGGCAGCTTCAGGTGGGTTTTGATGAAGCTTTTTACCGTGGTCTCCGCGTCCTCTCCAGCGGCTTCTGGAATACCAGAAAATACCAGATTATCACGCATGCTACGAGCTTGTAGATCGATAACTGTTTCTTTTATTTTTTTATTTTCTCTATTGAGCTGGGTAACATTATCTGTGAGACATTTCACCGACTCCCTTAGCGTGGCATTTTCAGCAGCAAGCGTTTCCACCTGCTGCTGGCTGTACTCCAGGGATTCTCGCAAGCATTTAAATTCTCGGTGAAGAATCTCCACCAAGGACAGCCTTGCGTCGAAACTGGACAATCGCTTGTCGATTGACTCCAATATGTCGGCAATATCTTTGCCGGCTGGCGATGTTGAGCCGGGGGAATCTGCCGGGCGTTGTCTTTTCGACGACGGCGTCTCAGGTTTGGCCGGGGGAGCTGCACACTGGGTCTTCTTCATCACGAGATCCTGAAAGCACTAATCAATATAATCTTGGAGAGTCTCTAAACTCTCCTCGTTGTTCTCCAGGGTGTTGGAGATTATTTAGACAAATAGTGTTAGTTATAAGACAATTGATAAGTGTATTTGGTAATGCTGAAGCTTAAATGAATTTGTTCAAATCTAAACTACCATTTGCTTTAATTTTCCGCCAAAATCTCCGGCGTCTGACGTCAGTTACAACATGAGTCGCTTACCTTGTCCGTCACTTCCGTCACTTACCTCCTCACTCCACCTTACCTCTCCAAAGATGAAAACTCTTTGGAAGCTCAGTTACTTCTTAAAACAGAATAACTGCTACGATGCCTTCCAGTCAGGTTTTAGACAGAACCACAGCACTGAAACCACTCTGACCAAAGTGTTTAATGACATATGTCTGAATACAGACAGTGGAAAAATGTCAGTCTTAGTTTTACTGGATCTCAGTGCAGCATTTGATACAGTTGACGACAACATATTACTCAAACGACTGGAGAACTGGGCAGGTCTTTCAGGAACTGTACTAAACTGATTCAAAACATACTTAGAAAACAGGAAATACTTTGTATCAATAGGTAACTTCACATCTGAGCAGACAAGTATCACATGTGGAGTTCCCCAAGGTTCCATCTTGGGACCCCTTCTGTTTAACATTTACATGCTCCCACTGGCACAGATTATAAAGAACAACAAAATAAACTATCATAGCTATGCAGATGACACACAAATATATATCACAATGTCACCAGGAGACCAAGGCCCTGTACAGGCTCTTGGTAAATGCATTGAGGAAATTAATGACTGGTTGTGCCACAATTTTCTCCAGCTAAACAAAAACAAAACTGAGGTAATAGTCTTTGGCGCCAAAGAAAAACGATTACAGGTCACCAGAGAACTTCAATCTATACATCTAAAAACCACCAACCAAACGAGAAATTTGGGTGTAGTGATGGATGCAGACCTAAACTTAGAAAAACACATTAAGACAATAACAAAGTCAGCTTACTATCACCTCAAGAATATTTCAAGGATAAAAGATCTGATGTCTCAACAGGACCTGGAAAAACTAGTCCATGCATTCATCTTTAGTAGGCTTGACTACTGTAACAGCATCTTTACAGGTCTACCTAAAAAACCAGTCAGACAACTACAGCTCACTCAGAACTCTGCTGCTCGAGTCCTCACTAAGACCAAAAAAGTGGACCACATCAGTCCAGCTCTGAGGTCTTTACACTGGCTGCCTGTCCGTCAGAGGATAGACTTTAAAATTCTGATGCTGGTCTATAAAGCTCTGAATGGTTTAGGACCAAAATACATCAGTGACCTCCTGACCCAGTATGAACCTTCCAGATCCCTCAGGTCATCTGGATCTGGTCTTTTATCAGTTCCCAGAGTCAGAACCAGACACGGAGAAGCTGCATTCAGCTTTTATGCTCCTTATATCTGGAACAAACTCCCAGAAAGCCTCAGATCAGCTGAAACACTCAGTTTATTTAAATCCAGGTTGAAGACTCACCTATTCTCAGCTGCATTTGAATAAAGCACCAAATCCACACTTTTAAGCTTAGATTTCAAAACTTACATTAACTACTGATTCTATCTACTGTTCTGATTTTATCTGTTTTGATTTTTGAGTCCAGTTTAATAGGCAAGAGTCAGTACTATCAATCCATATACCCAAGATTTTAATCTCCCTGCATAGGGAGATCGCCATTTCAGGTCTTTTGGTGGTCTGATGTCCAAGCCACACCCCTTCAGTTTTATCTTGATTCAGCTTGGCCCCTGATGCCAGTTTGTATTGGTGTAATGTCTCCATCACTATAGAGAGTTCATTTTGATTTCTAATTAACACCGTCACATCATCTGCATACGCCAAGGCTTTAATCTTATGGGTTTTGTCAAGGAGAGATCCTTTAATTTATGGGGCGCCGTTAAATCTTACAAAAACATGTTTTTTCGAGTCATTTTTTTTGCAACATTTAGTAAAATATTTGTAACTTTTTATATTTAAAACACAATTTTAAATGTTAAATCTAAATGTTAAGTCTAAATGTTATGGGAAACTAAATATTTAGCTAATATGCAAATTTATTGTACGGGTCAACAGAAATACCAAAATAAAAGCTTCAAGAAAACCTCCCACGCTAAAGCGTGCCGGCCGTGGTCAGGTTGTGTGTCTGCGCTCCTCTCACGGTCACTTTTGACTGCCATGAGCTGCTTCACCTATTCCCTACCAGCATGTCCAGCGATTTAGCTGAAAACATTGGAAGAGCCGTTTTGTCGGCCTTCCAACGATTCAGCGGTAGTGCACCCTCAGTAGCTGCAGTCTCCACCTCACAAACGCCGCAGCACTTGGTAAGTTTATTGTATAGCATTTTGGACGGGTTGATAGCAGTGTTAGCAAAATTAGCAAAGCTAAATTACTTAGCTAGTCCTCAATTATTTCATGTGGTAGGCAGCAGACAGAGATCGAACATCATACAACTTTATTTATTTATTTGGTAGGTAACAGTCGTTCTTGATGTAAATGTTTCCTTAGGAATCCAGCAATGCACCAAGTAGACCTGCCGTCTCCACTGGGATACCATACCGCTCAGTAGGCCTTCTTACACATATCATTTAGCTGACTGGTTTTTGTTTTTTCTTTGGTGTAATATGTCACCTTAAATTAAATCCTGTCAAAGTAATGATTCTGATTCTACATACATTTCATCTTCTTAGGGGTCCATCACTAGTTTTACGTCATATTTTATTACTGTTTATGCTGTGAAGTGTCTTTTGATTGCCTCTATTTATTTATTTGGTAGGTAGGTAACAGTCGTTCTTGATGTAAATGTTTCCTTAGGAATCCAGTAATGCACCCGGACCAAGTAGACCTGCCGGCTCCACTGGGATACCATACCGCTAGGGTTGCCAACCATCCCTTAAAAAACCGAATCATCCCGTATTTAGAAACAAAAGTACACGTCCCGTATTGAGCTAATAAGGGACGCACTTTGTCCCGTAATACAGTGAGAATCAAAAGTAATCTATAAATGTTAATGGAATTAACGCTTTGTTTGAAAACATAATTCCCAGCCCCTCTCCTGCTTTGTGACCAATGAGCTGACAGCACACTTATGACAATTCGAGTATGACAATTCAGATTACCGCTCATCTCATTGGTTGAGGAAAGGTCGCTTGCAGAGAAAATACCGGAAGACAACAGATGACCACAACAAGAAGCATGGCCAACAGGGAAACAAACGCTGCGGTGCAAGTCTCGGATGACAGTACACCTAAAGCTGGGCAGACACTGTGCGATTTTTTTTTCAGTCACGTTATTCAGCTCCTGCTCAAACTGCACGATTGACTCACAGGGGTTAGAAGTTCATAGGTCACGATGCAGGGTCTCATACTATACCGCCCGATGCTCTGATGCGACCTGAGTGCTCACACTGTGCGTCCATAAAATGAAGGTTATAACAGAAATTATGTCGCTCGCTCGCTCTCTCTCTCTGTCTTTCACTCATACAGACACACCACCACCATCAACTTTGCTAAATTGCTAATGAAAAACATTGATCAGGCAGCTGTGATTAAGCAGCAATGTAAATCCAACTATTTTCACAGTTGTTGTGGTCGTGATAATTTTGTGATGCCACATCGAAAAGGCTCAGATGAGCTTTCCAAAGTTCTACAAGTTGTGCCTCCATCGCTTGTGTCCAGATCACACGCTGCTCCGTCTTTTTCACCGACGTTTACGTGGTTGCGCGTGAGCAGTAGTCGTGAGGTGTTAATCGTGTCTCGTTACCCCACGTATACTACAGGGAGTGCAGAATTATTAGGCAAGTTGTATTTTTGAGGGATAATTTTATTATTGAACAACAACCATGTTCTCAATAAACCCAAAAAACTCATTAAAATCAAAGCTGAATGTTTTTGGAAGTAGTTTTTAGTTTGCTTTTAGTTTTAGCTCTTTTAGGGGGATATCTGTGTGTGCAGGTGACTATTACTGTGCATAATTATTTGGCAACTTAACAAAAAACAAACAATTTCAATTTCAATTATTTATTTTTACCAGTGACACCAATATAACATCTCCACATTCACAAATATACATTTCTGACATTCAAAAACAAAACAAAAACAAATCAGCAACCAATATAGCCACCTTTCTTTGCAAGGACACTCAAAAGCCTGCCATCCATGGATTCTGTCAGTGTTTTGATCTAGAGCAGGGCGATATGGCCAAAAATATTTATCACAATATATATTTGAAAATTTGCGATAACGATATAACTGACGATATAATTGATGCGAGACAAAATACAACTCCACAACATTACTAGCGCAAAAAGACAACCTTCCATTTATTTTCACTTAAACAAGAAGCTGGTTTTTATGTACATTAAAGCTTTATAAAAATGTAACAGTGCAAATGCAAATTCCTTGCTGAAAGTTTAACCAAAAGGCATTTCCAGTAGAAATGGGCTGACATATCCTGAGCATAACCATGTATAATATCCACTGAAGTTAAAAAGAGGTGCTTTGCAACATTAAACTGCAGTGTGCAGTACGTATTTTTCAGACCATAAGGTGCACGGGATTATAAGGCACATTAAGCGAAACAAAGCAGTCAGATAAATCAAACTTTATTAAACTCATTCTTCTTGCTTCCTCCACTTCTGTACCATTGATTCATTAATGTTGAATTCTCTGGCAGCTGCTCTATTCCCATGTTGTTGCAGTATATTAATGACTAACCTCGTATTGTGGATGGATTATCTCAGTTGTTCTCCTGACTGAAGTTTGGTCCGTTTACAGCATCCTGCCATGCGATTGCATTTGTCTCTAACCATGAGGAACCTTCACGTTAACTTTTATAAATGGAAAAGTGTTAGTGTTCGTCCTCCAGCTTCACTCTTTATGTTATGCTAACATAGCTGTGTCGCTAGCGATCACGTAGCACATCATTATATACCAGCTAGCCCAACTTCAGTAACCCTACAAACGTCACTGCTGTTTAGTTTCCTGTCTTCATTTATGTTGGAAGTGATAGCAGAGCTGTACGTTTGATTTTTTTCAGAAATCTCTCAGTCAGAACATGCAATATCATGTTTAGGTAACTAGCGAAACTAGCGAGCTAACTTCCGCTAGCTTCCTGCTAACTTCTAACTCCGTTAAATGTAATACATTTTGTTTTCATGAATGCCTGGAAGTTAAACTTCATAGTTACACCTGGTAAAGCAGCAATGCTGATTGTTTTATTAAAGATGAAAGAATTTAGACAGTTTTTAACTCTCAGTGATGCTGCAGTGTTCGTTTGACCTGAAGAGGGGGTTTAGGACCCAGATTACTCCCAGATTTAAGAGCATCTTAGCACGACAAATACGACAATAACGACGGCCGCTTGCATGTTCTGCAAAAAAATGTGCTTTGTCGTGTATCTGACGGACAAACACCAAACCAGTTCCACATCACTGAAGTTGCACCGTTTTTACAAACCAATTCTGGTTCATCTGTTTCACTCAACAATCGGCCATGTGCGTATGAAAACAAAGGCACTGCGCATGCGCGTTTTACTCCCATTCTATCGCGATATTTCATTTTCCTATCGTTGCCTAACATTATACCGGTATTACCGTGAACGGTATAATATGGCCCAGCTCTATTTTGATCTTTTCACCATCAACATTGCGTGCAGCAGCAACCACAGCCTCCCAGACACTGTTCAGAGAGGTGTACTCTTTTCCCTCCTTGTAAATCTCACATTTGATGATGGACCACAGGTTCTCAATGGGGTTCAGATCAGGTGAACAAGGTGGCCATGTCATTAGTTTTTCTTCTTTTATACCCTTTCTTGCCAGCCACACTGTGGAGTACTTGGACGCGTGTGATGGAGCATTGTCATGCATGGAAATCATGTTTTTCTTGAAGGATGCAGACTTCTTCCTGTACCACTGCTTGAAGAAGGTGTCTTCCAGAAACTGGCAGTAGGACTGGGAGTTGAGCTTGACTCCATCCTCAACCCGAAAAGGCCCCACAAGCTCATCTTTGATGATACCAGCCCAAACCAGTACTCCACCTCCACCTTGCTGGCGTCTGAGTCGGACTGGAGCTCTCTGCCCTTTACCAATCCAGCCACGGGCCCATCGATCTGGCCCATCAAGACTCACTCTCATTTCATCAGTCCATAAAACCTTAGAAAAACCAGTCTTGAGATATTTCTTGGCCCAGTCTTGACGTTTCAGCTTGTGTGTCTTGTTCAGTGGTGGTCGTCTTTCAGCCTTTCTTACCTTGGCCATGTCTCTGAGTATTGCACACCTTGTGCTCTTGGGCACTCCAGTGATGTTGCAGCTCTGAAATATGGCCAAACTGGTGGCAAGTGGCATCTTGGCAGCTGCACGCTTGACTTTTCTCAGTTCATGGGCAGTTATTTTGCACCTTGGTTTTTCCACACGCTTCTTGCGACCCTGTTGACTATTTTGCATGAAATGCATGATTTTTGACTTTTCTGCGCCTGTCAAGTCCTTCTTTTGACCCATTTTGCCAAAGGAAAGGACGTTGCCTAATAATTATGCACACCTGATATAGGGTGTTGATGTCATTAGACCACACCCCTTCTCATTACAGAGATGCACATCACCTAATATGCTTAACTGGTAGTAGGCTTTCGAGCCTATACAGCTTGGAGTAAGACAACATGCATGAAGAGGATGATGTGGACAAAATACTCATTTGTATGGTGCGCCGTTTGTAAACTGAAACATGCCGAAATTAACAGCAACATTTTTCTATATTTAGCTCTAAATCTTACAAAAACATGTTTTTTCGAGTCATTTTTTACAACATTTGGTAAAATATTTGTAACTTTTCATATTTAAAACAGGATTTTAAATGTTAAATCTAAATGTTATATATAAATCTAAATGTTAAATGATAAATCTAAATGTTATATATAAATCTAAATGTTAAATGTTAAATCTAAATGTTATATATAAATCTAAATGTTAAATGTTAAATCTAAATATTATATATAAATCTAAATGTTAAATGTTAAATCTAAATGTTAAATGTTAAATCTAAATGTTAAATGTTAAATCTAAATGTTATATATAAATCTAAATGTTAAATGTTAAATCTAAATGTTACGGGAAACTAAATATTTAGCTAATATGCAAATTTATTGTACGGGTCAACGGAAATACCAAAATAAAAGCTTCAAGAAAACCTCCCGCGCTAAAGTGTGCCGGTCGTGGTCAGGTTCTGTGTTTGCGCTCCTCTCACGGTCACTTTTGACTGCCATGAGCTGCTTCGACTATTCCCTACGAGCATGTCCAGCGATTTAGCTGAAAACATTGGAAGAGCTGTTTTGTCGGCCATCCAACGATTCAGCAGTAGTGCACCCTCGACCTCACAAACGCCGCAGCACTTGGTAAGTTTATTGTATAGCATTTTGGACGGGTTGATAGCAGTGTTAGCAAAATTAGCAAAGCTAAATTACTTAGCTAGTCCTCAATTATTTCATTTGGTAGGCAGCAGACAGAGATCGAACATCATACAACTCTATTTATTTATTTGGTAGGTAGGTAACAGTCGTTCTTGATGTAAATGTTTCCTTAGGAATCCAGCAATGCACCTGGACCAAGTAGACCTGCCGTCTCCACTGGGATACCATACTGCTCGGTAGGCCTTCTTACACATATCATTTAGCTGACTGATTTTTGTTTTTTCTTTGGTGTAATATGTGACCTTAAATTAAATCCTGTCAAAGTAATGATTCTGATTCTACATACATTTCATCTTCTTAGGGGTCCATCACTAGCAGTGTCACATCACCACCAACAACATTCACAAGTTTTACGTCATATTTTATTACTGTTTTTGCTGTGAAGTGTCTTTTGATTGCTCACTTTCATATTTTAAAACTATTGATAAAATATTACTCTCTAGCTAATCTGTCACAGTACAATTGCGCTCATTGAGATTTTCTGTGCCGTGTTCTAGGATGGTTACCAAGGAAGGCTTCAGATTTCCAAAGAGGAATTGGAAAATGTTCTTTCCCTGAAAACATCTTTTACTGAAGCTGCATCTATCCTTTCCATCTCCAGGCCCACTCTGTATAAGTTACTGCAAGACTACAATATCTCAGAGTCAAAATTCAGTGACCATGAGTTAGATCAGATAGTGTCCCAGATAAAAACTGAACATCCAAATGTTGGAGGAGTGATGCTGATGGGTCATCTGCGTTCCAAAAACATAGTGGTTCAAAGATGGCGCGTAAGAGAGTCACTGCGGAGGGTGGACTCGGCTGGTGTTCTATCCATACTTGCCGAGAACTGCAGTTGCTCGGCGAGTATATTCTGTGCCTCATCCAAATTTCATATGGCACATAGATGGAAATCACAAACTGATTCGTTGGAAGTTTGTTGTTCATGGTGCAATAGATGGATACAGCAGGATGTTGATGTTTCTTCAGTGCTCCAGCAATAATCGAGCTGAGACTGTGAAAGCCCTCTTTACTGCAGCTGTTGGACAATTTGGCAGACCCCTGCATATCAGGACTGATCATGGAGGAGAGAATGCTCAGATTTGGGAGGACATGCGAGCAAGCAGGGGTGAAAGCTCTGTCTTAATGGGAAGTTCTGTGCACAACCAGAGGGTTGAGCGTTTCAACTGAGACTTAAACAACAACTGTAGCCACATTTAGGCACCTATATTTTATGAATTGGAATCACTTGGTATCCTAGACTTAGAAAATGCAACAGACCTATTTTCCCTTCATTATGTGTTTCTACCACGAATCAACCGCACTTTGAAGGAATTCAAAGCTGGATATAACAATCACTCTATTTCCACTGAAGGTAATAGAACTCCCATCCAGCTTTTTGCCTGCGGAACTCATGTGTCTCATCGTCACAACCCAGAACTTTCTACAGCAGAGGTCTCCATACCCTCCTTGTCAAACTCTGAAAGTAGGTTTGTCCCATTAAATGACAGTGATTTACAAGAGCTATATACAAGCATTCACCCTTTTGAAGAAGACAACAATAATGGTAAAACATTGTTTCAGCGAACACAGCAGTATATTTTTAACAAACTTGTAAATGTGTGACCTCAACCACAGGATACCAGCGATGTTCTAAAGAGTGATGACACTTAGTATTCTTAAATGCTGTACAGCAAATGCAGTTTTTGTACTACTGCAGAAGCCCCTCCCCTCTAGCAGTGATGCCTCCCGCCACATAAGGACTCAGAGTTAATGACTGACAGTGACTCATAGGCTATTCAGAAGGCTACAACCACTTTTAGTTTATGGGTAAAACCAGTTATTCAGATTGCAGTAAAGATCAAATTCACACTGTAACAGTGTAATACAGTATAACAGTGAAATTTATCAACACGGAACAGTCAGTCTTTAAACCAATTCACAAGATTATCTACAGTATTGTTTTAATCATTGTAAAGTTGCAATAGTCTTAATAAATGTTGCTGTTAGATGTCTAAGTAATCCTAGCCTGTTCTACAAAGCATGTTTAGTATACTCTGTGCATAAACTGTTTTGAAATGTCCTTGTTTAAAAAAGAAAAAGCTTAATAAAATTATTAATTGTATTACACCAGTGACTTTATTGATTTGTCGTTGAAAATACAGAGTTAGCATTTTTATAAATCTATTGAAGCTTTGAAAATTATTACATTTCAACATTAAATGCAGTCAGAATTGATTTCAACTTTCTTGTATGAAGCAAAGTTACTTGAAACTACAATTAATGAACAGGATTAGAGTTAACAAACCCACCATTTTAATTTCACTTTTTTGGAACATGTTTAGATGGTGCTGAATAAAGCTCCATTCATGAGTGCTACTAAGAAGCAGTAATGAAAAGCATCATCATCAGCCATTGTTGTTTCATTCACAAAAAGCTGAAGCTCATTTGCACGTGTGTGCAATCGGGAGATGTTTGCTTTCATCGTGAATGAATGTTATTTTAGGAGCTGGTTGAAAACCTATGGCTGGAATCTTGCTGCTCCCGGTGGCAAGTGTAGGATGTTAAATTTCAGTGTGCATCCATTTGGTGTAGCTGAAAAATAACACACAAAAAAAGTATATTCTGTACAGACCCCAACTGATATCTTGAGATTGACAGATAAAAATGTATTACTTTTTTTTTTTTACTGTTTCAGACACACAGAACATAACAGATTTATTATCTGTAGTCATTTATTAACTTGTTAATGTTCTGTCAAACAATGTTCAGATCAGGTGGTTGTTGCGTTTGTAACATTATAAAAACGAGTGTCGTCAACAAGCCTTTATGCCTTGAGTAAGTAAGTTAGTTTATCTATGAAATCATATTACCTTCAAAAGCACCACTCTCCTGAAAGATGGCCTTCACCAGTAAACGGAAAAACTCCCGCCTTGGCCCCCCAAGGTCAGCAGCATCTTCCTCTGTATCATGTTCATCGCTTGCAAATGTGACATAAAGCATCTCACAGCTTTCTGCAAACTTGGGTCTCTTGAACTGACGCAAAGCAGTTGACCACACATTGGCTCGACTGATATGGAGTTGTCTTGTTCCTGGTGTAATGACTTTCTCACTATGAGCTCTAAGAAGACCTTCAATTTCTTCTTTGCTGAGTTTCTTAAAAGACCTATATAAAAATGGGACAATGACAAACAGATCTCGGGGAAAAATGGAAATTTGCTGTACATTTCACTCAAGTGCACAGAGTTACAACAGATAATTATGTTGTGATAGTCCATATTAAATTAGTCAGAAATGAGCAATTACCTTTGTAATTGTGTAACTGCAAAAAAAATGATGCAAGTAAAGATGCAAATAAGATATTCAATTATCAAAGGTTACTTTCAAATCTTACCTTGAAATATGAACTTCACTTTGTTTATCAGACTCTTCTAGGAGGCTACGCTGAATTGCCTCTTCAAGAGCTTCATCTTCCTCCAGAAAAATAGGGCTAAGTAGATAAGAGATATTAGAAATCATAAAACCTGTCAGCCTTGAAGAATTTCTAACACTACATCATTAAAAAAAAAAAATTAAATGTAAATCCTTAAGTTGCAGTCATTCAGCAAAAAAACCCCCAAACATGCAAATTGGAAACCTGCATCAAAACAATATCCTAAACCAGCGGTCCCCAACCCCTGGGCCTCGGACCGGTACCGGTCCGTGAGTCGTTTGGTACCAGGCCGCGAGAGTTGAGGCTCAGGTGTGAAATGTATAGTTTTCAGGGTTTTTATCGGTTTTCAGTGTTATTTTGTTATCGTTAACTCTGTTTTCCTTGGTCTTTTCATGTGTGTTATGAATAAATCTTCTTTTTATCGGTACAGGTACTAGTTTTATTTTGTTTTATTTATCCGCGACACCTTAAAGGCTGGTGCATGAAAATTTTGTCGGGCATAAACCAGTCCGTGGCGCAAAAAAGGTTGGGGACCGCTGTCCTAAACAACATCTAAAATGAAGGATTTCTTTAACCCCTAGACAACAGCTTACACAAATTCTGCCACATTATATGGAAACATCTGCTGTCCCTCATTTTCACTCTCTTGAATGCAGCTCTCTGTTTCCTGATGCTTGGCCTCACTTTCACCTGGTGTTGTAGGCAACGCATGATGCACTGAACAAAGGAAAGAAGGTCAGCATGACTTGCTTCATAATGTTAACAGAGCCTTTATATATCCTTATATTAGTTCAAGTGAAAGTTGGGCACAAATTCCTCCTTGGCTTTAATCACCTGTGATAATCCGTAAACGTTAAAATGGTGAATGGCCTGTTTTTGTATAGCGCTTTTATTTATTTTTTTTAAAATCTTTATTTAAAGTAAACAAATTTACATATAAAATGTACATACACATACAATTACATATACAAAACCATGAACACATACAAAAAAGGAGAAACAAGGAGGAAAATCTAGCATCTGAGTCCACACAACGCTCACAAAATTTACAGTTTCAATTCGTTCCAGGGGAAAACTTTCCCAAGTTTCAGGTCCATTGTTCGTCTTCTCCGCAGATCTGTAATGATATGTTTACTCAGCACATCACTACTTATCATCTTTTGTTCAAGTACTCCTTTGGCACGGGTTTTCCAAATATGTGTGTTTATTACACACATTACTAACCAAAAGAGTCTCCTTTTGTCTTCACCCATTTTTTCTTTAAACAAACCATATTTAACTGCTTTGATATTAACATCAACGTCATAGCCAATCTCTGTCATCTTCTGTCTTATCTCAGTTGTCCTATAACAATCCAATAGAAGATGTTCTAGGGTCTCATCTTCATCACAGTCTGTCATAGGACATTTCATGGTGGTAACAAAACAACTCCATTGTACCACCGCTCTCACAGGGAGCCGCCCGAGCGAGATGAGCCATACCACGTCTCTCATGCTTTCAGATAATAATTTGTCTTGTATATTTTTAACTATTGAAAGGTTTTCATCTTCATTTGCATACTTGTATTGAATTAAACCTTCATTTTTGATTCCATTAATTTTTTTATAGATATTTTTCGTATTATCTTGGAGAATATTTAAACTATATTGTTCCCATTGACTTGATAAGTCACCAAACATAAGTCTGTGGTATGGAACGCCCGCTCTGGCCCTGCCTCTTTTCTTTTGCCACAATTGCTCCTTCCCTCGAACCCACGGGGCACCCCGAGAAATTGCGCTTTGAATAATTTTAATAAAAGGAATTCGCAAAACAATCTCTAAGTCTGGGACTCCCAAACCCCCGTGCTTCCTACTCTTGTACATAAATTTTCTCTTAGTCACTTCTCGATTGGATCCCCAGATAAATTTAATGCACATCTTACTTATTTTCATTACAGTTGTTCTCGGAGGAGGAAAAATTGTGTCAAGGAAAAGAAGTTTTGAAATTATGTGTGTTTTTACAATATTAATACCTGTTTTATAATTTGTATCTTTATTTTCCCATTTTATAATTTCCATTTTAATTTCATTTTCTTTCTTATTCCACTTTAGTAAACTAGAGTCAGTATTATCAATCCATATACCCAAAATTTTAATCTCCCTACAAAGAGAGATCGTCATTTTAGGTTGTCTGGTCGGATGTCCAAGCCACACCCCTTCAGTTTTGTCTTGGTTCAGCTTGGCACCTGATGCCTGTTCGTAGTGGTGTAATATCTCCATAACTGAAGACAGTTCATTTTGGTTTCTGATTATCACAGTCACGTCATCTGCATACGCCAAAGCTGCGATTTTATGGGATTTGTCAAGGACGTATCCCTTAATCAGTTTGTCATCATTGATCCTTTTCAGTAAGGGGTTAATGGCAAGGACATATATTCTAATTTTTGCCTCATAACTTTTGCACTGTCCACTCCTGCTGTGACAAAACAAATTTCCCACGTGTGGGACTAATAAAGGTTATCTTATCTTATCTTATCTTATCTTATCTTATATAACGCAGCACTCAAAGGACATCCTTGTTTAACCCCGCACTCAGCGCTAAAAGGGGATGAGAGCTTTCCATTTACCTTAACTCGCACTAAGGACTTTTTATACATCAATTGAATAATAGAAATAAATTGGTCCGGGAAATTATAAGCTTTCATTACTTTCCATAAATAGGAGTGGGAAACTTAAGTTATCCCACATCAATCATCCCTTAATTGCGCATGTTTGTTCTTTTTCAATGATAATATCTAATACATCTTCTAGTCTAGACATAATTATTTTAGCAAAAATCTTATAATCTACATTCATTATTGTCAGTTGCCTATAATTGTTAATATCTTCTCTATCACCTTTCTTATATAATAAACACATAACTCCCTCATAAAACGATTTACCCATTGTTTCTCTTTCTATTCCTTCATTAAAATACTGAGTTAATAATTCAGACAGTTCTTTACTCACAGTTTTGTAAAATTCAGAGGGGAGTCCATCCAGACCAGGTGTTTTATCGGTACTAAGTTGGTTAATTACTGACTCTACTTCCTCTCTTTTAATTTTTCCAATCAAAGTTTCATAAATGACAGAATCTAATGGTTCAACCTCACTCAAAAAATTGTTAATAACATTGCTGTTTGTAGCAATGGATGAAAACATCTCCGAACAATAATCTCTAATTACTTGTCTTTTCCCCTCTTCTTTAAAAACTGACTTTCCATGTTTATCTTTAATTGAGGCAATAAAATCATTTCGACTTTTCTTTTGATTATTAAAAATCATATAATCACTGTTCCCGTGAAAGTCAGTACGTCGCAACATATTAAATAAAACTTCTCTATTGACCCGATCAATGTCCTCTTTAAGAGACATCAGTTGATTTTCCTCCTCCTCTTCCTTCTCCTCCTTATTTCTTAAATATATATATCTACTCACATCTTCATTATATTTTACATTCTTTGCATGGTTTAATTCTCTCGCTTTAAATTAAAAAAATTGACACATACGTCGTTTAAGAAGCTCCCAAAGTTACGAGAAAGAAGTAGTAAAAATCTTAAGATGTCATATTTTCTTAATTTCAGATTTAACTTCGGACACAAGCAACTCGTCTGCTAACAAGGATGTATTCAATTTCCAATAGTTCAAAAATTCATGGGGACAACAAGATACTGTTGCCATAACCACCATATGATCAGAAAAGTCTGTTAAAAGAGTGTCATATTTCAGACCTTGAACATTATGTGATATGTAGAATCTATCAATCCTTGTTTTAGTTAACGAATCGAATCTAGTGTAATGGACGGTATGTGGATGCAAGTGCCTGTATAAATCACGAAGTGCTGCTTCCTTAAAAACCTTAACCAACAATTTGCTTTCTCGCAATTCTCTAGCGCTTTTACTAGTCCCCCCTAAGGACCCCAAAGCGCTTTACACACCCAGTCATCCACCCATTCACACACACATTCACACACTGGTGGAGGCAAGCTACAGTTGTAGCCACAGCTGCCCTGGGGAGGACTGACAGAAGCGAAACTGCCATATCGCGCCATCGGCCCTTCTGGCCAACACCAGTAGGCAGTAGGTGAAGTGTCTTGCCCAAGGACACAACGACCGAGACTGTCCGAGCCGGGGCTCGAACCGGCAACCTTCCGATTACAAGGCAAACTCCCAACTCTTGAGCCACGATCGCCCCAATCGGACAAATTAATGATGCTCTCATCAAACAAACCCCCCAGGAATTATTACGCACTGCAGTAACAAAATCTAACTGGTCATTGAGCTTAGAACCTCACTAGGTTTTCATTCACGTCACATACCTCGTCTTCTCCGGCAGACTGGACTTTCAAAGTCACTGTCAGACAGCTCTTCTGGTTCCTCCTGAGGGAAAAGAAAGCATGTTCTACATAAAATCAAATACAGTTGCACCAAATCACTGGTAACACAGAGACACATGGCTGCACTAAAAACTGTTTACACCTGCTAAAAGTGCAATATTAATTAATTAAGAAAATTACGTTAAGGGAACAGACTCACTTTTTAGACAATAAATATTTCTGCACTGCAATATAAAATGTTTACCTGTGCAGGTGTTTGTATCCCTGCCATTATATAGAGGCAGGTGGTGGAACAAATCGAGCCAACTTCTTGGCCACCCCAAAGAAAACTGCTAAAAACATTTGGTTTCATTAGTCGTTTACATCCTCTAATTGTACTCAAATACTCAAAAGGGAATGTCTGGCTAGTTGACAGTGCAAACGTTCTTCTGAAGATTGCTGCGATTTCTTCTCTAAGTTATGCTTCAGACCAGTCAGATGTAAAGGAGATCTTCCCAATAAGGCCATCTTGTGCTAGTTTTGCTTGTGAATCTCCTCTCGGTATGAGAAACGTTGATGCTGAAGACAAGGGCAAGCACACAACATCTTTTGTATAGTGTTTGCAGGTCTTGTTTTTTCTCACAAAATGTGAGCGCGTAGCATGAGCTTGAGGAACTGATGGAAGAGGAACCTGAAATGAATTCAAACACAGATACAGATAGACACCTATGCATTACAATACATCCATAAGGTTTCTGTTATCTGTTCATTAAAAAACAAAACAAAACAAAAAACTGTAGACTCAGACCATCTTACTATTGTCTACCCATTACACAGAAAACTGAAGGAGGAATGCCAGCATCTGGTGGTGTCCATGACTTCAAGACTTCAGGCTGTCATTGCCAACAAAGGGTTTTGAATAAAGTAATAGAAATGATCATTTTATTTTCAGTTATTTAATTTGTCTAATTACCTTAGAGCCTCTGAAATGATAGGATTGTGTTTACAAATTAATTTTTCCCCCTCACATTTTTATGCATTCATTTAGTCCAACCCACTGAATTAAAACTTAAAGTCTGCACTTCAACTGCATTGGAGTAGTTTCATTTTTAATTCATTCTGGTAATGTACAGAAGCAACATTAGAAAATGTGTCTGTATCCAAATATTTATGAACCTGATTGTATATCAAAATCGGTCAGCAAAGATAAGATAACATACCTTTATTAGTCCCACAAGGGGAAATTTCATGATAAATAAATTAAATGATATGTGTAAGAAGGCCTACCGAGCGGTATGGTATCCCAGTGGAGACAGCAGGTCTACTTGGTCCAGGTGCATTGCTGGATTCCTAAGGAAACATTTACATCAAGAACGACTGTTACCTACCTACCAAATAAATAAATAGAGTTGTATGATGTTCGATCTCTGTCTGCTGCCTACCAAATGAAATAATTGAGGACTAGCTAAGTAATTTAGCTTTGCTAATTTTGCTAACACTGCTATCAACCCGTCCAAAATGCTATACAATAAACTTACCAAGTGCTGCGGCGTTTGTGAGGTCGAGGGTGCATTACCGCTGAATCGTTGGATGGCCGACAAAACGGCTCTTCCAATGTTTTCAGCTAAATCGCTGGACATGCTGGTAGGGAATAGTCGAAGCAGCTCATGGCAGTCAAAAGTGACCGTGAGAGGAGCGCAAACACAGAACCTGACCACGACCAGCACACTTTAGCGCGGGAGGTTTTCTTGAAGCTTTTATTTTGGTATTTCCGTTGACCCGTACAATAAATTTGCATATTAGCTAAATATTTAGTTTCCCGTAACATTTAGATTTAACATTTAACATTTAGATTTATATATAACATTTAGATTTAACATTTAACATTTAGATTTAACATTTAGATTTAACATTTAACATTTAGATTTATATATAACATTTAGATTTAACATTTAACATTTAGATTTATATATAACATTTAGATTTAACATTTAACATTTCGATTTAAATATAATATTTACATTTAACATTTAGCATTTAGATTTAACATTTAAAATCCTGTTTTAAATATGAAAAGTTACAAATATTTTACTAAATGTTGTAAAAAAATGACTCGAAAAAACATGTTTTTGTAAGATTTAGAGCTAAATGTGGAAAAATGTTGCTGTTAATTTCGGCATGTTTCAGTTTACAAACGGCGCCCCATACATTTGCCTAATAATTCTGCACTCCCTGTATACAATGCACGACGCACGAAGGCCAAAATCGGGCCGATCGCCAAAACGGTCGCACGACTCAAAAATTGGCTCAAAATGGGCCAAAAATCGCACAGTGTAAGCCCAGCATTAGAGCAGCAATGTTTGTTCGCTCAGAGAAAGAAAGAAAAAAAAGAGGCTGCAAAAGTACAGGGAGGAATGGGAAAAGGAAAACACCTGGCTGGAAAAATGCACAATAACACCTATAAAGCGCACTGCACTGTGTGCCGGCGCACTTTTTCCATAGGCATGCTTCTAATGGTGGGCACATGAAGAACATGAGGGGCGTGAAAGCTCGGGGAACCCTTAACCAATTTTTTGTCCACCAGGCCACGGCAGAAGCAGATATGGTATGTAAACATTGGTTTGTTTTTTTTAAACCCTCTGGTTAAGGTTAATATGGGCATGTGCAGTGAATATCAGCGCTATGTGGCCAGAAGTGTGATAATATAATTTATTTTGTGTAATAAACAACTGCAAGGATAGATGATTACAACAAATAGATCACTAATACATAAAAGTAATACATAGATGAATAATGATGATGAGTTAAGATGCGTAATCATGGGAACAAGTGGGTTTACAAACAGGAGCAGCTGATTAGCATTAGAAAAGCTGAAATAATACCTCAACTGAAGCCAATTGTACTAAATGCACTATATGTGCACTGTTACAAGAATATTTTGCGTTCTATTGTTTTCTATTAATTTATATAATTTTAAGTTAAGCAGGACAGAGTTCTTTTAAAGAAAGATTTACTTATATTCTCAAAAGTTAAGTATGACAGGCTTCTGTTTAAGAAAGAGACCTGTTTTACTGTGTTAATCTTGTCATTTTGATCTAAAAATAAATGGCTAAATGATCTGATCTGATTTGTTTCCTATATGGTCATATCACAAAGAATATGCATCTGCTTAAATCAAATTCAAGTCAAATGGTTAAAAAATAATTTCACACACAAAAAAAAGAGCTACCACACTGGGAAGGGTGAAGACAACTGGGTTGCCCGGCCCTGGCCACGAGGTGTCCCTTATTTATTTTTCAGGGAGTTGGCAACCCTACATACCGCTCAGTAGGCCTTCTTACACATATCATTTAGCTGACTGGCTTTGATATACAATCAGGTTCATAAATATTTGGATACAGACACATTTTCTAATGTTGCTTCTGTACATTACCAGAATGAATTAAAAATGAAACTACTCCAATGCAGTTGAAGTGCAGACTTTGAGTTTTAATTCAATGGGTTGAACGAAATGATTGCATAAAAATGTGAGGGGGAAAAAAGTAATTTGTAAACACAATCCTATCATTTCAGAGGCTCTAAAGTAATTAGACAAATTAAATAACTGAAAATAAAATGATCATTTCTATTAGAGATGGCACGATACCACTTTTTTATGTCCGATACCGATACCGATATCATAAAAATTTATGATATCGATATCGGTATCATATTCATATCGGTATCGGATATCTGCCGATACCGATATGAATCCGATATAGTGTTTTTTAACTCATTCACTGCCATTGACGTCTATAGACGTCAATTGAAAAACTTACGTTGACTGCTATTGACGTCTATAGACGTCAATTGAAAAACTTACGTTGACTGCCATTGACGTCTATAGACGTCAATTACGTTTTTCAATGGGAGGGGGCAGGTGTGGGATTTGAAGGGGAAGGTGACTGGAAAGGCAGAAAAACCCCAAGGGCACCTTACAACACCGACCCTGATAGCAGGCTAGACGGTGACCTAGGCAGGCACCAACTTGAAAAACTGAAGCCCACCAGCAGTAAAAGTAGACCTGCAAGGAGGTGCAGGGTTTGCGCACGTAAGGGATTGCGCAGTGAGACAAAAATGTGGTGCAAGTCTTGTTGTGTGCCCTTGCATCCCGGAAAGTGTTATAATGATTACCACACAAAAGTGAATTATTCATTGTGAATAAATGTTTCACTATGTACATTTTATTTTTTCATATATTTGTAAATAAATTGTTTTGATAAAACATAACCTTTCTCAGTGTTATTTCTGTTTTATAGAAGTGAAAAACTATTTTATATGTTAGAGGTGTCACAAAGCAAGAAATATTAGTGTCAAAGGCACTTTTCTGCTTGAAATGTATTTTTCACAAAAAGCTCGTTTTCTCCCTTTTTTTGGTCAAAACAGGCATTTTTGGTGGAACCCACCTCTCTTCTACAGCTGATTACTAAAGAATGGAAAATGGTAGAAACAAGCTTTTTTTTTTGGATGAAAGAAGAGAGTCTGTTCTTCATTTTGGTAGGTTCAGCGTTTATATGATCATAACACACAGTTTTCAGTGGCTCTTCAAAAATGAGTAAAAATGCTCAAAAACCCTGGCAGTGGGGAGTTACCTGATTTGAAAATGGCTGGCAGTGAATGAGTTAATCAACAAAACTTGTTTTTTAAATATCTTGCTGCATTTTGTATAAGTTCATACTCAAGTTTAAAACAACAACTACACTAAAGCTATTCTGTTATACCTGTATGCAAAAAAAAAAAAGTTTCATAGTAATCAACCTTAATTTTATGTAGTGTGAAAAAAAATGCACAGAAATCAATTATTTTTCAAGAAATATTAAATAGATTCAACATCTTTCTTCAACAAAATTGCAGACTGCACAGATGGTACCTTCCCAAAGGAAAAAGTACTATAGCTTACTAGGGTATATATATTAGACTTAATAGTCACTATATACAGTAATTGACTTCTATTCATTTTACATCAAATTAAAACTTTGGGTGTCAGATAATTATTTATTAAAAGCTAGACATTTTAAATGAGAATAAGAAAGAAAAGTATGTCTTTGTGCCCCCTTTTCCCTGTTAATGCCCTATCAGCCCCCCTGGCTAAACTTTGCTAGATCCGCCCCTGCACAGTTACCAGCCGTCAGCTACGTAGAAAAAGATCCTGGTGTAGATAGTAATATTAAATAAATTCTAACAACAGCTTATCAAGCTTAAACGTGCTGCTGTTGTTCAGCCGCTGGTTTCCTCTTTTTTTTTTTTTTTTTTTTTTTTTGCCTGTCCCGTTTGGCTCTTTTGCCATCAGAATTGTTGTCTAAAGGCAAAGAAAGATGCCCAACGGATTTACTTTACCAAATTGACCATCCCAGCCTTGCCGTAATGGTCCATTTGATTCACCTTTTATTGTTTATTTTATTTTCACTTACTGAATACGGGACAGACTTGACTGGGGGAAAGAAGGGGAGAAAGAAAGAGGGAAAGAGAAACAGCTGAGAAGAGGGACGGGGGAGAAGGGCAAAAAACAAAAACCAACAGAATGAGCAGGAAAAAATAAAAAATAAAAAATCCATATATCAATCACCTGGATCACCTGCTGAGAAAGAAAAAAGAAAACAAGCAGAAGAGAACAAGAGTAATAGAATAAACAGCATCACAATGATATATGGGAATATGACAGTAAATACTAAATATTAAACATTATTGTGCAGCACATAAGATCAACAGAACAGTGTGCTTTGAGGTAGGAGCCAAAAAGGGTGTAGTTTGTGGGTGTGATCACCCGTGTGTACACCTGTGAGCATGGACGCGCTTGTTTTTTGTTTTTTTAAAAGGTTCCTTCATGTAATGATCTGCTAGAGGGTGTGGGGGGGCCACAGCCCCGTCCTCCAGGGCATGAAGCAGGTATGGAGGAGATCAAAACTCCAGACATCCAGAGGCCCCCAGAACACAAGAGACCAAGGAAGACCAACAGAGGGGCAGCCGCGCCACTGTCCCAGAAAGAGCTGAGGAGAGTCCCAGATGAGGGCTCACTCAACAGCCGCGGAGCAGAATCCAGGGGGAGTTGCAGTGACGCGCCCGTGAGCTCCACCGGCAGCCAGCCGTGCCTGAGTGACCCAGCCCCAGGCCGAGAGGCCGGGGGCACCCCACCTCCGAAGTGGCCCGAGCGAGCCCCAGGCTCCAGGCCCCGATACGTGGCCGCCAAGGAGTGAGCCGGTGTGTACCTGGACGCCCATCCCCGGACACAAAGAACCACCAATGCACCGACACCTGAGGGAGTCCGCCACTGGCAGGGGAAGTGGTGGTAGGGGGAGATAGGCCTCCAAACCTTGGAGGGCCTGAGATGTCCCCAGAGAGGTGGCGCCTGACACCCAACCTGACATATAGACACAGAAATACAGGCACACACATATACAAACATCCATTCCCACCCTCATGCTCTCATATGCACTTACTCCACACTCAACCAACGTGGAGACAGACATAAAGAGACGCTGTACACACGATCACACTCCCAAAGCGTACTCTACGAACCGGGTCTAGGTACCCTTGCCCCTGGAGGGGGAACTGCACCCAGACCCAGGTGGTGTTACCCTTTTCCCTGCGGTGGGGGGAGGCAGACCGCCCCGACTCCGCAGCAGCAGGGAGGCCCCACACTCCAGACCGCAGTCGGACGGCCAACTCCTCCTCCTAGCCCCCCCGCTCCAGCAGGTCGCAGAGAACGGGGGTGAGAGAAGACTCCAAACCTCCCTCCACCCGCTCATTGTAGTGTTGATGCATGTGTGTTCTAAGGTGCATTTAAAACCCAGGAGGGCATGGAGCTACCTGCCAGAGAGCAGCAGGTAAGCGCATGGTCCCTCCTGCTAGCCCTCAATGTCTACGTGTATTTAACCTTGAGAGGTGGGCAACGATGCCAGGGGTGAGGTGTACACCCTGATGGTACTTTGGATTCCGTGTATCGTCCCGCATGCCACAGCCGCTCTATCACATGATGCATACTGCTCCGACGTGCTAACGTTCTGAGGCGAGTTACGGCTTGTTGCAAGTTTTGTGAGGTGCTTTCGTGATATTTAATGGATCGGATTACATTTTTTATTTTTCTCCGATATCCGATCCAGTAATTTAGGTCAGTATCGGACCGATACCGATACGTAATATCGGATCGGTCCATCTCTAATTTCTATTACTTTATTCAAAACCCTTTGTTGGCAATGACATCCTGAAGTCTTGAAGTCATGGACACCACCAAATGCTGGCATTCCTCCTTACTAAGGCTCTGCCAGGCCTTTACTGCATTGGCTTTCAGTTGCTGTTTGTTTGTGGGCCTTTCTGTCCTAAATTTAGTCTTCAACAAGTGAAATGTATGCTCAACTGGGTTAAAATCCAGTGACTGACTTGGCCATTCAAGAATATTCTATTTCTTTACTTTAATTTAAAGTCATGGGGTGCTTGGACTGTATGTTTTGGGTCATTGTCCATCTGTATTATTAAATGCTGCCTAATCAATGTGACTACTTTTAGCTGGACTTGAGCAGACAGTATGTCTCTGAACACATTCAGCTGCTTCAGTCCTGTGTGACATATTCAGTAAACACTACCAGTGCCACTGGCAGCCATGCATGCTCAAACCATCACACTGCCTCTGCCATGTTTTACAGATGATGTGGTATGCTTTGGATCATGAGCCGTTCCACCCTTCTCCATACTTTTTTCTTGCCATCATTCTGATAGAGGTTGATCTTGGTTTTATCTGTCCAAAGAATGTTTTTCCAAAATTTAGCTGGCTTTTACTAGATGTTTTTTTTGTTTTGTTTTGTTGTTAAGTCCATTCTAGCCTTTCTATTCTTGAGGCTTATGAGTGGCTTGCACCTTGCAGTGAACCCTCTGTATTAGGGCTGTTCGATATGACGATATGAAAACATCTATCGTTTCATATTATACGCTATCATTGGTTCTGTGGTGTCGCAAAATTTTTTTTACGGCAATATTTTTCATTGTTTTGATGGTCACTGTAGTGGCTGTATTAATTTCTTAATTTTCTTTTTTCTGTTATGTTCTCTTTGACCGCATGTTGTCTGTTCACAGTAAAATTTTCAAAATGCAAACACTACGTCTCAAATCAATTTCAGGCCTTTTATCTGCTTAATTGGTAATTACATCATCATTTTAATATGGATACCCTAAATTAAAGCTGAGTCTGCACATCATGTCCATGATATAATTTTGATTGGAATATGTTTCAGTAAACGGGCAACAAAATAAAACTTGTTAGGGTCCAAATACACACTGACCTAACTGCAGGCCTTTTCTACTCTAATTGAGTGCTCAAAGCACTTTATACAACAGATCTCATTTACCCATTCACAGGCACAGATTAATACAAGCACTTTTTCTGTACTTAGATAAACCAATGGGTTTATCTAAGTATGACTGTGTGCGAACACAGTCATACTTAGATAAACCCATTGGTAGCTGTAGATTAGAGCACCTGGGGACTGAATCACCAACTTGACCAACAATCACCAAATGCTAATCTACAAGGTACAAGAGGTTCAGTTTTCTGTGTAATGGGTAGACAATAGTAAGATGGTCTGAGTCTACAGTTTTTTGTTTTGTTTTGTTTTTTAATGAACAGATAACAGAAACCTTACGGATGTATTGTAATGCATAGGTGTCTATCTGTATCTGTGCTTGAATTCATTTCAGGTTCCTCTTCCATCAGTTCCTCAAACTCATGCTACGCGCTCACATTTTGTGAGAAAAAACAAGACCTGCAAACACTATACAAAAGATGTTGTGTGCTTGCCCTTGTCTTCAGCATCAACGTTTCTCATACTGAGAGGAGATTC
This sequence comes from Copadichromis virginalis, assembly GCF_057382275.1. Taxonomy (NCBI): domain Eukaryota; kingdom Metazoa; phylum Chordata; class Actinopteri; order Cichliformes; family Cichlidae; genus Copadichromis; species Copadichromis virginalis. The sequence goes on along the minus strand of NC_140623.1, from coordinate 3,309,155 downwards.
ACGAGCAAAACTAGCACAAGATGGCCTTATTGGGAAGATCTCCTTTACATCTGACTGGTCTGAAGCACAACTTAGAGAAGAAATACAGTGGGGCAAAAAAAAGTATTTAGTCAGCCACCGATTGTGCAAGTTCCCCCACTTAAAATGATGACAGAGGTCAGTAATTTGCACCAGAGGTACACTTCAACTGTGAGAGACAGAATGTGAAAAAAAAAAATCCATGAATTCACATGGTAGGATTTGTAAAGAATTTATTCGTAAATCAGGGTGGAAAATAAGTATTTGGTCACCTCAAACAAGGAAAATCTCTGGCTCTCACAGACCTGTAACGTCTTCTGTAAGACGCTTTTCTGTCCCCCACTCGTTACCTGTATGAATGGCACCTGTTTGAACTCATCATCTGTATAAAAGACACCTGTCCACAGCCTCAAACAGTCAGACTCCAAACGCCGCCATGGCCAAGACCAAAGAGCTTTCGAAGGACACCAGGAAATGTATTGTAGACCTGCACCAGACTGGGAAGAGTGAATCTAAAATAGGCAAGCAGCTTGGTGTGAAAAAATCAACTGTGGGAGCAATCATCAGAAAATGGAAGACTTTTTTTTTTTTTTTTGTGGGAAATGAGACCAACTGTGATAAGTGACTATAATACCATAACCTGGTAAGACCCACACAGGTTGTCCTAAAATTGTAATTTAAATAAAGTAAATGCTTAAACACTCCTAACACTTCTGCAGTAAAACTAACTTTATTGTCACATTCAAGAACAGACGATAGCAAGTCAACATTCACTGATGTCATCTGAAGTTTAGCCCAAGAGGAGCTTTGGTGTTTAGTTTTCTGATCCACAGGTCCTCATGTCTCCTCCTCTGTCCCTCCGTCCATGATGCACAGGACTGCAGTCCCAGGATACCCAGGGAGTTTGGTGAGTGGATTTGAAAATGTTTGACTAGAGGAGTATTCAATCTGTCTGTCCTAATGTTATACAAATGTTGTTTCAATCTTTCCGTCAGAGTCTGACCCGTTTCACCGACATATATTAACAAACACTGTTCACAAATGATACCATAAACTATATTTCTACTATTGGGTGTAAAGTTGTCCAGAATTGGAGCTCCAGCACCACCATGTGGGTTAAACAGGTATTGCACTGCATTTAAAAAATGCTGGTCTAAGCTTTGTGTTCTTCCCTGTCGGTGGCCTCCAAGTCTGGTTCTAACCAACATATCTTTAAGGTTTTTATTTTTCCTGTTGGCCACTATTGTTCTACAGTTTTGAAAGGGGGGTATATCAGTTAGAAATCTAAAGTTCATTTTGAAGGTCCTGTTCAAAGGTAAGTATGAGGTAGAGTACATTGTGATCAGATGCAAAATTTCCTTATCCTCCTCTGCCCCCCCCGTCCCTGACTAGCTACTTGGGGTGAGAGAATCTCTCCCTCTCTGGAACCCAATTCCGATAGGGTCTTACTCTTAATTGTTCTCAGGAATCTTTTTGAGTACCCCCTTCGTCTGAGGCTTTGGAACAAGATCATAATGGACTTCTGGAGGTCTATTTCACGGGAGGAGATTCTGTAAAATCTAATAATCTGCGATTTCACAATTCCCCTGAATGTATGTTTGGGGTGATAGCTAGCTTTGTGAAGGAGTGCATGGGTGTCAGTTGGTTTAAAGTACACCCGAGTAAGTATTTTCTTCTGCTGTTCATTTAACTGCTCGAAGAAAACCGTTGTATCTAAAAAGTTGACCTCATTTGTGTATACTTTACTTTAATTGACCCGTGATGATTATTCAACACGCTAATGAACTCATCAAACTCCTCCCTGCTGTGTGACCAGGCTCCTATGATGTCATCAAGAAACCGAAGATAAAAAAGAGGCTTACATTGGCATTTACTCAACGCACCCGCTTCCCATTCACTCATATAGAGGTTGGCATAAGAGGGAGCATATCTGTGCCCCATTGCTGTTCCTTCCACCTGCAGGTATCGATTGCCATTGAACTCAAAGTCATTACACCTCAAGCAAAGTTCTAAAAGCTGTAACACCTCCTCATCTGGTCTCTGAGCATCCAGATTCCTTCTAAAGATGTTTCGTACTGTACTTAAGCCTAAATCCGTATTAATGTTTGTATATAAGCTCTCGATGTCAATTGTGAATAACAGGGCATTGCTGGGTAGCACTAATCGTCTAACAACTTCCAAAAAATGGTAGGTGTCTTTCAAGTAGCTCTGATGTTTAGTAGAGAGAGGACCCAGGAAATGATCTATGTACAGGGAGACGTTATAAGTGGAGCTACTGCAGTCAGACACTATAGGTCTGCCCGACGGCACCCGATGTGGTATTGGTCAGCTTTCCGGTTCTTTATGGATTTTAGGTAGCAAATAAAATTGTCTTTCACGGGGGGAAGTAGGTCCAAACAAAAAGTCCCGCTGTTTAGCGGTGATGTATTTTTTGTAATATAGCCGATTAATGACGGCGTAAATCTGACTCTGGGACGTTTTTTGTAAACTCTCCCCAATTGGTCTATAATATTTGGTATTTACAAGTTGTCTGTGTGCCTCCCCTACATACTGTTGTTTGTCCATGATGACAATTTTACTGCCCTTATCTGCAGGTGTAATCACAATGTTTTTGTTTTCCTGCAGCTCCCTAATTATTTCCCTCTCCTCCTCAGCCCGTCCCATCCCTCCATCTATGAACAGAAGAAACTGATGAAAATTATGAATGTCTGACTGTATGAGTTCCTTCACCTCCCCACTAATCTGTTCCCATGTTGGCTCCCAGTGAGACGGTAAGGTAAACTTTGCCTCTGTATTACCTTTGTTTTTATAATTGGTTTGTGAGAAATAATCCATAAGTTTGATTCTTCTGTGATATAAATGAAGATCTTTTCGTAAACCAAGCCTATCATATGATTTTGGAATCGGTATGTAGGTTAAGCCCCGTTCCAGTAAGTGCACTTGCTTTTCTGTGGGGCAGAACAATTCAGATAGATTTAATACATTACAATTCGAGTTCCATGATAGATCAGTAGACGGTGTCCCTCCCTGCTTAGGGTAACAAGCTACTGAAAATCCAGATTAATTTGTTTACACCAGTTCACCAATATGTTTTGGGCTGTTTCTGGTGTCCAGTGGATATTATCCCCCACAGTATTAAACTTATCACCTGGGAGCGGGTTCAGTACCTGAAATCGTTTAATCGCAAAGTTGTTGATGCTGGTTAGATTCTGTTGTTCTTTTGGAAGCAGAGGTGAAAAATTAATTAAGGGAAAGAATACGTCGGCATTTGGAAAGACAGATTGTGCCCTTTTATAGAGCATTCTCAATTGTTTATTGGAAGTTTTATCTGCATCTTGGTCCCTGTTATTGATTCCGATGGATAAAACTACTAATTTGACATCTGGATGGATTGGTGTCTTTTCCAGAATCTGGAGAAAATGGTAAAATGAAGCCCCTGGGTAACTATCAATTTGTATATTATCATTATTGTAAGCTGGTACACGATTTAGGTTGGAGTCCCCTAAGAACCAAACTGGTCGAGTCCCACGAAATACCCAATCTATGATTTTTTTTTTCTGCCCTTGCGGGCTTTATGACACGTCGGGTGACACTGGTTAATATTTTCAACCTGTTGATTCTCGGTGGCTGTCTGTCTCTCTTGTCTGTTTTCTGTTGTTACAGGAGCGGAGCCCCGGGAGGAGCCAAGTTTGGTTGGAGGAGCGGCAAGGTGGTCATTTTTGTGGTCAGATGGGGTCTTCATGCCTTTGTGTTTAGTCACACTGTGGTTTACAGACCCCCCCCATCATCATGTTGGAGTTGTTTCCCACCAAGTTCGTTCGGCCGCTTACACTCCTTTCACCAATGGAGTTAAAGTCCATGCTTTGTGCTCCCCCAGGGGGCGTCCCTGCATCATTAGCTGAGGCCCTGGCAGCAGAAGAAAAGGTTTTGCTGGTCGTTTGAGACCCCTTGCTGCAGGTTTGTATCTCTGGGCTGGTCTGTAATACCGAGACATTAGAGTATACATTTTTAGACAGATGAAGTGAATGGGACTTAGTTGTGATCACATTTTTCTGTGGATCGGATCTAATTTGTACCTCACTTCTATTTGCTCTATTTGTAGATTTTTTCCCAATTTGTTGTGGATTGGAACAAATCCTCGTCAGTCTGAGGGGCCACAGGCCTAACCTCAAGTCCCCCAGGTCTCTCCCCCTCCCCTAGAATCAACTCTGGATGTGAAGTCGAGAGGGGACAAAAAGGCTCGTGAGGAGGACACGATGGCACAGGAGGCCTTTCATCTGTTGGTTTTGGACCAAGAGTAAACTCAGTGGACCGCTGGTTGCTATCAGGGAGAACAGGAGAGATAACCCGGTTTGGCAAAGTACTCCCGGTGATATTAAATTGTGGTAGTGGTACATGGTCATCTAATAAGGGAGTCGATTGTGAATCCCGGGCGGTGGGGTTCCTCATGATCTGAACCTCAGGATACATCTGACTAGATGGAAATCTTTACCCATATCACTCATGGGAAGGGTCGCCACTATAAAAATGATGATCTTGCCAAAAATTACTTATTTTTGATGATCCCTAACAAACCATCACAAGATTGGTTCAGATCTCTGGATTCATATATTTCCAAATTCCTTTGGAAAGATAAACCCCCGCGCATCAGCTTAAAAACGCTACAAAGAACCAAGGATAGAGGAGGATTAGATCTGCCTAATTTTCACCAATACTTCTTAGCCAACAGGCTTCAGTTCATCTCAGAATGGTCAAAACATACCTTCCTAGATGAACCTTGGCTAGATGTTGAACAGGCACTATGCAAGGATCTAGAGATTTCAGACCTACCATTTATTAGCTCAAACATCAAAAAACATGAATGCTTTAAAAGTATCAACATCAGCTTCTCTCTGACAGCATGGTGGGAGTTTCTAAAAATAACAGTCTTCACTAATCCCATGCAAACGTACTCCTATCTGGAATAACCCTGACATATTACAAAACAATAATATGATTAATTTCCCAGAATGGAGTTGTAAAGGAATTAAATACTTAGAACATATATTGGAGGGAACAGAATTGATCCCATTCGACAGACTAGTTGCACAATATGGGATCAACAAGAAAATTTTTTTAGAATATCAACAAATTAAATCCATAATAAAAAAGAAATTTAACCTCAGTCAAGTTGAATTACAAATACCAAGTGCGGCACATTTCTTACTCTTAAATCCCCCAAATTATTATCTAAAATATATAGAACATTCTCTAAATTAGATGAATCAATATCCCTTCCTATTGCAAAGTGGGAAGCAGATTTATCAGTCAGTTTAGACCAAAACTTCTGGTCTCAGGTTTGCTTAAAAACTTTTAAATTGATTAAAAATCCCAGTCTGCAATTAATACAATACAAAATACTACATAGAGTGCACTATACAGGTCATCGGATGTTCAAGATGGGCTTTACATCTTCCAACAACTGCTCACACTGTCAAAACAATACACCAGACAATTACATTCACGCTCTTTGGTTCTGTCCACCAGTTCAGAAGTTTTGGCGCGAGATATGTGAAGACTTATCAAAGTGTCTGAAATGTAACATTCCAACTTCCCCCTTAGTGTGTTTGTTAGGCAGCTTAGATAATGTCACTTCAGAAAAGAATATAGCCCATATGGTTTTCACTGCCCTATGCATAGCCAAGAAAACTGTCCTCATGAACTGGAAAAATAAAAACAATCTTAATTCTAACCAATATAGAAATTATCTATTAGATTACATTAGTTTTGATACAGCCTCGGCCACCACATCAGATCAATTGCTCTGGGCTCCTTTGATCGGCTCCATCACCTAGTGGGGGTGGGGGGTCATAGTTTGGTCCCGCCTTCAATGTTGTGATTGGTGTGGGGGCAGGGACAGGCTTAGGGCGTCGGGGGGTTCCCCGGAGGCATCTTCCTTGGGGGGCTCAACCCGGGGTAGCGGTCATGTCCGGTTGGGGGCCTTTTTCTGACCATTTCCTCGTGGCTGCGTGCAGCGGGGCTAGGGGAGGGTCTGTGGTGATGGACGTGGGTTACTGACCTGGTAGCCTGTCTGCCCCTGGGTGGGTCCGGGATGGGCGTGAGGGTCTGGGGGCGCTCCATCTCTGGGCCGGGGCCCTGGCTGGGCCTCGGGGCCTTGGGTCCTGGTTTGTGTGTTGCCGGGGTTGTGGGCGGGTGGGTGCATGGGAGCCCATCCCTGGCGCAGGGTGCCGCCGGCGTGTCGAGTCGCCTGTGGGGCTCTTCAACCGGTGGGGGAGATTGTTACACCTTGCAGGAGCTTTCTTCTCTCAGGAACTCTCTGCAGGAGGGGGAGATACAGGAGAGGTGGAGGAAGATCTCAGCCTGGGCGTCTATTGTCTCATGTAGTCTGGAAGACGAGTGGATGGTGGGGTGGGTGCAGTTTTCTCTGTGGTGGGGTTGGGTGGACTGTCCCGGGCTCTGTGGGGCCGGGGGGCGCTGCTGTGCTGGGCCCCGGTCTGGATGGGCCTGGGCCCCCCTTTCCCTGGCGGGTCACGGAGTGTGGGAGTGCCTACTGGGGTCAGCGGGGGAGCTGGCCCCAGGGAGGGGTCACCTGCCCCTCCCTTCCTTCCCTCCCCATCTCCAGCTGCCTCCCTCCTCCTGCTCCACCACAACCACCCACACATGCAGGGCCTTGGAGTAGGGGTATGTCACCAGGATGCAGAGGAGGCTACCCCCCCCCCCTGTCCCCTTCTGGCTGCCTCTGCCTCAATTTTATCCCACAACTTAGACATTCACATTACTCACACCCTCATTACACATACATATAGGATCTTGGGGGTGGGCACGATACACGGAGTCCAAGTTACCATCAGGGTGTACGCCTCACCCCTGGCGTCGTTGCCCACCTCTCAATTTTAAATACATGTAGACATTGAGGGCTAGCAGGAGGGACTATGCGCTTACCTGCTGCTCTCTGGCAGGTAGCTCCATGCCCTCCTGGGTTTTAATTGCACCTTAGAACACACATGCATCAACACTACAATGAGCGGGTGGAGGGAGGTTTGGAGTCTTCTCTCACCCCCATTCTCTGCGGCCTACTGGAGCGGGGGGGCTACGAGGAGTGGGCCATCCGACTGCGGTCTGGGGCCTCCCTGCTGCTGCGGAGTTGGGGCGGTCTGCCTCTCCCCACCGCAGGGGAAAAGGGTAACACCACCTGGGTCTGGGTGCAGTTCCCCCCTCCAGGGGCAAGGGTACCTAGACCCGGTTAGTAGAGTACGCTTGGGGAGTGTGATCGTGTATACAGCGTCCCTTTATGTCTGTCTCCACGTCGGTTGAGTGTGAAGTGCACATGAGAGCATGAGGGTGGGAATGGATGTTTGTGTCTGTGTGTGCCTGTATGTCTGTGTCTATATGTCAGGTTGGGTATCAGACGCCACCTCTCTGGGGACATCTCGGGCCCTCCAAGGTTTGGAGGCCTATCTCCACCCACCACCACTTCCCCTGCCGGTGGCGGACTCCCTCAGGTATCGGTGCGTTGGTGGTTCTTTGTATCTGGGGGTGGGTGTCCGGGTACACACCGGCTCACTCCTTGGCGGCCGCTTATTGGGGCTCGCTCGGGCCACTTCGGAGGTGGGGTGCCCCCGGCCTCTCGGCCTGGGGCTCGGTCACTCAGGCACAGCTGGCTGCCGGCGGAGCTCACGGGCGCGTCACTGCAACTCCCCCTGGCTTCTGCTCCGCGGCTGCTGAATGAGCCCTCATCTGGGACTCTCCTTAGCTCTTACTGGGACAGTGGCGCGGCTGCCCCTCTGTGGGTCTTCCTTGGTCTCTTGTGTTCTGGGTGCCTCTGGATGTCTGGAGTTTTGATCTCCTCCATACCTGCTTGATACCATAGAGGACAGGGCTTTGGCTCCCCACACTCTCTAGCAGATCATTACATGGAGAAACCTTTGGAATGCAAGCATGCTGATCCACACAGGTATGCACACAGGTGTACACATGGGTATTCACAGATGCGGACTACAGCTTTCTTGGCTGCTGCCTCAAAGCACACTGTGCGCTGTCTATCTTGCGTGCTGCACAATATCGTTTATTATTTAGTAACTATTGATATCTATGACTAGCTAGTTTACTGTGATGGTGCTTTTTTTTTTTTTTAATTATTATGTTGTTTGCTGTCTCCCCTGTGTTTTTTTTTTCTTTTTTTTTTTTTCTTCTCTTCCCCCCCTTCTCACTGTCTCTTCTCCCCTTTGGTTTTCTTTCTTCCTCTCCCCCTCTTTCTTTCATTCTTTCCCCCTGTCCTATTAAAAAAAAAAAAAAAAAAAAAGATGACAAAGGATGAACTGAAGCTCCGCCATCACGTGATGTCACATGCTGCTGTTTCTGATGTCACTTCCAAAAAAACAAAAACAAAAAAGGATACAGGGAGGTTTGGTTCAATCTATTGACTTGGCTCAGAGGTGGGAATTCCTCCTCATTCTCTAGGTCTAGTTCCTCCGGTGTTTCCTCTTCCACAGAATCTACAAGCGGCGAGGAAACAGATGTCTGAGCCCTCCAATTGTTCGATCAATAAGGATCTGGTAGCTCCCAGAGTGTCTGCAGCTAATCTAGCTTTATAGCGTTTTATCATCCAATTTGCTGCCACCTGAAAAGCTGTGTCGTCCCAAATTGTATATTGATATTCTAACACGATTTTAGCGTAATGTTGCTGCAGTATGGAGAGGCTATTCTGTAGCCATGTCTGCGTGTTCAGGTTTACTGCCTCCCTGAGTTCCTCCGTGGGGGAGGAAGGTCTAATGAATGCCGTGAGCTTTGTTATCTGTCTAGCCATTCCCTTAGGGGGAGTTTGAGTCAAAATAGCTTTATCAATGATGTTTTTATGGTGTATGGCCTGCATTAATTTGAAATAACTTTTTACAGTCTGTCTAGTATTTGCATTTAAAGGTTGATATACAGAATAACTGTTACGTTGTGAGCCTGTTTGTCCCCCCTCTCCCTCCCCCCCTACCCTCTGAAAATTATTGTGGTGTTTTCTAGCAGATGGGTTCCTCCTAACCTCCGCTGGAAAGTTGGATTGGGCCCGCTGGAACCTGTTGGAAAAATCCATAGTCAGTAAATGAGGCTCACCTGTGTTTGGGCCTCGGCTCCACTCCACCCTGGGTCTCCAGCAGTTCTTTTCTGTCTCTCCCGGTGTTGTGTCCGTGAATTTATCCAGGTAGGAGTCCAAAGCACTCTGTTTGTAGATTAAGTCCTGTCCCTTATCAAAAGATGAGAAAAGAGGGGGGCCCTCCAGCCCACGGATTCCGACCTCCAATCAATGGAAGTGTGATTTAAGCAGGCTTCTCCACAAGGTAAGGCCTCACTGACATACTAAAAGCCAAATATTTATTAAGGAAATTTAAAAAAGGCTAAAAAAGCCAATTGCGGACGAAATTAAGTCCAATAAAACCAATTTCTAGAAGTCCACAGGGTTGGAATTATATTCCACCCTTTGAGACCAATAAGTTTTGTCAAAAAGGCTCCGTTTGGGGCCCAATACAGCTTCTACCCCTTACGTTTCGCAGCCTGTTGCTGCTTCATCAGAGGGAGTCACAGTGAAGAATGGACAGGTGTGTTAATGAGGATTGAGCTCATTGGTTGGTACCACTCTGGATGTTACTTAGGTAACCCATCTGCCTGAATGAAAATAATTGTATAAAAAAGTACACAAACCAAAATCAAGATTAATTAATTACTGGGTAGGGGAGTGGGGCCCGTGAGGGAGTCTTGGGGCTGTCGCGGGCCAATGGGGAGAACCCGACACCGGGTAATATCCGGAGCAGGAACGTGATTGGGGAGAAAAAAATAAAAATATAAAAAAATATGTTTTTTTTTTTTTTTTTTTTTTTTTTCAAAAAACAGCAAAAATAAAAAACCATGTATAAGATGAGTAATAGTCTATTGAATCCGGACTGGATTTGGGTGTTTCTGGTGGAGTGGGTTCCGTTCATGAATCATTCTGAAAAAAACAAAAGAAAAAAAGGGAGAGGGGAGAGAGGGAGGAGGAGAGACAAATACCCCTGTTCCTATTATAATGGACCCCTGGTTGAGGTTAGGTAAGATGCTTTTCAAGTTGGTCTATCTAGACCTTATAACTGTGCATCATGGAGTAGGGAATTAAAAATCAAAAGGGGAAAGAGGATTTTTATCCCTAATTTACCTCTGGTTGAGGTTAGGATTCTGTGTTCCGATCAGGGTTTGTTCCCTTTAGGCGACTAGAGGAGGAGAGAGGAGAGGTATACACCACTTATCTGATATTAAGATGCCTGGTTAAGGTTAGGGCTAAGTGTATTTGGTAGGGGCATCTCTTCCATGTACCAAAATACTAGGGTCTATATGAAGAGCCATTCTAAAACATAGATAAATAAGCACTCCATATATTGCTATCTCTATAATCATGAGCAGATTGTGTGTCACTATTTGTGCTTGTAGGAGAAGGTCGACGTACTTCGAGGGTCAGGTGGGGAGAATCAAGGCATCTGGCTAGGTTAGGTATTAGGAACGTGAGCTTTTGTTATTCCGTCAATACGGTTCAGGTGCACTGGCAACAGAGGTCCATAGTATTCCACCCATTTACTCCTGTATCCCCTGTACTTGAGACCTCTATTCTCCACCGATCCCCTGGTAGGTCTTTCTGTATGCCTTATTGCATTATATTTGTAAAAGATAATAAACACTTAAATATATGTATATATACTAATATAATATCACTATTTCAAATATATTAACTAGTGATCCTAATGGTATTTACAGTGGACTCATTTTTTGTATTTAAATGCTACTTTCCCACAGATAAGAAAAAGAAAACAAGAAAAAATCAGGCTCCAATTGGAGCTCACACCTTCCAGACCTAGATGCCTCTCCTTGGAGGAAATATAGCGGTCAAGGTAAGTATTACAGGTAAGTTTAAATTTAATTTTTTTTATTTATTTTTTTTTTTTTTTTGTGGGAAATGAGACCAACTGTGATAAGTGACTATAATACCATAACATGGTAAGACCCACACAGGTTGTCCTAAAATTGTAATTTAAATAAAGTAAATGCTTAAACACTCCTAGCAACACTTCTGCAGTAAAACTAACTTTATTGTCACATTCAAGAACAGAGGATAGCAAGTCAACATTCACTGATGTCATCTGAAGTTTAGCCCAATGAATGCCTATGTCTTCCATTACAAATTACTGACCTCTGTCATCATTTTAAGTGGGGGAACTTGCACAATCGGTGGCTGACTAAATACTTTTTTGCCCCACTGTAGCAGCAATCTTCAGAAGAACATTTGCACTGTAAACTGGCCAGACATTCCCTTTTCAGTATTTGAGTACAATTAGAGGATGTAAACGACTAATGAAACCAAATGTTTCTAGCAGTTTTCTTTGGGGTGGCCAAGAAGTTGGCTCGATTTGTTCCACCACCTGCCTCTATATAATGGCAGGGATACAAACACCTGCACAGGTAAACATTTTATATTGCAGTGCAGAAATATTTATTGTCTAAAAAGTGAGTCTGTTCCCTTAACGTAATTTTCTTAATTAATTAATATTGCACTTTTAGCAGGTGTAAACAATTTTTAGTGCAGCCATGTGTCTCTGTGTTACCAGTGATTTGGTGCAACTGTATTTGATTTTATGTAGAACATGCTTTCTTTTCCCTCAGGAGGAACCAGAAGAGCTGTCTGACAGTGACTTTGAAAGTCCAGTCTGCCGGAGAAGACGAGGTATGTGACGTGAATAAAAACCTAGTGAGGTTCTGAGCTCAATGACCAGTTAGATTTTGTTACTGCAGTGCGTAATAATTCCTGGGGGGTTTGTTTGATGAGAGCATCATTAATTTGTCTGATTTTAATGTTTACGGATTATCACAGGTGATTACAGCCAAGGAGGAATATGTGCCCAACTTTTATTTGAACTAATATAAGGATATATAAAGGCTCTGTTAACATTATGAAGCAAGTCATGCTGACCTTCTTTCCTTTTTTCAGTGCATCATGCGTTGCCTACAACACCAGGTGAAAGTGAGGCCAAGCATCAGGAAACAGAGAGCTGCATTCAAGAGAGTGAAAATGAGGGACAGCAGATGTTTCCATATAAATTGGCAGAATTTGAGTAAGCTGTTGTCTAAGGGTTAAAGAAATCCTTCATTCTAGATGTTGTTTAGGATATTGTTTCGATGCAGGTTTCCAATTTGCATGTTTTTGTTTGGTTTTTTTTGGGGGGGGGGGGGGGTTGTATGTTTGTTTTTTTTTGTTGAATGACTGCAACTTTAGGATTTACATTTAATCTTTCTTTTTTTTTTTTAATGATGTATGGTGAGAAATTCTTCAAGGCTGACATGTTTTATGATTTCTAATATCTCTTGTCTACTTAGCCCTCTTTTTCTGGAGGAAGATGAAGCTCTTGAAGAAGCAATTCAGCATAGCCTCCTAGAAGAGTCTGATAGACTGAGTCAAGTGATGATTTAGAATCATATAGTCGCTATTCCCATGAAATTCAGTACGTCTCAACATGTTAAATAAAACTTCTCTGACTCGATCAATGCTCTCCTTAAGAGACATCATTTGATTTTCCTCTTCTTGTTTCTCCTTCTTATTTCTTAAATATATATATCTACTTACATTTTCATTGTATTTCATATTCTTAGCATGATTTAATTCTCTCGCTTTAAATTTAAAAAATTTACACATGCGTTGTTTAAGAAGTTCCCAAAGTTCCGTGAAAGAGGCAGTAAAAATCTTAAGATGTAATATTTTCTTAATTTCAGATTTAACTTCAGGCACAAGCAACCCGTCTGCTAACAAAGATGTATTGAGTTTTCAATAGTTCAAAAATTCGTGGGAGCAACACAATATTATTGCCATAACCACCGTGTGATCAGAAAAATATGTTAAGAATGTGTCATATTTAAGACTTTTAATATTAGATGATATGTAAAATCTATTAGTCGAGTTTTGGTTAATGAGTCGAACCTAGTGTAATGTACAGGGAGTGCAGAATTATTAGGCAAATGAGTATTTTGTCCACATCATCCTCTTCATGCATGTTGTCTTACTCCAAGCTGTATAGGCTTGAAAGCCTACTACCAATTAAGCATATTAGGGGATGTGCATCTCTGTAATGAGAAGGGGTGTGGTCTAATGACATCAACACCCTATATCAGGTGTGCATAATTATTAGGCAACGTCCTTTCCTTTGGCAAAATGGGTCAAGAGAAGGACTTGACAGGCTCAGAAAAGTCAAAAATAGTGAGATATCTTGCAGAGGGATGCAGCAGTCTCAAAATTGCAAAGCTTCTGAAGCGTGATCATCGAACAATCAAGCGTTTCATTCAAAATAGTCAACAGGGTCGCAAGAAGCGTGTGGAAAAACCAAGGAGCAAAATAACTGCCCATGAACTGAGAAAAGTCAAGCGTGCAGCTGCCAAGATGCCACTTGCCACCAGTTTGGCCATATTTCAGAGCTGCAACATCACTGGAGTGCCCAAAAGCACAAGATGTGCAATACTCAGAGACATGGCCAAGGTAAGAAAGGCTGAAAGACGACCACCACTGAACAAGACACACAAGCTGAAACGTCAAGACTGGGCCAAGAAATATCTCAAGACTGGTTTTTCTAAGGTTTTATGGACTGATGAAATGAGAGTGAGTCTTGATGGGCCAGATGGATGGGCCCGTGGCTGGATTGGTAAAGGGCAGAGAGCTCCAGTCCCACTCAGACGCCAGCAAGGTGGAGGTGGAGTACTGGTTTGGGCTGGTATCATCAAAGATGAGCTTGTGGGGCCTTTTCGGGTTGAGGATGGAGTCAAGCTCAACTCCCAGTCCTACTGCCAGTTTCTGGAAGACACCTTCAAGCAGTGGTACAGGAAGAAGTCTGCATCCTTCAAGAAAAACATGATTTTCATGCAGGACAATGCTCCATCACACGCGTCCAAGTACTCCACAGCGTGGCTGGCAAGAAAGGGTATAAAAGAAGAAAAACTAATGACATGGCCTCCTTGTTCACCTGATCTAAACCCCATTGAGAACCTGTGGTCCATCATCAAATGTGAGCTTTACAAGGAGGGAAAACAGTACACCTCTCTGAACAGTGTCTGGGAGGCTGTGGTTGCTGCTGCACGCAATGTTGATGGTGAACAGATCAAAACACTGACAGAATCCATGGATGGCAGGCTTTTGAGTGTCCTTGCAAAGAAAGGTGGCTATATTGGTCGCTGATTTGTTTTTCTTTTGTTTTTGAATGTCAGAAATGTATATTTGTGAATGTGGAGATGTTATATTGGTTTCACTGGTAAAAATAAATAATTGAAATGGGTATATATTTGTTTTTTGTTAAGTTGCCTAATAATTATGCACAGTAATAGTCACCTGCACACACAGATATCCCCCTAAAATAGCTAAAACTAAAAACTACTTCCAAAAACATTCATCCTCCTTTTCCCATATGTTTTTTTGTTTGTCTCCTTATTTATGAAGAAGGGGTCCTTTTATGATCTACAACGTACTTTTATTATTCAATCTTAGCCAGCCGGAAGAACAAGAGTATCTCACCGCTTCTTAGCTCGCATGCCCATGTTAACAGATAGGGCCACCTTGTGGTATGGCATGAAACTACATTAATTTACAGCAACAGCTGCTGATCATTACAATATGTATCTGTAAATGTACGTAATGATTTGAAATGTATGGGATTCTGTTTGTTTTTCACTTTGTGCTGTTAATGAATAAAAACTGTTGAATCATAAAGAGGTTTGGATAATTAGCACATTCCCTAGAACTGTTTCAGCTGCTCGACAGGCTTAATTCAGTGCAATGTACAACAAAATGAAAAGAAGTGTTTTTAATGTTGATAATCACAGGTTCCCATCTGTTTTGCACCAGTTTTTAATCTTTCTCAGAGTTCGTGTCATCAGAATTGTCAAGGCTAGAAACTGTTTTCAGTAAGTTCAAACGTAAATATTTAAGAGACTAAATGTCTGAAAAGGTAGCATTCATTAAATTAGCGCAGGCTTCTTCTGACCTATCGCAACAGTCCACTTCACTGTACACTGAAACGGACAGAGCGGCTGCTCTCGCACTGCTGGTTGAGTCATTGGAGCCTCAGGCAGAAGTCATCTTTATGGCAGTAATCTTTTGAAGAAGCCTGTATATAATTACACTTTATTTAAAGTAAACAAGTTTACATATAAAATGCACATACACATACAATTACATATACAAAACCATGAGCACATACAAAAAGGAGAAACAAGGAGGAAAATCTAGCATCTGAGTCCACACAACGCTCACAAGACTTACAGTTTTAATTCGTTCCAGGGGAAAACTTTCCCAAGTTTCAGGTCCATTGTTCGTCTTCTCGGCAGGTCTGTAATGATATGTTTACTCAGCACATCACTACTTATCATCTTTTGTTCAAGTACTCCTTTGGCACGAGTTTTCCAAATATGTGTGTTTATTACACACATTACTAACCAAAAGAGTCTCCTTTTGTCGTCACACATTTTTTCTTTAAACAAACCATATATAACTGCTTTAATATTAACATCCACATCATAGCCAATCTCTGTCATCTTCTGTCTTATCTCAGTTGTCCTATAACAATCCAATAGAAGATGTTCTAGGGTCTCATCTTCATCACAGCCTGTCATAGGACATTTCATGGTGGTAACAAAGCAACTCCATTGTACCACCGCTCTCACAGGGAGGCGCCCGAGCCAGATGAGCCATACCACGTCTCTCATGCTTTCAGATAATAATTTGTCTTGTATATTTTTAACTATTGAAAGGTTTTCATCTTCATTTGCATACTTATATTGAATTACACCTTCATTTTTGGTTTCATTAATTTTTTTATAGATATTTTTTGTATTATCTTGGAGAATATTTAATTTATAATTACCATCTCCTTCCTTTAATACTAAATATTTGTTACCCACGTGGTACATTGAGCTTTCTGCAGTGAAGTTCTTGACAAAAATAAGTTGCAAACACATTCAGAATTTGTGTGCTGCATGTCATGAATAGTTGCTGCTTTGGATGCAGGTCACGTGGAAGCCAGACGAGGGAGACGTTACGCAGAGAATAAAGCGGCGACAGTAACCTGAGAATACGGTGTCATGTCTGCCTCAACACTACGGTCAGTATATGGCCAAACAAAAAAAACAAAACAAAAAAAAACCAAGAAAAACAAACCAAGAAAAAACCCCACTTACCGCAACTACTGCAGAGCTGTATCACACATCAAAAGCTTTTCCAATACGGGTTCCAAGTCAGATTGACCATTTATATGAAAAGAAGTTTGATAGAACTTGACTAGACACAAACAAAAGAGATAAGATCAGCTCTACAGAGGAGATGGGTGGCCCTGAAAAGGACCTTTGTTGCCGTTGTTGTTGTCAGTGCAGTAAGCTTAACCACCAAAGCCGTACAGAGTGCGGCCCTGTCTCTTGAGAGCGTACACCACATCCATGGCGGTGACGGTCTTTCTCTTGGCGTGCTCGGTGTAGGTGACGGCGTCGCGGATGACGTTCTCCAGAAACACCTTCAACACGCCACGGGTCTCCTCGTAGATCAAACCAGAAATACGCTTCACACCACCACGGCGAGCCAGGCGGCGGATAGCTGGCTTAGTGATGCCCTGGATGTTATCACGAAGCACCTTACGGTGACGCTTTGCGCCTCCTTTGCCGAGTCCTTTACCTCCCTTTCTTTTTTTTCTTTTTTTTTTTTTAAATCACTTTATTTAATTATCAAAGGACACAATTACAAATACACATAATGCAAGCACCATGCACAAATTATTCACATCTTATTTTACATATTACAATAATAAAAGCTCCCACGGCAAATCATTTCCTACTTTCATATCTCTCGTTTTTCTTCTTCTCAGCTCAGTGACAATGTTTTTACATACGGTGAAACTACTTATCATTTTTTGTTCTATAACACATTTAGCTCTTGTTTTCCATATGTGAACATTTATAATACACATCACCAACCAAAACAATCTTCTTTTATTTTCACTCATCTTTTCTTTAAACAAACCATATCTTACTGATTTTATATTATTTTCAATATTAAAACCTAGTTTTTCCATCCTCCTTATTTCAACCGTCCTGTAACACGATATCAATAGATGATCAAGAGTTTCGTCTTCATCACAATTCTCCATAGGGCATTTCTTAGTGGTAACGAAGCAACTCCACAGAACCACAGCTCTTACTGGGAGCCGTCCGACAGAGATAAGCCACACTGTATCTCTCATGTTCTCGGATATTACTTTGTCATATATGTTTTTAACTATTTTCTGATTTTCTTCTTTTTCCACAGCCTTATATTGTATCATACCTTCATTTTTTTTAGATTGATTTTATTATATATCTGTTTTGAATTTAATTGTAAAAGATTTAAATCATCCAATTTCCACTGATCCACAAGATCCCCAAACACAAGTTTAAAGTATGGCACTCCCGTTCGGGCTCTCCCTTTCATTTTTTTCCACAAAGATTCCTTCCCTTGGATCCAGTGGGTGCTTCGCTCAAATGCGCTATATACATTTTTTAGAAAAGGAATCATCAAAATAATGCTAAGATCTGGCGCTCCTAATCCTCCATTTTCTTTTCCTTTATACATTAATTTCCTCTGTGTTACTTCGCGGTTTGTCCCCCAAATCAATTTGGTACACAATTTACTTAATTTAATAACAGTTTTGTGAGGAGGGGGAAAGACAGTAGCCAGAAACAACAACTTTGAGACTACGTGTGTTTTCGCAATATTCACACGCGCTTTATAGTTTGTATTTTTATTGTCCCATTTAGCTACTTCGTTTTCTATTTCACTCTCTTTCTTTTTTCAATTCAAAAGACATGGATCATTTTTAGTAATGAAGTTTGATAGAACTTGACTAGACATAAACAAAAGAGATAGGATCAGCTCTACAGAGGAGATGGGTGGCCCTGAAAAGGACCTTTGTTGCCGTTGTTGTTGTCAGTGCAGTAAGCTTAACCACCAAAGCCGTACAGAGTGCGGCCCTGTCTCTTGAGAGCGTACACCACATCCATGGCGGTGACGGTCTTTCTCTTGGCGTGCTCGGTGTAGGTGACAGCGTCGCGGATGACGTTCTCCAGAAACACCTTCAACACGCCACGGGTCTCCTCGTAGATCAGACCAGAAATACGCTTCACACCACCACGGCGAGCCAGGCGGCGGATAGCTGGCTTAGTGATGCCCTGGATGTTATCACGAAGCACCTTACGGCGACGCTTTGCACCTCCTTTGCCGAGTCCTTTACCTCCCTTTCTTTCTTTTTTTTTTTTTTTTTTTTTTTAGAAATATTTATTTATTGTAAAACTCATTCCAGTAAAACAAACATCAACGTTTTGTCAGACAGACGTGTGGACTTCGATTTTTTCACTTAAAGTTTAAACAGAACCTGAACTTAAGACTCGCTGTGGTGCGATGAGCCCAGCAGTGACACCAGTGCTGGGCTGAATGTTTCAGAGCTCACACAGGAGCCAGAAGCATTTTCATTTAGGAATAATGCATAAAAGTAAAGGCTGACATGAAACGAAATATCAAATTAATATCTAAGAATGGACTAAAATATATTCATCTGTGTTGATTTCAGCTTGGATTTAAACATGTCTGTTATTTTCTTCCAGTATTGAGCCATGTTCTTCTTCTGCCTCCTCCTGTCATCGTCTCTGTCTCTCTCCCGTAAAAGAAAACAGGAGTGCTTGAAACTACGGCCATCTACTGGCCTTTGGCGGAAACGAGGAACAGCATGACTGTGCCTGGGGTGCAGTAGCTATGGGGCGCCGTTTGTAAAGTGAAACATGCTGAAATTAACGGCAACATTTTTCCACATTCCACACACATGAAGGAGTATATGTCCTGCACATTCAGCCATGATGTTTGCAATATCAGCTCTTCAGCAACATAATCACGGGTTGGGGGGTCCCCGTCTCCGATGTACTTGAGTCTCACCCATAAATTGCTGAAGTTTGAAGCAAACGATAATGGGGCATACGGGGGCATGATTACATAACTAATAACCAATTACTCCGGTCTTTCCGCGCCCACTCATTTTGACAGGTTCTTCTCTTCGTAGTATCGAGACTAAGAGAAAAAAAAAACCATAACTAACAGACAGAAACAAATGTGAGGGGTTGCTTGAAGGACTCCTGAATTTACATCTGATTTGTGGACGTAAAAGAAAACAGGAGTGCTTGCAACTACGCCATCTACTGGCCTTTGGCGGAAATGAGGAACAGCATGACTGTGCCTGGGGTGCAGTAGCTGTGTACTATACACGATATGAGATTGAGTACTACATGTGTCACAGAGACAATCCAACAGTTTATATCCAGTTAATATCTTTATTAAAGGCCAATAACCAGTGGTGCCTCCAACGGAGCCAGATAGGGGGGGAAGGTCATGCCATGAAATATTATTAGTTGTCCCCAGATCAAATAGGTTGTTAATGAGGTTTTACCTTGAAACTCTGAATACCAGAACGTCCATACTTCCAGAATCAATGTAGTTTTAGAAGTGTGTTTATATTGGCTTTAGTACATGCAATAGCATTCACAGATGATCGCAACAGATTATTCAGAATGTCAATACTATATTTTCTGACTTGAAAGCGGCGGGGAGTCATACTGTGGGAGCACTATATCTATGATCTCTACTTGACTGGACTGATCTGGACAGCTTCACAGTATAATTTTTCTGTATGTTATCAATGTTAGTGTCAAAGTCTGAACACAGTTTGTGCAGTGAGATTAGTTTAACAGAGTTCCCAAAAGTCCGCTTCAATGCAACATCAGCGATGTGGCCTAGGTATTGGATCAACGCCAGCGGAACATGACGATGCTGTGTTTCCATGCTCAAAGTTAGTTCAAAGAATTGTGTTAAATTGTTAGTTTTTTATACATCTTTGGGGAGTGAAAAAAAAACAAAAAACAACCGCACCTGTGAACTGAACATGAACTGTGAAAAATATCTGATCCATGTTAGGCTTATTGTTATGTACATTCATAGTTTATAGCCAATTTAAACAACTCTAAAGGTACTTTAGAGCAGGGGTGTCACAGTCTTCTTCTACTGTAAGTAATGTAAACTTATGTGTAGCAGGAAAGAATTGGAAGTACTGGTGCTTAGATCAAGTTACTGGATGCCACCTTCATGCCAAGCATATGGCTTCTATTATATAAAAAAAAAAAAAAACTGTCTTGTACTGTCTTGTATGAGGTTAATGTTATTGTAAGAAAGGAGCGCGCTCTCGGTGTGAGTGTGTTGGCTCTGAAAAGAGCCGTTGTTTGTAGGAGGGCGTGCAGACAGCTTAAGCCCTCTCTCCGCGGATGCGGCGAGCCAGTTGAATGTCTTTGGGCATGATGGTGACCCTCTTGGCGTGGATGGCGCACAGGTTGGTGTCCTCGAAGAGTCCGACCAGGTAAGCCTCGCTGGCCTCCTGCAGAGCCATGACAGCTGAGCTCTGGAAGCGCAAGTCGGTCTTGAAATCCTGAGCGATCTCGCGGACCAGGCGCTGGAAGGGCAGCTTGCGAATGAGCAGCTCGGTGGACTTCTGGTAACGGCGGATCTCGCGCAGAGCCACGGTGCCGGGCCTGTAACGGTGAGGTTTCTTGACGCCTCCGGTGGCCGGGGCGCTCTTACGAGCGGCCTTAGTGGCCAGCTGCTTCCTGGGGGCTTTGCCGCCAGTGGATTTGCGAGCGGTCTGCTTGGTTCTTGCCATTCTTTCTCTCTTTAACTTTCCTGCGTTTAAAACAGAAAATGTAACAAGCGGAGGAGACTCGCCGCTCTTAAAGTGTGTGACTGGCTGTGACGCGGTGCCGCTGCGGCTCGTGATTGGTGAGGGGCTCCGCGTGATGCTCAGCACCGCTCAGAGGAGCCCCGCCCCGCCTAAGTGTGCGCTGCTCATTGGAGGAAGGTGCTTTGAAAAGGCGCGCTGCCGCGAGCCTGTCTGCGATTGGTGTGTGACGAAGCCGCCCGCGCTCTGCGGAAATATAAGCCAGGCTCGGCGCCGATCGGGCCACATTTCCTTTGAGTGTTGACACTGCGAAGAGAAGGTTCAAAATGAGTGGGCGTGGCAAAACCGGAGGCAAAGCCAGAGCTAAGGCTAAGACCCGTTCATCCCGTGCCGGGCTCCAGTTCCCCGTGGGTCGTGTCCACAGACTGCTGCGCAAAGGCAACTATGCGCAGCGCGTGGGTGCCGGCGCCCCCGTCTACCTGGCAGCTGTGCTCGAGTACCTGACCGCTGAGATCCTCGAGCTGGCTGGCAACGCAGCCCGCGACAACAAGAAGACTCGTATCATCCCACGTCACCTGCAGCTGGCTGTGCGCAACGACGAGGAGCTCAACAAGCTCCTTGGCGGAGTCACCATCGCCCAGGGTGGTGTGCTGCCCAACATCCAGGCCGTGCTGCTGCCCAAGAAGACCGAGAAGCCTGTCAAGGCCAAGTAAATGCCAAAGCCTCTGCTTCACGCACGAAACCAATAAACAAAGGCTCTTTTCAGAGCCACACACTTCTTTCTGAGCAAACATCCTCGTGTATATGGAAATGTAGTATTACCTTATTCTCGTGTGTGTGTGTGTGTGTGTGTGTGTGTGTGTGTGTGTGTGTGTGTGTGTGTGGGGGGGGTTCTTTCGCCTCCCAACCAGATCTTCAGGTTGTTTTAATTTATTATTAACAATAATATAAAATTATGCACAATGAATTACTAATGTAAAAATAGTTCAACAAAAGTTCAACACTGCCCCTAGCATCCTGGAGCACTTGTGTTGTCTTTTGTAGGTGTTTTGGAGTTTTTACGTGTTTTGTCTGTAGGGGCCACCGTAAATATACTTTTATTTATTCACTCCACATGAAATGTAATAAATCAACTATAATAAAATCCAACTATTCACATTTCAACTTTTAACTATTTAAATTTTCAGCTTTTTCCTTTTACAAATTTAAAGTGAAACAACACAAAACACTGCAAACCACAACACAATTAAATAGAAATTATAATATGAAAACAAAAAGAAGATGCATATTCTCTGTCATATGGACCTGCATGAATAAACTTTGTCCCTGGCTCTCTTTCTCTCTGTCCCTCCTGCTCTGTTCACTTTCTGATTGTGAAATGTGAGCCATGATAGTAATACAAGCTGCAAGTGTTATGAGAAAAAAACAAACCCAAAAAGTATCTTATCTTGCTTTGACAATAATGCTATTATTGTGAATAAGAGAATGTTGCGTGATTGTGAGGAAGGAGCTCTGGCGTGTTGCTGTGGTGGCTCTGAGAAGAGCCGTTGTTGAGTGCGAGAGTGTTGGCAGCTCACTTCTTCTTGGCTGCTGTGGCCGCCTTCTTGGCTTTGGGCTTGGCGGCCTTCTTGGCGGGGGCTTTCTTGGCTGCGGGAGGCTTCTTGGTGACCTTCTTGGGGCTCTTGGCTGCCGCCTTCTTGGGGCTCTTGCTGGGCTTTTTGGCCGCCACAGCGGGCTTCTTGGCCTTCTTGGGGGACTTCTTAGCTGCTGCGGGCTTCTTGGCTGCCGCTGGCTTCTTGGGGGACTTTTTAGCGGCTGCTGCCGGCTTCTTGGCTTTGGCAGGGGCGGGCTTCTTGGCTTTGGGAGCAGCTTTCTTTGCGGGCTTCTTGGCTTTGCTCTCGGTAGCCTTCTTGTTCATCTTGAAGGATCCGGAGGCCCCGGTGCCCTTGGTCTGCACCAGAGTGCCCTTGGCCACCAGGCTCTTGATGGCGGTCTTGACGCGGGCCTTGTTCTTGTCCACATCGTAGCCTCCGGCAGCCAGAGCCTTCTTGAGAGCGGCTGTGGACACGCCGCTGCGCTCCTTGGAAGCGGCCACGGCTTTCACGATCAACTCGCCCACGCTGGGGCCCACCTTCTTCGGCTTGGAAGCCGTCGTCTTCTTCTTGGCCGCCTTGGCCGGGGCGGCGGCAGCAGCAGGTGCTTCCTCTGACATTTTCCTCTTTCCCTCTGATCGAGTCACGGTGCAGTGATGGCAACTCGGAAGCGTCACACTGCAGTTAAACGCACCATGAGAACCGTGGAGAGTGAATGTAGCGCGCGCCGCTCTCGCGTGCGCCACGCAATGCTTCCGTTTGTGTTTCGTGTCTCGGGATCAAAGAGCTCAAAGTGAGTGTGTGAGCAGCACTGCAGGCCGACAGTGGAGCAGTCCACAGCGGACTCGTGTCTCCTCGGGCAGGACTCGTGTCGGGCTCTGGTGCTCTCTGCTCTTGCTTTGTGGAGCCTCCAAAGCTCAGCGACTCAGTGCGGAGCTCAGCGCTGCTCGGCGGCTTTTTGCGCTCTTTTCTTTCCTAAAACAAAGGAGCCGCAGCACAGCTCCGTGAAAAGCCCTTTTCCAGCTCAGACACATGTTCGTTCGCGCACTCCGACTTAAAAGCAGCATCTGGTGAGCGCAGCTATGGGACAAAGTGACGCCGCGAACTCCCAGCAAACACACCGATGCAGCTGGACGCCCACGGAGCAGCGAGACGTCTGTGAGAGCTGCTCACTTCTAACCAAAGCACAGCGGCCTCGAGTTTCACTCACGTTGTTGTATATCAGAAATCACCATTAGTTAGTCACCTTACGGCAGCTCGCTTCCACACTTTGGCCCTGATCTCTTAGTCTGCATCAGTCCGTTTCCTTCCAGCTACAGTTACCGACTCTACTATAAACAACAACAGCGAATGAACACGTGAATACACACATCCACCAACTGATCACTAAGTATCTCAATGTGCAATACTCAATACCTGCTAAAAAACATCCAACATCTCACTATTAAACATTCTCTTTTTGTCGCTACTAGTCAAACGTATTTTTATATCTATTTCATTTATTTAATCAGAGTAATATTGCTGTTATTTTTTTGGCATTTATTTAATCCTGCTCTGTCCACGTTGCTGCTGTAACAAGGTGAATTTCCCAGCTCTGGGACTAATAAAGCTTATCTTATGTCCTGGATAGCGACCTCAGTCTAATCTAGTACAGTGCATTTAATTATGCCCAGTATATCTGTGCTCCTTTTTCTGGAGGATTCTATTATTCTTCCACCCACTAAAAAAATGTAACCACAGATTGTTGTCCAAGATAAGTAAAATGCTGCACAATACCTCCCACCCTCCCATCGTGTGCTTGACCAGTCACAGAAGAGCGTTTAGTGAGAGACTGAGATGACCAAAGTTCACCTCTGAATCAGAATGGGTTTTATTTCCTAATGTTGAGCAGGTTTACAACATTAGGAAATTGCTTCGGTACTTAGTGCAAAACACACTGTAAGACAACACTTAACTAAACATAAAAAATAAAAGTGCTAAGCAGATAGATATATCTTATTCATAGCACTTGCTATAATAGTTGTACTATCTAAAGGCATATAGAAAGGTGGCTACGGAGCCAACAAATTATGAATTAGATTCAAATAGGCACAACTTTAGTTTTTTTATTTCTATATGATGAACCCTGCATTATTAAGTGATAAGAACAAGTAATCTTATGTCCTGTAATCATTATGACGCTATAATTTGAGATACAATAAATAAAATACGTTTTTGTACAAAGTATCGTATCGGATCAGTATCGTCGATACCACCCTGAATATTACTCGTTATCGGATCGGAAAGGAAATCAGTGGTATCGCACATCACTAGTGATTATAGTGTTTACGAGCACATCAAGTCAAGTGGCTTTGTTATTTCAACCATGTGCAGTGCTACAGTACACAGTGAAGCAAGACAGCGTTCTTCCAAGACCGTGGTGCTACATAGGACAATCAACACAGGACCACATAAAGTGCAAATGTACAACATAAGAAAAACGGCGCAACCCCAGATCAGAACGATACAGACAAATTGATACTAAATTTTAAGTTTACTGCTTCTTTGGATTCTGCTATGCAAATTTTTTGTGAAATGACAAACTTTGGATATCAGAGGAGAAAAAAAAAAAAAAAAAAAAAAAACAACAACAACACACAAAACACTTCCATTTCACACACCGTAAAGGAACTGTCAAAATGAGTTAACTGGCCAGAGCAACATTTGTGTTCAGTACTGTTTTCAATTTGTTCTTTGGAATTTGCTTTGTATTGAATGTATTTGGAAATCAGAATATATATGTAAAAAAATAATATAATAATCAGCCCTTATCCCCAAGGGGCAAATAAGATACAATGGAGCAGCACGACATTGAAGACAAGGACAGGGCATAAACAGGCAATAAGAATGAGATAATAAATACACAGCATATACACAGTTTTAAAATTAAAGTGACTGAATAGGTGAATAAATAACTAAGTGACTAAAAGTGAATAAAGTGGCAGCACAAAAAGAGCGTAGAGTAGTTCATGTTTACAGGTGTGGGAGATGGTCTTAAGGGCTGGAGTTAAAAAGCAGAGTGGCTTTGGGGACAGAGGTGGCTCTCCTCCTCTCAGTCCTACAGGAAATGCAGCAGAGGCGCCGCCCACAGGGGAGCCATTGAAATGCACTGAAAGACTGTCAAACATAAAGTGGCATTAATGTTGTATTTGTAGTTACTTTGTCATCGTTCCACAACACACACACACAAGACATTTCCCGAGTCTGGGTCAATGTAGCGGATCAATAGCACCTAGTGACAAAGAAGCATTTCCGCGATTGCAGTAGTTGGCAACATAGTAACTGCACGTTTGAAGGTAGAACGTATGCTCTTCAGGACAGAGTGGGTGGCTCTGAAAAGAGCCGTTGGGTTGACTGACAGCAGGATCAGTTTACTTGGAGCTGGTGTACTTGGTGACGGCCTTGGTGCCCTCAGACACGGCGTGCTTGGCCAGCTCACCGGGGAGCAGCAGGCGCACTGCGGTCTGGATCTCCCTGGACGTGATGGTGGAGCGTTTGTTGTAGTGGGCCAGGCGAGAGGCCTCGGCAGCGATGCGCTCGAAGATGTCGTTGACAAACGAGTTCATGATGCTCATGGCCTTGGAGGAGATCCCGGTGTCGGGGTGGACCTGCTTCAGCACCTTGTACACGTAGATGGCGTAGCTCTCCTTCCTGGTCTTTCTCTTCTTCTTGCCGCCCTTGCCGGCGGTCTTGGTCACGGCTTTCTTAGAGCCCTTCTTGGGCGCGGACTTCGCGGGTTCAGGCATTTTGTTCCTTCGATACTCTGCAGCAACGAATGAGCTGTGTAACAGAGAGCAGCTCCTTTTATACAGCCTGTATGCTAATATCACTGCGCAGGCCCTCGGCTCTCATTGGCTGAGCTGCACAGTGGGCCGGACATTGCGTTGGAGGAAATCTATGAATTGTGCTACAACAGGCGCGCGTCTAACAAAGAAGTGGTCTGTGTGATCGTTTCCTCATTTGTTGGAACGGTCATTTGTATTAAATGAGCAGTAAATGTAGTGCTCTGTATGGCAAATATGGAGGATTTAGGGAGACACAGACTGAAAGCTAGAAAATGCTTAAGATGTGACTACAGTCTACAGTAGTGAATTGGGCCTCAGCAGCAGCAGTGTTTCTTTGGGGCAGTGAGCTTTGTTATCTTCACACCATGCTGGCGTTTTCAGAGTGATGATGATGACATTTACAGTTTTTTCTGATTGCTTAAGCACATTTTTTGTAACTATTGGCTAATTTTGCAAAACTCTTCACACAAATAAGAAAACCTGTCACCCAATAATCAAAACATTGTAGTTCTCTTGCAAAAGCAAACACAGCTAGATTAACTCTCCACACCTTCGTAAAAATGGTGTTTCCGTATCAAACAGTACACACAAGCCATCATCTACTAAGCACACAATGCGCCAACTGCACACTGATGGTATGAATACAAAACACATCTGGCTTTTGCTTTCTCTGTGCACAAGGTAGGCTATGTCAGTTTGAGCTCATACTTCTGTCATAGATCCATAAGCATAGAGGGATCCAAACTTCAAGTACTGCTGTTTATTCAAACACAAGTGTTTATTTCCAAGTATAGGATTATTTGCAATCGCCATAATGACTATATGGGTTACGTGGTCTGCAGTGAACATGCTTCCTCTGCCCCCTCCTCGTCTTCCTCTTGCTCCTCCTTGTCCTTGTCGTCCTCTTCATCCTACTTCTTCACCTCCACGTCCTCTTCCTCGGCCTCCTCTACTTCTCACTCTTTCTGCTCCCTCCATTGTACTCCGCACACACAGCTTACCTGGATTATAGTGCTTAGGCTGATTGCAAAGTGGACTAATTATCTAAAACAGTTTTCACATGTGAAAGTGTGCCAGACAGTTGGCAAATTAGTGTTAATGATAGCCATACATGTGTATACTTTTGCTAGGAGTGTGTTGGAAATTTGGTAATTGAGTGTTGTGCAGTGAATTGTGCCTACAGTTTTGCAAAGTGTGTGTTACAAAATTGCAAACTGAGTGCAAAGCAGTTTTTGTGCTTTTAGTTTTGCAAACTCAGTGAGTGGTTTTGCTATAAGTCTGAATAGTTTTAGAAATTGTGCTACAGGAATCACAGTTAGGGTTTAAGCATTCAGAAAAAACTGTAAGAACTGTAGAACACTCGATGCTGACGAGCTTACGAAGCGCAGTAGTTTTGAAACGCTGCTCTGAAGCGTGGTTGAAACGGCTCATGTCACGTGTAACCAAGATGTTGATGTGTTTCACTGCAGCTTCAACAGCTGCAGTGGAAGCGCTTCAAATAAATGAAGCGCTTTCATTTATTTATATATTAGTATCAGTATGTATCAGTTCAACTCTGCAAGAATCTTGATGATGTATTTCTTTACAAGAAATGAATGTGCATCTCACTAACAGCTACTCAGATTTAGCACTCTTACAGTTTTTTCTGAATGCTTAAACCCTAACTGTGATTCCTGTAGCACAATTTCTAAAACTATTCAGACTATAGCAAAACCACTCACTGAGTTTGCAAAACTAAAAGCACAAAAACTGCTTTGCACTCAGTTTGCAATTTTGTAACACACACTTTGCAAAACTGTAGGCACAATTCACTGCACAACACTCAATTACCAAATTTCCAACACACTCCTAGCAAAAGTATACACATGTATCAAATCAAATCAAATCAAATCACTTTTTATTGTCACATCACATGTGCAGGCACACTGGCACAGCACATGCGAGTGAAATTCTTGTGTGCGAGCCCCACAAGCAACAGAGATGTGCAAACACAACAACACAAACGAGCAAAATACAAGAATGGCCAACCTGAAACTAATAAATATATGTACAATATATAATAGTGTATGCATTTCTGGATGTGTATACTAAATATTTTCCTACGTGTGTGTGTGTGTGTGTGTGTGTGTATACACATTTTTACAAATTAAATAGTAAAAAAATAAAATAAAATAATAATAATAATAATAATAATAAAATATACAGAGTTGAATATGTGCAAAACAAGTGGCATTTATATACAGTGTGGAGTGCATAATGTTGAAGTTCCAGTAGTGAAGCTGAGGTGTCTATGACGTGTTCAGCAGTCTGATGGCCTCATGGAAAAAGCTGTCTCTCAGTCTGCTGGTACGGGACCGGATGCTGCAGAACCTCCTTCCTGATGGAAGCAGTCTGAACAGTTTATGGCTGGGGTGACTGGAGTCCTTGATGATCCTCCCCGCTTTCCTCAGGCAGCGCTTCCTGTAGATGTCTTGGAGGGAGGGAAGCTCACCTCCAATTATCCGTTCAGAGCACCGCACTACTCGCTGGAGAGCTTTGCAGTTGTAGGCGGTGCTGTTGCCATACCAGGTGGTGATGCATCCAGTGAGGATGCTCTCAATGGCACAGTGATAGAAGGTCCTGAGGATGCGGGGGCTCATGCCGAATCTTTTCAGTCTCCTGAGAAAGAAGAGGCGCTGCTGCACCTTCTTCACTGTTTTGTTTGTGTGTACTGGCCACGTAAGATCCTCAGCCAGATGTACTCCAAGGAACCGGAAGCTGCTCACTCTCTCCACAGCAGCGCCGTTGATGGTGATGGGGGTGTGTACTTCTCTGCACCTCCGGAAGTCCACTATCAACTCCTTTGTCTTTGCGACGTTGAGGGTGAGATGGTTGTCTTGACACCAGTGGGTCAGGGCGCTGACCTCCTCCCTGTAAGCCGTCTCATCATCGTTGGTGATAAGACCCACCACTGTAGTGTCGTCCGCAAACTTCACAATGATGTTGGAGTTGTTAGTGGCTGTGCAGTCGTAGGTGTAGAGTGAGTACAGGAGAGGGCTCAGTACACACCCCTGTGGAGCACCAGTGTTCAGTGTGATGGGGGATGAGGTGATGCTGCCCAGTCTGACCACCTGGCGTCTGTCAGACAGGAAGCTAAGGATCCAGCTGCAGAGGGAGCTGCTCAGTCCTAGATCCTGCAGTTTCCTGTCCAGCTTCGAGGGAACGATGGTATTGAATGCTGAGCTGTAATCTACAAACAGCATCCTCACATACGTGTCTCTCTTCTCCAGGTGTGACAGGGCAGTGTGTAGTGTCAGGGCTATGGCATCATCAGTGGACCTGTTGTGGTGGTATGCGAACTGTAGAGGGTCCAGTGAGTCGGGTAGTGCAGAGCAGATGAAGTATGGCTATCATTAACACTAATTTGCCAACTGTCTGGCACACTTTCACATGTGAAAACTCTTTTAGATAATTAGTTCACTTTGCAATCAGCCTAAGCACTATAATACAGGTAAGCTGTGTGTGCGGAGTACAATGGAGGGAGCAGAAAGAGTGAGAAGTAGAGGAGGCCGAGGAAGAGGACGTGGAGGTGAAGAAGTAGGATGAAGAGGACGACAAGGACAAGGAGGAGCAAGAGGAAGACGAGGAGGGGGGAGAGGAAGGGTAGGAAGAGTAAGAAATAGAATTGCTGATGACATCAGAGCTACAATAGTGGACCATGTAATGACCCTGAGGGTAGCTGGCCAACCCGTCCAGCCTAACTCGAGCCGCTACACTGTAGCAAGTACCATAAGGACATCTTGAAATGAGAATCGGTGAGTACAGTCACTTCGCACAAAGATTTGTAGCACTGCCATATGCCAATGAGAAACACACCAATACCATTGATGTAAAAATACTGAAATTGTTACTTTACAGAATTGCTAGATGACCAGATGCTGGGGGCAGAGGAAGCATGTTCACTGCAGACCAAGTAACCCATATAGTCATTATGGCGATTGCAAATAATCCTATACTTGGAAATAAACACTTGTGTTTGAATAAACAGCAGTACTTGAAGTTTGGATCCCTCTATGCTTATGGATCTATGACAGAAGTATGAGCTCAAACTGACATAGCCTACCTTGTGCACAGAGAAAGCAAAAGCCAGATGTGTTTTGTATTCATACCATCAGTGTGCAGTTGGCGCATTGTGTGCTTAGTAGATGATGGCTTGTGTGTACTGTTTGATACGGAAACACCATTTTTACGAAGGTGTGAAGAGTTAATCTAGCTGTGTTTGCTTTTGCAAGAGAACTACAATGTTTTGATTATTGGGTGACAGGTTTTCTTATTTGTGTGAAGAGTTTTGCAAAATTAGCCAATAGTTACAAAAAATGTGCTTAAGCAATCAGAAAAAACTGTAACATGATTAGTCAGCCTACAATAGTTATGCTGTGACAACACAGTAAAGTGTGGCAATGATAACGATACTCAAGTCAAAGAATTCATGTTAAATTTCCAAATTATATTATATATTATATCCAAGGTGGGTAAGAAGATCTAAAAAAAGATCACTTGTGACCTTCGCTGACACCATTTCTTTACTCTGATGAGTTCTGAAGCCTTACTGAAAGTCTTCAAATCAAACATTCTTCTGTAGATGATGAGTTAACTGTTTTACAACTACTCTTTCAAGAATTTTTGAGAAAGTGGTTGATTACTGCCAGCGTGAAGGCTTGAACAGTCCTGTAGGTCTAAATGACATGTTGATGGTTTGGAGGAAGTAATCACCAAAGCTAACTCAAAAGACCAATTGGATTAAAAGAGTCTAAATACAAATCAAATTAAGCTGAAATGTTAGTTTTTCCACTAATGAATTTTCAGCACCAACAAATATATTTCTGTTTATATTATAGATTAAAAGGCAGTCTGAATTATTCTTAATGGGGTATTCACAAATTTACAGGTGCATTACTCTGTACAGCTTCCATATTTTGAAAATAATATTACAAAGCATCAAGATATGTTGCTTATATGCTAAGGCAGCAGCTTAAAGACTCGTGATGATAGCTCAACATGCTTGTTTAGTTTCCTGCAGCTGACCACGATTCAGCAGCAGACAGAAAGAGACTGAACAGACTCATCTGGAGGGCCAGCTCTGTTCTAGGATGCCCTCTGGACCCACTGGAAGTGGTGAGTGACAGGAGAATGGTGACTAAGCTCATCTCATCTCATTTTTTTTTTATTTTTTTTACATTATTTACATTTGATCTTTTACATTGTATATAATGTCTATTGATTTTATTGTTTATTTTAATATTTGTGTACAGCGCTTTGTGATTGCCTGTCTGCGAAAAGCGCTTAATAAATAAAGTTTACTTACTTACTTACTTATCCCTGTTGGACAACATCTCCCACCTCATGCAGGAGACTCTGACAGGATTGGGATCAGGACAAGCGTGTTTGCTTGACACCCATAAGCCATGTTGGCTTGACTTATTTTTGCAGTCCAATTCAATTGCCATTTCATGCCAAATATCACCCCATCTTGTGCATCTATTAGTATTCCAAAAAAACACATGAAAAGTGGAAAATATATAATTATGTCATGCAAAATCCTTCAAACCAATTTACAATCACTCCAAGATCTTCACTGTAGGCCTTAATTTCCTCTCTATTTGAGTATGCATGTTGGTCATGTTGGCTAGGGGCTTCACTTTGTGCAGTGTCTCCTAAATTGATGGTGTGCCCCATTTACATGGAAGATATTGTTTGATTTGAG
This sequence comes from Copadichromis virginalis, assembly GCF_057382275.1. Classification (NCBI taxonomy): domain Eukaryota; kingdom Metazoa; phylum Chordata; class Actinopteri; order Cichliformes; family Cichlidae; genus Copadichromis; species Copadichromis virginalis. Next base: position 3,277,204 of record NC_140623.1, on the reverse strand, counting down.
TGACAAATGAAATAAATCATGAAACGGTAACACACAACAGGGTAATAAAAAAAACAAAAAAATATAAACTAGGGTGACAAATGAACAGAGGTGGTGGTTTACGACACCAGCTGTCTGCCATCTATAATCCAGTTTTGAGATCCCTTCCCAGACGCCTTAACGCCCACTCACATCCTGGGCCATCTGACCTCAGGAAATCACATGATAGGATGGGGCCAGGTTTCACAATGAGCTCACCCGAAACCTTGGCTGATTGTGACCTACACCCGTTTTCACACCTTGGCTCATGTGATTAGGTAGAGGATCATTAGGTGGTCAATTGTCCCTCGTGGGGGGAAACTCCCACACATTGCCATGGCTGGTACATCAGCACACTGACAGTAAAGATGCATTGTGCCTAATAAGATCATAGCCAGAACAATATGAAAAAAACATCATAACACTATGTGCTGGTACAAGAATGCAATGGCTTCTGAAATCTTTCCAAACAGTTACAGCTCCATATCTCACTGGTAGAAATGTTTCATCAACATATCTTTATTACGCAGCTCATTCATCCATTTTCTGCCAGACTGCATAAAGTAGTTCTAGTGGTTGTTCATGCTGAGCACACTCCCTGTACTTACCTGGAGTACTACACATGACCTAGCCCATTGAAATGTGACAGCCAGCAATTTGCCATCTACAATTCTGGATCCTGTCATTAGTAAATAACCCCCTAGACTCAGTCTTCATGTGAGTGTTCTGCATTACTGTCTGCCAAATGGTGGTTGAAACAAAAACATTTGGGAAAATATAACAGTGTGACTCTCTAACTTTGCTCCATGGGCACCAAAGGTGAAAGTGGCAGATCAGAGGCCCTGATCAAAGTCTCGTCATTCTGGCTAAGATTAATTCCTCTTTGAATTAATCTGAATGACTCATGAAGAACAAATGCTTTGTTCTTCATGAGTTTTCTTTTCATTCACAGAGCACATCAGTTCACAACATCAAGTTTATCACCAGAGGTAAGGAGTGAAGTTTGGTCTAGATGCTTTCAGTACCATGAACCATGTGCATATAACCTGTGCCCCAGACTACATCTTTGTTTGCCTTTTTCTTATGAAGCCATGAAGAGGCAAAATTTAAAAGAGGAACTAGTCACCCATCAAGCAGAAGTCTTTATCTTATCTTCATCTCCAAATGACACCAAGCCACAGCTCAACGAGCTCATACTGGGTCATGCAGCAATAGTTTATTTCCCCATACAGTGGGGGAAAAAGTATTTAGTCAGCCACCGATTGTGCAAATTCCCCCACCTAAAATGATGACAATCGGTGGCTGACTAAATACATTTTTGCCCCACTGTAAATGGTAAACGGCCTGCATTTGTATAGCGCTTTACTCAGTCCCTAAGGACCCCAAAGCGCTTTACACTACATTCAGTCATTCACCTATTCACACACACATTCACACACTGGTAATGGCAGCTACATTGTAGCCACAGCTGCCCTGGGGCGCACTGACAGAGGCGAGGCTGCCGGACACTGGCGCCACCGGGCCCTCTGACCACCACCAGTAGGCAAACATAACACATACACATGTAAAACACTGTCAATATTTTCCATATCTACTTAAGTTTTGTCTAATTTCTTCATCCATCCGTTTCCTGTTCATGTCTTTTCAGTAATCTACAGAACTATAGCCCTCACGTCTGAAGTCATGAAGTGTTTTGAGCGGAAAGTGTCGCAGCACACCAGAAACTCTCTATCCCCCTCCCTCGACCCCTACCAGTTTGCTTACAGAGCAAATAGGTCAACCTAGGACACCATCACCATCACCCCACACAGAGGCTGAGCCATCTGGAGAACAGGAGGAGCTAAGTGAGGATGCTCTTTGTGTGCTACAGCTCAGCATCAACACTACACTCAAAAAAGTCAACTAAGGCAGTTGTTTGATTAATTCAATAGACATTTGTCTATTTAACATGAACATATTGAGTTTAGGTTTTTAAATCATTATCAGTTGTTGGTTTAACATAAAATAACAAAAAGTTTAATGAACTAGATTTGCATTCTTCAGTTCAATTAAATGTAATTATTTTAAATCAACAACTCTAAAACCGATGCCTAGTGCGCATGCTCAAACTTCCCAAAAGTGAAGAGGCGGGAACGCGGAGAAGTTATGTGTTCAGTGGACTGCCATTTCCCTCTGCGGAATCTTCCACAATACAGGTAAGTAATAAATAACTCAAAATATCTTAGTCAAACGAAGTTGTTTTGTCCATTAATTGTTTAACAATGTTTTTAATTCCAAATGTGTAAGTTGTCATTAGACAGCGGGAGTGGAGCAAATACAGTGAAAATCTGGTATTAGACGGTGCCAATCGGTACCGTCTAATACCTGATTTATAATCCGCTCTGGGTATATTTATACTATTATTAGCATTTCCACTTCATTGTTTTTCTTTTTTTTTTTTTTACCCGTTTTTGCAGTTAGTCTTATAGTGTTTTTAGCGGTTATTGATATGTTTAATTCAATATTTAACACGTTTGTAATTCACTTTCAAAGTAAATGAAGTTAGCTAAAGCTAGTATGGTTGTCTCATTGAACTTCTACCTAGCTCTGTTAGCATTCACTTTGGTTTTAAATGACGGTTATTGCAAGACATGGTCTTTGTTCACTTTTTTTATTATCATTTGCATTTTTTCTTTCTTTCTTTCTTTCTCTCTCCTTTTATTTTAAGCATTCGGCCTCTCACAGTAATGCAAGTTAAACTAGCATGCGCGATTTGCTAAATATTAGCTGTGTCCAAATTCAGGGGCTGCATCCTTCTAATTGACTTGATGCTAGTGCATGGGAAAAAGAGCATAAACACGAGGTCAGAGGAAAAGGCAATGGCGGATAGTTATGAAAATTGCCTGTCGGACCTATACCGCAACTACCAGCATCTTTATTGCATAGTGTGAAACACTGCTATTACATTTGGCAACAGATTGGATATTTATCTGTGAATTTTTTTATTGCAAGAGGTATTTATATGTATTTGTATTTTTTTTATACATTTGCAACAAAGTAAAAAAAAATCCACTGTGGAATTTTTATAAAATAATTTTTTCTGTTTTCTTTACCATAGTAACACCACAAAGAAAGCTGACCCCTTTTTCTGATTGTTTGTGCCTCCTCTTTAATACATGGTAAGCCTTTTACCATCATATATTTTTTATGATAGTTTTATGATTTAATCAAAGTGAAAAAAAGGTGCCAATAAAACTATCCTTAAAACTGCTTTTCTTTTTTTCTTTCAGTGACTTGTATGTGGCAGTGCAAGCGTTGTTCCATCAGGGAGAGTAGTAGGTACAATTATTGAAACACTGTACAGGGCTCGCAAAATGGCTAGCCCGACGTCCCAGGGCTAGCGATTTTTCCAGTCGGGCTACCAAAATCTATCTCTGCCCTGCCCGTCGGGCTGTCATAAGAAGGAAAAATATATGTCAATGCTTCTGCATTCTTTCGGAAATGTAGCTGGGTAATTATGTCATTGGCATCGGTGAGCCACTGTCAATATGTGACATATTGAAATCGCGTTTGAATTTGCGCTTGTTTTTTGCTTTCACTTTGCAATCGCGCGACCTGTGTATAGAGAGCGACAGCACTGATCTGTGAGTGATGATAATTTGTGCACCAATTCCTCTGACATCGTCTTATCAATCGTTAGCTTACTATGCAAACATGACAAGTGAAATCTCCCGCAGCTTAAACATGTGAGAGGTTGATCGCGCAGACAATCGCTGAGTGTTATGTGAGTGCGTGTGTAAAAGCAGCAGGATATTAATTGTAGTTCTGCTTAGCCAAATAAGACAGGTCAGGGTGAAGAAGTGACAGCCAAAGAAAAGCTTACCACAAAACGGAAAAGTTATGACAAATCAGACTATAAGGCAAAAAGAAAGTGCAGCTTTATGGTTTCATGGACAAAAGAATTTCTGTGGCTGCAACATGACGAGCTATATAACCGGGGCTGCACATAAGTGGTCCGCAAGTGCGTATTTGCTGTCAAAATAAAAAACGCGCACAAGATAAGAAGTTGCAACGCGTGTTTGCATACATAAGATTTTCTGGAGGAGGACATATTTGTTTAGAACTCTTAAATATGTCGAAGAAGCTCCTTTAAGCAATTACTTTGGTTTTCCTCCACCTCCAAAGAAATGTCAGAAGGAGTCCGAACCACAAAAGAAGCGCGTATTCTCGCAAAAGTGATTGCAGGAGGTGAGCTGGCTTCAAACAAATGATGAACACACAGATGTGGTGCAGAATGTGCCGTGAAAATCCCACTCTAGCGGACAAAAACAGTGCCTTTTATATGGATGCAAACGTGCGTTGCAACTTCTTATCTGTTGCGCGTCTTTTATTTTGACAGCGAATGCGCACATGCGGACCACTTATGTGCACCCGTGTAAATAACATAATGTTCTGCCGGGTGTGTTGTTGGTTTTCCCTCGATTTCTGAGTCGACAAGCGCCTTTGTTACTGGGACCAGTCATTTTAAGAAAGGCCCCCATTAGAAATGGATTATTGCTCAGTCTGCAATATCTTTCCCAGAACAAACACCAATTGCAAATAATATACTAAAAATAAACCTGAAAAATCTGTTTAGAACAGCATACTGTGTTGCAAAGAGTGAACTACCACTGGTGCAATTTAGCAGTCTTTGCAAACTTCAAAAAGCAAATGGCCTAGATCTTGGTTCCACTTGCCTCTTACTTGTGACTTTAGTGGAAATTTCAAATTCAGTATCTGACACAGACTGATTCATGTCCTACACAGACAGCACTGATGTCTGCATGGTCTTCTAAAAGCAGCTTTAGTCAGCTTAGATGTGAAGTGAGTGAAATATACAGTTGCGTTTTTAATCAATGTATTTGTTCTCTATTGCAGATTGAGAAGGAGTTTCTGCGAATCACCACAAAGCCTCTGCTATCTACTTTCTTTGCCGAGCTTGACCAATACGCGCCACGCTTAATGGAAATCTTTCTGACCAAAGGAGGGACACGTGGAAAGAAAATAAGAGGTCTCATGCTTGCCATCTCCAAGGTTTGTATTAGGATTGAGTAGACTTTGTCATAGGCAGCAAAAATAACTTTTATTTGGAGATGAAGTTGTCAATTTTGTTTCGGCTTAACAAGTGGTACATGCCAGGTTCTAACCTAAAGAATAATTATGCAAGTTAACTGATTACCCTAGCTTTAAGAAAAACAGACTGGTTTTGGCTCATATTATTTCCTCCTCCTCTCCAGCATGACAACATCCATACCAGACGAGCATGCATCTTGAAGTCTTTGTGCATCCACCTAAACGAAGACTATGAGAAGTTAATAAAGGAGTACTTGGTGAGCCATTGTGACAGCATGTTGTCTGTAACATTCTCATACAAATTGTGACGTTGCCTCAAATGCAAATCATTAAAATTAAAATTTTGAGATTAGCAACAAGACACCTGGTATTGGGGAAAGGATGTCTTGAATACCAAACAGTATTAAGCGTTGCAATAAAGAATTTCTGGAATTTGGTATTGGAAGGAAAGAAATTTATGCCTACTTAAACTTGATACACAAACATACAATGCATTTAACATGCATCAAGACTATATTGCTTTTGAATCTGTACTTGGATTAAAACAAGTCCTGTTGTTTTTTCATTGTTATGGTCATCAGTATTTGTAAATAGAAATGTCTATGAACTTTGAGCTGTTTAGTACTAACACTTCTATACCTGTTTTATTTTAGCAGCTGAGTTAGCCTTTTCTCGAGTCCTGTCCCCCTAAGTTACTCTTGCTACGTCCGACAAACAAATGGTTTCCTCTGCGCACCAATGGGTACCCGAATGTGCGAGCAGACATGCTTCATAATGTTCGGTACATTTACCTGGGAATGGGGCCATACACATTGTTTAATCCATTCACGTTGTTTTTGACTTTGTGAATGGAAAGAACACAACTCCTCCAGACACAATCTCTCGGCGTATCGGTGGGCACACCGCTTCTCCATCTTGCTTGAGGTTAATGTTTGTCAGACACAGTAACGGTTGCTATAATGTGTAATTGGACAATGGCCCTTTCGGGGGAGGGGCCGGTGAGAGGTCAATTATGCCACCTCTTTTGACATGAGAGGTGTATTTTATAATTTATGTATTGGAGTAATTACTAACAACTACTTTAGTGGTGTAATTTTCTGTTTATTACTTTGACTACTTGGATTTTATGAACAGCATAGAAACAGTTGTTTAAACAATCTCTTAAATTTTACTTTGTTGTCTTATACTTTTTCATGTAGGATACGGACAGCGAGGCAAAAAGCTGCATGGAGCAAACTGTGATGGGGGTGTACGTCATCCAGAAGGAGGGTGCTGAACCTGAAGATGACCCAGAGGACGTTGGTGTCGTGATTGAGGGTGTGGAGGCTAACACTGATTTGGGTAACATTGCACAAGCATGTGCTCTGTTGTTTGGACTCATATACCGTTTGAACCTGAGCTACCCACCAGAACTTAAATGCACCTTTGAAGTCCTCCAGAAGATACTTTTAAATCTTGATGGACAAAAGCTGTCTTCAAAGGTACAGTTTCTGAAAAACAAGCTTATGGGGTGAGAGCACTTGAAAATGACTGATAGGTCTTGAATGGTTCATTGGTGCAATGGTGATTTCCAATATATAATGTTAATATTTGAGTTGTTTATATTTTTTTTCTTTCATTTAAAACATTTTTTTTAAGTTTTTGGATTCTCTCTGTTGGGCAATTCACCTTTTATACAGCACTGCAGATGATTTTTGTTTGTCCTTATATAGATGGCTCAAAATGGATCAGAAGTACTGACAGAAGTACTATGTTGTGTTTATGTATCAAGGTCCTGTAAAGTTTAAGACCACTGCCACCTGTTAAGTTCACTGTATTATTGTTTCCATTTTGCTTGCTAGCATGTTTTAAAACACAGCAAAACTATATTGCTAGCTGTGGAGGACTGCAACCAAAATTAAAAAAATAAATACAGAAATATAAAAATTGGTCAAACTAATAATTATTTCAATGAGATACACCAAACAAATATAGATTTTCATCACCTATGGAATTTTTTGTTGTTGTTGTATTGCCCCCAAAATATTTCTAATTATTTTATTTTATTTTTCCAAATTCACACAATTCGATTTTGTCACATGTTTTAACTTGCCAAGTGGGAGATGTATTTTTATCTTTTAGTTTAATTTTTTAAAATGCAGTCGATATATTGAGCAAATTTTGCATCTGTTTTTAGTTGTGGAAGCTTTGGTTCCAACATATTACCTATGTAAATAAGTATTCTAACATTTTACCTTTTGAAGTATATGCTTGCAGGTGTACAAAAATGGTAAGCTTTTATATTGTCCACTAAATCCAGTTAATAAAGATAATGTTATCATAATCTGATTGTGACTTTTTTTGTAAAGTAGTGGGTTTCTAAATGTGTAACAAATGTAAACAAATCTAATTGAAATAATTTGGTTGAAATGAGTGAAATCATTGCCTTGATTAACAAAGTAGTTGTTGAAACAACAAGATTTAATTCTGTTTTCCTAAACTTTTTAAATTGTGTAGAATGAATTAAAACAAATTTCACTCTACATACTTAAATAAATCACTTCAAATCAATGTAAGTATAGTATGTTGATCCAACGTAATCTGATTACATTAAACCACCAAATGCTAAATGTGTTGGTTTGACATGATCGAAAAGGGTTTATTGTACTTGGTTAAATTGTGTGCAAAAAGGGTGCCATGATTAAATTGTGTTCATCCAACAACAGATTTTTTTGAGTGTATAAGCCTATATTTATTTTGTTTCCCCTCACGTGATGAAAAGCAGAAACATGCTGTTTGATAAGACTCACTTATAATTCTGCACTGAATTCTTTTTGTTGCTCCCGTCATGAGCAAAACTTGACAGAAAAAAAACCATGAACAATAGCTGCTTTTACTAAAACAGAGGAGACACAAGGTTTCAGAAACAACTGAGGCAATGCACAGACTGTCAGAGTTATGAAAATGAGTCTACATACAGCAGAATTCTAGTCACTGTGGGTTATTGGATGTTGTTTATTGTAGGTCTTATCCTTGTGTTAATCAGTATATTCTGCTTTTATGGCATATTATGACCAAGAAGTCTAATAAGTGTTTTGAGAGCAACGATGCAAACAGGTCGCAATTTTGTAGTATGCACAAGAGGTAGAGAAGGATTTCTTAATTTATATCTGTTATGCTGTCATCATTTCTGTTGAATTATTTTCTGTTTGAACTCCCAGAGCAAAACATTTTCTCTTCCTAAACTTAAATTGTTTAAAAATGTCTGCAAATTACTTTAGAAATTTAAAGTAATCTGTGAAATCCCAAAAAGCTGATTCTGTTCATGTGGACAACATGTTTTTAGTGGGAGAAACATTTCATCACTCATCCTAGTGATGAGTCCTTACAGTGGAAATATATAAACATGATTCCAGCAGCAAACAGAGAAAACGAAATTAACATTTCTTCAAAAAATTATGCACTGTAACTGCAATAACACCTCGCATGTCCATAGCTTCTTTTCCAGCTTTTAGTTTAGCTATTATCTTTATCTCTGTTTTCTGTGCATTGTTCTCTGCATCTCTGCAAAAACATCTTAGTCATGATGTGGTCAAAAACCTAAATGTTTTCTTCCTCTTTAGTTGAATTTCTCTCTTTCTGTTATTTTTTTCTCCTCCAAAATGAAGATGACAAATAAAAAAGCAATTTTTTTTCTATCTATTATCACATACTGATTTCATAGTTTTCTACAGACATGTTCAAATATGGTTATGGTGTGCCTACCAGGGGGTGGTCACTTTGTTCTCTATAAAAAACCAAAACTTCCCCGGTACTGTGTCTACGTTTTTAGCATCTCCCTTTTACACACTTGAAATTAACCAGGAGGTATTGACATCGTCTCTTTTTCCAAAAAAGGTAAAGCAATAAAGTTTTTTGCTTTTAGATTTTTTTAATTTTTGCTGGTAAAAATCAAGCTGTTCAACTACTTTTTGTCATTGTCTGTTTTTGTCACCTGTTGGTAATTTCCTTGATTAATATTTTTCTGAAACAAAATTTCAAAGAAAGTGCAAAACCGGAATAAAAATGTGATAAACACCATCAATGAAAAGTTGAAAGCTTGTATGCTTTGCATTTCTGCATAAAAAACTGTCAAGTATTGCAAACTGATTGTTCTGTAAACTGATGAATTAATTTATAAACTAACTATTGATCTACATAAAAAGGTTTATTTGTGTTATTTCAACAGGGGATTATAACCAGAAGTAGCTGGCAACACATGTGAAGGTAAGTGAGGCAGCTCGATATCATGTTAAATGTTTGTGTTGTTTCCTTAAAACATTCACTTGGTTTAATTGTTATGATTGTTATGGTTTATTGGTTAAGACACAACAGTTTTGTTTGTGAAAACCACTGTGTTGTTAAATCTGATCTGATTAGATGGCTGGCCTGTGCTGGCTGGTGATGGTGCCAGCCTTCTTCCTGTCTCCTCCAAACATTTTGGCTGCTGTAAACCAGGACTGGCTCACGAACATTGTAGCAGCTGTCAAGAACAAGTGAGTTGACAAAAGTGGGGTTTTGGGGTTTTTATGTGTGATATTATATCTAATCACTGCTCTTCTAATCTGCTTGTGCTATTATCGATCTGTTGAGTCACCTGAAGGCAAGACATCTCTCTATGACTTCAGCCTTTGTATTACAACTATACATGAAATAAAGTATGTGACTTTATTTTACACTGCAGTTTTTCTGTTGTTTAAAGTGATTATAATGAGCTTTAAATCCTAATAAAAGATTATTATTATTATTATTATTATTTATTAATTTGCAATAGTATGTTTTAGTTTAATAATGATATCACTATTATTATTATTAATAGTAATAGTAGTAAGTAATTGTTAATGAAAATCTATAGTAATAGTATATATAGAATACAATGTACACGTACAACAAAATTATGGGTGCTCCATGTCAAGTGTGCAGGAATAACATCTAATTATTAGACAGCAGGAATAAATAGCAAACAAGAGACATATATACAAAAATAACTTTGGAGAATAAAATAATTGCAAAGTGCTTGTAAGTAGTGCAAAGTAAGATTTGGTCTGAATACAGTCCGTGTGAGTGGCCTGAGTGATGAGGGTTACTCAGACTGGTGATCTGGGTGGGCAGGGGTGGATTGTTAACAGTACGAACTATCCTTTGGAAGAAGCTGTTTATGAGTTTTGGATTGTGAGTGTGAGACCTGATTGACCTGAGGCCAGGGCTGGACTGAGACAAAAAAATCATCCCGGGCATTTTGACTAGACACCGGCCCACCAGGTATTATAGGTAAAGCCATGAAGCCTTTGAATGAAAACAAACGCCGTTGTAACAGTACGCTGTCTTGTTGGTATATGTATGATTTCTATACATTTTATATCAGATAAAAACTTTGGTTTTAAGATTCAGATTATTATTTTTTAAAAGCGAGACATTTTAAATGAGAGTAAGAAAGAAAAGTATTTCTTTGTGCCCCCCTCTCCCTGTTAATGCCCTTCCTGGCCCCCTGGCAACACTTTGCTAGATCCGCCCCTGCACAGTTACCAGCTGTCAGCTACATAGAAAAGGATCCTGGTGTTATTTGTCTCTCAGAAACAGTTCATAACTTCCCTTCAACTCATTCATGTCACCTAAAAGGTAAACCTGTTTCTCCATCACCTGTTCAGCTCTGATGATCCAGTAAGGACATCTCCTGGTTTCATCTTCATGTTTCCATCTCACCAGATAACCAAACCGACATCATGACCAGCAGCTTTACAGCTGTGGCTCCAGCAAACATCAGCTGATACTAGAAATTAATATTAAATAAATTCTAACAACAGCCGATCAAGCTTAAACGTGCTGCTGTTGTTTAGCACGACATCCACTGGTTTCCTCTTTCTGGCGCAAACTGGGCGATAAACAAACAAGAGAGAAAAGCCGATCAGCTGATCATTGATCAGTTTCATGATTGAAGTAGCAACAGGAGAGGGAGGGGGGAGAGAATGAGAGAAGAAGAGGCAGCTGACAACGTAAAGAAAACTAAAAATCACCATCGGCCCACCGGGCATTTGCCCGGTATGCCCGATGGCCAGTCCAGCTATGCCCCAGGTTATATATAGTAGATCAATAATTGGACTCCGAGGTTGCTCAGGGTCTTTTGTTATTCGTTAGAATAAAATGTACCATAAAATGAACTTGTTTTTTAATATGGAACTTTAAAAAAAAGAGAAAAAAAAAGAATTTGATGCAGAGGATTGCTTGTTATGTCTAGTGTCCCATTAGTGTCCCATAAAATACATTTTAATCATCTGTGTGAGGCATTTACGGCTCTTTTTTTTTCTTTTTCCCTGGTACCCTCGAGACACTCAATGCAAAATATACTTTTACAACTCACTGACAAAGCCCAGATCATCACTGGTAGTCCAAATTTAGTGTGCAGTTTATACTTATTATATTATATTTTTGGCAGGTATGAACTAGGTGATTCCTTCAGCATGGCTTTGAACATCCCACAGAATCAAGATCCAAGCAGTCTCCAAGAAGTCCTTCAGAATGACCCAGCAGACAGCGTGACAGGAGCCATTTCACAGGACCAAGTGTACAAAGGCACCAGGGTGGTGGCAGCGACACAGTCACAGGCACTATCACATGTTCTTCATAACATACAACCATTCATAAACAGTAGTGAGGGTAACGTTCTCGTCATCTACTCTGAAAACTCTCCAATTTCAAATGACGAAGGTATCACTTTGAACATTAGTGATATCACTAATAACTGGAGCGATTATGCGTTTGTTTTTTCTAATGTAGCTGATGTTCCTGCTTCAGACACATCTCAGCTGACTCAATCATTTAAGAATCTTGAGATTACCAAACTTGGGCTTAACAACATATATCGTTGTTATGCACCTGGAGATGATGCTTTTCAGTGCACAAGATGCTCCTCGGGGGGAGATGTTACACCCACATGTGTTGCAAACCCAGCCCTGTCAAGTCAAGAACAAGGTACAGATGTAGAAACACCTAAACCAGGCCTTGACACTGGTCTAGGCAATGACATAGGCAATGACATAGGCAATGACATAGGCACGGGTATAGGCACGGGTATAGGCACTGGTCTAGGCAATGACATAGGCAATGACATAGGCAATGACATAGGCACAGGTATAGGCACTGGTATAGGGACTGACATAGACAGTGGGATACCTCCAGGCTCAGGTAGGGGAAAAGAGGGTCAAATGAGCAAGTGCAAAGGAAATCAAAGAGGAAGCTTCAAACGCAGGGGAGGCAGCAAGCTTAGAGGAGGAGGTCGATGTAAAAAACGAAGCAAGTTTAGACGAAGAGGCCCAGGTAGAAAAGGAAGCAAGCTTGGACGAAGAGGCCCAGGTAGAAAAGGAAGCAAGCTTGGACGAGGAGGCCGACGTCAAAAAGGCAGCAAGCTTAGACGAAGAGGCCCAGGTAGAAAAGGAAGCAAGCTTGGACGAGGAGGCCGACGTCAAAAAGGCAGCAAGCTTAGACGAAGAGGCCCAGGTAGAAAAGGAAGCAAGCTTGGACGAGGAGGCCGACGTCAAAAAGGCAGCAAGCTTAGACGAAGAGGCCCAGGTAGAAAAGGAAGCAAGCTTGGACGAGGAGGTAGACGTAGAAATGGAAGCAAGCAAGGCAGAAAACAGGGCAAAGGCAGAAGAGGAAGCAAACGCAACGGACGCAACAAGAGTAGAAGAGGTGGTAAACGTAGAGGGAAATGGGGGATGGCATGGTTAAGGTAAAACAGGTCTGTCATAGCCTTAAACTCTGACAAGTAACCCAGTGAAGCTAGGAAGATCCTCTGAGAAACTGCATTATTTTTCCTTTTCATAGATTTAGTTGTTGTTTTTTATGCTAGCATAACTCTCATTTTTTGGCCTTTATAAACAAAATAACTTGCTTTCGAACTTGTCAGTGAGTTAATATGATCATGTCCCATGTGACCTGCTGTTTAAACCTTCAAGGAGCTGCCAGAAAATGTTGGTTTAAAAAAAGAATAAAATACATTTGAAAAGAATAAAAAGAAACATGACACTAGAAATTTAAAGAATATGTCCACTTTAAGAATTTTACAACCTTTTACTGATTTAATGAGCTTTTGTGAAACATTCTTACAGATCTGTGGTAGGAGCAATCAACTTGAAACTTTTGTCTTGAATCATGAATTGGAGTCACAAAACAGGGACTTTAAAGAGATTTGACTACTATTTCATTTAGTCAAAGATTAAACATTATCAAAACTTTAATGTTCTGCTCTTCCTGATTAAAGCTTGGCTTGGCATGCATTCTGGTCTCTGTGTCAATCATTTGGAAACTCCTGTGTTATGGTACTATTAGACTTGCTTTGATAAATAAAGGACTGCACTTTCTGTATATCCTGAAACCAAATTCTCTGAACTATTACTCATGACATTTAAAGTTATGTGTTCAATGAACAGGATAGTGCATTGCATATAACATTTAGCCATTTTATACATGTTTTCTGTTAAAGCTATTTTATCAAAATATTACTCCTCAGTCACTACAGTTTGTACTGACATTACTGTTTCACTTTTTATTTCTTTTTTTAGATGGACATTGTTCAGGTGAAATAGGCCAGCTAATCAGTAAAAATGGATAGTCAGACTGCAATGTGATTCAAATGAATTGAATCAATGTCTAAATGCTCTTGATTTAATAATTCTGCAGCATTGCTTTTAAAATGCATTAAAGATTTAAATAAATAACACATTTTAAAAAACATGGGATATTTCAGGCCATTTAAAAAATGTCTATATTTTCTCTTTTTTTCTTCTCTTTTGGTCTCTCTTGACAGTCTCTCTGTAAAGAGCTCTTATCTTCTTTTCTAACTAACTGTAGATTTGTCCCTTCTTTTGCTGACACCCTTTCTAGCTCCTTGTTGCTTTCTGAAATTCTTCTCCAGTCTTTGTTCCTTTCTTTTAGACATATTGTCTGTAGTTACTAGTTTAACTTTAGTTTGGTATATATTACATAAGCATGCCTGTTTCACCTTTTTCCCTTCTCAGTGAACATGGGCTCATATGTGCACGACTATGTTCATATGTGCATAATACTCCTATTTGTGCTTATGCACACACAAATGTAGAAATCTTTTCAAATCCACACTAATGCGCACTGTCAAAACATCTGATAAAACTCAGCATGTTGCTCGTTTTAACATAAATCAATTGCTTCATTTTATCTGGTAAATTGGCCTTGTAACTGCAAATGATTTTTCACAATTTGTCTAGCAAAGTTTCTGATGTTCGCTTTAGGAGGCTTGGATGAAACGATACATGTCAAGCGCTGCCGTCGGAATCTGCAACTACAAGTCCCACAATGCCGTGTTGTACTGCAATTCATGTGACCACAAGAGCAAACATGGCGGAAGTAGACGCGATGAAGTCTCTGAGCAGCTTGTTAAATGGAATCGCACAGAAAGTATATTACAACAACAGCGAGATCACAGAGGAGCTGCTGAAAAGCGAGCTCTACCCCGAGATGTCGCCAGACGAGTTCACAGCTTTGCACGACAAAATGAAAGGCCTTTTAAAGGTAATGCAACACGGCACCCTGCACTACTGATGATCCTGATGCTGAAGTGGCAGTCGAGACCAAGCAATTCTGCTCTTTTCACTAATATTCACTTCAGTTTAGGAGAAAGGGTTGCGTCTGCGTGATAGTGCATGCTTGTGCCCATGCAGAAATGCACAACACGCAAACAAACACACATTAATGAGAGGCACCGTGAGAATATCTGTTAAAACGCAACTCAGAACATTGTCCGAATGTTTCTCTCTTAAAAGAGCGGCCGAACGAAGAAGTCTTCATGAACACATCTGTCAAATGAACTGTCTTTCTTTTTATGGATGAGTGTCGCCATGTTTGGACTCCCAGCATTTAAAGTCAGCTTTCTGTAGTTTCTGCTATTTCAGTACTTTGGCCTTGGGTTGCTTCCAGTACAAGTGAAGCAATGATTGAGTCAAATGGGTTGCTTGCCTCATTGCCAGGAAGAAATTGGAAATTATTCTTTTATGTACAAGGCAACATAAGGCTAACCTATGTTGGGGGTAGGGGATGTCAGCTCCTTAGTGTGTGAATGTGTGCGTGAATGGGTGAAAAAGAATAATCATAAAAAAATAATTTCCAATTTGGATATGTAAAGCGCTTTGGGGTCCTTAGGGACTAGTAAAAGCGCAATATATACTAATGTGACACATTAGTATATGTGAGGGGGCAAACTCCTCAAGATGGGTAGTGACCATGGTGGACATTTAGAAGTTGGCCATCTTGGATACAACTTTTGTTTTTTCAATAGGAAGAGGGTCATGTGACACATCAAACCTATTGGTAATGTCACAAGAAAAACAATGGTGTGCTTGGTTTCAACGTAACTTGAAACCATCACTTTTGTTGCTCCAACAGTCTTGGAGGGATCCATCCAATGTGGGTTAGTATCAGACCAATAGCGGTGTTTTGTTTGTTAAAACTTCACCATTCACATAAAAGTTTGCCTCATCACTGAACAAAATCTTCTGCGTGAACTGAGGGTCCTGTTCCTATTTGTGTTTTGCCCATTCTGCAAATTCTGTGTGCCGATCTGGGTCATCCTCGTTGAGATGCTGCAGTAGCTGGAGTTTGTAAGGGTGCCATCTGTGAGTAGCTAATATCCGCCGAAGGGATGTTCGACTAATGCCACTCTCCAGTGACATGCGGCGAGTGCTACACTGTGGGCTCTTGCTGAATGAAGCTGGGACAGCCACTGATGTTACTTCATTAGTGACATTTTTCTTGCATCCACATTTTGGCAAATCCAACACTGAACCAGTTTCACGAAAGTTAGCAAGCAGTTTGCTAACTGTAGCATGGGAGACGGGTGGTCTCGTAGGGTGTCTTGCATTGAAATCTGCTGCAATGACTCGGTTACTGCGTTCACCAGATATCAACACAATTTCAATCCGCTCTTCATGTGTTAACCTCTTCAACATGTCAATGGCTGTGAACAAAGAGAAACTTGTAAATAACTCAAAGAATAAAGTTACGTTGAAACCAAGCACACCATTGTTTTTCTTGTGACATTACCAATAAGTTTGATGTGTCACATGGCCCTCTTCCTATTGAAAAAACAAAAGTTGTATCCAAGATGGCCGACTTCTTGTTATACTGACAGACAGAACCTAGAGAACAGTCTGTAGATGTGTAAAGCTGGTAGAGACAGACCCTAAAAGACTGGCAGCTGTAATTGCAGCAAAAGGTGGTTCTACAAAGTATTGACTCAGGGGGCTGAATAATTACGCACACCCCACTTTGCAGTTATTTATTTGTAAACAATGTTTGGAATCATGTATGATTTTCGTTCCACTTCTCAAGTGTGCACCACTTTGTGTTGGTCTTTCCTGTGGAATTCCAATAAAATTGATTCATGTTTGTGGCTGTAATGTGACAAAATGTGGAAAAATTCAAGTTTGCAAGCCACTGTAACAGCCGTGATAAAATATCTCAAAAAATCTCATAAAAATGCTGTTTAAACAGACTTACTACTTATAACTTTAAATGTTATTATGTCACTCTTTCTTTTTTCTTTTCCTCCTTTTCCTTCTATGTTTTTATCAATGGATTTTTGTTTGACTAGTGTCTTTAAATACATTTAATGTTTTTACTCCATGCTAGGCAGAAATATTCCATTAAATAACAGCTTAACACATTGTTTTCAGATAAAATAGCTAAATCCTGACTGGACTGTCTTAAATTTGAAAGAATTTAAAACATTTAAAATGTATTATTATTATTTTTGTAATGTTTAAGGTAAGGGTGACAAACCATTTACTGGTTTGTAATTTTTCCACTGGTTCTTCTCTTTTGTCAATAGGGGGCAGCACTAACATGAATATCCTACTCAGTACCTACAATGCCCAAAATATATATTTTTTTTTTTGTTGTGGAGGAGTTGGGGTTTTTTTGGAAACAAATGAAGTGCCTGTGAAAGGTATTTTTCGGGGCAGATTTGCCCAAACAGGGAAAATACAAATGTCAAAAGTACAGACTGTCTGAATGTATAGAAAGACCGAATACACTGTCCAGTTAAAATGCACCCACTTTGGTTACATGAGGCTTCCAAATAAATGTCATGGGGAAAATACTTCTTGTTTTGGAAACAGTAAAGGTAAAAAGAAAGTACACACTCTTTAAGTTCTAATTTTATATCAAGTCATAATAAAAAATAAACCGGTCCTTAAAAAGTCTTAAAATGAAGCAAAGTATTTATCAATATTAGTAGTATTATATAAGTATTAAAGTAAACTGCTTGCCTTTTCATAAAAGTCACCACACGACACTGCTGTAGCGATATGATTACAAGACATTAGAGCTCCAGGTTTGTTGAATTTCATCGTCCTCTTTTCTGCATCTCTCAGTCCATCGCCACAGCAGACATGGACCATGCCCAGCTGGAGGCCTTCCTCACAGCTAAGACCAAGAAACAAGGTGGTGGTGGCTTGAGCGCTGAACAGGCCGCTGCACTCTCTCGTTTCTGGAAGAGCCAACGAGTTCGAGTTAAGGAAAGTTTGGTGGCTCATAGCCGCTGGGAGCCCAGCCTCAGGGGCCTTTCCTGGAGAGTGGATCTCCAGGCTGCAGCCAGCAGACGGGGAACAGCTCACAGCGGCCCAGTCGCCCTGGTGGAGCTCGAGCTCGGCAGAACAGGACAAGTAAGCTATAGTTCCAGTTTCTTTTTTTTTTTCTTTGACGCAAACTATCATTCTTAGCTTCCAAGGATGTAGTGAGGTGCTAATTTACGTTCGCCTGTTTTCATTTTTGTTAAAAATAAATGTGCCACCATAATTAAAACTATAAAGTATCCTAAATGACTTTTCTAATAGTACAATCCCATTATCTCCAAAAGTTTATTCTGTTCATCTGGACGTAGCGTTTTCAGTGGGAGAAACGTTTCGTCACTCATCCAGGTGACTTCTTCAGTCTCAGCTGACTGCAGGTTTCCCCAACCTTATAAACAGTACATTTGCATAATGACTGAAACCAGCCCGGAAGGACAGTTCCTTCATCGTAATTGTGCAAATTCTCATGACCACTGATCAAAGCCCACTGATCAATGGCCATGAGTACCATTTACAGAGAGTTGGAGATTGGCTGCAATCACAGCATTGTAAGATGGTGAAAGATGTATCCCTAGTGGGCTGGTTTCATGCATCAAGACATACAATCACATTAGAAAGACCAAAAATTTTATATATGCCGATTAATTATGCTTCAGGATTTGAGTTTGTGGATGTTTGACAGTATTTTCTCAAAGCAGAGCTGGAGCACAAATGATCATATTTTGAAAATTACATTAGCTCAAGGGGAAAAGTGAGGGCTATAATATGTTACAAAGGACTGAAACACTATTAAGATGCCTTTAGTAGCCTGAAATCATTAGAGATATAAATATAGGTATACTGAGTCTCAGACGCCACACAGAAAGACTCTAGACTGGATTCAAACCCAGGAACTTCTTGTTGTGGGGTATGGTACTAACCACCGCACCGCTTCTTTACTGCAGCACTCCACACATTTATGAGTTTATTGCTAGCAGTTCAAATGGACATGTAAGCGCATTTACACATCATAAAGCCAGGGGAGAGTCATGAATTGTTTTGGCCTTTCGATATGGGTGGGAGGTAACTATACTCTGTCCAGTAGAGTTTGACAGCAATAGCTTTGTCATTTACTGTTATGCAACATCAACTCTAAGTACCCATTTATGATTTGACTGATATCCATTCCATAACTGGTTCTGTAACCTTTGGGGTGAAACGGAGAGGCCATTATGGAACTAACCTCATGGTGGTGTCATTCTGTCTAATTAACTACAGCTGAAAGAGCAGGTTTCAGTGTGGCCGTACTTTAGTGAGCCTCAGTCCCATGAGAGGTTTAAATTTACTCTGTGCCCTGAACAGTTTTAGAGCTGAAAAAAAGTTCTGTAAAAGTGGTAATATTAGCTTACCTTTGTAGTGTATTCAAATGTATATTCAGATTTAGGAGAAGGAGCATTGCCTTCTTTAAATTTTGGATCACTGTTGGATATTTGCTTTTTAAACAATTCAATATTGTAATAATAGAAAAAAAATCCCCAAATCTATACTGCCACAGGCACTTCTACCTCTACATAAAGAGACTGTAAAGAATTTAAAAGTTGGATCATGTCTATGGCCTTGATTTTTTTTGCCTCTGATTGATTTAAGCTGTTGTTGCTTTGTGAAGAAATCCATTTGTCAGTAAAAGTCATAGGAAATCACATTTACGTTGCTATGAGCCCACATGACCGTGTGTGTGTGTGTGTGTGTGTGTGTGTGTGTGTAATCAGCAATGTCCAGACTACCAGGATTTCTGGTCCTCTGAGTTTCTGCAACATATACATTATATACTGCATGTATATAATGCAGTATATACATGCAGCTGCATTTTTACGTGCAGCTATGATTCTTCTACCTGCAAGAACTATTACTGTTTTATCATGAAGTACCCTTGTAGTTCTAGTTCTTGTCACATTTGGAACCAAACTAGGTATGCTATATGTCCTCATGGATGTACAGACTGCAGTCAAATAATTGCTTTAGCACCATACAAAGCTGATATTAATGTGTAGAGTTGATGCTGGTGTCATTTCCTATGACTTGCTGTCTGATTTAGAATGCATAATGACCTGACAGGAAGTGGCTCAGTCAACCATGGTGTAAATGCCAAAGCCTGCATGACTGTTTTTCATATATTTTGGATACAGAATGAAACATAGTTTAAGATGACTTAATGTGCTGTACCGCTGAGCAGCTGCTGACACTGAGGAGTCTATTCTTTTTGGTGTATTTTTTTCTGCAGGTTCCTTAGCTCAGAGAAAGCAGATCGGCAGACCAGAGCAGCACATACTCTCAATGTGCACAATGCCACTGAACTACTGTTCAGCAGTATTATTGCCCCATTCAAGTCAATTTAAATGTAGCTAATAAAAGCTCAAAGGCTGAGGAAGAAGGTGGAGGAGACTGGTAACTGGTGAAATGAATTGCTAAGGTGTCTTTCAAGTCTTGAATCCCAGAAAAGGCCTAATGATAGGATGCCCATCATCACTGCAGAATCCCCTGTTTTTCTTCAGCTTCACACTAGGAATTAAACCAAAGTTTTTCTATTTTTATCCGCAATCACTGAATGATGCGCAGGGAATATTATATTGCTTCCTTCAGTAATTATTTATTGATTAAGAAGTAGACTGAATCATTGTTTTGGAAAATAATATTTAAATTCTTTTTGGAAATATCGTTAGTTGCTGACCCATTATGTTCAATCCGTTCACTGGCCTCTAACACCTCTGTTCTTTTGTCTTTCTCAGGACTCAGAGTTTGTGTGTCTGGAGTTTGATGAAACCAAAGTCAATCAAGTGTTGAAGAAGATGGCTGACATCCAGGAGAGCATCGACAGAATTGTTCACAGTACCTGAAAGTACTTCCTGAAAGTTTATCTCAAACAGCAGAGACAGAAAGATAACTGTGACTAAGAGTGCTGTGTTGAGGCAAAGTTTTTCCACTTGCTCACAGATTTATCAGAAATGAAAGTGGTGTGTACGTGTACAGATATACACACCACTATCAATTCTAGTAGATAATACTTGTGGTCGTCCTCTGAGAATAAGTGGTCATTAAAGAAGAACTATTCCTCTTTTTGCAATATAGTTTGCAAAGCTTTGGGATTCTGGGATTATGAGAAATAAGAAATGCGATGAAACTAAAGTGAACAAAAGCAATGTATTACAATATAATTGTAGATATTGTAAAACTAAATAAGAAGTATCCCACGTGTAATTGTTTTTTTTATTATTATTAAAAGGGACAGAAAGATTAAGTTGTTTTTTTTGTTTGTTTTTTACTATTAATATTTTTTTTAATCTCTATCTCCTTCAGCATCACCTTCATGGCCATAGTGTTGGATAAAACTGTGTTTAAACTACATGTGAAGTAATAATTGGAAACTCTTTCAACTGTCTACAGCCTGACAAAACTAAATCAGAAATGTGCAAATTTCATTAGCCAGATTCAGGTATCAAATTAGGGTATTATTACATTCAGTTGTTTGTATGAACATGCTAACTGTATCTGGTAGCAAGGAACATATTTCCCAAACAGTAATTAGCTAAAAAATCATAACTAATGCTAATCGTGACATCTTCAGTTAAAATGACTAAAGTAGATTTTTAATTCATGTAAAATAAATTACATGGGGTGTATCCTACCAGTGACCGGACAAAGCTGGACTGAAAGACGGCACAGAGGCACTAATCATGGCAGCACAAGAACAAGCTCTGAGCACAAGATCAATAGAGGCTGGGGTCTATCACACCAGGCAAGACCCCAGGTGCAGGCTGTGTAAAGATGCCCCAGAGACAATCCAGCACATAACAGCAGGGTGCAAGATGCTAGCAGGCAGGGTATACATGGAACACCATAATCTAGTGGGCGGCATAGTGTACAGGAACATCTGTGGGACTTCCAGGTACAGACGGACATAAATGGTGGTGGGTAACCAACTGGACATAGTAGTGGTAGACAAGCAAAGGAAGACGGCCGTAGTGATGGATGTAGCGATACCGAACGACAGCAACATCAGGAAGAAGGAACATGAGAAGCTGGAGAAGTACCAGGGTCTCAGAGAAGATATGGAAGGTGAAGATAACAGTGGTCCCAGTGGTAATCGGAGCACTAGGTGCAGTGACCCCTGAGCTCCCAGGCCTCTGGTAGAGGACCCAAGCTTGAAGAACAAAGACTAATATATATATATATACACACACACACACACACACACGGATAGTAATCAGACTCTTATCATATGATGTTAGATAAGCACAGAACAGTCCAAAGGTAAAGGGGGAAGTCTGTTAAACAGATAAGCACTGCACAATTTTTTTTTTTCCTCAAGCAAATAAAAGAAGTTTAGGTTACTTTAAGGCAGTGGTAATAAACTTCAGCCCCATACATTCTTGGTGTTTCATTAACTCTTAAGAGGAAAAAAACCTTCAGAATGTCAGTGCTTGATTTCCAGTGGCACATCAAAACTGTAATACAATAATACAAATCTTAATGCAGGGATAAGGAGAAAAGACTGTTCGTTTCATTTGGTGTGTTTAAAATAACAACGTCATTCTGCAATTCAACCTTTGGTACAGTACTTAATATAGTTTTATACATATTTAAATGTAAACCTGGAGACCTTACATCTTCAAAGATGGTTAATACATGTAACATTAAATCATTATACTTCTCTGATGTCTTTTGACCTTTCATTTAGTCCTAAACAGTGTTCTTGACATTATACTACTGTTGCTGCTGCACCTCATGTAGTTCTGTAGGATGGATCTGAGACAGCATAAAAGAAGTCTTAACTTGATTCTTCATCTTGCATCAGTCCTTAATCTTCAGATGTAATTATTGTGTTTTTAACTGCAGTAACACCAAAAAGCTAGCATTCACATTTTCACAGCAACCATCTCTAGACAATCCATAGTTTGGAGAAAGGCTAGTAAGACTACTAAAAGTCCAACTTAGTATGTTTAAAACAAACAAAGAAAAAACATGAAGTGGCCTGGAGAATGATTTTTACCAGGTGGTTATTATCCTGATAATAAATGTGAACAGGTGAAATAGTCTGGTTTTTTGACTGACATGACATTATAACAGTATAAAGTAGCTTTAAAGCAATTCATACTGTATATAGTATTTTGGAAGATTCTTTCTAAAATGTCTCGGGGATCCCTAAACCAAAGATAGAGATGGCCAAAACAAAGATTTTATATATATATATATATATATATATATATATATATATATATATAATGTCTGTTTTGCCAGACTTGGGCTCAGAACAGCAACCAACAACCAGTGGTGAATCAAATCTTTTGTCGAGGGTAAGCACGGCCTAAACTTGTTTGATTTTTGATTTGCATACACTTTTGTTTCCATCCACATTTCCCAAATGCAAATTTCTCTCATATTCCCGGCTCTGAAACATTTTAAGTACTAACTGAACTGCCGGATAGTCTGTTGAGCCCGAAGCCTCTATCCAGCCTCTTGAGCACGCTCTTGAAATTAGGGAGGAGTCACTACCCGCAACACACAGGAAGGACGGACGCTTCTAGTATTAGCCTTGTTGAGGATGGTACAAAGGAGATAT
Organism: Copadichromis virginalis; assembly: GCF_057382275.1. NCBI lineage: Eukaryota > Metazoa > Chordata > Actinopteri > Cichliformes > Cichlidae > Copadichromis > Copadichromis virginalis. The sequence goes on along the minus strand of NC_140623.1, from coordinate 3,253,882 downwards.
TTGCGAGGTTTGATCATCTCTGATAATTTACGAAGCGTCCGATTCGCACATTTTAAAGGGGATTCTGGAACGCCGAGGTGTCTAAAACGCGTTCCCTCCGCAGGATGAGGAAGGTGCAGGTGCCGAAGTAGTAGCCTGATGATCAGAGCTATAGATAGAGCGAATCTGAAAGGTATGTGTGTTACTAATTTAAATAGCTGCCAGAAATTTCCAGTCTTATGCGACATGAAAGGACAGCTGTGCGCTCTTCAAGTGAATGTCTGCGGTCTAAAAGTAGGAATTAAAATAAAAGTGTCGTGAACTTTTGTTTTCTTTTTGTTTTTGCATTTTTGTTTTTCTCGAGCAGTGATCCTATAAAACATAGGTGGACAGATGTGTTTAACAATTTGCACATTATGGTCATTCTCAACAGATCACAAGTTCTACAGGGAGTGCAGAATTATTAGGCAAGTTGAATTTTTGAGGAATAATTTTATTATTGAACAACAACCATGTTCTCAATGAACCCAAAAAGCTCATTAATATCAAAGCTGAATGTTTTTGGAAGTAGTTTTTAGTTTTAGGGGGATATCTGTGTGTGCAGGTGACTATTACTGTGCATAATTATTAGGCAACTTAACAAAAAACAAATATATACCCATTTCAATTATTTATTTTTACCAGTGAAACCAATATAACATCTCCACATTCACAAATATACATTTCTGACATTCAAAAACAAAACAAAAACAAATCAGCGACCAATATAGCCACCTTTCTTTGCAAGGACACTCAAAAGCCTGCCATCCATGGATTCTGTCAGTGTTTTGATCTGTTCACCATCAACATTGCGTGCAGCAGCAACCACAGCCTCCCAGACACTGTTCAGAGAGGTGTACTGTTTTCCCTCCTTGTAAATCTCACATTTGATGATGGACCACAGGTTCTCAATGGGGTTCAGATCAGGTGAACAAGGAGGCCATGTCATTAGTTTTTCTTCTTTTATACCCTTTCTTGCCAGCCACGCTGTGGAGTACTTGGACGCGTGTGATGGAGCATTGTCCTGCATGAAAATCATGTTTTTCTTGAAGGATGCAGACTTCTTCCTGTACCACTGCTTGAAGAAGGTGTCTTCCAGAAACTGGCAGTAGGACTGGGAGTTGAGCTTGACTCCATCCTCAACCCGAAAAGGCCCCACAAGCTCATCTTTGATGATACCAGCCCAAACCAGTACTCCACCTCCACCTTGCTGGCGTCTGAGTGGGACTGGAGCTCTCTGCCCTTTACCAATCCAGCCACGGGCCCATCCATCTGGCCCATCAAGACTCACTCTCATTTCATCAGTCCATAAAACCTTAGAAAAACCAGTCTTGAGATATTTCTTGGCCCAGTCTTGACGTTTCAGCTTGTGTGTCTTGTTCAGTGGTGGTCGTCTTTCAGCCTTTCTTCCCTTGGCCATGTCTCTGAGTATTGCACACCTTGTGCTTTTGGGCACTCCAGTGATGTTGCAGCTCTGAAATATGGCCAAACTGGTGGCAAGTGGCATCTTGGCAGCTGCACGCTTGACTTTTCTCAGTTCATGGGCAGTTATTTTGCGCCTTGGTTTTTCCACACGCTTCTTGCGACCCTGTTGACTATTTTGAATGAAACGCTTGATTGTTCGATGATCACGCTTCAGAAGCTTTGCAATTTTGAGACTGCTGCATCCCTCTGCAAGATATCTCACTATTTTTGACTTTTCTGAGCCTGTCAAGTCCTTCTTTTGACCCATTTTGCCAAAGGAAAGGAAGTTGCCTAATAATTATGCACACCTGATATAAGGTGTTGATGTCATTAGACCACACCCCTTCTCATTACAGAGATGCACATCACCTAATATGCTTAATTGGTAGTAGGCTTTCGAGCCTATACAGCTTGGAGTAAGACAACATGCATGAAGAGGATGATGTGGACAAAATACTCATTTGCCTAATAATTCTGCACTCCCTGTAATTAAGATAATTGCATTTAATTGTTTTTAACACAAAACCAGGAGACGGCAAGGTGGTGTCAGGGAAAAATTTAGCTTGGCAGGGTCAGATGGTAGTCTGAAATGAAGACAGATATAAGGATTAAGTTGAAGAAAGAAGAATATTGCGCAGAGTTCAGGGAAGACTTGAAACAGGCTCTGGGTGGTAGGGAAAAGTTACCTGATGACTGGGAAAGTACAGTTGAATTAGCAGCTAAGAAGGTATTTATCCTTTGGACAGAAGAAAGAGCACAAACAGACTTAGTAGCGGAATGAAGTACAGGGAAGTATTTAAAGGAAGAGTTTAGCAACAAAAAAATGGGATCGTCAGGAAAACTATGTAAGTGGAAAGGTTATTGGGACGCTAGGCACACAGCAAAGGGAGAGGTTGTAAAGAAGAAGGCTCATACTGAGTTCGATGTGAGACTGAATACTAATGAAGAAGAAAAGGACTACTATTGATTTTCTTTAGACAGCGAGATCGGGTTGGGAAGGATGTGCAACAGGTTGGGGTGTTCCAAAAAGTTGATTCTGTTCATCTGGACGTAGCGTTTTCAGTGGGAGAAGTGTTTCATCACTCATTTCATGATGATGGATTTCCTCGCCTGTATGAATAAGAATGTACCAAGACAGGTTAAAGTGATTAAGGACAGGAATGGAAATGTGCTAACACGGAAAGCAAGTGTACTGAGAAGATGAAAGGAGTAATTTGAGGAGTTCCTGAATCAAGAAAATTAGAAAGGGTGATGTGCAGAGCTGTAGCAACTTCAGAACCAAACCATGAAACTAAAGGAAGTTGTTAAGGAGAGAGTTGATGATCAGTGAGCAGCCGTATGGTTTCCCCTTTTGTTTGCTATGGTGATGGACAGACTAGACGTTCTAAAGCCGTCTACCGACTACCGTCTGATGCTGCCAAGCTACAATTTTTGTAGCAGATGAGGTCAGACATTGTAGACTCCGTAGACTGTGATGTTTACACGGCGATCTGTAGTGAGAGTAGAGAGCTGTCAGAGGTTAGGTTGGAGAGGTTGAGCTGGAAAAATGAAGCCACTAGAAGCAAGACAGAATACAAGTACCTGAATGAGATGGAAACAGGTCTGACAAGGAAGTTGTAAGGAGTAGAGCAAGTGAAGATTGATGAGGGTCAGCCATCCAAAGATCAGGACAATATTAGAAATCAATATATCAGCGGGACAGCTCAGGCCAGGCATTTGAGACAAAGTTAGAGAGGCAAGTTTGACACGTACAGTGGCGTGATAGTGGATATATTGAATAAGGGATGTTAAATATGGAGCTGCAAGGCAGGAGAAAAGGAGAGAGACCACAGAGAGCATTCATGGATGTACTGAAAGAGGACATACAGAGGACTGGTGCGGCAGAGCAGGATGCTATGAATAGGGTGAAATGGAGGCAGATGTTCCGGTAAAAATAGCACCGATGTGTCACTTATACTTTTAAAAGTAAAATTTTAGCAAAATAAACAGCATTACAGTAAGATGAATGATTCGAATTTTTAAAGAGTCTCTTATCTTGTCCAGTTTAACGTTTATTTATTTATTTTCAAATAAAAGCCTTTTGTATATTTTATTAAAATGATCTGAAGATAGGAGCATATTGATTGCAGTCTATAATTAGTGAAATGAGGAATGCTTTCATTTTGCTCTTTGCCTATTGGTTGAGAAGCTTGTATTTAAATAATACATAAATAAAATAGGTACTGTTGCAGCACTAAATATTGCACAATGAAAGTGGGAAGAGCAAAAAGGTTAGAAGGGGCCCAATGCTCCACACCTCTACAAGAGATTAGTGAGGAGGAATGTTCAGGAAAGAATAATGAGTTTTTGCATCTTTATAGACCGGACCAGCTACAAAACAGCATTTTAAGCCTAAACACCAGGAAAAAGGACTATTTTCAAATTGTTCCAATAGCTTGCAATTTATTTATTTTTACCAGTATTAAAGTAATAACATCATTATCAATCAAATTAGTAAGATCGATCTGGATTTTCACCATATTCATCAAATAAGTTTATCTTACTTAAAGGAGTTTGTGAATAATTAAGCTCACACGTGAACATACCCGACAGGTTGCACCCTCATTATTAGCTGTAAGCTGTAAATCAGGTTTGACTTCAAATGAACTTTAACAGACTGTGCGTTGGGTGTTTTGTTTTTTTCTTTGTTTGTGTTTTCCCAGTGTGATGAGCGTACACAGATGCATGCAGGTTTATTTACTACTCGAGTCTATTATTAAAAACTCACGCATAACCATAAACATTGACTGTTAGATCAGTTGTCTGAGTAATACATGTATATCCATATATAAGCTTTGTAAAAGTTGAAAAACACAACCTACCAAATATATACTGTAGGTGTACTACTACCAGAGAAACAGTGACATCAAGTGGTACATATGTAAATTTTATTTATGAGCAGGCAGTACACAGATTGGTGTCATGTGCACTGCTGAATTGAAAATGTGTGACTCCTGTCTGTCAAGATGAGCGGAAAAATGTTCGCAGGCCATTCCTCGAGGATTAGGAATGAAAATGGAGCTTTGTGTGCAGCCAGTCACAGTTCTAAAACAAAACCAGGGGAAATTAAGCTTGCCACTGGCCTGCTGTCACAGATTCGTTCAGTTTTACTCCTGTTCGCGCCTTCAGGCTCAACTTAATAGTCTCCATGTTTCCAAGTGCTCCTTTGTATCCTGGCTTTGTTGTAAGTTTGCCTGTAATGCAATGACACTGCAGATGTTTTTTTCTCTCTATCTTTTTGAAAACAGAATATCTTTTCTCATGTCTAGATGCAGAGGGGAGGCAGCGTGGCTCTATGTCGCCATAAAATAAAGGCTTTCTGCTACATGATGATGCTTAACGTCTTCATCTGTGTCGTGATAAGCGTGTCATGGAACCTTGGACACAAGAGAAGTGGCCATCACAAAGTTCACATCCCATCCAAGAGGTTTTGGAGTAAACACATACTGAATGAAACCTTCTGGAACAAGGAGCAGCAACGCTTGGATTTCATTTACAACCCCAACTTTAACTCTGTATTCTCCAGCACGTCACGCAACACACTGCCAGATTGGCTCAATGACACTGGACCTCTGGACCCGTGTGAACCGGACTACAGAGTGCCCAGGCAAATCTTTGACTACAACTCCCTACCAAAGCAATTCCAGGACTTTCTTTTGTACATGCGTTGTAGGACATACCCTATGTTAATAAATCAGCCCCATGTTTGTAGTGAAAAACCTTTCCTACTGCTGGTTGTCAAGTCTTTGATCTCTCATTTTGAAAGGCGGCAGACCATTCGTGAAACTTGGGGACAAGCAGGAGTCTTAGCCAACCAGACTGTGGTAACAGTGTTCCTGCTAGGCAACGTCTTGTCGTCAGACCACTTCCCAGACTTGCAGGAGTTACTGAGTCATGAGGCAAAGCTTCACAAAGACATACTTCAATGGGACTACAGAGACAGCTTCTTAAACCTAACTCTGAAAGAGGTCCTCTTTCTGGAGTGGTTTACCAAACACTGTCCTCAAGCTCGGTTTGTTCTTAAGGGCGATGACGACGTCTTTGTGAACACCTTAAGAATTGTTAACTATCTGGAAGGCCTGCCAGAGGGTGAGTCCAAGGATTTGTTCATAGGCGATGTTATAATAAATGCTGGGCCACACAGAGACAAAAAACTTAAATACTTTATCCCAGAGAGTGTGTTTGTGGGTAACTATCCTCCCTATGCTGGCGGTGGAGGATATCTGTACTCTGGGGAGTTGGCGGTACGCCTACACAATGTATCTCAGCAAGTAGTGCTGTTTCCCATTGATGATGTATACACTGGGATGTGTCTCAAGAAGCTGGGTCTTGTTCCTGAGAAGCACAATGGCTTCAAGACATTTGACATTGAAAAGAAGTATAAAGACAATCCTTGTATCCACAGGAACTTGATGCTGGTTCACAGCCGAACTCCACAGGAGATGTTAACAATTTGGCCCTTCATTGTCCAACCCGAGCTGGACTGCCAGTGAAAGCTTTATTAATGGCTGTTTGCAATACTGAGTTTGTCAGTCATTTTCAATCCTTCCATTCTATATTTTTCAAATCAAAGTTCAACAGGGTTGCTACTTTTTATTTACAGGATATGTGTTGCATTTTACTGTTTAATTTTATATGGAGCATTTTTTTTCTGAATCTGTAGTGTTCTCTGTCAGTCATGTTGAAAGAGACATTTGATTCTCATCTGATGCATTTTTAAAATTTGAGTCATTCAGTATGTTTAAAAACACAATAAACGATTTGAGAACTAACATGAAGTACAAATGAACATCCTGAAAATGAATGATGTTAGTACATTTTCCTGATTTAAAAAAAATGCATAACTATATGTTGATTTATATACAGTACTGATATCAGCACCTGCCTACAAGGTTGAAAAGTGAATTGCATTAGTAATAATATATAAAATCATTTCTGTTCATTTAATGACATGTATGTCTGTTCCATTCACAGATGACTCGTTGTGAAGCTTTGCCCCCAACATTTTTTTAATCATTAAAACATTCCAGTGTCTCTGAATTTTGTATGCTTCCTCAAGATGCAGCAAATTTATACAAAATAACATATTTTATGTCAACAGTATAAAGGGCATACATTAACCTCACTCGACTAAAGTTAAAACAGATGTAATCTGAAAAAAACAAAGTCCAAAGATATTAAAGATATTAAATTAGCTTCACAAGCAAGTTCCACATAGTGAGGCTTTCTTTGCATTAGCTGTCTTGACAGATCCTGAAATCAGTATCAGATTTCTTTGGGAGCTCAGGCTTTCTGCTTCAGGCTCTGGGCACATACACAAAAGGAGCCATTTGATGTGCCACAAAAAATGTATCAGATGAGAATCAACTGTATCTTTCAACATGAGTGACAGAGAACACTAAAGATTCAGAAAAAAATGCTGCATATAATATAAACAGTAAAATGCAACACATATGCTGTAAATAAAATACAAGAGTAATGTGCTGTTTTGTCACTGATCCAGGTGACTTGTTTTAGCTTGAGTTATATTTATTTTACCGCTCTGTGTGCTCTTGGTGTTGCTCTTTATTTCTAACACAACTTCTAACAGCTTTGTATTTGAACTCTGAAACTTTGATACATTTAATCAGTAAATGTTACTCAGTGTGTTCAGGTCTGATACTCTTCTGTAGCCTAATAAAGAAGACATTTAGTTTGTAGTCAGATGAAAGTGAAATAAATGTTATTGATTGGAAATTATTGACCATAAATCATCTACAAATGCAACAATTCAATTTTCTAATCTATGTTTTATTAGCTGCATTAAAACAATGTTAAAGAGACTTGGCAAACAGACCAAACTTTTATACAGTTTTTGCAATTGAATACATGCATTACACATGACACACCGTTTGCACTGCTGTAATTTCACAACTGGGCTTCATTTAGTGATGTGAGTAAAGTGAGGTTAAACAGATTGCATATACAGATACCTTCAGCAGAGAATCTATAAAAGACAAGAAACATTCTTTAAATAAAAGTATTATTGATCATGTGATGCTTCCCGCCAAATTTAAACTGAAATTCAGAACTTAACCTGGAACCTGGTATAAGTTATGCGGTAAGTATATGTTACCATGGTGATTTATGCAGGCAAAAAGAAAGTCACCTTCATAACAAAGAACACTCTTACTATAAGCTCAACATAGCTCACTACTTTGTTGATATTTGTTGTTTAATGGATGTGTTTGCTGGTAAACAGTCCAGCTGTTATTTCTGTTTTCATCCCACTTTTATTTGGTCAAATCCCAATCTTCACCACTTGCAAATAAAATGAACAAAAGCAGGTAACTCAATAAGGTAATAGAGCTTGAGCATCAAACTGTGGCTGAACGTTTGCACGTGTATAAAATTTAGACCTGCATTTTTAGATTTGCAGATGGTGCTACATTTAGTAGATGAAATAATAGATCAGCCATTGTCTGAATAGCACTGCTATTACTCCAATATAACAGCCGTGCCACAAAACAAAGAAACAAAAAACATGATTATCATGTGCATGTTTGCTTTTACATTTTCTTCTTAATACACATTTTCACTTTTCACACATCTGAAGGCTCTTATAATTCAAAGCATCATAAAAACATGGATAAAAGCATCAGGGAAAATATAAGCAGGAGTCTTATTTTTAATATCACTGCATTTTAAATGAATTGCTTTTCAGCCTTAACTGACGTGACTAAGTTAAAGAAATGAAATAAAACTTAAAGTGATCCGACACTGAGTGTTGCTGTGAATTCAGGTTTATCTGACAGAAACATGACACATATTTTCACAGACTTCCATAATTCAATTTATGAAATATTATTTTAACTGTTTTTCTTGCTTATTTGTATGTGTGTATTTGAATAAGCAGTAAAGTGAGTTTGGCTCATATGCAACAATTTTCCATGGTTGACTGAATAAGGATTAAGTTTTTTTGACATTGTTTTAGCCATTACCCCCACCCATCTGCTCCTCACGCTCAATAAATGAAAACTGTCTCTTGTTATTGTGTGTTGTTGTGGTAAATTTTAAACTAATCTGTATTTGAATGTCCGACAATAAAGTGTTCTAATCTCATAAATTATAACATGTGATTTTTGGTATTTTTCTTTTCCTGGAAAAAATGTAAAGAAATAGTTTATGAAACTCAAACACAGCAAATATCTGGAGCAGATAAAACCCCTAAATAAAATAGGTGCAGTGTCTTCAGCTTTGTCTTTAAAGCAGAAAGCACCAGCCCAATAATAAATATTACAGTGCCCTCTGCTGGATAAAATGGATATTACTAGCCAGTAAAAGGAAACTTAATCAACTAACTGATGCAATTCACCTGCAGAGACAGGAAAGGAAATAGCCGTTGAACTGAATCTGAGAGGATCAGATTGACTTTGTTGCTTCCCAAATTTCAGTAATTTAACTGCATACGAAAATGAAACAAACAGCCGTCATAAACTTCAAGTGTGTGCTGCTCATATTTTTGTTGACATTTGACTGTAATGCACAGGTAAGTTATTGTGCCTCACTGATAACCTCTTTCGGATTTGTGTTAACAGCTTAATTGTGTATTTCTTTCTGTCTTTAGGTGAATGAAGAAGATACTGAGCAGCCTCCAGGTGAGTCTGCAAATGTTTAACTTGGGATTTTCTATGTTTATATGTCATTTTGTAAGTCTAAATGTTTCAGCCTGTGCTAACAAACTGATTTTAGTTTCATAAAACCTGATCACCAACGCACATGCAAACTTTCTTATGAAATATGACCATTATATTTGAGCTAATTGGATTCTAAATAAACTGTACCTCATTTTGGTAGTTTGACATCGCCCATATGGATTTATGGGAGAGCCTTCCTTATACAGGTTAATATTTGATTGTTTTTATTCAGTGTGAAAGTGAATGATGTTAGTATATTTTCCTGATTTTAAAATATAAAAATAAATAAATAAAATTAAAATGTTGATTATATACAGTACTGAAATCAGCACCTGCCAACTAGGTTGAAAAGTGAATTGCATTAGTAATAATATATAAAACCATTTCTGTTCATTTAATGACATATCTGTCTATTCGGTTCACAGAAGACTCTGGAGCTGAAAACACTTTCTTTGCCTTGCGGAGTTGTCACCGGTTGCTATACAGTGACAGTGGTGAGTTTTTCTCCCCGGACTACCTATGCTCCAATCCTCCCCTGTGGTGCAACTGGACAATCCAGGTGGATCCGAGTAAAAGGATTCATCTCTACCTGGAGGATTTGACCCCTGATGACATCTGTAACCTCAAACAGGACCAAATCCACATTGACGAGCCAGTTGGAGATTTAGCGGGACACAAAGTCTTACAGAAGTGCTGGCAAGAGGCCAAATACACCACCTCCTCCAATATTCTGTATGTAGTGCTACTGATTAGTGGCTGGCCCAACCCCCTGTACAGGGGCTTTTATGGTCGCTACCAGGCATTTGGATCGCCAGTCATTTATAACCCAGGGGAAGGCTTTACAGAGACAAGCAATGAGTCAGAGACATCTCCTGGGCTGATGGACTTCAGTGAATCTGGACCAGGTACAAAGAGGGAACAATTAGCAAGGATGACTGAGCTACCCACGGAGCCCAAGATGCCTGCAGACACAAACACTTGGGTGAGTGGACACAGTGTTAGTCTTAGATGCCTTACGCTGCCTGGCAATATTTCTAACGCTGGCAAAAGCTGCATATTCACTATTAAATTTAAGAATGGGTAAAAAGTAGTCAACGTGTCAATGTTAACGCATCATTACGATTAACGCAATTAAAAGTTTTTTAACCCATATGGAGCACAGACTGGACAAACTGCCCGAAATGCGTTGACAGAGACATTTCAGGAATTTTGAGGCCTTCTGAGCTCCAGATGGGTTAATTGCCTTAAAAATTGTAATCTTGTAAATTGTGATGTTGGATTAATTGGTGTCAACGCTGACAGCCCTAGTAAAATTACTGTCTAATGTTAAAGATTTCACTCACTGATTAAAAACATGTAGAAAAAAGTTTAGCAACTTCTTTCAGTCCCTCTGCAGTGTAAATCATTTAGGCTTTTTTCTGCACTTTGTTTTGATTTTCTCTTTAATAAATTAACCTTCTAAAATTTTTTTTTTTTTTAAATGTCACATTTCATAAAATGTGACATTTTTTTTTAAAAAAAGTCACATTTTTTTAACTTAATATATTTCATACATTAAGTGAGGTCACGTGATTACTGTGTGAGTTAGCATTAAAATCAAGGCTACATAGTTTTCTTTTATTTTCCCATCATTCATATAATCTATGTAGCTCAAGTAACAGTGATATAGCTGTTTGGTTAGCTGTAATGTGACAACTGAATTTAATACAATAGTGAATTACACATAAATGTAATATGATTACAATAAGATCCAACATACATTACTTAATCACCAAATTGCCATACTGGATACTGCTCAGGAACTTAAAACATTAATGGTAATGACCCTATATGTCAAAAGGAAACCCAGAGAAGTATAAACAACATGATAAAGACCAGGTAATCTTGCAAAAATCTGCAGTACTTGTTTTGTTTTTTATTTTGCTTGTAAATTCCAGAAAACATTGTAAAACTCTTCGTCTGTCCTTCTTCAGGTGGATGAAAACAACCCTCTGTCCTTGTCTGGGAACTACACGACCATGCCAACTGCATCAGTGTCCACCCAAAGGACCTTCAGATCAGGGAGAGGTATCACTCACACCCAACTAGAAGTCACCACTGACACTACAACAGCAAAACAAATGAATGAGGAGGAATCTACTGTTGCAGAGGATGAGACCACAACTCTGAGCTGGACAGTGAAGGAGAACATAACAGAGGTCAGTCAGACCTCAGTCCAGCTTTCCCCATCCTCTGACAGACAAGAAATACAGCACGCTGATCACACTCATCCTCAGCCTAACATGGTGGAGCCACTGTCGGACCACAGAGCGAACTGTGAGTACATTTGAACACAGACACTCTCCTGGATCTTTCAGGTACTCGTCTTTTTTGTATTGACTAACTGTAATTATATCGCTTGATATAGATATTTTATTTTTTTATTTTGAATCTTTATTTTGAACATGTTGAAAAAGTATAAAAAAAAATAGAATTAAAAGAGACAAATGAACAAAGCAAACAAAAGGAAAACGAGCAACCACAACTCCAAATAACGTCCATGTTCAAAAAGGAGCAGGAAGAAGCATAAGCTTATTTAATCCCACCCCTTTTCCACTATCTAGTATCAATAGACTACAGAAATACCTCCTTGCAATTACATTATGTTATGTGTAATTTTTTTTTTTTAATATATACACATATATGTTTCTATCTATCCATACATACGTATATACACACATACGCACATATACACATTTTCAATAACCCCATTAACACTTCAAGGATACACAACCTACAATTATTTATATATATATATATATATATATATATATATATATATATATATATATATATATATATATATATATCCACCCATACCAACAAACCCGTGCATGCACACACACATGAAAATATTAGACAAGAACACCCTATCAAATCTCTACCTTTTCCCTGTACCCTGTAAAAACCATATCCTTAAACCGCTTTTTAAACTGCGCCATGCTTGGACATTGCTTCATATCTTTACTTAGTCTGTTCCACAGCTTCACTCCACACACAGAGATGCAAAAACTTTTTAATGTTGTACGGATACGAGGATGTTTTAAATTTAATTCCCCCCTCAAATTGTATCCCCGTTCCCTTTTAGAAAACATTTTTAGAATATTGTCAGGAAGCAGGTTATTTCTTGCTTTATATATAATTTGTGCTGTGAGAAAATGAACCAGATCTGTGAATTTTAGAATTTTTGATTTTAAGAATAGTGGATTTGTATGATCTCTGTAACCAGTTTTATGGATTATCCTTATGGCCCTTTTTTGTAATATAAAGATTGATGATAGCGAACATTTGTAAGTATTGCCCCAAACCTCTGCACAGTAATTCAAATACGGTGCAATCAGGGAACAATAGAGAATGTGGAGTGATTTGTGGTCCAGAATGTGTTTTACTTTACTCAAGATTGAGACACTTCTTGAAATTTTGTTATGTATATGATTTATATGAGACTTCCAGTTTAATTTATCATCTATAATCACACCAAGAAACTTATGTTCAAGTACTCTTTCAATTTCCACACCATCTACATGAATCTGCACTTGTGCATTTCTAAGGGAATTCCCAAATAAGATAATTTTAGTTTTACTTAGATTTAGCGATAGTTTGTTCCTGTTAAACCATTTTTTAATTTTGCACATTTCTGAAGTAATTGTATCCAGCAGCTCCTTTAGATTCCCCCCAGAACAAAAAATATTTGTGTCATCTGCAAATAATACTAATTTTAATATATCAGATGCCTTACAAATATCATTTATATAAATAATAAATCATTTTGGACCCAGTACAGAGCCTTGTGGAACACCACAAGCAATGTCCAAGCATGATGAGGAATGGACACCCAGCTTCACAAATTGTTTCCGGTCACTTAAATAATTTTTCACCCATTGCAGTACAACCCCCCTAATCCCATACCGTTCCAGTTTATTAATTAATATGTGATGATTGATTGTGTCGAATACTTTCTTGAGATCCAGAAATACTCCAGCTGCATACTGTTTCTGATCTATAGCATTCGTAATCTCCTCAATTGATTCGATTAATGCCAGAGATGTTGATCTTTTTGATCTGAATCCATATTGACTGTCAGAGAGTAATTTATATTTATCTAAGAATTTGTCTAATCGTTTATTAAACAGGTTTTCTAGGATTTTGGAGAATTGTGGTAGTAAAGAAACAGGCCTGTAATTTGTGAAGTGGTGTCTATCCCCGGTTTTATACAGCGGCACAACTTTAGCTATTTTCATTTTGTTTGGCACTTTTCCCGTCTGAAATGATAAGTTGCAAATATATGTTAGAGGTCCTACAATTCCTTCAATGACCTTCTTGACGATTTTCATGTCAATATCATTACAATCAGTAGATGTTTTATATTTACACATGTGTACAATGTCAATTATTTCTTTTTCCTCCACTGATGTGAGGAACATTGAGTTAGGGTTCCTATCAATCAGGTTTTCACTACATTCTACTGATGGCAGTGACTCAGGAATTTGTTCTGCCAGTTTTGGTCCAATATTTACAAAATAATGATTAAAGCTGTTGACCTTATCAGCAGTGTTTTCCATAATATTGCCATTATCGATAAAGTATTGTGGATAACTTTGTTGTCCAGAATTATTTTTAATGATACCGTTTAAAACATCCCATATTCCTTTCATATTCTGTTTATTGTTGTTCAATATTTTACTATAATACTCCTTTCTACATACACGTATAATATTGGTCAACTTATTTTTGTATTTTTTATATTTATTTTCAGAATCTTTTGTTCTTTGTTTTAGGTATTCCCTATAGAGTGTATTTTTCTTTTTACATGCATTTTGTAAACCCTTAGTGAGCCAGATATGTTTAGTTCTTTGAAATGAGATCATGATCAACTAAATTTTCAATGAACATTTTCAGGTTAAACAGCTATTAAAATTTGAACTTGCTCTTTGATTTTCTAAAAGAGCTGTACATGATACATACGTGAGTAAAAATAAGTTCCACATGTTAAGTGTTTTCCTGTTATAACCTTGTAATTAAGGCCCCTTCAACCCTAACACAAGAATTGACTGTATCCAGAAAGTATTGCCAGTGCTTCACTTGTTCAACATTTTGTGATGTTATAGCCAAAATAGGATTGATTCATTTTCACCTCAAAATTCTACACACACCACAAAACAATGCAATGACAAAGTGAAAAACTTAATTCTTACACTTTAATAAAAAAAAATGGAAAAACAAAAATGGAACATGTAGATAAATATTTATAGCCTTTGTAATGACACTCAGAGGTGAGCTCAGGTGCATCCAGTTTCCAATTATCATCTGCCAGACGATTCAACAACCTTATTGGAGTTCACCTGTGGTAAATTTAGTTGATTGTACTTGATCTGAAAATAAACTATATAGTTGATTTTTATACTTTCATGCTTTTTCCCCTCTTATTTCTAAATTTTGTTTTGCCATGTTTTATATTGTATTGCTGTTATTGTTTGTGCTATTGTAAGGTGACCTTGAGGGTCTTAAAGACGCCTATAAATACAACTTATTATTATTATTACAGTGCATGTGAAAGAATATGTCAAAATGTGGGATAAGTGATGCACTCTAGATACTTTTGGATGTACTATAAAGAAATGGGGCTTTTTTGCCGAACAAAAGCGCACACAAATAATCTATGTGGTCGAGTGGTGTTGAATTATGTTAAGTGTAGATAAGCACTGGGTTACACAACTGGTTCATTCGTGGGAAGTCGGAGAGGGGTTTGGTTTTGTTTTGTTTTTTTTATTGTGTGGTTTTTGTTTTGTTTTTTGTCCCTCATAGCAAACATGAAAAATGACTCAGAAATTCAACATTTTCCTGGTGGTGAGTATTGAGCAAGAATGTCTTATTTATTTATTTTCTGAAGTGTGAGTTCTCTTTTTATCTGGCTAAATTGCCATTGTACCTTATGCTGAACACACAGTCTGGTCATGAGCAGGATTTTAAAAATGTTTTATAGATAGATTTACTCATTTATTAAAAAAAAAAGTCATTCCCTTCTCTCCCCTGCGGGTGGTCTATCCTTCAAGCTAGGGTCCTCTACCAGAGTCCTGCGAGCTTGAGGGTCCTGTGCAGTATCTTTGCTATTTATATGACTGCGCTGTTCTGAAAAGAGTTCTCAGATGTTATTCCTCAGATCTTAGCTTGGGAGTCACTGCACCAAGTGCACCGAATACCACTGGGACCACTGTTACCTTCATCCTCCAGATCTTCTTGAGCTCTTCTTTGAGCCCTTGGTACCTTTCATGTTCCTTCTTCCTGATGTTGCTGTCATTTGGTATTGCTACATCTATAACTACGGTTATCTTCCTCTGCTTGTCCACCACTACTATGCCCAGTTTGTTAGCCATCACCAGCTTTTTTTTATATATCTGGAAGTCCCACAGGATCTTGGCTCACTCATTCTTGACCACCCTAGGGGCTTCTCCTATTTTGACCTTGGGACTTTCAGGCTGGCACAGATGTTCCTGTATACTATGCTGGCCACTTGGTTGTGGTGCACCCTGCTGTTATGTGTTGGGGCATCTTTACTTAGGCTGCATCTGGGATCTTGCCCAGTGTGGTAGACCCCCACCTCTCTTGTACTTAGGGCTTGTTCCTGTGCTGCCATGATTAGAGCCTGTGTGCTGTCTTTCACTCCAGCTTTGTCCAGTTTCTGGTAGGATTTCTGGATATCAGCGACTTCCTCTATCTATACCATACAGGGGCCCATCCTTCCATGATGCTTCTTCTCCTTGCTCCTCTTCTTTCTTTCTGCTGCCTGAGGTATTCACTAAGTACAGGGAGTGCAGAATTATTAGGCAAATGAGTATTTTGTCCACATCATCCTCTTCATGCATGTTGTCTTACTCCAAGCTGTATAGGCTCGAAAGTCTACTACCAATTAAGCATATTAGGTGATGTGCATCTCTGTAATGAGAAGGGGTGTGGTCTAATGACATCAACACCCTATATCAGGTGTGCATAATTATTAGGCAACGTCCTTTCCTTTGGCAAAATGGGTCAAAAGAAGGACTTGACAGGCTCAGAAAAGTCAAAAATAGTGAGATATCTTGCAGAGGGATGCAGCAGTCTCAAAATTGCAAAGCTTCTGAAGCGTGATCATCGAACAATCAAGCGTTTCATTCAAAATAGTCAACAGGGTCGCAAGAAGCGTGTGGAAAAACCAAGGCGCAAAATAACTGCCCATGAACTGAGAAAAGTCAAGCGTGCAGCTGCCAAGATGCCACTTGCCACCAGTTTGGCCATATTTCAGAGCTGCAACATCACTGGAGTGCCCAAAAGCACAAGGTGTGCAATACTCAGAGACATGGCCAAGGTAAGAAAGGCTGAAAGACGACCACCACTGAACAAGGCACACAAGCTGAAACGTCAAGACTGGGCCAAGAAATATCTCAAGACTGGTTTTTCTAAGGTTTTATGGACTGATGAAATGAGAGTGAGTCTTGATGGGCCAGATCGATGGGCCCGTGGCTGGATTGGTAAAGGGCAGAGAGCTCCAGTCCGACTCAGACGCCAGCGAGGTGGAGTACTGGTTTGGGCTGGTATCATCAAAGATGAGCTTGTGGGGCCTTTTCGGGTTGAGGATGGAGTCAAGCTCAACTCCCAGTCCTACTGCCAGTTTCTGGAAGACACCTTCTTCAAGCAGTGGTACAGGAAGAAGTCTGCATCCTTCAAGAAAAACATGATTTCCATGCAGGACAATGCTCCATCACACGCGTCCAAGTACTCCACAGCGTGGCTGGCAAGAAAGGGTATAAAAGAAGAAAAACTAATGACATGGCCACCTTGTTCACCTGATCTGAACCCCATTGAGAACCTGTGGTCCATCATCAAATGTGAGATTTACAAGGAGGGAAAACAGTACACCTCTCTGAACAGTGTCTGGGAGGCTGTGGTTGCTGCTGCACGCAATGTTGATGGTGAACAGATCAAAACACTGACAGAATCCATGGATGGCAGGCTTTTGAGTGTCCTTGCAAAGAAAGGTGGCTATATTGGTCGCTGGTTTGTTTTTGTTTTGTTTTTGAATGTCAGAAATGTATATTTGTGAATGTGGAGATGTTATATTGGTTTCACTGGTAAAAATAAATAATTGTAATGGGTATATATTTGTTTTTTGTTAAGTTGCCTAATAATTATGCACAGTAATAGTCACCTGCACACACAGATATCCCCCTAAAATAGCTAAAACTAAAAACAAACTAAAAACTACTTCCAAAAACATTCAGCTTTGATATTAATGAGTTTTTTGGGTTCATTGAGAACATGGTTGTTGTTCAATAATAAAATTATTCCTCAAAAATACAACTTGCCTAATAATTCTGCACTCCCTGTACACAATTGGTTGTGGCCATTGGTTGTACTCATAGATGTTTGTGTACATTCTCACTGAAGGCATCAAAATTATGAATGAACACACATGTAATTTTGTAGTAGATAAAAGTATGAAATGACTCATAACATGCTTTATACTTTAGTCTTCAAAATAGCCAACCTTTGCTTTGATTACTGCTTTGCACACTCTTGGATTTCTCTCGATGAGCTTTGAGGTTGTCACCTGAGCTGGTTTTCCAACAGTCTTGAAGGAGTTCCCAGAGATGCTGAACACTTGTTGGCCCTTTTGCCTTCACTCTGCGCTCCATCTCATCCCAAACCATCTTGACTGGGTTTTAGGTCAGGTGACACTGGAGGCCAGGACATCTGGCGCAGCACTCCATCACTGTCCTTCTTGGTCAAATAGCCCTTACACATCCTGGAGGTATGTTTGGGGTCATTGTCCTGTTGAAAAATACATGGTGGTCCAACTAAATGCAAACCGGATGAGATGGCAGGATGCTGTGGTAACCATGCTGGTTCTGTGTGCCTTTTAATTTTGAATAAATGCCCAACAATGTCCAATACTTGTGTTTGTTGGCACAAACAAATCTCTTCTGCTTGTTGTGGTTTCTTAGCAGCTATTTGACCATAAAGGTCTGATTCACACAGTCTCCTCTGAACAGTTGATGTAGAGATGCGTCTGCTACTGGAACTCTGTGTGGCATTTATTTGGGCTTAATCTGAGTCGCTGTTAACTTCAGATTTCTGAGGTTGGTGACTCGGATGAATATATCCTCAGCAGCAGAGTTGACTCTTGGTCTTTCTTTCCTGGGGCATCCTCATCCAGTTTCATCATAGTGCTTGATGGTTTTTGAGACTGCACTTGGCAACACAGTCAAAGTTTGAGGAATTTTCCAGACTGACTGACCTTCAGTTCTTAAAGTCATGATGGACTGTCATTTCTCTTTATTTAGCTGATTGGTTCTTGGTATAATATAATTTCTAGTAGTTGTCAAATAGAACTTTCAGCTTTGTACCAACCTGACTTCTGCAGAACACAACTGATCATCCCAACTCCATTAAGAAGGTATGAAATTCCACAATCGAATCCTGACAGGTGACTACATCCTGAAGGTCATTGAGAAAAGGCCAAGGGATTGCAGTGCTGTCAAGAAAGCAAAGGGTGGCTACTTTCAGGAATCTGAAATATAAAGTATATTTAGAGTTTTTTTTTTTCTTTGCTACATACATCTTGCTTCATATATTTGATGTCTACAGTGTAGAACGTAGTCAAATTAAAGAAAAAAAAAACATTTAATGAGAAGGTGTGTCCAAACTTTGTGTATGCCTGTATGTCTAATCTGGAGATCAACTTTAATTTTATCTGAGCTACCAGTGAAACTGTTAATATAATGACTTTATTTTGGTCTTCTGAAATCTCTCTGACAGATCACCTGTTTGAAGTGGCCATAGAGATCAACTTTAGTCAGGATTTGCTGAAGTCTTGGGACAACCTGGCCAGATCACTGCTGCTTTCAGTAAAAGCTTTGGTGCGTGTGTGTGTGTGTGTGTACATGCGTGTCATATGTAGCATGTTTTTGTTTTTTTTTTGTTTTTGTAATAAATATAAAAAACAAAGCTTCATTGACGCATTAAGAAATGGTGAAGGCCCAGACTAAACTTTGTACATGGCTTTTGTTTCTGTAGATCAGCAAACAGCTGGAGGCTCTGCATGCACAACTGTCGGTGTCTTCCAAAAGAATAAAAAGGTTTGTAGAAAACATCCTCACAAGTCTTTCCATTAATGCTGAAGTATAAGTTTGTCTTTGAATGAGACTGTCTTTTCTGAGTGAACCTATGCAGAAAAGAACTGCAACTCCACACGTAAATACCATTGGTCTAATCTTGCAAAACCGACCACGACTGGATGAAAGTATAGATGGGATCAGATGTAAAATGTAATTTGAACACTTGTACACTTGAGATGTTTCTTCTATTTCACTACAGTTTTGCCACTTTGTTTTGTGTCAGTAGTTTTACAATTTTATGCTCTTGTGCAGTGTTGTGTTGATTCTGAAGTTGCTGAATTTGGGTTTCTGTTTAGGGTTTTACTTTTATTGTAGTGTTTAAAGTTTTAAATTGTATTATTTAAGTCCCTGTTTGGTTTCTTTGGAGTTCTGGGTACCTGTTTAGATTGCCTCATTGTTCTAGGGTTTGTATTAAACTTTGGCTCCAATTTTGATGTTCTTGTGTTTAACTTGATCAGTTTCCTTATTTTGGTCCTCCTCTGTCTTGTCTTTCTGTTTATGCTTTTGTCCCCTAGTTTTCGATTCTGTTTTCTTTAGTGCTCTGTGTAAGTTTTAGTTCCTGTCTCTGTCTTCCCATGATTGTTCTTATCTGTGTTAATTATGCTCAGTGTCTGCTATCGCCGTTTCATTGTCTGATACCCGTTGTTCTGCTGTGGTTGTTGGAATTTTCATTTGCTTCACATTTTGGACATTTTGACTGTCACTCTGGGACTCCATGTCCAACTTGGGGAAAAAAGGGTGCCTTTTACTTTGTATCCAGCATATAGGACCAGACCTTTTCCCCACCTCTCTCATTCATTTTCCTCTTTTGCTACCATACTAAAAACAAATCCTGGAAACTCCACTTGAGAACTGTGGACTGGTGTATTTATTACATTAAACCTCACTCTGCAGCGCCTGAACTTATGTCATTGTGTAGTCTGTTTTAGACTCAATAATGAAACGGGATCTATGGACCATAAAGCTGCTTTACTGTTAAGGTATATGTTACGGTACATAATTACAGGTTTTGTGCACAGGTTGCATGCAGGAGTGCTGTACATCCTCTGGCTGCAAGTTAGACAGGGACCTAGAGGCATGCATGTCCACAGGGGCATCCACTCTGCTCTCCAGGGGCTCATTGAAGTTGATGCCAGTGGCAAAGGAAATCTGAGAAAGGCAATCATTATGTCTGTGTCGACTGCAGGTATGGAAGTGTCCAAAATTGCTTGGTAATGTTACTCTGGACAAATCTGTAAACAGGAAGGAGTCAAAAACAGTGATTACTGATAAATACATATTTGATTACACTAATTGTTTTTACATAGTTTATTTTAAATGCATATAATACTAAACACATTATCAGCTAAAAGTTCTGTGCATGTCTGTTTCAGATGTTAATGAGTGTGGGACCCAGCTTGCTCAATGTGACTTCAATGCAGACTGTGTGAACCAGTTTGGCTCCTACTCATGCCATTGCCGGGCAGGCTTTCAGGATAACTCCCGCCTGGGATCAGGAGGAACCATCTGTGTGGACATGAAGGCTGCAGGTATGTTTGACCCATATCAGAAATCTTAGTTAGACTTGCAGATATTCTGCTTTATTTCAGCTGCTGATCTCCTGTTTTGTTTGGCGGGGTTTTCGTTTTCCCTTCAGGTTGCAGCTCACGCCTGTCCACTGAAGCCAAAGGTGTATACGTCCTTTTCTTCCTGCTCAGCTCACTAATTCTTGCGCTGCTGGTGGTTGCTGGCATGTTCTACCATCGTCACCACCGGGGAAAATTCCTACTTCGCTGCCACAGCAACAGCAGCTTATCCCCTTCTGACCCCAACAACAACCACCAGCATCCTCAGGAAAACTACTCCAATCCCGCTGACTCTGACCCGCCTCCCCCATCTCCACCTGCCTGGGGTCCCAGAGAGTGCTGGGGCCATGTAAAGGAGCAACGGCAAGTTGTGGATCTGCAGCTGCTGCGCTTCAATCTGCTGCACCCTCCAGACCGCTACATGGATCAGCAGGAGGGTGTGAACAGTCAATGATAATTAATCTTAATTATATTCAGTAAAATGTCTTCTTTAAATTTACTTTCGTTTTTTTTTGTCTGCATTTTGCACTATTTGTAAATTGCACAATTAAAGGCACAATGAAAAGCATTTTTATTCCTTGAAGTGCAAAACATGTCTTGAGAGAAGACTGTTGTAATAATAATAATAATAATAATAATAATAATAAATCTTATTTGAAAGTGCCTTTCAAGACACCAGAGGACACTTAACAATAGAATAAAACTCTAGCCCCCACCCCCAAAGGGGGTCGGTTGCCCTCGGCCTGGGGCTCGGTCACTCTGGCACAGCTGGCTGCCGGCGGAGCTCACGGGCGCGTCACTGCAACCGCCCCCCCCCCCCCCCCCCGGCTTCTGCTCCGCGGCTGCTGAGTGAGCCCTCATCTGGGACTCTCCTCAGCTCTTTCTGGGACAGTGGCGCGGCTGCCCCTCTGTTGGTCTTTCTTGGTCTCTTGTGCTCTGAGGGCCTCTGGATGGCTGGAGCCTGGATTTCCTCCATACCTGCTTCATGCCCTGGAGGACGGGGCTGTGGCCCCCCCACACCCTCTAGCAGATCATTACATGAAGGAACCTTTTAAATACAAGCGCGTCCATGCTCACAGGTGTACACACGGGTGCTCACAGACACAAACTACACCCTTTTTGGCTCCTACCTCAAAGCACACTGTGTTCTGTTGATCTTATGTGCTGCACAATAATATTCCATATTTAGTATTTACTGTTATATTCACATAGATTATTGCGATGATGTTCTGATGTGACACGGAGCAGTATCATCTGTAGTCCTGCAGCGCGGTCACAGCTTATCATATATCGTCTCAGCTTCCTGTTTCCTCTTCCCCTTTTTTTTTTTTTTTTTTGGCTTGTTTTCTCTTTTTTTCTTTCTTAACAGGTGATCCAGGTGATTGATATTTGTATTTTTTGTCTGTTTGTTTTGTTGGTTTTTGTTTTTTGCCCTTTATCACCGTCGCTCTTCCCCAATGTTTTTCTTTCCCTCCCTCTCTTTCATTCTCCCTTTTCTTTCCCCCAGTCATGTCTGTCCCGTGTGTAGCAAGTGAAAATAAAATGAACAATAAAAGCAAAGGTGAATCAAATAGACCAATATGGCAAGGCCGGGATAGTCCATTTGGTAAAGTAAATCTGTTGGGCATCTTTCTTTGCCTTTAGACAATAATTCTGATGGCAAAAGAGCCAAGCTGTGGGGGGGGGGGAGAATAAAACACATAATATAACAATGACAACAAAGGAAAAATTAGAAAAAAGCACAAAATAAAATGATAAATCCAAGTCAAAAAATGTACCGGTCAATAGCGGCAGCCAGACGCACCAGCATTCACTCAAGCCAGAAGTATTCACGGCTTGAGTGAATGTGGGATTTACATGGAAAAAGCCTATAAAACAAAAATTTAGGATACTAAAACTATAGATCAAAACAAATCGCCAATACAACTTTGATACATAAGATATTTGAGCTAACTTTTATAGTCTAGTGTCAGGCAGAAGATGCCTGCCTGGGACAGCTCATAGGGGAGCAGTAATATAACACATGTATAGTGTATGTGTCTTTTAGATCCTGTAGAAGTCCATCAAGTGTGTGAAGAGGGCTCTCCATTTACATCAACAAATTGGGGTCTATTAAATAAGATTCAAACTATTGCAGCAGTACCTTTAATGCCTTTTGAATGCTCTAATCGCTGTTAAAAGCCATAAGATTCTTTGTAACTGTTACCAATGCTGTTTTTGTACTGTGATGAAATCTGAATCTTGAGTAAAATTCTTTAAATAAACATTCCTCTGCAGATGATCAGTTAGCTGTTTTGTAACTAGTCTTTTTTTAGAATTGTTGAGATAAAAGGAATGTCTGCATGCAGCCTGAGTCCACCAAAGCCTGGCAGCTTACCCGAACACTGTATGTCGCTCTTGGGACCCCAATGACATGGAACACCTGACCAACCTCCATCAATGGACACTCCCGCCGCATATGTCCTGTCACCCGCATCTCTAACACTTCTGCCTTAGCATTGGTGTGGCCCGCCGTGGGTCAGCGCTGGCAGGACCTGGTGAGGCAGATCTGGGAGAAAGGGGTTAGTGTCCTGTAGCTGCAGTGGCTGCTCTGCCAGGGCAGGGCCGTGGGGACCTGGAAATAGCCTCGTCCCACTAGCTGCCAGCTGCAACCCTCCACCTCCTCTGGCTGCGTGGCCGTCAGCATGACCTGACAGCCGCGCCTCTCTTTCCAACGGCACAGGTAGCCAGGTAGCCTGGCATGCCTCTGCCATTGCCTGTAATGTTTCAAGGAACACCTGAGGGTCGTAGCCTGCCCCCATCCTATGTGGCGTCACTGCCACTGTAGGGGGTAGGGGAGGTGCAGTGGGAGAGTCAGCCCGACCAGCCTCTCCAGCACTTGTTCTGGTGTCAGCCTGGTCCTGCAGCTTATCCAACTGAGCTCTCTGCATCCCATTAAAAGAACATTGAAAGGACTGTAGGAATGCGTCTACCAATACCGTGCTGGTCAAGGACACTCCTACAGGACACATGCCGTACTGTGGTCGCAGCTTCAAGCCAGCCAGCCTGCATCATTGCATGTAAAGAGTGAAGTGTAGTCTGTGCTGGCCCACCCAGTCCAAACCACTTTAATAGGCTTACAGCAGCTAATCCAGCACAGTGTGCTGACACATTGGGAGTCTGCTGACCTTACTCTGCTTTATTACAGGGTACTTGTTCCCTCAGACCTTCACTGCTCAAAACAGGAAATCAGCTACAGTTTCTCTACATCTTCATTCAGGGGGAAATATTGGAACGATTTTCATCAGGTTTGCATAAAAAAATTATTCAATTTGAATGATGACAATGACGTCTAAGTTGATCTCATTTTTGCTCTAACACGTTAAAACTATCAGCTTTTTAAAAAAGAAAATCTTTCTGTTAGGGGGGGGGTTAATTGTTGACTGATAATCAGCTTTAACTTATAGGCTTCGACTGCATTGGAAAGCTAGTTTTCAGGAAAATCTGCAATGCATTTGTCATCTAATGCAGTCCACAATTAATTAAGTCAGCTTCCTTTTTACTTCATTGATGGTATTAAGATTTTTTCTAGATTTTTTTCCCACCATTTACTCAGATCCCTGCCTCCTGTTAAAAGAAACTCCTTCTTTGTCCTTTGACTGAATGCTCCTTATGTCTATCAGGTAGATTCTCCAAGGACAGCATCACTTGGTTGCTGTCTGTAAGGTAAGGAGGAGTGGTTGTTGGTGGTGGTAATAGTAGATCCACCCTCAGCTATCTTCCTCACTTGGAAACCTGAGGTCACTCCTCCTCTATCGCTCTCCAACCAGAGAGGCATGCTGAGCATGACCTTCCAGGCAGCATCCTCCAACCTTAATCCTGTGCAACCCTCCCACACATGCACAGAATCCCAACTGTTTTTCACTGCCCTAAAACAATAATAAAGTCCTACAGTAAAAAAGCGTCTCTAATTCCATTACCTTCCTGTATTGCATTTATTTCATTTTATTGTAGTTTATTTTCAATGTGTATCCTGTTTTTCTTTGTTTTGTCTTTGATTCTGAGAAAGCTATGTCACTGAAAACATTTCAGATGACTAAAGCATTAGTCAATTTTCTTGTGGGCAGTGAAGACTGGAATCCTTATGTTACTAGTTGACAAAGTGATAAAGAAGGTATTAAGGTATTAAGGCGTTAGAAATTTAAAATGTTTCTAATTACATTTCTGACATTCAACTTAATAGAAGAATAATGAAGGATTACTGTAATACATTTTTTTTTCATCTGGAAAGGAATTAAAACTCGTAATTGTATTAATTCGATTTGTCTATATTATTTATTTATATTGTTCACTAACCATATTTATGTTCTCAGATGTTTTAACACCTCCAGCACTTGAATGCTCTCAAGCGAACATGTCAAATTCACAGGAAATATTTTCATAGTAATGGCTATATTCATAAAGTGATATTGCTGTATTCATGGCCTACAATATTTCAATTTGAAAAGCTCTGTGATCTCTCTTCTTGATTCTCCATCAGATAAAAACATAATCACTTGACACAAGACAATACTCAACAGTGGCGTCTGTGACTTTTATAAACATTTAATATCTATCTATTAGGGGTGCAACGATACACAAAATTCACGGTTCGGTTCGGTTCGATACTTTGGTGTCACGGTTCGATATTTTTTCGATACAAAAAAAATGTTCATGCATTTTTAATTTGTCATTTATTAAAATTATAAATATATATTTTAACTCAAAAGTACAGTTTTTAAATTTAACCCTAACCCTTGTGCGCGTTTTTTATTTTGACAGCGAATGCGCACCTGCGGACCACTTATGTGCAGCCCTGGTTATTTAGCTCATCATATTGCAGCCACAGAAATTCTTTTGTCCATGAAACCATAAAGCTGCACTTTCTTTTTGCCTTATAGTCTCATTTGTCATAACTTCTCCGTTTTGTGGTAAGCTTTTCTTTGGCTGTCACTTCTTCACCCCGACCTGTCTTATTTGGCTCAGCAGAACTGAAATATATATCCTGCTGCTTTTACACACGGACTCACATAAGCTCAGCGATTCTCTGCGCGATCAACCTCTCACATGTTTAAGCTTGCTGCGGGAGATTTCACTTGTCATGTTTGCATAGTAAGCTAACGATTAATAAGACGATGTCAGAGGAATTGGTGCACAAATTATCATCACTCACAGATCAGTGCTGTCACTCTCTATACACAGTTCGCACGATTGCAAAGTGAAAGCAAAAAAACAAGCGCAAATTCAAACACGATTTCAATATGTCACATATTGACAGTGGCTCACCGATGCCAATGACATAATTACCCAGCTACATTTCTGAAAGAATGCAAAAGCATTGACATATATTTTTCCTTCCTACAATAGCCCGACGGGCAGGGTAGCCCGTCTGAAAAAAAACGCTAGCCCCAGGACGTCGGGCTAGCGATTGTGCAAGCCCTGTATCTGATTGAGGAATCACTCATCTTTGGAAAAGAGAGTTTATTACAGAGAAATGTCTCTTTCCAAAATAAAAGCTATACTATCCGCTTCTTCTGGGCTATATTCTCAGCAGCATAAGGAGAATCATGTGCTAACAGCTGTCTAAATGACTCGGCTAAAGTTAGTAGCATGCTTGTTGTTTTTGTCTTTGCACTAGGATGATGTCGGCGTAAATGTGCAGTCATATTCGTTGTGTTCCCACTAGTGCTTTCAGGTTAATCTCGTTGAAATGACCTTAACGCCACAACACGGCAAATCTCCGTTAACGAGCTACCGCCGATCGCCCCGTGCATAGGGCTAGACGGCCAACACGTTAACGAGCTAACTGCGCTAACACACTAGTTCCCACCCATGTAATTGAGCATTGCATGGCACATTCAACATACTGTTTTACTTTAGTCCATGACTCGCTTACCTTCAGGGTCATACGTCACATGAAAACCAAAATAATTCCAAACGCCAGATCTGAATGAGAGTGGGGGAGGTCCATGTTGCAAGGACAGCTTAACTTCTGTCTTGCTAGCTTGCCCTGCGCTCTTCCTTCTGACTATGCTGTCTGTGTTGAGCGCTCAGTGGATCTGCGCTCGACAGTGCAGCCTAGGCGGAGTAGTCGAATGCAGATTCACTGAGCGCTCAACACAGACAGCATCGTCAGAAGGAAAGTTGATAAAATAAATTACAAATGTTGTATTGTTCGATACATATGCGTACCGAACCGAAAGCACTGTATCGAACGGTTCAATATCGATACGAATATCGTTGCACCCCTACTATCTATATATATATATATATATATATAGATATATACATACATATATATATGAAATATAATGAATATTATATAATATATATATATATGATGAATTGAAAAATGGAAAAATCAGTGTTAAAGTAATTAATATTTCTCATTTGAAGTACTTGATATTGTGTTTCATTTTCAGCATCTTTTATAAAGTTTATAGTGGCTGTCCTGGGAGGAACACATATCTAATTAGAGAAAACAAAGATACTAAAATATGTTGATAACAAAAAAAACCCAAAACTGCTGAATTAAAAGGTGAGCAGTGAGTGACATGGTTAACTGTCAATATCTACAGGGGATTAAATGCTAGTTAAGTATATTCCTAGACATTCTCATAGATGCTAATCTGAAAGTGCTGCTGAACTCAACTTGCATGTTTGTCCTCTGTAGAGGACCTTTCTAAACCTGAATAATTCCCATCCACTGCATACTACAGAATTACCTCCTTTTGGTATCTACAGAGGACATTTAGGGCTTTCCAATTATACCAAATATGAAGGGGTGGGGCTCTAGGGACTTTAGTGTTTTCATCAAGGAATATGGCGGCCATTGCTGCAAGCACATTTTATGGAAAGAACAAAAGTAAGTGCACAAAACTGTTTACTGAGCAATTTTTGGCTATAAATGTTATTAACATATTTTAGATAAGTCTCTTAGTAACACATTAAAACATACTATGCTTAATTCTAACTTTATTTTAGTATAGTATTGAAGTGTTTAAAAAATGTCCTCCGTAGTGGACATTTGTAGTCATTTCCTCCATTTTGTTCTGTTTTTTTCAAATGACCAGAAAAGGAGTCCTTTTTAGAAGCAGAAAGAAATGTATGGCATTTTGTTGTCGGTGGACACGTGATATCTGAAAAATAAAAACTTTTTTTCCCCAAAAAAATATTTCAGTCACCAAATATTTCTGATTACCTTACAAACATTGGGGGATTTAAAAAAAATTGATTGGATAACATTTTTTTCCTGGTAGTCAGGAGGTTAAGGACATTGTCAGAGCTGCTGTCCCCTGTCCATCAGGCAGGGGACAGCAGCTCTGACAATGTCCTTGAGTACATTAGCTTTCCCTGCTAATGTACTCAAGGAATTATTAACAACCTTTTCAAGCTCCATCTTCTCTATATCACATACATTGACCAAGGTGGTTAGCAAGAAGAAACTTGTCTGTTAGATGCTAAATCATTGGAGCTCCTTTACTTGCTAATGTGTTTCCATATGAAGTGCGGATGGACCGCCTGTGTTACAGAGAGAGCGACAGTGTTCAATGAGGTCAAAATAATTGCAGCTTTCAGCGACAATAGTCAACTGCAGCCACAAGATGGCACAAATGTAAAGGCTGGATGGACATATTAATTGACAGGCAAGAAGCTTCATGTCAGTAGTGTCTTAAAGGAGAGAGATATTTACTTTGGTACATTTTATGTCTATTTTTAAATGTGTCAAGGCAAGCACTACTTCCTTGCTTATCCTGAGGGAACACTACTGATACTCAAAAGCCATATTTCCATTAATTAAATACAAAAAGCAATGATGCCTGAAATTTGATGACTCAAATTCCGACTTTATGTTTTCTTTATTCGAGCAATCAAAGGTTCGAGTTAAAAAATGGCTGTCATCTCTCTTTGCTTCGTCAGGAGAGCCAAATAAACAAAAAGCCCCACACCCAGAAATTAAATGCATTTTATTATGTGTGATATTATGTGTGATAAACAGGGCACCAAAGTGATTGGTCAAAACAGTTTAGAGTGGTCTTGGGTCTGATGTCGACTCAGGTTTCTTCTTCTGCAGCTTTCTGGCCACTTCTTATTTGGAGATGACGCTTCCGTTACCATTGCAACCATCTCTTGTCCTCCAGTGTAGGGTTAAGAAGGGGGTATAGTGCATACTATGGGGTGGCTGGGGCCCAGGTGGTAGAGCAGATCAGCTACTGATCGGTAGGTCGGTGGTTCGATCCTTGGCTTCCCCAGTCTGCATATCAAGTATCCTTGGGCAAGATACTAACCCCAAATTGCCCTCCGATGCATTCATCGGAGTGTGAATGCATGTGAATGCAGGTTAGTTTGCACTTGTGTATAGAAGTGCTTGTACGAGTGGGTGTGAATGGGTGAATGAGGCATGTCGTATAGAGCACTTTGAGTACTCCAGGAGAGTAGAAAAGCGCTATATCAGAAATAGTCCATTTACCATATAACAGCATATTTATGACCAAGGCCAAATTCCTGTGTGGGGCCTTAGTCTTGTGTCTGTTAGTATCAGGGTAACAGTCTACTTCCAAAACTTCTCTACAATACACTGTGTGCAGTAAAAAATCAAGTCTCTTTTCCCAAGAGACATGCACAACATAACAGGTGCATGTGCATCACACCACAAACATAACTAAATTTCTTACTGAAGTATGATCAGGAATCATCATCAGGAAGAATTATTTTTAATGATTCTACCTACAAATACACTTGACTGTTAACTAAGTTGACTATTGCTTCAATCAGAAGCAGGAGCAGTGCACTGCGTTCCCTATCTAACATTTGTGAAGAATGGGTCACTCTCAGAAGCTCAGTAAATTCCTGTGATAAGATGCCACCTGTGCAACAAGTCCAGTCATGAAATTTCCTTGCTACTAAATATTTTCCATTCACTACAAACCTCCAAACTTGAGTTTAAGATTGGCTCAAGAACAGTCCATAGAGAGCTTCATGGAATGGGTTTCTGTGGTCGAAGCAGCTGCATCTTACATAACCAAATACAAAGCAAAGCAACAGATACTTAAGGTAAGGTACACCACCACTGGACTCTACATCAATGGAGACATGTTCTCTGGTTTCAAGAATCACACTTCTCCATCTGGCAGTCCGATGGATGAGTCTGGGCTTGACCCGGGGTATAGAGTATGTTTGGGGAGTGTGATTGTGTGTACAATGTCCATTTGTGTCTATCTTTACGTTGGGTGAGTGCTGAGTATTTGTATATGTGAATGTATGTTTGTGTCTGTGTGTGCCTGTTTGTCTGTGTCTATATGTCAGGTCATGTCATAGACTCCACCTCTCTGGGAACTCCCAGGCCCTCCAAAGTCTCCAAACTTAGCTGGATTAATGCGATGGTGTTGTGTTTATTATGTTGCTCTCTTTTTTTGCTTGTTTTCTCTTCTTTTTCTCTCAACAGGTGATCCTGGAGTTTTTGTTTGTTTTTTTCTCTCTCTTCCTCTTTTTAAGTTTCCTTTCTCACTGTCCCTCTTCCGCTCTGTTTTTCTTTTCCTTCATCTTTCTTTCTCCCTTTCCTATCCCCTAGTCATGTCCCGTCTGCAACAACTGAAAATAAAATAAAATAAAATAAATAATAACAACAAAGGTCGATCAAATGGACCAATACGGCAAGACCGTGATGATCCACTCGGTAAAGTAAATCCATTGGGTATCCTTGTTGGCCTTCAGACAACAATTCTGACGGCTAAAGAACCAAATGGGACAGGCAAAAAAAAAAGAAACATTAATGAATCAATGGTACGGATTTAGAGGAAGCAAAAAGAATGACTTGAGTAAAGTTTGACTTATCTAACTATTTTGTTTCGCTTAATGCACCTTATAATCCTTTGACGTCGACACTGTTGTGTTTGTTGTCTTCTGCTAGTGAAGATTTATGTTAATTTGACAAGCAGAACACTTTCTGTACTGTACAGGAGACACGGCATGAGATTAATTGAAAATGGTCTACAGCTGATCAGGACGCAGAACACAATGTGCTGTAAAAACCCCCCCCAAAAAAACAAAAAACAAAACAAAAGAAAATTGCACCAAAAAAAAAAATTCTGCAAAACAGTGAGGTCGTGAAAAGTGAACCACGATATAGCGAGGGACCACTGTATTGTCATTTCAACCAGCAGTGGTACAGTACACAATGAAGCAAGACAACTTTCCTCCAAGACCATGTACATATAGCAGACAATGAACACAGGACCACATAAAGTTTGAGTGTGCAAAAATTGCAAAAAAAAAAGCCAAAACAAAGACACAGAACAGAGCAATTCAGACACAAGATAGTGTCTCTTGATAGTCCCTCAGCAGAAGGTGGTGAGAATGGGTGGTGGGCATTTCTCAGCTTCCGCAGGAAGTAGAGATGCTGTGGGCCTTCTTAGTTATGGAGCTGGTGTTGAGGAACGTCTGCCAGGTGAACACCAAGGCATTTGATGCTCTTTACAACCTCCACAGAGGATCGATGTTAAGTGGACAGTCATCATCCCATCAACTCTTTTGTTTTGTTCACATTCAGAGACAGGTTGTTGACTCTCACCAGTCCATTAGCTGTTGCACCTCCCTTACTTCATGGTGACTCATCGTTCAGTCATCGCTCACTCACTAATCACTCCTATCTCTTCTGTGGGTTTTGGGATGTCCAGTGCTGCTTTGACTTTTTCTTGGTCAGGCTGTACACCCTGTGCAGTGAGCTTGTCTCCAAAAAATACAATTTCTTGCACATCAAACTGGCACTTACTCTTGCCGAGTCTATATTTGTGTACCCTTGCTCTCCTTGTGTTCTTGCATTATAGAGCCCCAGATAATTATCTCATCCACATAAATCTGGACATCTTCCAGTCCTTCTGTTCCATGCCCCATTGCCCTGTGAAATATATCGGAGATTCTCCGAGATTATTCCAAAAGGTAGTCTTAGGAAACAGTATCTGCCAAACGGTGTATTGAAGATGCAGTATGTGGTGCTGCTTTCATTCAGCTTTAATACCCAGAAACCTTGTGAAGTGTCGAACTTTAGTAGTACAGGGACTCTTCTTGCAGCATGCTCAACTGGTGCATGCTTTGCGTCATTCTTTAGCACAATTTTATATGTG
Source organism: Copadichromis virginalis (assembly GCF_057382275.1). NCBI lineage: Eukaryota > Metazoa > Chordata > Actinopteri > Cichliformes > Cichlidae > Copadichromis > Copadichromis virginalis. The sequence continues at coordinate 3,221,789 of NC_140623.1, read as the reverse complement.
AATGGTCTTTTAAATACATCTGCAAAAATGTGAACTAGGTCATCAAAAGAGTTATTTGGTGATTGTACATCTGCACTGATATAGTACACTCGTCTCACAAGTCCAATATCTTTACAGGCTTTTTCACAAGCAGTGATTCGTGTTCTTCAATGACTACTGTACTTTTTTTTTCCACTATTACTTTAATCTACATGTGCCAAAGTTTTTAATATTTTGTCCGTTGTAGTCTTTCAGGGTTGATTATGTTTTTTTTATTTCTTTCATTCCTTTGATGTCAGATAAGCTGATCAGATTTGCTTTCACACACCAGTGTCTAGTTTCGGTGTGACAAGTGTCCCAGTTACCAGTGGTACTGTCCATTTGTCTTTTACCATGGCATTTATTTCTGTGTCTGGCTCATTTTAAAAGTTGCTCAAACTAACAAAAATGTCTCACTTAAATCAGTATTTTCAACCAAGTTTACTGATCATCTTTTCATTTCCTCTTTACGAGAAGCATTACATGGCAAAATGGTTCTTCCTATGGCAGATGGAGCATGCCTTACCATGGGCCACTTACCACTGTTTAGTCATGTGCTTTAAGCCACAGCATATGTGGTCAAACATCCTGTTCTCGGACTGTGGCTGTCTACTTTTGGTCAGAATAGCTGAGGAATGCTGACACTGAATGTGGAATCAGGATGAGCTAGCAAGTAATCCTATCTGTGTTTGATAACCTAATCCCAGCGTTACAAGCTCCATTATATTAGAGGAATCAGGCTCTAGATTCTTCTAATTCCACACAGTTTTGGAACCTCCTCTGCTGCAATTTATTTTTCTATTACCCAAGCTATGTGAAGTATGATTGGGTGGTGAGCGGTAGGTTGGTGAATGTACTGCTTGAGCTGATAAGAGATCCAGCTCAGCACACTGACTTTCTGCTCATATTGGATGAAGATACAAGGCAGAAGATTGAACACCATGGAAACGTGAAACGCAATGTCAACCCCCATTATGAGAAAGACACGCAACAGTCTACAACAGTCTTTATTTTATATCATTTTTCTTTAGGGCTTAACCTAAAGAAAAATGTGGACACTTATTTTTTGTTGGTTATCATCTGAGTATTTTTAATCCTTCAACCCACAATAACTGCACCTCTGCTGAAACCAAATATGACATTTAAGACATGGTCCGGATTTTATTTAGAAACTATAATGTTGAATGAGGAAACAAGTGCAATCTAAATACAACATAAACCAAATTGACATTATAGTAAAAATATACAAAATTGTGTATATTTGTTCTTTAGAATATAAAACATATATTTGTGTTTTATGTATATGGTGTATGGTGAATATACAAAAATATACATATATTCTACGTATATTTATGTATATTCTACGTAAATATACGTAGAATATACATAAAACATATATTTGTGTTTTATGTGTATGGTGGTGCTTTCTCTGGTGGGCACCACCATGACATGAGCTCATCGGCATCAGTCAGACAGAAACACTGACACTTTGTTACAGTAATTATTACAGTTATTATTAAACATTGTATACACTGCCTAAAGTTCATTGTGTAATTTTGAAAAAATTTGTCCATGTCTGTTTACTCTGGAGGATGCTGGAGGATACATCATTAGTGAAAATTTCTTTGAATAAACTGTCATACAGTTTGAGAATATAATCAATATTATCAAACTGTTTATTAGAGGGAAAGTGTGACTTTTAGGACACATTTACATTAACTGGCATAATGTTAGCTTATAGCCACTTACACTTGGCTTACCAGTTCATTGTACTGCTGTCTGGGGACGAGGAGTTGCTGGCTAACACTGACAGTAAGTAACTGTGACAGTACTGGGAATAAATACGAATGTTTATGCATGTTTTCATCTATTAGAGCCCAGACTTCAGTTCAGGAGAGAAGCTTGAGGTTTTCTCTGTATTATTGTAGGTGCTTTATTTTACAATATAAATCAGTTTGAGGCAACTGTTGCTGTGATTGTGGCTAGATAAATAAAACTGAATTGAACTGAACTGAGGAGAAAGAGGATGGATATTTTATTCAGATGTCAGTTGTCTCTTTCCTTTGCATTTCACTTTTTCATAAAGGGGACCTCTTCTCAATGTTAAAATTATATATAATCCATCATATCTTGAGCTTGAAGGTGCAGACATCAATTAAAACTTCCTCCAATGCATGCAAACACCTACAAGGTCTCTTCTCCTCCACCTTTGGTATAATACATTTGTCACGTAGCACATCATTATATACCAGCTAGCCCAACTTCAGTAACCCTACAAACGTCACTGCTGTTTAGTTTCTGTCTTCATTTATGTTGGAAGTGATAGCAGAGCTGTACGTTTTAATTTGTTTCCAAAACCCCGCAGTCAGGACATGCTATATTGTATTTAGATAGAAGCTAGCGAGCTAACTTCCTGCTAACTTCTAACTCCGTTAAATGTCATAAATTCCGTTTTCATGGATGCCTGGATGTTAAACTCAATTGTTACACCTGGTAGAGCAGAACGCTGATCATTTTATTAAAGATGAAAGACTTTAGACAGTTTTTCAACTCTCAGTAATGCCATAGTGATCGTTTGATATATGGACCTTGTAACGTTGGGTTGTGTGGTTGAGAAGAGGCGGCAAGACACCTAGCAGGCTAGGCGGAAGGATACACACCCACACTGGTATCAGTAATCCACGGTGGTTCTTTAATACGCATTCTTCAGCAACCGTATAAAAACCCGGCTGAACGGCTGCGGCTCAACAACAAAATGCCCAGCGTTCATACAACCCAAGCGCTGCAAACAAAACAAAAAAAGGGTCTCGAAAAGAAAACATAAGTCCGTCCCTCGTTAAGCACGAGCGTGAAGGCACGTGTCCTCATAATCACAGAGAGAGAGAGCAAGAGAGCAGTGGCACACACTGATGACACCATCAACCCTCGACTTGGGTGTCTTAAAGGGACACCACACCATAGTGGCTGTTACAACCTGCAGCGGAGTTTAGGTCCAGACACGGCTAGTGACGTCAGACTGAACAACCAGATAGTCATATACATGTACAGTGGGGCAAAAATGTATTTAGTCAGCCACCGATTGTGCAAGTTCCCCCACTTAAAATGATGACAGAGGTCAGTAATTTGCACCAGAGGTACACTTCAACTGTGAGAGACAGAATGTGAAAAAAAAATCCATGAATCCACATGGTAGGATTTGTAAAGAATTTATTCGTAAATCAGGGTGGAAAATAAGTATTTGGTCAATAACAAAAATACAACTCAATACTTTGTAACATAACCTTTGTTGGCAATAACAGAGGTCAAACGTTTACTATAGGTCTTTACCAGGTTTGCACACACAGTAGCTGGTATTTTGGCCCATTCCTCCATGCAGATCTTCTCGAGAGCAGTGATGTTTTGGGGCTGTCGCCGAGCAACACGGACTTTCAACTCCCGCCACAGATTTTCTATGGGGTTGAGGTCTGGAGACTGGCTAGGCCACTCCAGGACTTTCAAATGCTTCTTACGGAGCCACTCCTTTGTTGCCCGGGCGGTGTGTTTTGGATCATTGTCATGTTGGAAGACCCAGCCTCGTTTCATCTTCAAAGTTCTCACTGATGGAAGGAGGTTTTGGCTCAAAATCTCACGATACATGGCCCCATTCATTCTGTCCTTAACACGGATCAGTCGTCCTGTCCCCTTGGCAGAAAAACAGCCCCATAGCATGATGTTTCCACCCCCATGCTTCACAGTAGGTATGGTGTTCTTGGGATGCAACTCAGTATTCTTCTTCCTCCAAACACGACGAGTTGAGTTTATACCAAAAAGTTCTACTTTGGTTTCATCTGACCACATGACATTCTCCCAATCCTCTGCTGTATCATCCATGTGCTCTCTGGCAAACTTCAGACGGGCCTGGACATGCACTGGCTTCAGCAGCGGAACACGTCTGGCACTGCGGGATTTGATTCCCTGCCGTTGTAGTGTGTTACTGATGGTGACCTTTGTTACTTTGGTCCCAGCTCTCTGCAGGTCATTCACCAGGTCCCCCCGTGTGGTTCTGGGATCTTTGCTCACCGTTCTCATGATCATTTTGACCCCACGGGATGAGATCTCGCGTGGAGCCCCAGATCGAGGGAGATTATCAGTGGTCTTGTATGTCTTCCATTTTCTGATGATTGCTCCCACAGTTGATTTTTTCACACCAAGCTGCTTGCCTATTGTAGATTCACTCTTCCCAGTCTGGTGCAGGTCTACAATACTTTTCCTGGTGTCCTTCGAAAGCTCTTTGGTCTTGGCCATGGCGGAGTTTGGAGTCTGACTGTTTGAGGCTGTGGACAGGTGTCTTTTATACAGATGATGAGTTCAAACAGGTGCCATTCATACAGGTAACGAGTGGGGGACAGAAAAGCTTCTTACAGAAGACGTTACAGGTCTGTGAGAGCCAGAGATTTTCCTTGTTTGAGGTGACCAAATACTTATTTTCCACCCTGATTTACGAATAAATTCTTTACAAATCCTACCATGTGGATTCATGGATTTTTTTTTCACATTCTGTCTCTCACAGTTGAAGTGTACCTCTGGTGCAAATTACTGACCTCTGTCATCTTTTTAAGTGGGGGAACTTGCACAATCGGTGGCTGACTAAATACTTTTTTGCCCCACTGTAACGTGATTGGGCAGAATGGGGCAATATGTCTGCTACCACAAACTGGTGCTCACTCTATGTATTTTAATTTAATCCGAGTATATGAGAATGAATCAATTTGGTAGATGTAACAACTATTAATTTATTAGATAAACTCAAAAAATAACTAACTGTACCTTCAAGATTTGAATGGATTGCCATGTAGCTCTACTTGCAGCTGAAATTTAGCTGTATTAATTGTCATTGAAATGTAAAACGTCCCGAATTCCTGAATTATGAAGTTGTGTCTTTCAATAAAAAATTCTTCATGTAATTCAGTAACGAAACATGGAAAAATAATCACTTTAATTTAAATAATGAATGTCCTCCATCTCTTTTCTTCTGTTTATCCAATTCATGGAGCCAATCCCAGCTGGCAGAGGGCAAGAGGAAGGCAAATGGACTGATTCTTATATAGCGCTTTTCTACTCTACCTGAGCATGCAAATTGCTTTATACAACAAAAACAACAAAAATAAATTAAATAAATAAAAAACACAACAAGCAAGGATTGAGCCACCAATCTAAGTTAATGCCTTGCTCTATCTCCTGTGCTACATCCACCATAAGGGTAACACCACTACAATATAGTTTTTGTGTGTTTGTATGTTGTTGTTGTTTTCTTAAACATCCGTTCTTAAACTATATTTTAAAATAATGTTGTTTAAGGAAGGAAAAAAACACACTGTATTAAAACTCACAGGAGCCACAATACAGGAAACAGTAAACCCATTCATAACAGCAATCACACTCAATTGTATAACAATTCTTCACATAAACCATGTCACCGGGGCAGCACTACCATTCAGCCAAAAAAAAAACAAAAACACCGTGAGCATAATTTTCCTGCAGGTGGCAGTGTATAGCCTCTGTCTCTCTCTCTCTGCCTCCTGGTTGTAATCATTCCTGAGGCATAAAAAGAGAAGCACTTATAGTTATACCCCTGTAATAAAGGAGGTGTCGCTTTGTCCTTTTTCATTCAACACATTGTCACAATCCAGAGCCTTAATCCTGCAAACTAACACAGTTGCATCTTGGGAAAAGAGCTGCATGCCATTGTTTGAGTGAGTCAAATCTGTTAAGCCTTAATTCTTTTGTGGGCATTTGCATACTCGGAAGTATTCTTTTATTCAAGGGCCAAATCCTCCTTATGTGTGGTGCGAGGCATTTTGGTATCATTTGTGAAGTATCTACATGCTCTATTAGCACTGCATAATACCTTCATATAATATAGCTGCGTAATCTTGCAGATAAGAAGGGTTTTTCTAAAGTGTAGCCTTACATTGGGATGAAATGCTCAATTTCAAGCAGATTCAAACAAGCTCAAATGTCATCACAAATGTCAAGTGCCTCTGCAGTGATGGGATACCAGAATGCCTTTTTTTTTATCAATTTCATCACCCATCTGATTCCTCAAATGTATCGCCCTATTGAAAGGCACAGCTTGGCTCAGACAGTTGCAATATGAATAGTCTGCTGCTTTAATAAAGATTCCCTTGGCCTCTTTTATTTTATTTTTCTTGCTGCCTTTTAGTCTTTTTCTGTTTCTTTTTTCCTTACCCTCTTCACGTTTTGTTTGGAAGTTGTGTTTTGATTGTGTCCTGTGGATTTTTGAAATTTGGCCATCAATTTCTGGAGCAAAGACTACTCAAATTGTTGGAACTTTTGGTACAACCCTGTCTGGATTACGACTTTGATACAGGATATTGGACTGGACTAACGGAGTTAACGAGGTAATTGCAGGCTAGCCAACACGTTACCAGGCTAACAGCTGACTGAGGAATCAGCTGACTGAACCTGCTACCAGGGTAACCAGATAAAATGGGGCCGAAGAGGACACCGACAGCTGAGGAAGTCGAGGACATTAAAAAGTCCCTTGACTTCATAATGGACGAAATTTCTACTATCAGGTTGCAGCAGAAAAATATCATTGAAATTGTGGAGGAGGTAAAGCTCCTCCGCATCCAAAATGCCGAAAAGATAAAAAGATTGCATACCTGGAAAGTAAGGTCGCTGACCTGGAACAATACTCCAGGATAAACGACGTCATCATCACTGGGCTACATATTAAACCCCGGTCATACGCTCAGGTGGTGACCGCTGACAGCAATGAGGAACCTGGAGAGCTTGACATTAGCTCCACGGAACAACAGGTGGCTGCTTTCCTGCGGTCCAAAGGGATTGCCCTGGACTGTAACTCTGTCGAAGCATGCCACCCTCTTCCCAGGAGGAACGGCAACATACCGGCTATTATATTAAGGTTTGTAAATCGAAAGCACAAGATTACGCTGCTGAAACAAGGAAGAAAATTAAAAGGATCTAATGTCTTTATCAATGAACATCTAACCAAACACAACGCTGAAATAGCCAAAAAAGCGCGACACCTTAAGAAGCTGGGAAAAATCCAAGGCACTTGGACGACGAACTGCAAAATATTCATTAAACTAAACGGATCACCAGAGGAAGCCAAAGTTCTGACCATTAAAAATATGGCGGATCTCGAAAAATATCAGTGAGCAACACGATCTGGACGGCAAACAAGGTAACAGACAACCACACACTCACTTATGACACACACTGGAAGGAAGAACTCAGATACATCTGGAAGAATCAGCTGCATCAGTCAGACAGTTGCAGAATATGATCAATTGGAACTGAAAACATTTAACTATATGGATCACAATACACATGACTTGGAATGAAATAGATCCAGACAACAACTTTTTCTCATCTAACAATAACAATTGCTGCTACTATACAAATAAAGACTACAATCAGAGGATTAAAACTGAGAATAAATTATCAATTATCCACTTTAACTGTAGAAGTCTCTATGCTAATTTTAGTCATATCAAAGAATATCTTAACCAGTTTTCACATCCATTTAGTGTCATTGCCTTATCAGAAACTTGGATCAATATGGAAAAAGGAACAGACTTTGAACTGGAGGGTTATGAATTCACATTTATAACTAGGCGAAACAAAGGAGGAGGAGGAGTGGCCTTGTATGTGGACAAATCCTTGAAATTTAATGTGGTGGAAAAGATGACGATGGTGATTGATAATGTACTAGAATGTATTACAGTTGAAATTTGTAAAGAAAAAAGTAAAAATGTAATCATTAGCTGTATATACAGAGCTCCAGGTAGTAGTATTGAGACATTTAAAGACTGGATAGAAGAAACATTTATTGAAATAGCTCGCAAAAAAGTTTTCATTTGTGGAGACTTCAATATTGATTTGCTAAACCCAAATAAACATAAAACCACTGAGGAATTTATAAACACAATGCACTGTATGAATCTATTCCCTAAAATTACTAGACCTACCAGGATTACATCACATTGTGCAACTCTCATAGACAACATTTTTGCAAATGACATTGAAAATAAGACTGTAAGTGGACTCCTGATTAATGACATAAGTGACCATCTTCCAATTTTTACAATCTATGATAGGAATTACAAGATCAATAAAATGGACAGTAAAAAAGAGTACAGACGAGTAAGAACAGAAGAAAGAATGAATGCATTTAAAAAAGATTTATTGAAGGAAAACTGGGGTGAAGTATATCAGGAACAGGACGTTAATAGTGCTTATAATAAATTCCTTAGAATATTTACATTACTGTACAATACCAACTGTCCAATAAAGCAATATAGTAGGAAACAGAAATATATGGACTGTCCATGGATAACAAAAGGTCTGCAAAATGCATGTATAAAGAAAAATGCTCTATATAGAGAGTTCTTAAGAACGAGAACTAAAGATGCTGAAATCAGATACAAAAGATATAAAAATAGGTTAACTAATATACTTAGATTTAGTAAAAAGGAATACTATATGAAGCAATTAGATATGAAATAATAATAAAAGATTATGGGAAATCCTGAACAGTGTTATAAAATGTGGGACTGAACAAAAGAACTATCCCAAGTATTTCATTTGTAATGACCATGAAGAATACAATATGGATGTTGTGGCAAATAGTCTCAATGAATTCTTTGTAACTGCTGGACCAAATTTAGCAAGAACAATCACTGATCCTGGGAAAGCACAGGAAAAACCCGATACACTGATTGACAGAAATCCATATTCTATGTTTCTCACAGCCGTTGATGAAAATGAAGTTCTTGAAATTGTCAAAAAATGTAAAAATCACAAATCTTTGGATTGTAATGATATTGATATGATAGTGGTTAAAAGAGTCATTGAGGCTATTATAAAACCATTTACATACATCTGTAATTTATCATTTCAAAGTGGTCGATTTCCAGACAGAATGAAAATAGCAAAAGTTATACCTCTATACAAATCTGGAAACAAACACCATTTCACAAACTACAGGCCTGTCTCTTTACTACCTCAATTCTCAAAAGTTCTTGAAAAACTGTTTAAAAACAGACTGGAAAAATTTATAGATAAACATAAACTACTCACTGAGAGTCAGTACGGATTCAGATCAAGCAGATCAACATCATCGGCACTATTAGATTCAATAGAATGCATCACAAATTCCATAGACAAAAAGCAATATGTGGCTGGGTTATTCATAGACTTGACAAAGGCATTTGACACCATAGATCATGATATATTAATAAGAAAACTAGAACGTTATGGTGTCAGAGGGGTAGTTTTAGATTGGGTCCGGAGTTATTTAAGTGACAGAAAGCAGTTTGTGAAAATAAATGGTGGTTGCTCCTTATGTATGGACATTGCTTGTGGTGTACCCCAAGGGTCAGTTTTGGGTCCAAAATTCTTCAACTTGTACATTAACGACATCTGTAAAGTGTCCAAAGTATTAAAAATGGTTCTCTTTGCTGACGATACAAACATTTTTTGCTCTGGTGATGATCTGCAGAATTTATTGGAGGATATGACTAATGAAATAAGTAAAGTGAAGTTCTGGCTTGATAAAAACAAATTATCATTAAATTTGAATAAATCTAAACTGATGTTATTTGGAAATAGTAGTTTAAATACAAATGCAAAGATTCAAATAAATGGTGTTGATATTGAAAGAGTCAGTGAAAATAAATTTCTGGGGGTAATAATAGATGAAAAACTTAACTGGAGAGCTCACGTAAGATATATTCATTCCAAAGTATCACGAAGCATTGCAGTACTAAACAAGGCAAAACAGGTATTCGACAGAACATCACTTCATATTCTCTACTGTTCACTGGTTTCACCATACTTAAGCTATTGTGCAGAGGTCTGGGGCAATAACTATAAAACCACATTACATTCACTTTTTACTCTTCAAAAGAAAGCAATTCGAATCATCCACAATGCAGGTTATAGGGAACATACAAACTCACTATTTTTGCAGTCTGAAATATTGAAAATTGACGATATAGTGAAATTCCAAACAGCACAAATTCTATTCAAAGCAAAAAATAAAGAACTGCCAGGTAATATTCAGAGTATGTTTTTTTTGAAAGAAGGAAGTTATAATTTATGGGGTTTTTGTAACTTCAAAACAATGAAGGTACGTACTACAAGAAAAGGCTTTTGTGTTTCTGTTCAAGGAGTGAAACTATGGAACAAACTGAATATGGAATTAAAGCAATGTCCAAACATAAAACTGTTCAAAAAGAGTTATAAAAATATGATCTTCTCGATCTATAAAGAAAAGGAAAATATTTAAATTAAGTGAATGTCTCTATTTAAAAACAAACAAACAAAAAATTCATGATGTGATATTATAGTATATAGTATATCAGAAATCTGTTCACTATTTTTATTACAAATTATATCAGTAAGGAAGCTGACTAAATATTCACTGATAATTTATGGGACAGGGGTGGGATTAAATAAGTGTATACTTCTTCCCACTCCCTTTCAACATGTAAATTAATCAGAATGTTTTTTTGTATGTAATTTGTATAGTATTTTTTTTCTCTCTTATTTCTTTTCTAAATGTACTTGTATATTGTTCACATGTTGAAATAAATTACCAATCAATCAATCAATCAATCACCACTCCTACTTGTTCCCATCCTCCACTGATTATTGCAGGATGGCTTTCCTTCTTCCAACAGAGTTTCTCTGGCTCACTGATAAACTGTTTGTTATCTGTCTGTGGCGTTGGTCACAGTGTGCTTCACACATTCACATTGTCTGCAGGCCTTTTCTCTGCTGCTTCTCTGGAGTCCCTTCTGCAAAAGCTCTGATAAGATTGTTCAGTCAAGATGGCAGATGGAGACCTCCAGAGTGAAGGCGTATTGCTAAAGGGAAAACTTTAGCTACCAGAAATATATAATATCCATGAGCTGCTTTATTAGTTTACAAGCCATTCAGCTTTAAATGTCCAAGGTTGAAATATCTGGCAAAATATCAATCAATGTTAATACCAACTGTTTAGATCAACTATGTATCTATCAATGTCATGCAACTTCTTCAATCATATCAATAAACTAGATGCAAATTCATGATGGAAAACTCAGTTCAATTCCATTTTATTTATATAATTCATTCAATTAATTCAGTCACCTCAAGATGTTTTACATCTTAAAGTAAAGACTCTACAATATTAGAACAACACCCCAGCAATTACACAACCCCCTCTGAGCAAGCATTTGGTGACAGTGGGAAAGAAAATCTCATTTTTAAAATAATTAAGTTTTGGACAGAACCAGGCTCAAGGTGGTTCAAACATCTGTTATGACCAGTTGTGTAGAGGGGAACAGAGACAGAAAAAGACAAATGGCAAACTATGGAAGAGAGAGCTGGAGTTTAATGACTGCTAATGACTGAATAGCGCAGTGGTGTATAGACATACAGATAGTGAAAAGAGAAGCCTGAAGAAGAAATGCTCAGTGCATCATGGGAAGCCCATCAGCAGCCAAAGTCTATCGCAACAAAACTAAGGAATGGCTCGGGGTCATCTGATCCATCTCTGAATTACAATAGTACAGCCTAGAATTAGAATGCATGAAGAAGCTTTTCACCATCACTCTTAGACTTTTAGCAATGTATGGTCCGTCGGTCTTTATGAATGGGTTATGTACCACAGGCCTTTAAGGTGAAAATAATTAAACTATTATTTAAAAATATGTGTTAGCTAATTATAGGTATATTTCCAAGCTTTCTTTTGCCTAAATAATTCTTGAAAGAGTAGTTGTAAAACAGCTAACTGATCACCTGCAGGGGAATTCATTATTTGAGTTTCTGTCACAATTTAGAATTTATCACAAGAAAGAAAAAGTGCAATAAGTTGTAAATGTACCTCACCAAACCACTGTTTAATATATGTCTAATAGATGCCATTTGGCCACGTGAATGAGGAGTCTTCTGCACACATTAATGTTAATTACAAAGTCCCACAGGGTTCTCTACCAGGACCACTTCTATTTACATTAAACATGCTTCCCTTAGACATTATTACTAGAAGGCATTAGCATGCATTGCTACATGTGCAAGTCCAGTCATGAAATTTCATCACTATTAAATATTCCACCGTCAACTATTAATGCTGTTATAAGAAAGTGGAAATGACGGGCAATGACAGCAACTGAACTACAAAGTGGGAGGCCACATAAAATCATAGAGCAAGGTCAACGGATTCGAAAAATGGTGCAGTCAGATTTCAATCTGCCATGCATTACCACCTGGAAAGCATCTGATTGGTAGCAGCTTCATTTGTGTGACAATGATTCTAAATACACTGCCAATGCAAGGAAAGCATATCTGGATAGAACAACATAGAATTGAAGACTAACACTGATAAATTCACTTAAAAAAGTAATTATTTGAATGAACACTTAAAAACAAATCATGGATTATTTTGCAGTTTTTCATTTAAAGAGTTATTTTTTGGAGTTTTCAACAAAGCCTAGAGTTTTGGTTAACATAAAACTTGTCCACTTGTACATGTTTTTTGTTCCATTTTAATGGATTTCGGACATAGCTGTCACTACATCCTTTTCTGCTCATCCTTGGATTACCTATTTATCACAGGGAGACAAACAACCATTCACACTCATATTCACACCTATAGACAATTCAGAACCATTAACCTAATCAAACTGCATGAACACATCACATGTACACAAACACAGCACCACTGATAAATACCAATAGCACATATGTGGTGTGTGTATGCTTTTCTGCCTCTTATTACTCCAGTGATTTTCCTGTGGTTTGAAATCTCGTGTGATCTTGGATAAAGCGAGTCCAGGCAACTAGCCACTCTTGCATCAGGACATTTCAACAGGAATACATTTAGCAAGTTTTAAGTTGTTCAATTTCACGCAGATCATAAATGATTTAATTAAGTTCACCATAGAAACCTAAAATAATTATGTTTAAATTACATGTTAGACTCTTGTAAATGTAACATAGACTCTGTGCACCTTAGCATATGCTACTTCCAGCGGGGAAACTCCTGTATAGTGCTTCTTTTCCGGTGTGATATTCGCTCCTTGTTTACAGTCGGGTTTTCCAAAACAAGTCAACCAAATGGATGAATCAAGCGACGATTTACAATTCTCAAGATGTCTCTCAAGATGGGCATTTACCGAATATATCTGTAGATGATGTTCATCGACTTGTCAATATTTTTAACCCTGTGCTTCAGAGCAAAAGCAAGAAAGGATTTAAATTCTATATTTCTCAGTATTTGTATACAGCGGTCCTTCGTGTATCGCGGGTGTTATGTTCTAAAAACCAGCGATGGGTGAAGTCCGTGAAGTAGCCAACTTTATTTTTCACAATTATTTTAGATGTTTTAAGGCTGTAAAGCCCCTCACTACACACTTAATACACTTTTCTCAGACAGGCATAAACATTTTCACACTTTTCTCTTTTGTTTAAACACTCCCAAAGTTCAAACCTTTGTAGAAAAATAGGTCCAGTATTATAGAATAAAACCAAAGATCAAACCCTGTTTTCAGGTCCAAAACATGGGAATAGAGCAGCTGCGAGAGAAAATTAATCATTAATGAATCAATGAATCAATCAAGTCCAGCTTTTTGTGCGATGGTTATCTTCTTCAGAGTCACACTGCTAGCGATCGATGTAGCGATTCTGTACTGTAAAGAAGAGACGACACGGAGGAGCTCGACAATGGTCCGCAGAACACAATGCGCTGGGGAAAAAAAGCATGCAAAATTTCACTGCGCGAAAGGTGAACCGTGTTATAGCGAAGGACCACTGTAATTTGTAAGGTAAACCACAACATACCCTTCGTAAATACTAATATATAGAGACCCTTACCAGCAATGATTCAATTTTCTTTCTGGCTTTTTTTTCACGGTTTGTTAACATGCTGTGTAGGTGTGTACTTGACTAGCTGATATCGACATAACGGTGGAAACATTTGACTATTGTTCAGCTGTAGTTTGAATGCTGAACATTTGCCTGTTTAAATCATGAGACCAGTCACTATACAGAGATGTGCTTCTGAATGTGGACGATGTGTCTTCTCATTTTGTAATGTAGTTCTGCTTGTGTTGAGTGATGTAAACAACCAATCGATCTACACTCTTCAAATGTCAAAATTGATCATTTGATTTTTTTTATGACACAGCAGTGGTGTGTGTTCCCACCTTCTGCTCTTTATAACTTAACGCGATCTTTCCATTTTCGTGTTTTGGACATAATTTAGGAGTCCATCTTTGTGGTAGGATCTTACCACGGTCATTCTCGAAAACCCTAGGGGGCATCTAACCTCGGGACTTCCAAACCATATTTGGCACAGATGTTTTTGTTCAAGCTACTTGGTTATGGTGTTCCATGTATGCCTTGCCTTCTAGTATCTTGCACCCTGTTGTTATGTGCTGAATTGTCTCAGGGGCATCTTTACGCAGCCTGCACCTGGGGTTTTGCCTGGAGTGGTAGATCCCAGCCTTGTTCCTGTGCTGCAATGATTAGTGCCTCTGTGCTGTCTTTCAGTACAGCTTTGTCCAGCCACTGGTATGATTTGTGGATGTCAGCCACTTCCTCTATATGCTGGTGGTACATACCATGCAGGGGCCTGTCCTTCCATGATGGTTCCTCCTCTTGCTCCTCTTCCTTCTTGGGTTTCTCCACACTTGACGGTGACTTTTTCTATTGGCTTTATGTTGGTTACTAGTGTTGTTCACCACATCCCCACTGAGTTGGTGATGAAGGCTCTTAGGTTCCTGTTGATCTTTTACAATCTAGGCATTCCAGGATCTACGTGTGGGGCATCAAGTCATAGGCCTTCTTGTAGTCAATCCAGGCAATGCACAGGTTGGTCTGTTCTTGCAGTCTTGAGAGACTCATCTGTCTATAAGGAGCTGGTGTTTCTCTCCTCTGGTATTCCTGACAGTTTTTGTTCTGTGCTTCTATGCTTTCATTTCAGAGTGCAATGAGACATTAATCTGCATAGTATTCAATAAAAAACTGAAAAATTGGGGTTTTCTAAAACCTTTGACCAGTAGTGTGTATATATATATATATATATATATATATATATATATATATATATATATATATATATATATATATATATATATATATATATATATATATATATATATTTTTTTTTTTTTTTTTTTTTTTTTTTTTTCCCTGTCGTAAGAATACTGCTGTCAATTTGCAACTTTCTCTCCTCATTTTGATTATGTGAAGAAGCAATTCGAGAGAAATTTTGAAGTTATCCTAATCACTCAGAAGTAAAGACAAACAAAGCATTAAACAGTTTACTTAATCATTTCTTGCTTCAACCTTGACCTATTACATTTAATTGTAAAAGTAAGAAATTGTAGAAATAAATTTCAAAAACAAAGCTGTGAGAAACCTTTATGATACAAAGCCACAATTTGTATGAGTAAGGTTTTTTCTGTTTTCCATGTACAGCTCATGTACAATGCATATGCAGTCTTGACTTGCCATTCAAAATCTGCTTTGTTGTGAATGATGTTTCACTGTGTTGCACCATCACTTGTCATCCCTGTTCTGTCCAATGTCATACAGTAAGAGAATTTGCAGTTGGTCTGCATCTGTTCTCTGGCTGCTGTTTGTCTGTTTGTTTTGTTTTTTCCTCCTGTGTATTTAAGCATCAATTTTTGCTGGCAAGGGACACATGAAAAGAGCCATGGCACGAAGAGAAAACAAGCCCTCAGAGACGAGAAGGAGGAGGATGAAATGAAAACATGTGGAAAGAAACAAGGCTCAGGAATAAGCAGTGATTAAGCAGCAAAACAATCAAACGGTGGAGATAAGAAGGACAAGAACAGGAGAAAAAAATAGATAAAGACACACACAATAATACAATACAAATAAAACAGGCAAACAAGGAGTGCTATGTGTTTGTGGACAGACCGTGGTGAGTCCATATCACACCAACTGCCAGTTCTGGATGCCTGGCATCCAAGAGATCAGAAGAGTTTTGTTGGAAAATTGAACTGTTTTTCACACTAAATGACACCATAAATATTACTGCATGTTATCCACAATAGGATCAGTGAATGCCTTAGCGTTGCTTTAACCTCTGACAAAATTAGATCCTCACATCAAAGAAAATGGTGTGAAGGCCCTGCCAACTCTAAATCGGATGAACATAAAATATAAAAATGATTTTTCTGTAGGTTTGCTTCTGTGACCTTTGATTAGGTTTTCCTGCATTTTAGTTTTAAATGAATTATAATTAGCTCACAAGTAGTTATAGATAAATGTCTAGTTATAGATAGTCTCCAACTGTGTTCTGTGTAGCTGAAAATGCAAAAATGCCTTGGTGCCTTCTAAGGAAAAAATGTGAAAACTGAAGCATCTGACAGTATTATCTTGTGAGTTATTCATCATCATTGTTAGGATGCCTGGGTCGTCGACCCAGGGTTTTTGAGTTTATGATATTATTTATACTGTCTAGTTTTTGGTTTCTTTGAGTTCTGTCTTATGGCTTAGGTCTCTGTCTTCTTTAGTTGCTCTGTCTCCCCTATCACCTGCATCCCCTTGTCTAGTTCGCGTCTATGTGTATCTTAAGTTCCTATATCCCCGTGTTCAGTCAGTGTTTTGTGTTTGCCCTGTTCCCACGTCTCTGTTCCCTTTGTAGTGCCTGCTTATGAGCCTGTGTCTTTGTTCAGTCTGTGTTATGCGTTTCCTGTTTTACTTTGAAGGTCTGTGTCTTATCTCAGTGTGTTCAGTTTACGCTTCTTTGGTCTCGTCAGTTCTGATTTGTCCCAGCTGTGTTTCCCTCCTGTTACCCATCCCCTGATTGCTCCCTCTGTGTATTTAAGCCCAGTGTTTCTCTGTGTCGCGATCTACCGTTTTCCTAGCTGTGTGTTCTGTCATTCCTCCAGTTTAAGTTTGTTTTGAGTTTTTTCAGTTATGTTATATTTTTGAGTACCAAATTAAAGCCTTTTTGAGTTCACGTCTGTCTCCGGAGTCTGCACCTTGGGTCCTATTCCTGCCTGCACACAGCCACACCTAACAATCATGTCATGAAATTCATCACAGCATAGCATAATCACTTATTTCAACAGGTTTGTTTGTTCTTTAGCTAGATATTTAACACTATATTGATATTTAATGATTTTATTTAAACCAGATTATTGTCTATGATGGGATTTAAAAAAAAAAATTATGTTAAGGTCTGACAGCTAATATACTCCAGGTTTGAACATAACATGCTCATGCGAAATCATTTTACAGGTATTTTGTTTGTTTGTTATTTTTATTGTTTGTTTTGTTGTTTGTTTTAAGTGACTTTATAATGTTGGTGACAAACAGAAGATGGGAGATCTAATTGGGAGTAGATAAATTAATACATATAGTTAATGTATTATTAGGGTTACATTTAGCTATTATATTGGATTAGCTATCTCACTTCTGAAATTCCGAAGCAATGCAAATTAGCCACGTGGCACGATGTAAGAAGCTCTCTGATTGGTCGAACAGACACAGCTCTCCATTTCACTGCAGAGTCCGTTAATTCTTCACATATCCCTGTTGGGCAGGGTGTAAATCCAGAGGTCCAATGGCCTTTGTACAAGCACACGCAAAGCTACGAGCACAAACAGCAGGTTAGAAAAATCTAGGCAGCCAGGCCATGTCTGTCCAACCAATCAGAGAGCTCCTTACATTGCGCCGTGTGGCTGATTTGCATTGCTTGTTGTCCTTCATATAGGTTAATGACCTCTGATCATGCCCTTGTTTGGGAATCTAACAGATGGCCAGTGTAGCTAGGATTATGCATATTATTAGGGAAGGGTAAGTGAATAGAACTAAATGTCAATACAATGTAACTTTAACTAAGGGTTAAAGAAGTCTCTAAAACCTCTGCAAAGACATGTTTGTAGAGGCCAAAGCAGAGAAAAATGACTATGCTAGGGCTATGACTATGTGAAGTACCGAGATTCTGAAAGTGCTATAAAAAACCCCAAAAAACATCAATTATAAAGACAAAACAGGTTAGGTTTTAAAAGACTTCTGAAATAAAAAATATGTAATTGGCTGAAGTTCTGTATTTTCAGAATGATAATTTTGGAAGAATCTTAACCAATTAGCTCAGTTCATTAGCTTAAAATGAGCTAATGACGCTAAAGGCCACTCTATAGCAATGCCGAGAACAGTTTATCTGAATGTGTAGCTTATGAATAAATTTGACTGCACTTCTTTTGAAAGTGCTGTCTGTCTTGTACTTTGTCTGTCCCTCTCTGAGGTGCAGCTCTCTGGTTTTTGTGTTGTTCCAGTTCAGTGGCTCTCTGATGTTCCGACACTGAAGCTTTTATGACAGACTTTTTAACCACCTCTGTGTAGAAGCAGTGAACTGGCTCCTCTTAATTAGTGCTTGGTCTCTGCTTTGAAATGACCTTTTCTCTTATGCACTTTGGTTAAATTGACTCCTGCTTCTTAGCTGTGTGTTTGCTCTGTTTTACATGGCTGCTAGTGCATTGCTTTCTTCATAAAACTGTAAAACCTAATGTGGTCAAATTCATGTCTTGGGTTATTGATGTGTTGGGCCCATTAGAATTTGAATATTTTTGATTCATCTTTGTTTTAGTGTTGTTGTTAGTGTTTTTAAAAATATAAAGTTTTGCTCTGTTATTCAGCTAACCGCTATACTGAATAGGTAGCTAGGTCAGCAAGGTGCTTGAATTTATCAAATCAAATCAAATCACTTTTATTGTCACATCACATGTGCAGGTACATCGGTACAGCACATGTGAGTGAAATTCTTGTGTGCGAGCTTCACAAGCAACAGAGTTGTGCAAAATACAATAACGTAAACAAGCAAAATACAAGAATGGCTACATCTGAAACTAATAAATATATGTACAATATATAATAGTATATGCATTTCTGGATGTGTATACTAGATATTTTTCTACGTGTGTGTGTGTGTGTGTGTGTGTGTGTGTGTGTGTGTGTGTGTGTGTGTACACATATTTTACAAATTAAATAGAGTAAACAATAAATAAAATATATAAAAATATACAGAGTTGAGACATGTGCAAAACAGTGGCATTACTGTACAGTATGGAGTGCATAATGTTAATGTTCCAGTAGTGAAGCTGAGGTGTCTATGACGTGTTCAGCAGTCTGATGGCCTGATGGAAGAAGCTGTCTCTCAGTCTGCTGGTACGGGACCGGATGCTGCAGAACCTCCTTCCTGATGGAAGCAGTCTGAACAGTTTATGGCTGGGGTGACTGGAGTCCTTGATGATCCTCCCCGCTTTCCTCAGGCACCGCTTCCTGTAGATGTGTTGGAGGGAGGGAAGCTCACCTCCAATTATCCGTTCAGAGCACCGCACTACTCGCTGGAGAGCTTTGCAGTTGTAGGCGGTGCTGTTGCCATACCAGGTGGTGATGCATCCAGTGAGGATGCTCTCAATGGCACAGTGATAGAAGGTCCTGAGGATGCGGGGGCTCATGCCGAATCTTTTCAGTCTCCTGAGAAAGAAGAGGCGCTGCTGCGCCTTCTTCACTGTTTTGTTTGTGTGTACTGACCACGTAAGATCCTCAGCCAGATGTACACCAAGGAACCGGAAGCTGCTCACTCTCTCCACAGCAGCGCCGTTGATGGTGATGGGGGTGTGTACTTCTCTGCACCTCCGGAAGTCCACTATCAACTCCTTTGTCTTTGCGACGTTGAGGGTGAGATGGTTGTCTTGACACCAGTGGGTCAGGGCGCTGACCTCCTCCCATTTACTGATATTAAATGTGATGCTTAGGAGTGGCTACATCAGAGGAATAGCGCAAAGTGAGCACTTTAGAGACAGAAAAGGTTGAGATGGTTTGGATATATGCAGAAGAGTGGCAGTGGATATTTTGGACAAAGGATATCAAAGCTGGAGCCTCCAACCAGGAGGAAATGAGGAAGCCCACATAGAAGATTCATGGATATAGCAAAGAAGCACATGTGTGTGCAATTAGCCTACCAACAATGCATAAAGTAATGCCCCCAGGTTATGTAAAAATTTACCCCTTAACCAAAACTGTTAGCTGTTTGACTAATATAAATATAGACAAATTGAAAATATAAACATGGTCAGAAGTCAGTTGCAAGTGAAAACAAGAAAAAAAAAACCGTTTCAAAGGGACACTATGAGCTGAACAAATTTTTGTGTATAATATAGGGACTGGATTTGTAATAGACTGGTAGAAAACTTGCATCAGTTAGGAGAATATAATGCGAGGGAGGAGACTTTCCAGGAGGATGCTGTCATTTTGGTGGCCACATCAGTTTAAATGTGCTTTAACCATTAGTAATAATTCTATAACAGACTCTAATATATACAAAACAACACAGTTTTTCAGACACCATGACTTCCCACTTCAGAGGCCTTCCACAACTATTGCCTCCCCCATTTGGAAAATCAGACATGACCTTTGAATAAAGTCAAAGAGGATTAAGGCAGAAGAGACCTTTGCAATGTCGGCCGAAGGGAGAAGTCAGAGGATCCTCCTTTGAACGTGGCTTGAGTGATGATTTCTTCACCTGCCTAAAGGCCATGCTTTGTATGGGTTTGAGAGTGGGATGTGCTTGCATGAAGGCTGCAAAAAAATAAAAGAAAACTAACTTTAATGAAATATTGAAAGAAACAGTCTAGCTCTCCTGTACATTTAAATATTAGTGATGTTTTTAATCCCTCTGTGAAGAAGCAAATGCTCAATTGTAGTTAGTCATTCATTCATTTCATTGGGGGCGATGATACCTCTAGTTAATATTTTTATCAGATTTATCTAGTGCTTTAATTAATCATATGATAATGCTATCATTTTTTTTCTTTAAAGCAAAAGTACCTACGTGTATAAATAAAGTAACCTTGACCCTTTTGTAAACTGAGATTTTCTGTTTTCATTGTTTTTTTAAATCGCATCCACACAAAAAACTACAAAAAATGCAAAAAAAAAACCCAACCAAAAAAGACCTACACAACCCCCCACCCACCCTCCCCAGCAAAAACACTTACATATACACATAAGGGTGTAAAAAATGTAAAAACTGCAGATTAAGAGCAACAGTGTTTTATATCTGCCATCGTAGAAATTCATCTCATGTAAACAATAACGTGGCGCACAGTGTGATGTCAAAAAAGGCCCACACCTTTGACGCTGCATGACTACATCTCCGCTTTCCTTGTTCACATGTAAACGCAAAAGCTGAGTTTTCGAGAATCTTCACCCTGGCAATAGTTCTTAAAAATCTCTGTTTTCAGTGATCCGAAACGCTGTGTAGGTGTGAACAAAAGGCTTAAACGATTGAAAAAGCTGCGTTTTCAAAAATACCCATGTGCCTGTGGATGTAGCCATAGAATCTATTTATTAGGGTGAAAGATCTCTTCATCACACAGCTGGGATTGGTGCATTGTAGTCAGTGTTGGGAAGGTTACTTTTAAAATGTATTCCACTACAGATTACAGAATACATGCCCCAAAATGTATTTTGTAATGTATTCCGTTACGCTACTCAATGAGAGTATTTTGTGTATTTTGTGTATTATATTGTGTATTTTGTTGTACAGTTATTTTATTTTCAACTTTAATTTATATATTTTATCTTATTCCTTCCCAGTTAAATTTACCCTTCATTCTAATTTGTGTTGTACAGTTATTTCATTTTTAACCATAATTTATATTTTATTCCTTCTTAGTTAAATTTACCCTTTTTAATTTTTCATATTTATTTCCTATCTTATTCATAGCCTTTTCCTTTTTTGTTTTCTTTAGGTCACGAGCAGTTGTCCAAGCATTTCACTACATATCGTACTGTGTATGACTGTGTACGTGACAAATAAAATTTGAATTTGAGTAACGAGTTATGAATACTTTGGATTACTTAATATATTATCATGCTTTTTACAACTACATGAATGTACTATTGCTGTGTGAATTATTACTATTACTAAAGATTACTCACCATACCAATACCAACTAGATTGTTAAATAAAATGAGTAACAGCAGGGTGGACATTAGGGTAAGGCTGCAACTTTTTGCAGCGATCTCATATATAAAACTATTCCGTGCGTATATAATACAGGTCCGCACTGTAAAGGCGTAAAACCGTAAAGGGACCTCTGACTAATACGTCGGTTTCTTTGTCGGGCTCGTAGCCAAAAACTAGCTTTACTTTGTTGTCTGGGTCAACTAGCGAGAGACAGAGAGAGGCGTTGAAAGGCTGCTCCAACGGAACTTATTGTTTCGAAGGAAAACACGAAAAAAGTGTACAGTCGAGTCTTAATAGCTTACTTACAACTAGGCTCATCAGGCACTCTTCTTGACTGCAGTTGTTATTATTATATTTACATGCTTCCATCTCCCGTTTCTGGTCGGTGACAACTCGTATTTTTTGACTGTCTTTTTTCTCCCCCCCTCGCGCTCACAGACACATCACGGGTATGGCAGTCCATTCTCCCTGCAGCACGGACTACACTGCCCATGAGGCTACATTCTTCAGGGCTATGCCTGTCTAATGCCTTTATATTATAATAATTTTTGTGAATAATTTTTAAAAATATTTCTTCATGCCATTATGCGGCCCGCAAGTAGAGGTGACATGGGCCGCGAGATTAAGACACAGGCATTAGGGCCTCTTAATGCGCGTTTTGTTTGGGTTTCCACCAGCGTGGAATTACCAAAATAGAGAGGGCATAGCCTAACATATGAAACAGGAAAAGACTGCCGTGTAATCAATTTATTTCAACAAAGTAAATGTATTCTGAATACCACATTTTTAAACGGTAACTGTAACGGAATACAGTTACTCATATTTTGTATTTTAAATATGTAACGGCAGTACATGAACTCCCCAACACTGTAGTTTAGCAGCCCGTCTTTTCTAGTTTGTCAGGGTTTAATGGAATTCCATTTTCTCATTATCACTTACAGCTTCACCTGGATTTTAAAAGTGTATCATTGGGACAACAAAAGCCTTTTCAGTGTAAAATTATAAACATTTGTAAAGGTGGGGGTTAGAAAATCTTTTTTTTTACTTTCTTAGAATTTATAAAATCTGATCAGAACAGACTTGCATACATCAGCCCCTCTGTTTGAAGGCTTTTCATACCATTGGACCATATTCATCTCAGGTCACTGTTAGGGTCAGTGCATTGAGATGTCTTGACGTAAGTAAATCCCAAAAAGTTGATTCTGTTCATCTGGACACAGCATTTTCAGTGAGAGAAATGTTTTATCACTCATCCAAGTGCTTCTTCATTGTCAGCTGACTGCAGGTGTCCCAACCTTATAAACAGTACATTTGCACAATGACTGAAACTTGCACAACTTCAATGAACAATGGGCTGTTCATTGAAGTGGTGCAATGGTCAGTTCCTTGATCATTAATAGAAAAACTGTCATGACCATTGATCAACAACCACTGATCAAAGACCGTGACCATGAGTACCATTCACAGAGAGTACGGGAGCGGCATTGTAAGATAGCGAAAGATGTACTCTTAGGCCCCCTCCTCGAGTCAGAGATGGTCTTTCCCTTTTCATGTAAATAGCCTCCTAGACTCAAACCAGCGTTCCTTCCTGTCCAGGATGTGTCCTCATCATTGAAACAGTGTCCACTGGCCTGTAGGTGCAAATAGACTGCAGAGTCCTGGACTGACGAGGTGGCTTTTCTGTGTTGTGCCATCCTCTTAGCCAGAGGTTGTTTGGCTTCCCTGATATATAAAACACAGCAATCCTCCTGGCACTTAACAGCGTACATTACTCTGTTTGTGTTGGGGGATCCGATCCTTGGGGTGGACCAATTTTTGCGCTGTGTGTTTTGGGGTTTAAAAGCCACAGAGATGTGTTGTTTAGAAAAAATGCGTCTCAACTGTTCCAATACTGCTGATACACAGGGGATCACTAAGGGTTTTCGCTTGGGCAGCAGTTGTCCTTCTCTGTGTAACACAGTGGTTCCCAAACTTTTTTTGCTGGGCCCCCCTTTGTTTTACAGAAAAATGTTCGCGCCCCCCCACCTCGCGCACACCCACGCACACTAACATTAATGCACGCTAACACATCCTCCAACCACACACACCCATATTTTGCTCAATTGCGGTTTTCACACCTCAAACATTTAGTAAGCAATAAGGCAAATACAAGTAATCTGCAGGTAGTAAGAAAATAAACTACGAACTCTTTTACGCTACGTCCGCACCTACACGGGTATTTTTGAAAACGCAGCTGTTTCGTCCACACGTAAACGGCGTTTTAAATCACCGAAAACTGAGACTCATTTTTTGCGTTTACGTGTGGACGAGGAATACATAGTTCGTCATGCAACGTTAAAGGTATTTTCCTTTTTTCACGTCGGCCAAACACTTTGGGAAGGTCTGGTATAACAGGACATTATGCAGTTTAATAAGTTGGTAACAGCAAGATTTAGCCAAAGTATTTTAAAGCCTCCCAATTGCCTTTGGGATTCAACAGTTGGTATCTTTTGTTAATTCTTTTGTGGAATCATGTATTCATAATATTGTTTTAAAAAGATTAAGAAGTATTAGCCCCCAAATGTACTCTTTAAAACAAAAAATTAAAAACCTAATTCATATAAATATTTATTTTATTAGTTATTTATAGAATAACATTTATATCACTAAATGTGAGCACTTCTATTTTGACCCTTGTAAGGGCTGTGCTAACCTTTCATTAGCCTGGGCTATAAAGGAACTGTGGTCAGTATTAGGACCCTACATTCTGTTTCTTTTAAATACTGCATTGATGACTGGAGTCTTCCCTGAATGTTTTAAATCAGCTGTGGTAGTGCCAATCTTGAAAAAGCCTGGACTAGACGTTGACATGGTTGCAAACTATCGACCCATCTCACATCTGTCTTTTTTTTCTAAGGTCTTTGAAAAAGTTGTTTTTAAGCAGCTCACTGAGCATCTGTCAACAAACAATCTGTTTGAACCATTTCAGTCTGCTTTTAGATCAAATCACTCCACAGAAACAGCTTTAATCAAAGTGGCAAACGATCTGTTGGTAAATGCAGACAACGATCGCACTTCAGTTTTAGTACTACTAGATCTAAGTGCTGCGTTTGACACTGTGGATCACTGTATTTTATTGGATAGGCTTGAACATTTTATTGGAGTTACAGGAAATGTTTTATCATGGCTGAGATCTTACTTGTCTGGGAGATCTCAGACTGTTAATTTTAAAAATGATCTCTCTGAGACCTGTGCAGTGGGGCATGGGGTGCCTCAGGGCTCTGCACTTGGCCCATTGCTCTGTATCCGCTTCCTCTTGGTGTTCTTTTACGTTCTTTTAATGTAACTTTTCATTGTTACGCTGACGACCTGCAGCTTTATGTTCCTTTAACCACTGGAAATTGTGCTGAAGTGTCTAAATTAGAACTGTGTCTATCTGCAAATTAGGGGCTGGTTATCGGATCATTTCCTGCTTCTTAATACTGATAAGACAGAGTAGATAGTCACTGGACTACAAAAATTTCAATACTTGTCCCAAAATTTCATCTTGAAAATTGATGACTATGTCATAAATTGCAGGGACAAGGTTAAAAGCTTGGGTGTGTGGTTCGACATGGTGCTGTCTTTCTCATGTAAAAAAGATAACAAAGACAGCCTTTTATCATTAAGGAACATAGCCAAAATCAGTCAAGTTTTATCAAGCAACACTGCAGAGGTTTACAGATGGTGCAAAATGCAGCTGCACGCATTTTAACTAAAACTGGAAAATTTGAGCACATTACCCCTGTATTGAAATCCCTTCATTGACTACTTTGTCAGGTTTGAGCAGATTTTGATTTTAAGGTCCTGCTGCTCACCTACAAGGCTTTAAATGGTTTGGCACCTTCAAACCTCTCTGATCTTTTGCACCCTTATGTTCCATCCCGTGCTCTCCGATCTCAGGATTCTGGCCTTTTAAAGGTCATTGAGCCAGAAAAAAAAGTACTGGAGAGCGTGCTTTTTCTTTTCGTGCCCCATTTTGTGGAACAACCACCCTCAAGATATTAGGGGGGGGCGTGCTCGCAAGCCACAGCCCTGAGGTTTATCCTCCTAGTGTTACATGGATTAGCAGCAGTCCAACCTTTGACTCCTGTTAGGGATGACTTGACTCGTGGGTCTTTTCAGGTAGGGTCCAGTCATTGTTATATGTGTACTGGAGATGGAAACTACTTCCATCAGAACAAGGCCTTTCCTTTTGCTGTACAGAAGCTGCATATTTTAGGTGTGGCTTCTATACAATAGTATTTAACGGATCATAAATTATAAAATGCATTCCATTTTGCATTCAGTAAGATGCTAAATTACAGACAGAGGGAATTATCTCCTAAAGAAAATGTTTACTGAAGTCACAGAAGAAGGGAATCAAGGGTTTCTTTTCCATAGACTTCTTTACAACCTCCAGTCTTTTTTCAACAAAAGAAGCCACTTGTACTTCTGCATAAGCTGCACTTTTAGACCTAGAGACTACATCCATCTTTTATTTGTAGTTTGTTTAAATGTACCAACTAACTGAATCAGTACAAAAGTAAACATGTCAAAATGGTGGTGTTCAGCTAGTTGGAAGTATTTCATTTTCAGGAACAGTGTAGCTTTCATTAAGCTGCATCCATGAGTGTGTGAGTCTGGATGGAATAGTTAGAAAACACTTCAAGGCATAGAATAGAAGTGCTACATGAATGTAGGTGTGATTGGAAGAATGTGGTATGTGCAAGTACCTTTACTTTTAGCATGGCGGCTTTAATGAGACCATAATTAATACTTGTCACACCACCTTAAAACACAAACTGTGATTGTTACACTTTTGTTTTGAATACATATTCAGCAAACAATCATTAATCTGTAGAGGTGTAGTTCTTCCCATTAAATTTGGGGGAAAGCCAAATTAACAGTCTCCCTTTTTTGCCAGTCTTTATGTTAGGCATAAAGGGGACTAAGAAGAGCACACAGTTATGTTTGACTCTTGTATGCATGTGTGTCTGTATGTGTGTGCCGTGCTTACTCACTTCTTGTGTTAAGTGTCTACAGATCCTAAATAACCATGCACATGTGTATAGAAGCAATTTACAAAGCCCTGTGTAATCTTCCTTTTTACTTTGCTCCTGGTTTCATCTGCAGGGGATTACAGTAGCACTTTTTGTGTGATGTGCAAAAGGAGGAGGGAAATACAAAATGGTGGAAAAAGGAAAACAAATTGTAGCATAATCTCTGCAGAAAAAAGATGACCGAGTGAGGGAGTCCCACGCACCCTCCATCTTTTTGGGGGGCTAGAAAATCCCATAATCCTTAATGTTTGATGTCTCAAAGCTAATGGCGTTTATTAGGACAGCCCAAAAGGTGCTTTGTCCACAATGTGGTTGCTGTTGAGGTTTTGAATGACATTGCAGGGAGAGAGCTGGTAACTTTAGCTTAATCTGGGCTTATCCAGCCCTGATGCATGCACAGGTGTGTGGCCCTTAAACCCACAAAAGGCCATGCTCTCCCGTGCGAGCCAAAGATCAATCCTGCTCCAGGGGCTGAAGATGTCCAGAGGAATACATGCTGCACCTTTAACCCAGGAGGTTTTAGCCCCCTCATGAACTGAACTGCCTATTATCACATTTTAATTAAAAGGCTGCTCATTTTTCCCTTACCTGCTCAATAAGATATGGAATGATCTTTTCCTGCTGAATCACTTTACATTTCTTAAAGCAAGTCATGGAGGTTGAGTTGCACATAGTCAACTGCAGGATTTTTGTTTTGACCTCTCCATTCAACCCAGAGACTTTTGTTTTGTGTTTTGACCATAAATCCTGTCAGTTCATATATTCAGCAGTAGTGATTTGTGTCGCACTAGAATATTCTAGTGCCTCTGTCAGTGCGCCCCAGGGCGGCTGTGGCTACACTGTAGCTTGCCATCACCAGTGTGTGAATGTGTGTGTGAATGGGTGGATGATTGTGTATAGTGTAAAGCGCTTTGGGGTCCTTAGGACCAAGTAAAGCGCTATACAAATACAGACCATTTACCATTTACCATATTCAGTCACTATGGATGGTAACATCTTACATCTTAACTTAGCATCTTGCCCTCAGAAAACATGACCTTTAAAATGTAAATCAAATATGTCAAAGTTGGTTTGAGTACCCAGTGTATATATCAGATTGCACCAGTCTGAATATAGTACCACTAAATTTCCAGGGCATTCACTGCTAGCAAACAAACATGAGTGGCTGTAGCTTAGGTCGAGCAGGTCTTCTGCTGATCGGAAGGTTGGTGGTTCGATCCTCCATGTCAAGTATCCTTGGGCAAGATACTAACCAAGTTGTTCTCCAATGCGTCTATCGGAGTGTGAACGCAGTTAGAAAGCACTAATAGAGCACTATAGAGAAAGTGCTTATGAGAAAGGGTGTGATCGGGTAAATGTGGCATGTTGTATAGAGTGCTTTAAGTACTCCAGGAGAGTAGAAAAGTGCTATATAAGAATCAGTCCATTTGCATCATGTTTGCTGCCTCCTGTGCAGTCTTTCAGAGAGGACACAGAGCAACAAGATAATCCAGTGGAAGTGGTGTCTGTGGTTCTGGTGGGCTACAGGTTGCACCTGAGGCAAGTAAAAAATTATTGACATCTTGTATAATTTGTCTACATATTGGTGATAGGTATCCCAGTCATTTAAGTTTCTAAAGGGGGTTCCATATGAAACAGCTCTGGATTTGTTGCATATTGATGTAGGTGCCAGGTTTTGAAAGCGAAAAAAAAAATTATATCTCTGGTTACTCTGTTTATTGAAACTGCTCATAAAAGGTCTGAAATTTTTAAGGTACCCACTGTTAATATTTAAGTTGTTTCAGTTCAGTGTCACAATTTGCATCACATCATGTTACATGTTAGGTGAAGTCAGATGTCTACTTGTATTAACTTCACAGAATTTTTTTCAAACCCTCTGAACTTTTCACCATAAATATATCATTTCCCACAAAAAAACAACCTTTGTCTAATCTCTGTTCTTTTAAGACTTCAGAGAAACTCACTATAATTAGCTCGACACGCTCTTCATGTGGTTCATTATTCTGACCAATTTGTCAGAGAATGAATGACATTGATGTTGCCTCTGAATGTTGAAGGACTGCTGACTCTCTTATTGGATTTGCAAAGCCACTCCTTCAATAAAATTCCACATAATTCAATAACAGAAATCAAGGCTAGAGGCCCAGTGATCCATAAACACTATGATGATGAGGTCATCTCTTACCACATGCCAGCACATGATGCAATAACAGCATCATCTTCAGAGTGGCTGCTTTATTAGCCTACATAAAGAGGTACAATTATATCATGCGTTTCATTCTCAAACCTAAATACATTATGTGTGAGTAATTTGATCTCTCTGGATATGTGATGGTGTAGAAACTTTGTCAATGTAATTAATGAAAGACGAAAGAACAAAAATACAGAGGACTCTGTGTTGTGTGGATTTGGGGATCCATAACATTTTTACTAAAACACTTCATGATATGTCCAAACCCTGGATTTCTTCAATTGCTACCATCTTCCTTCAAATAACATGCTTGGTGGTTTGAATTTCCTGCAGGGGTGATTCTGCCCCCTCAGATTTGTGGTCACACCCTGCTGACTAAAACATCCCCCACTCTCCCCCCTCCCCCCCTTTTTTTTATTTTCCCACAGATAGAGCCATATGTATAGGATGAAATACCACACACTACTTCCTGTCAGGTAGAACATGTTTCAGCATCATCCCAGTGTTACCATATCACCTTTTGCTTCTGAGATTATTTTTGGAGCTAAACTTCTTTACACCGTTTATGGGCAAAGCAAGATGAAGTCTCTATCTGTTCAACAGTTCATGTTTACAATTACAAGGACTACAAGCAACAGGAGGCATCAGCTGGTGGCTGTACATGTGCGATTGCCAAAGCAGTCAACAGCATGGTTTTATTGTTGTTATTGTTGTTATTTGTTTGTTTGTTCGCGTGTCATGATAAGATTACTCTTTTGAGTTACGACATATTTGTACCTTGTTATGTTCACCAATCCAACACTCAATAAGGCTTCAAAGAAACATGTAATTAATAACGTGTCAGATATTATTCAGTCGCATTGAGCAAATGACCCTTCATTATGAGCTGCACTCAACATGTTGCTCTTGAATATAAGTATGCCTGTGGGGCTATGGTGCTTTGCTGAAGATGACAGGAAAACCGTTTCTGCCCACTGGGGACTGAGAGGTCAGCGTCAAATCAGAGTGTGCAGATTGCACTGATGTTACTTTGGTGTTAAGTAACCAGAGATAATACCTGAGAAGGTCCTTCATTGCTGTTTTACATTTTACAGCAATGTTTTACAGGTGACACTACAATAGTTAAAAATAAACATGTAAACACTAAATATGTGTCGGAGTGAGAATGTTTGTGTAAAGGCAACATTTTTAATGTTAAAATCTATAAATATTCATGAATTGTAGTCCAAGATGGCTGGTGAGCATACATGACATCCAACAAAATGGACTGATTGAGCCAAAAGACAATTTTATTTAAGTCTGGATAAAGGGTTCGTTGATGTTAGCCAACTGCTGCCAACATCTAAACATAATCATAAAACTGAACTAAAAACTGTTTTGTGGTGATACTGGGTAAGGAAGCAATATGTTGACAATGAATATGTCCATGGTATGTTTAGCACCAACGTCATTGTGACTTACCAGATAAGTCAATTAACATTTTCACATGTTTAGATAGAAAATACCAAATATGGGAATTTCATGTAAATTCACAATATTGTTCATAAACACCAGTCCAATACAGAGACAAAAAGGACATTTTTACAGGACTACGTAGCTATCTTGAACACAAAGTGCATCCTTATAGAACCGCCTCTTAGCAGCAATAACTTAAATACTTACATAATTGTCTTCTGTATCAGTCTCTCATATGATTATAGAGGAAATCTGGTCCACTCTTTCTTACAACATTACTTCAGCTCATTACTTCAGGTTTGTGGGCATACATTTATCCACAGCTCTCAGTGTCATGATCTGTGATGGCAGACCGTGTGGAGAGCAGTGGACCCAAATGCAGACGAACTAAACGTGGAAACGAAACTAGATTATAACAAAATAGCGAAAAACAGAATATTAATCAAACATGAAAACCACCTAATTAAGAAACTAATCGCAATAACCTAAACTGGGAAACAGAAATATACATGAAAACCAGGAACATACATGACCACTTGAGATATGGGAAGGTTAACAGATGGCAAGTACTCTCCCAGAGTACTTAAAGCGCTGTACAACATGCCCCATTCACTTCCTTCTATACTTAAGTGCAATCTAACCAACATTCACAAACATTCACACTCCGATGGATGCATTAGAGAGCAAACTTGGGGTTAGTATCTTGCCCAAGGATACTTGGCATGCAGACTGTGGAAGCCAGTCAGTAGCTGATCTGCTCCGCCAGCTGAGCCACAGCCACCCCATGTGGTTCAGTGGAAACACACGGGGAACACAGCTGAAACAAATGAACATGACGCCACAGAGGAAGCAAAACTAAACAAATCAAATATGGAACATGAGACTGTCAAAATAAAACAGGAAAAATAGTGAGACGTAGACTGTGATAACGCAAGCTACATAATAGGACATGGAGCAGACATGAAACACATGACAGACTGGGGAGACGGCATGGAAGACAAGGAGAGGAACACGGTAAGGACGACAAAACACAGATGCCACTAAGATGGCAAGGGAGAGTAAGAGGGGACCATGAGGATGAGGGAGGGAGAGAGAGCATGAGAGAGTGGGAGGGAGGCATGACAGGCTGAGGGAAACATGGACAAACATGACAGACAGAGGAGACAGGAGGCATGGAATGAAAGTGAAGAAGGAAACATGGGAACAGAAAGGGGAAACAAGACGCGTACATAAACACAGCCTAATGGACAAGTAACAAGTAACTAAACTGATCACAAGTAAACAAAGAACTAACCAGTTAAACCTCAATAATTATACATAACAGTCACCAAAACACAACTGGCCCAGAATCATGACAGTCAGATTCCAGCACATGATTTCCATCACATTGAGGGATGGACTTTGACTGGGTCATTACTATAGTCAAAGTCTATCTTTGCTATCTTTTTTTTTTAGCCAGTCTGTTGTAGATTTGCTACTGTGTTTGGCGCCCTTTTTCTTGACCCAGTTTTAGCTAAGTTTAGCTGTCAACAACCAGTCTTTCTCTTGATAACTTTGGGGAAAACCTAACCTGAACTACTCATATTGTTTCAGTTTTTTTCTAATTGTGCTTTCATTAACTTTATCATTTAGAACTTTAAGTGAGGCCTGTGGGGTTTTAGATGTAGCTCCTAGGGGTGAATTTACTGCTACGTCAAGTGCTGGGAAAATTTTGGCATTGTGTGAAACGTTCCACACCAGCAAACTACCCAAACTTCTCTGTTGTGGTCATACAAGATTAATTAAGTGCATTTGATTAGTAGCAACTGCTTGTCCATTGTCCTTTTAAATCCTGTGGAAACAGTAAAACTGCTGTTATTTTTTATGAGACTGTATAGAGTTCTGTGAAGATGTTCTTTTTCTCATTACTGTAAATTATATTTTAGTGAGTTTTCAATTTGAGCCCATTTGGTTCAGTTAAACTCATTTCCACAGTTTCATGATGTACCATGGAACCAATAACTGGTACTGGTCATCTGATTGGAGAACTCTGATTTTCCTGGTTCCTTCAACCTGCATTTCAAAATATCTTTGAGCAAGATACTTGTAGTATCAGGTAAATGAGAAGAGGTAGGAACGTTTGTGCTGGATTGTTGTTGGGAGGGGGATATAAAAATAATAAAGGACACTGACAGGAGTAATGGCGGGTCTCGTGTGTCTATGAGTTATGTCTCCAGTTAGATAGCACACACAACCTCCAAAAATGGAACAATCCTGAACCCTGAGATCGTGTCTAACCAGATACTTACTCTGCTGAAAA
This sequence comes from Copadichromis virginalis, assembly GCF_057382275.1. Lineage (NCBI taxonomy): Eukaryota > Metazoa > Chordata > Actinopteri > Cichliformes > Cichlidae > Copadichromis > Copadichromis virginalis. The sequence goes on along the minus strand of NC_140623.1, from coordinate 3,188,739 downwards.
ACTAGTTAATGCATTTGTTACTTCTAAGTTGAACTATTGTAATTTATTAGTATCAGGGTTTTTTTTTTTTTTTTTCAAAAAACTCCCTGAAAAGCATTCAATTTATCCAAAATGCTGCAGCAAGAATACTGACAGGGACTAAAAAGACAGCCTGATAACTTCTGGTTCCCTGTTAAATCCAAAATCAAATTCAAAAGTCTTATCATCTCATATAAGGTTTTGAATAATCAGGCCCTATCTTAACTTACGAACCTTACAGTACAGTATAACCCCAGTAGAACACGTCACTCTTTGACTACTGGTTTACTCGTGGTTCTTAGGCTATTTAAAAGTAGAATGTGAGGCAGAGCATAGAAGACAGACATCCTCTTATCTTTTAAGATTAGGTTTAAAACTTTCCTTTTTAAGATATAGTTTGGCTGGATCAGATGACCCCAAATCTTCTCTTAGTTGCAGTGTCATAGACCTAGATGCTGGAGATTTCCAGAAATGCAGTGTTTCTTCTTCACTCATCCTTGCTCACTCTCTTTGTGCTTATACACCATTCTGCATTTTATCATTAGTTATTACTATTACAAAAAAACTATCATGACAAAGCATGTAATACACATGCCAGTCCCGACAATGTTGTTAATGTTGTTGGTTTTTACTTTAACCATCTTTATTTATTTATTTTTGTTTTCTAACAGTGAAACAGACAGTAGTGATTTTCGTGCAATTGTCAACTTATTATGGGATTTCTCAGAGTGAACTGAGTATATGGACATGATCAGTTTGTGTTTTTTTTTTTCTCAGTTGGATTGGTTTCATGGTGTCAGGTTGAGCCTTAAAGTGTAGAGTCTCAAAATCCCAAAGCCTTAATCTTAAAACTAGCAGTTACAGAGGATACCACATTCACCATTTTTTTGTAAATAAAATCTACATATATGCAGTGTTGGGATCCCATACAGTTGCCCTGGCATGTACCCCTAATGTGCAGTGCTAATTGCAGCTTTTTGAACCAAATCAAACTCCTCCTCTGCTGCTTCTGAGGTGACTAATTTCCCCTGTAAACCCTTGCTCCAGTCACGCATGGCTTGCTGTTTTCTCTGCAAGCCTTTGATAGTGGTGCAGTAGCATTAATTGTTTTGTACTGTTTGGTCACCACTCCCTGTAGGTGGGCTCCATTATCTATACCAACTCCATAGATAGACCCCTGTGTCATGTCAGGGCCCCCTGCTCGGAGAAAATTGGCAATTAGGAGACCGGCATCTCAAGGCTTATACTGGGATTTCTGTTTGATGGCGTTTCTGAGTCATTATTATGGGTGAATTGTTATAAAATGTTCCATGGCTACTGTTGCTATACTTAAATGTCTTTAGACATGCAAAGATGTCACAGAAGTCTCAGTAGGGTTGATCTAGTCACACAAGTATGAGTGCTTGCCATTACGTTAAAAGATTATGACTCTGTATGTGTCTGCTACATCTTAAGTTCCAAATTTTGGTAAAAGACAGGTTATTTTTAGAGAATGTCCTATCTATATATATATATATATATATATATATATATATATATATATATAGATATATATATATAGGGGCAGTACCCTCCATGGAGAAGGAGGCTAGAGGGCAAGATCAAAGTAGCACGGAGGGAGGTTAGCCAACTAACGGAGTTGCAGAAAGGTGCGAAAAATAAGGTGCCTAAGAAATACAGCAAGCTGTCCATACCTGAGGCCTTGGAAACTGCCAAGCAAAGACTCACAGCCTTGGCCAGCCGCTTGAGGAGGTACACCAGAGAGATGGAAGGCAGGAGAATAAACCAGCTGTTCTCCACAGAACCAGCAAAGGTGTACTCTCAGTGGCAAGGGAACAATAAGAGAACAGCACCACCAAGGCTGGAGACGGAGCAATACTGGAAGGGCATATGGGAGAAGGATGCAACCCATAACGGCAATGCTCAGTGGCTAGAGGATCTGAGGGCAGACCACAGCGACCTCCCTGAACAGGGTCCAGTAACCATCACAGTGTCAGATATCCAAGAAAGGGTCTCCAGTATGAAGAGTTGGACAGCACCAGGGCCCAACATGGTTCACGCCTACTGGCTGAAGAAGCTGACTGCACTCCACGAGCGTCTGGCAGCACAAATGAACCAGCTGCTAGTTAACGAGAGACACCCGGAATGGCTAACTGAAGGCCGGACGGTCCTGATCCCCAAGGACCCCAAGAAGGGACCGGTCCCCTCCAACTACCGACCAATTACCTGCCTCAGTACTACATGGAAGCTCCTGTCAGGCATCATATCGGCTAAGATGAACAGGCACATGGGTCAATACATGAGCGGGACACAGAAAGGAATAGGCAAGAATACCAGAGGCGCAAAACACCAGCTACTGGTAGACAGAACAATCAGCTGAGACTGCAAGACCAGACTGACCAACCTGTGCACTGCCTGGATTGATTACAAGAAGGCCTATGACTCAATGCCCCACAGCTGGATACTGGAATGCCTAGAATTGTACAAGATCAATGGGACCCTAAGAGCCTTCATCAGGAACTCAATGGGGATGTGGCGTACAACACTAGAGGCCGACTCCAAGCCCATAGCACAAGTCACCATCAAGTGCGGGATCTACCAAGGAGATGCTCTGTCCCCACTGCTGTTCTCCATAGGCCTGAACCCCCTCAGTGAGATCATTAACAAGACTGGCTACGGATACCGACTACGGAACGGAGCAGTTGTCAGCCACCTCCTGTACATGGATGACATCAAGCTGTATGCCAAGAGTGAACGAGACATCGATTCACTGATCCACACTACCAGGCTATACAGCAATGACATTGGAATGTCGTTCGGACTGGAGAAGTGTAGTCGGATGGTAACAAAGAGAGGGAAGGTAGTCAGAACTGAGGGGATTGAACTACCAGAAGGCAACATTGCAGACATAGAGGACAGTTACAAGTACTTGGGGATCCCGCAGGCGAATGGGAACCATGAAGAGGCCGCTAGAAAAGCTGCAACCACCAAGTACCTGCAGAGGGTCAGGCAAGTCCTGAGGAGTCAGCTGAATGGTAAGAACAAGATCCGGGCCATCAACACGTACGCCCTGCCTGTGATCAGGTACCCTGCTGGGGTAATAGGCTGGCCAAAGGAGGAGATAGAAGCCACTGACATAAAGACAAGAAAGCTCCTCACCATGCATGGAGGGTTTCACCCCAAGTCCAGCACCCTGAGGCTGTACGCTAAGCGGAAGGAAGGGGGCCGGGGACTGGTGAGTGTCAGCACCACAGTCCAGGATGAGACAACGAACATCCAAGAATACATTGGGAAGATGGCCCCAACTGACCAAGTGCTCAGTGAATACCTCCGGCAGCAGAAACCCAAGAAAGAGGAGGGAGACGAGGAACCATCATGGAAGGACAAGCCCCTGCACGGTATGTACCACCGGCAGATAGAGGAGGTGGCTGATATCCAGAAATCCTACCAGTGGCTGGACAAAGCTGGACTGAAAGACAGCACAGAGGCACTAATCATGGCAGCACAAGAACAAGCTCTGAGCACAAGATCCATAGAGGCTGGGGTCTATCACACCAGGCAAGACCCCAGGTGCAGGCTGTGTAAAGATGCCCCAGAGACAATCCAGCACATAACAGCAGGGTGCAAGATGCTAGCAGGCAAGGCATACATGGAACGCCATAACCAAGTGGCCGGCATAGTGTACAGGAACATCTGTGCCGAGTATAACCTGGAAGTCCCGAGGTCAAAATGGGAGATGCCCCCAAGGGTGGTGGAGAATGACCGAGCTAAGATCCTGTGGGACTTCCAGATACAGACGGACAAAATGGTGGTGGCTAACCAACCGGACATAGTGGTGGTAGACAAACAGAAGAAGACGGCCGTAGTGATCGATGTAGCAGTTCCGAATGACAGCAACATCAGGAAGAAGGAACACGAGAAGCTGGAGAAATACCAAGGGCTCAGAGAAGAGCTCGAGAGGATGTGGAGGGTGAAGGTAACGGTGGTCCCCGTGGTAATCGGAGCACTAGGTGCGGTGACTCCCAAGCTAGGCGAGTGGCTCCAGCAGATCCCGGGAACAACATCGGAGATCTCTGTCCAGAAGAGCGCAGTCCTGGGAACAGCTAAGATACTGCGCAGGACCCTCAAGCTCCCAGGCCTCTGGTAGAGGACCCGAGCTTGAAGGATAAACCGCCCGCAGGGGCGTGCTGGGTGTGTATATCTCAAGCTATGTCTGGACAAAAGATCCTCTGGGAACAAGAGGGGAAATGTGTGTGCATTGCACAAGCTTATGTTTGAGGCCGGGGACCTTTTTCAGTAGTTTGGCCCCGTCAAGTTCCAAAAAAAGTTTTTGAAAAGTTCTTCAGCTCCTTCAGATATTCGAGGTTGAGGGCATATATCAGTCCCATCAGCAGTACACATGCCTTTGTTCGGCTTCCACATCCCTCCATCACTTGGTTTCCCTCAATCACAATGGACACATCTGATGGATCCTCCTCAGCCATGATGTTGTGGATCACGATCACCTTCATCTTATTGTCTGTGTAATCCTCACATTCCTACGTGTTAAAAAGAAAGAAACAAAAAGCATACACATGTTTTCTTTTATTTTATTTAAGATGCTTTTTCAATATATTTCAGTTTATCTAAAAAGGGGAGCGGACAGAAGATGAATGGAGAAGGGGAGAACAGGGGATAGGAGAGGACAGGAGAGAAGAACATTAGGATCCCTTGAGTTAATAAGTAATCTGTTATTAATATGACATACCTGGCAGTCATGTAAAAGATCTTCTTGTCTTTCCCCGAGGCAGCTAATGAGGCAGCAGATAAGGAGGTGCCTTTTCTTCTAAATGCTTTGTGTCTGTAGGAAGATACAATTTAGTGAAGAGACTAAGTCAAGTGATTTACTTACATTAAGACTGAATTAAAAACAAAAACGTGGCTGCTGATGTCTATCTCCAGCTTTCAACAGGTGAGAGGCTGGGTACACCCTGGAAAGTCAATCACAAGGCAACATAGAGACAGACAGGATAAACAACCATGCACACACACACTCAAACCTAAGGACAATTTGGAGAGACCAATTTACCTAACAGTCCTGTTTTCTGACTGTGGGAGGAAGCCGGAATACCTGGGGGGAACCCACACATGCACAGGGAGAACATGCAAACCCCATGCATAAAGACCCTGGGCCAGGATTCGAACCCAGGACCTTCTTGCTACCCACTGCAGCCCTCCATAATTACATATTTGTGAAAAAAGTCAAATAACATACATCATTCAAAGTGTCCAGCAGAGGTCTTATCTCGGAACCAACAGCTCCTCCTTTGGCACCCATAAGCTGCAAAAGACCTGGTGTGTACTCATCAAGTTTCAGCATGAATGTCTCCACCAACGAAACTGGTGATGCGTCTGAACTCTTCGATGATCTAAGAAGTAAGGGGACAAAAAAAATGAAATTTTAAATGCCAGACCAGATCTCATAGTTATAACATGAATGTTTTTTTTATTTATCTGTTTTCCTCCTGAAAAATCTCCCTATAGCTGGAGTTCATGATGCTGCTGTGTCCCATTGTTTCCACGCAGTGCGCTCATCTGAGCGGATAATGAAGCAGATACGCGAGCAAAACTGTATCTGCATGACAGAACAAGCGACTACTGCTGCGCACATTTTTAAATACAAGCAAGCATGCTTCAGAGCTTTTCAGAAAGTTCTGGTGCTGCTAAAACAAAGCCGCCAGTTACAGCTGGGAGAAAGCTTTCTGTGAGCTCTCCGCGATGATGAGGAGCTACAGATCAATGGGGAGAGGCAGACAGAAGCAACAGCTGATGTTTAAGAGTTTAAAACACGACTGTTGGGAATGATCTGCCCAATGTTCATAGAATCTCAAAGACATACAGGATTTAAGTTTGTTTACCTGTTTTATGTGTTGACCCAGAAGCAGAGCCACCACAACTTAAGGATTGCCCCTCTCATTTCTCAAAAAAAATCGTCTGACGTCCATTTTCTTTTCCATCAAGGCAGGAAAGTAGTTTGCAAAGACTGTGATTCAACTTCATGGGCTTCATCCTCCTGGGGACGCATTTGTAGACCAATTACTCCACAGCGACGCGCCGAAGGCTGTCCAAATTCGTAGACTCCTCAAAATGTAGCCGACAAATGCGTCCTTCTTTTCTTCAAATTTTAAGGATTGGTTGGGTGTGTCCTTCGTGGCCCACCATATCCCAAGATTCATGGCGCGGCCCAGCCAAACTCCAGTTTCCGGCAATGGCGGCCGCTACTAAGTTTTAAAATTACTCTTTCTGGGTCACAAAATAAACTGTTAACATGTTTTCAGGCGAGAATGTGGGTGTGTAAACTGCAACTATCTGCTCCGTTTATCGAGACATCGCATATTTGCAAAAGTGCTTCGACGTATTCGGAGACGTCTGTTACCCACCAGCTCGATAGATAGCCGAGAGCTCGAGGGTTACTAGAGCCGCCGAGAACGGCACAATCCCAGCACATCATTTTCAGATCACCGCGGTCTTTCGCTACTCTGGTTAAACATAGGTTTATATCCGGCCTACCTAAGCATCTGGCATCCTTGTACAAACGTGGCAGCCCTACTGTTGGGACTGAATGCCCATCCCTAAACCTACTTGTTTAAACTGGATTACTAGCTTTAATACAGATTTTACTTACTGTCATATCATGGGTTTTTTTGTTTTTTTTAATTTGTTGTTCGTGGTTGTATTTTGCTGGTTTCTGTATTTTAATTTATTAGAATCTATTTTAATCTACTGTTTTGTCTTTTTCTCTTTGTAAGGTGACCTTGGGTTTTAGAAAGGCGCCATGAAATAAAATGTATTATTACATTATTATTATTATTAAGCTTCTATACCTCTAGTAACATCTGCTGTCTTTTTGCTCAGGTCACTGTTAAAAAACACAAGAAGAAGAAAAACAGTGTCAATGAGACTTCTATCAGGATAAATAAATGACATGATAACTAGCAAACCTTCAATATATGTTCTTATTTTCGTCTTACTTTTATCAACAAATTAAGACAAGAAATTTAACTCTGTGTGTGTGTGTGTGTGTGTGTGTGTGTGTGTGTGTGTGTGTGTGTGTGTGTGTGTGTGTGTGTGTTGGTTGTTTTTTCAACCCTAGAAAATAAAAATGAAGCTAATGAAAAGATTCCTCGTTGTCTGTTATTCATCTAAGTAGCTGGAATTAAAATGCTTTAACTATGATTTAACTATTACTGCTCTTATTGATATTGAATGAACTATGATATTATTATTATTATTATTATTATTATTATTATTATTAAATCATTGCTAATATTATATTATATTATAAAATTAAGTGCTGACATTCCAGTTTGGCTACATATATAAATCCGGTACATAAACAGTACAGCAACAAAGCACAGAGCTCCAGGGATTTATAAATAAATTACTTTTTAAGTGAATCACAATTGTTTGACTTCAACTTTTTAAATCCATTCAATGACCATTCAGTTTATGGTCATTATTATTTCCATGACTGCCCTTCTGCTAATTGGAGGGCTTTGTTTTCATAAAGTGATGATAAACAGACCGGTGATGGAGGTGGTGGGGTGTTACTGACTCATAGATGGGTCATGCTCACTGGACATTTTTCCATTTAAAGAGGCCAATTAGTCCTGCAGACGTGCCTGCTCATCAGAATGCCGATCAGGTCGAAGGCACAAACAAACACACCCAGGACCTTATTATCCTGCTGTACTCTTCAGAAGCCATGAAGCAATTTCTGCCCTTAATGTGACATTTCCGCAAAAAATGTATGCTACAGGCCTTTGTAAATGTTTGTGTACCACTGGGGTAATGATATAGTTGGCTGTACTGACCAAAATCACCAAAATCTGTGTTTTGCTTATGGTACGCAAATTTTTGCACATTGTAATGTTAGTTACAGTGTATTAAGTACTCACAGCCTGCAAATTTTAAAAGAGCAAATAATATTTTTAGTTGGGCTAGAAAGCCAAGTGTTTACTTCCTGGAAAAACACCAAATTTTACACTCCTGCCATAATCCATATAGTTGCAGTTTAATTTCATGACACACTATTCTTAAATTTTTGTACAGTTTCTTCACCGTTTAATAACTGTTAACATTACCAGATATTTTGGTGTAAATGCATTTATATGGACAATAATATTGAAACTGAAACTCTGCTCTTGTGCTTTAATTTATATTATCTTATATTTCTTTAAGTAAAAGAGCCCCATGAATGGACAGGTATATAAATCAACAGATTTTCAGAAGTTGTACATTTCTGTATTGATTTTTTTTTTTATTATTTAACTTAGAAAATATTCAAATACAGAGGGAGCCCAGGAAGCTGAGAGCAAAGTCCTCTATTGGGGTGATACAGTATTATGGGGTCTGATTATTCTAGACCTCGTAAGTGGTCATAAGACTTTTAACCTTCTCCAGGCAGACATTGCAGATTTGCAACAGTTAAGAACTAACAACCTGATTACCCCACATACATATTTTATGAGGTTTTTTTTACTCAGAAGTACCACTGCAGGACTTGGTTGTGCATTAGCAGCAAAAAACTTAATTTGGGCCTGAGAGGGTTAAATTTGATTCTGGATTTAAGAGGAAGACAATGAAATGGGTTAGTAATTATAGCTGGAAGTAGAAAACACAGCTCTGTTAGCTAATATAGTCTAATATAAAGGTGTTTGGACTATGGCAGGAAGTCAGGCTCCCAATTGGGAACATGTAAGCTCTCTACAGAAAGGCAGCAGTTAGGATTTGAAGTAACAGGTTTAATTGCTTAAGCATCAAGCAACCTATAATTTAGCTTCCACTGTGATACAAATTGCCTAAAGTCTGTGCTTCTGTTTTAGTGAGTAAAATTCTATTACTTTACTAGCTTGTTACTTTACACAAACTAGCAAATGTATCTGAGGTGCAACTTTACACTTTATAAATGCCACCTGCTACTGATCCTTGCTAGCTAGTATAACTAGCTAACTTGATAACTTGAGTCTTCATTCTCCCTAATATTATCACCTCCTCTCCAAAAAAAAAACTAACAGCTAACATGGTAGGCCCCAAAACATTAATGCTGAATCTTCAGTACGCAGAGTTAAAAACCTAATGGGGGACTATGCCCATATGCAGTCTGTAGTAAAAACAATGAAAAAATATATTATCAAAATCGAAATAGTGTAAACTATTTGACTTTTTAAAAACAGTTAAATTATGTTTTTCCATATGTGAAATATATCCTCTGCGTGTCTAATAGGGTAAAGTAAGAACGCAGTGAAAGCAGAAACCACATTTAACCACAGTGTGTGCAGACATATATAAGAAATCCACCTGTGTCTCACAATTACTGCCACAATGGATTAATAATGCCTTTTCACACTGAATAGTTGTTAACTCCCCGACATTTCTGCATTGTTTTGGCTTTCGTTTTTTATTTTTTGAAGGTTGCAAGGCTCAGGTAAAAAATGCTATGAATGTGACAAAATAAAGAGGTGAACAACTAAGAGCTGTGTTTACCACACAGTGTTTACCCTACATTTCTCACATCAAAGTACAATTCTGATGTTTTATAAACCACCCTTAAAAAAGTTGGGAGCCAATAAGATAAATTCAGAAACTTATCAGACAGCACAGACTGCATGGCTCTTCACAATATTCATGACATTTGGAAAATTTGGAAATTTAAAATGGCAGCAAATATTTTTATCTTGGTGTTCACAAAAAAAATACACAATCATCATCTCAATGAAGAAAATATCCATAGATTTCATGTCTGACGTTCTGGTCCATCTGGAGAGCAAAAACAGTGCTTTGGTCCACAGCCATCCACCCATCAACTCAACATCTTTGAGTTTAATCTCAGATTGCTGTGCTATCAGATGTACTAATCAAAGTTTATTTATAACTGCCAGAATTGTGTTGAGTATGGCACTAACATGTGAGCACACCTCTCCTAACCCTGCCTTACAGACAGGGGCGGATCTAGAGAAATTTTCTTAGGGTGGCATGAGGGTGGCAAAGAAATCAAATGGGGTGGCAAAATCAAAGCCTTTTTTCTTTCCAAACACATATGCAGGTGGTTACATATGGTTAAAATAATTCAAATGCAGTAAGTATACACGTTTTTCATATAAATATAGTCTATAACTTAATTATTGTCTGTATATTATTGTCTGTAGCCCACATAATTACACACTTTAGTTACTTAAAACGTGAGTTTTGATCTTATGTACTGTATAGCCTGTATAATAAATAAATATGTAGCCCAACAAGTATAAAATCCAGAAAGCTACACAACATGGGGCGGTTCATTTACAAACACAAGTCTAACTTAAGTTTCACACTGTTTTTTGTTAGAAAACAATCACATTGTTACAGCTTAAATGACACAAAATGTCAGAAATCTGCACTGTCATGAACAAAAATTTAAACCTAATTTTTCATGATTTGTTGGATTAACCCACTGAGGTCTGAAATACAACCGGCCATTTTTGACTCCTTTTGAGTTTACGCTTGTAGTTCACCCTCAGATTGTTTCATTTTGTTTTGTTCCCCTTGCCTTGTTTGGTTTCATTCTTTTCAGCTCAACTGAATTTAGTTGTTTTTTTCACTGACATACTGCATTAGGATTACAGAATACTACTAAGTATTCTGAAATCACTTAGTAGTATTCTTAGTAGAATACTACTAAGAACTTAAAATCCTAGTAGTATTTTGTTACTGTAAAAAAACCACAGACATGTTGAGTAAAATTTTACAACTTGAAATGCAAATATAAAATGTACATTTTGTAAACATATACAACTATTTATCTAAAAATGCAGCCAATACACCTGCCGTTTTTTTCATTTTGTACAACCATTTAAAAATATTACTAAAACTAAAATGAGAGAACAATCAGGTGTTGCAATAAGATGCCCCACAAATGATGTGTGGCAGTAAAAAAAAAGTTTGTCCGCCAAAAGACAGATGAGAACAGCACAGGGATAAACCTGCAGGCCTGACAACAGGAGGTGTATCACTCCGCTGGTTTTCTACTTAGTGACAGTGTTTACGTTGCAAATGTGCCTCTGTGACATTCATTAGTGCCCTCACTGACACACAAAACAAAACGACTACACAACAGAACACACTAAGTATACACACTAAACGTCACAAATCTCCCACATCTAAAAACTCTCTCGCTCTCTCTCACTCGATATCAGTCATGTGATTTGGAGGTGCAGCGTGTCCGTGGACCACAGAGGGTTAATAACACTCACCTTCCTTCCATTTCCAGAGTGTAACATCCACCCACCTGTGCAAAAAGCGAAATTCCCATGGTGCTGTTCAAAATGTGCTCTGGCACAATCATAAACATCACTTGCTACTGAAAACAAGGAAAAAGCCGGTCCTGCTATGGGCTGAACCATTTGTTAATGGTGGAGGGGGGAAACACTATGCAATATATTCAGTTTTAGCATTTATATTCACTGTTGACTGTAACTAGGCTCAAACTGTTAATGCTATCTTATTTTAATAAACAACACTGTCATATGGAAAACTGGGGTGGCACTTGGGGTGGCAAGGGATCATTTTAGGGTGGTGCTTGCCACCCTTCTAGATCCGCCCCTGCTTACAGACCATATCGCACTACTCTGTGCTTCTCCACAGCAACCCTGGCTGTCAGCGGTGGCTCATTTAACTTGTAGGACGACATTAGAAAAATACTCGGTCAACTTAACTGTTATTACACAACATTACTGCGACACAGTAAATGCCAAGTCAGTCAACCATAAGATTTACAATGAACAATTTTCTTGTTCTTTGCCTCTCACACCACACCATTATTTACTCATCCAGATTAAAAATATATGTAGCTGTATAACCTTTGAAAGCTTTTATCCTGGCAGAAGTGTAAGGTGAGCAATTCCCTACTAGATATACATAGATGTCACTGAACTGCTGCTCTGGGAGAGACATCGCCACATTTGGGAATTGAAATTTGGGGGTGGCTGTAGTTCAGGCGGTAGTGTAGGTTCTCTGTAGTGTAGGTTCTCATATTGCTGCGGGTGGTGGCGAATGGGTGAATGCACAACCCATTGAGTAAAGTGCTTTGAGTGCTCAGAAGAGTAGAAAAGTGCTATTTAAAAACCAGTCCATTTACCAAATAAAGCTGCTAGACTTTTGCTCCCAAAAACTCATAGTTTCTCTTCATGTCTTTGCTTTTGCTCAATGCTGTCCTCGTTACAGCACATTTCTTCAATAACCATTTTGGATGTATACTATAGTCTAAGTTCTCATAATGCTGCCGATGCATCCATCGGAGTGTGAATATAGTTAGAAAGCACTAAGACTGGGTGAATGTGACATGTTGTATAGAGCGCTTTGAGTACTCCGCGAGAGTAGAAAAGCGCTAAATAAGAATCAGTCCATTTACCATTCATAATGCAAATCAGAAGAAATTATGGTGAAAAACAGAGTAATGTTCGGAATAGAAATAGTACAAATAATGTGTGTCGTAAGTTGTAACTTACCCTTTCCTCTCTCCAATATTCATATCATCCCGACAAAGACCTTGTCCTTTGTTTCTAAGGGAGGGGGTACGTGAATTACTACAGCCTCTGTGATGTGTAAATAGCCTTCCCATTAGGACAATGTGATTAGAAGCCCCTCATTAGCATTTCTTCTTATTGTCAACTCTAACAATGGACACAAACAAAACATTAACATGGAAATCGGGAAAATGTACCTCATTAGTTTTCTCTATTCGAGCCCATTTCTGCATTAGTCTTGGAAATCAGAGAAAAGAAGATAACAGCATTGTTATCATTGTTGTCATGTTGATATGTTAACAAGAAAAGTAAATGATGAAACATCTAAATGCTAACACTGCTGCTTACCATCCTGAAGTTTTTAGGTCTCATCTAGAAGTAAGAAAGAAAGTAAGAAAGAAAAAAGTAGATAAACTCTCTAAATCACCAATATCGCAACTGGCAAAAGGTTAAAAGTGAGGGTTAAATAGAAGTTAAATACAAGTTATTTTGTTTTGGTCTGTTTCATCAGCTGTTTTATCACCTTCTCCCTGTCCACCTACTCCACTAACCATCACACGGACCTATTACTAATTGTGCATTTTCCTAGGAGCCAATAAACATAATTCATAAAGCACTGAGCAAGAACTACACTGATTATACACAAGGTGCTTCCACAGGCTACAAAACGTATCTGTCCAATTGGCTATTAGCCAAAACAGTAAGACTGGATTAATGATTAAATGCAGAGTGATGTATGTACAGACCATCTCTTCACTCATATACTTTCAGGGAATTAAAAGTTTTAAGCCTAATCTAAAAAACAGAGAATGTCTGTCTCTAGCAGAACATTCAGACTTCAATGAGCACATTAAAAAATATTCAGGACTGCTTTCCTTAATTTGTGCAATATCTCTAAAATTTAAAACATCCTGTCTCATGGTGATCCTGCAAAAAATAGTTCATGCAGTTATTGCTTCTAGGTTGGACTATGAACATTATTATCAGGTTGTCTTAAAAAATTATTTGAAAAGCCTTCAGTTCATCCAAAGTGATGCAACAAGAGTACTGAAGGGTGCTAGAAAGTGAGAGCATATTTTGCCTATATTGGCTTCTCTTCATTAGCTTCCAGGATCGAATTTAAAATCCTTCCCATAATAAACATCCATCCATTCGCTTCCGCTTATCCTTTTCAGGCTCGCGGGGGGCGCTGGAGCCTATCCCAGCTGTCATAGGGCGAAAGGCGGGGTACATAATAAACATGTTCGTGAAAAATCTGACCCCATCTTATCTTAAAGACCTTGTGGTACCATATCACTATCACTTAATAGTGGTTTCTAGGGTATTTAAAAGTGTAAATATATACAGTAATAAGATGGTGTGTGTGTGTGTGTGTGCGTGCGTGCGTGTGTGTGTGCGTGTGTGTGTGTGTGTGTGTAGAGAGAGAGAGAGAGAGAGAGAGAGAGCGAGATCTCTGCTGTTGTTCCCGGGATCTGCTGGAGCCACTCGCCTAGCTTGGGAGTCACTGCACCTAGTGCTCCAATTACCACCGGGACGACTGTTACCTTCACCCTCCACATCCTCTCGAGCTCTTCTCTGAGCCCTTGGTATTTCACCAGCTTCTCGTGTTCCTTCTTCCTGATATTGCTGTCATTCGGAACCGCTACATCGATCACTACGGCCGTCTTCTTGTGTTTGTCTACCACCACTATGTCCGGTTGGTTAGCCACCACCATTTTGTCCGTCTGTATCTGGAAGTCCCACAGGATCTTAGCTCAGTCATTTTCCACCACCCTAGGAGCAATCTCCCATTTTGACATTGGGACTTCCAGGCCATACTCAGCACAGATGTTTCTGTATGCTACTTCCAGCCACTTTGTTCCACGTATGCCCTGCCAGCTAGCATCTTGCACCCTGCTGTGATGTGCTGGATTGTCTCAGGGGCATCTTTACACAACCTGCACCTGGGGCCTTGCCTGGTGTGATAGACCCCAGCCTCTATGGATCTTGTGCTCAGAGCTTGTTCCTGTGCTGCCATGATTAGTGCCTCTGTGCTGTCTTTCAGTCCAGCTTTGTCCAGCCACTGGTAGGATTTCTGAATGTCAGCCACCTCCTCTATCTGCTGGTGGTACATACCGTGCAGGGGCATTACCGTTCAGCTCACTCCTTAGGACTTGCCTGACCCTCTGCAGGTGGTTGCAGGCATCTTAGCGAACTCTTCATGGTCCCCATTTGCCTGTGGGATCCCCAGGTACTTGTAGCTGTCCTCTATGTCTGCAATGTTGCCTTCTGGTAGATCGATCCCCTCAGTTCTGACTACCTTCCCTCTCTTCGTTATCATCCGACTACACTTCTCCCGTCCGAACGTCATTCCATGTTGTATATGCTGGTGGTGTGGAGCAGTGAATCGATGTCTCGTTCACTCTTGGCATACAGCTTGATGTCATCCATGTACAGGAGGTGGCTGACAACTGCTCCATTCCGTAGTCGGTATCCGTAGCCAGTCTTGTTAATGATCTCACAGAGGGGGTTCAGGCCTATGAAGAACAGCAGTGGGGACAGAGCATCTCCTTGGTAGATCCCCAGTTGATGGTGACTTTTGCTATGGGCTTGAGGTTGGCCTCTAGTGTTTTTTCCGCCACATCCCCATTAAGTTCCTGATGAAGGCTCTTAGGGTCCTGTTGATCTGTATAGTTCTAGGCACTTCAGGATACAGGTGTTTGACACTGAGTCATAGGCCTTCTTGTAATCAATCCAGGCAGTGCACAGGTTGGTTAGCCTAGTCTTGCAGCCTCGGGCAACTACTCGGTCTACCACTAGCTGGTGTTTTGCGCCTCTGATATTTTCTGTGCCCCACTCATAATAATAATAATGGATTGCATTTAAATAGCGCTTTTACAATTCCACTATTCATTCACTCTCACATTCACACACTGGTGGAGGCAAGCTACAGTTGTAGCCGCAGCTGCCCTGGGGCAGACTGACAGAAGCGAGGCTGCCATATCGCACCATCGGCTCCTCTGGCCAACACCAGTAGGCGGTAGGTGAAGTGTCTTGCCCAAGGACACAACGACCAGGACAGAGAGCCCAAGGATCGAACCGGCAACCTTCCGGTTACAGCCACGGTCGCCCTCATGTGCTGAGTGGGACACTCATATGCTTGTTCATCTTAGTGTAGATCAGCTTGTTCTCGGTAATGGTATCGTCCATAATGCTGCATTCACATCATCTAGCACATAGGTGTCAAACTCGGCCCGCAGCCTAATTACATTTGGCCCGCGAGGCCATACCAAATTACTATTAGAGCTGGCCCGCCGGTCTTAATTCAAATTCAAATTCAAATTCAAAATTTTATTTGTCACGTACACAGTCATACACAATACGATATGTAGTGAAATCCTTGGACAACTGCTCGTGACCTAAAAAAAAAAAAAAAGGAAAAGGCTATGAATAAGAAAGGAAATAAATATGAAAAAGTTAAAAAGGGTAAATTTAACTAGGAAGGAATAAAATATAAATTAAGGTTAAAAATGAAATAACTGTACAACACAAATTAGAATGAAGGGTAAATTTAACTGGGAAAGAATAAGATAAAATATATAAATTAAAGTTGAAAATAAAATAACTGTACAACAAAATACACAATATAGAACTATATAAGAATGTATGAAGAAATCTAAATATAAATAAATATATACACAATAACAGCAGCTGTACAAGTATTAACTGGAAATGAAGAATATAGTGACCAGTGTTGTGCAAAAACAATGTCCAGAATGTCCAGTGTGTGTGTAAGAACCATATGTGTGGGTCAGTACTGTGTGGTGGTGTGATTGAGAGACCGTATCGCCTGCGGGAAGAAGCTCCTCCTCAGTCTCTCTGTGTTGGTCTTCAGGGAGCGGAATCGCTTTCCTGACCTCAACAGAGAGAACAGTCTGTTGTTGGGATGGCTGAGGTCCTTCACGATCTTCCTGGCCTTGGTCCAGCACCGCCTGCTGTAGATTGAGTGCAGGTCAGGGAGCTCGGAGCGGATGGTGCGCTCAGCTGACCGCACAACCCTCTGTAGAGCTCGTCTGTCCTGCATGGTGCTGTTCCCGAACCAGGTTAAGATGTTTCCCGCCAGGATGCTCTCTATGGTGCACGAGTAAAAGTTCCTGAGCACCTTGGAGGGCAGTTGGAAGTCTCTCAAGCGTCTGAGGTGGTAGAGACGCTGTCGGGCCTTTTTCACCACGGTGTTGATGTGACAGGACCATGACAGGTCCTGCGTGGTGTGAACTCCGAGGTATTTGAAGCTGTCCACTCTCTCCACTGGGCACTCGTTGATGACGGGGGTCTGGTAGTTCCTCTCCTGCTTAGTGCTGAAGTCCACTATCAGCTCCTTTGTCTTACTGACGTTTAGAAGGAGGTTGTTCCTCTGGCACCAGTTCTCCAGATTCCTAATCTCCTTCAGGTAGGCCGTCTCGTTGTTATCAGAGATCAGGCCCACCACGACGGTGTCGTCAGCAAACTTGATGATGGTGGTGGAGCTGGTAGTGGCCACACAGTCATATGTGTACAAAGAGTACAGCAGGGGGCTCAGAACACACCCCTGGGGGGCTCCAGTGCTGAGAGTGGTGGAGGCTGAGACATGTCCGCCCATCCTTACTGCCTGTGGTCTGCCGGTTAGGAAGTTGGAGATCCACTGACACATAGATGAGCTGAGTCCCAGATGCTCCAGCTTGGTGGTGAGTGTGGAGGGAATTATGATATTAAATGCAGAGCTGTAGTCTATGAAGAGCATTTTAACATAATTCCCCCTTCTAGTGTCCAAGTGAGTGAGTGATGTGTGGAGGAGATGAGAGATGGCATCGTCTGTGGAACGATTTGGACGGTAAGCGAACTGTAGTGGGTCCAGTGTGTCTGGTAGTGAAGAAATGATGAAGTCTCTGACCAGGCGTTCAAAGCACTTCATCACTACTGAGGTGAGGGCTACAGGGCGATAGTCATTGAGAGAAGCAGGGTGGGGTTTCTTCGGGACGGGAACAATGATGGACTCTTTGAAGCATGTGGGGATCACCGACTAAAGAGATGTTGAATATCTCAGTGAACACAGGAGCTAGCTGGTATGCGCAGTCTCTTAGGATACGACCTGGGATGCCGTCTGGTCCTGCTGCTTTCCTGGTGTTCACTCTCTTGAAGGCTCTCCTTACTTCATGCTCGGAGATGACGAGCACGTTTCCGGTGCTGGCAGTATCTTCCTGTCTGCAGCCGTTAGCGCCGCTAGCACTAGCATTGTTGGAGTCCTTAGCTGCAGCCTCGAAGCGAGCATAGAAAGTGTTCAGCTCGTCTGCCAGAGTCACGGCCACGTTCGTCATACCGGTTGTTGGTGCTTTATAGTCCGTTATTGTCCTTAGTCCCCGCCACAGGCTCCTAGAGTCACTCTGTTGGAGTTGTGACTCTAGTTTCCTCCCGTAGCGCTGCTTCGCCTCTTTCACCGCCCTCCGCACGTTATATGACGCGGCTTTGTATGGGTCCATGTCCCCCGTCGTGAGTCCCGTGTTGTAGGCAGCGGTGCGGGATCTCAGAGCATCGCGGATGGTTTTATCCACCCACGGCTTCTGGTTGGGAAACGTTGTGATAGTCTTTGTCTCCACGGTATCATCCGCTAGTTTCCCGATGAATCCCACAACCGCTTCCGTAAACACGTTGACATCATCATCGGAGCTGTTTCTGAACATGCCCCAGTCTGCGTCATCGAGTGCGTCCTTTAACGCGGCCACCGATTGATCCGTCCAGCGCGCGATCTTCCTCTGAACTTGAACTTCCTGTTTTAGCCTTTGTTTGTATTTTGGCATGAGGAAGATGGTGGCGTGATCGGATTTGCCAAACGGAGGGCGGGATTGTGCCTTGTAGCCGTCCTTGACCGTAGTGTAGCAGTGGTCCAGTGTCCTTTCACCCCTGGTGGGGCAGGTGATGTGTTGATAAAAGTTTGGCGCTGCGCGTTTGAGGTTGGCACTATTAAAGTCCCCCGTCACAATAAGCGCAGTGTCCCGGTGTTGTGTCTGGTGCTGTGCGAGTGCCTCATGCAGCTCGCTTAAGGTGGTGACCGTGTCCGCTTGTGGTGGAATATAAACGGCACTTACAATGGCCGATGTAAATTCCCGAGGTAGATAAAAAGGATGACACATGATGGACAGTAGTTCCAGATTTGGTGTGCAGGAGCGTGTGAGAGGAACAACGTTCGCACTGTTGCACCAGTTGTTGTTCACCATTAAACACACGCCGCCTCCCCTTGACTTCCCCGAGTCCCGTGTCCTGTCCATGCGGTGAACCGAGAAGAACTCGGCCGGCTGGATGGCGTGGTCCGGCACCGCTGGGTTCAGCCATGTCTCGGTGAAGCAGAAGAGATTGCAGTCCCGAATGTCTCTCTGGAACTTTATCCTGGCCCTGAGGTCGTCAAGCTTGTTCTCCAGTGACTGGAGATTGGCGAGCAGGATGCTAGGCAGAGGTGTGCGGTGTGCACGAGCTCTCAGCCTGTTCCTGACGCCGGCTCGCTTCCCCAGAGGTGTGGACTCGAGTCACATGACTTGGACTCGAGTCAGACTCGAGTCATTAATTTTATGACTTTAGACTTGACTTGAAAAAATGTTCTAAGACTTGTGACTTGACTTGGACTTTTACACCAATGACCTGGGACTTGAATTGGACTTGAACCGGTTTACTTGAAAAGACTTGATATTTCACCCCAAATATAAAATTCAACATGCATATTATATAGAGATTGAAAATGTGACGTCATTCAGGGGTAAAACCGCAAAGGATTCTGGGAACTCGTGGCAAGAGGTACTAGCGCATGCAGGCTTTCAATTGAAATCAGTCACACAGCGATAAAAAGAAACACAAAAATGTCAAGAAGCTGTTGTATTATTAACTGCAATAGCCGGGCGCATGACAGCCACGGGAAGCCGACGGGTAAAGAGATCGGTTGTTATCGGATTACGTCGTTGAAGAGACCTCACCGGCGCCATCTTAAATCCTAAGTATGGTATGGTATGTGTGGTGGTACAGTGCACAATGAAGTGAGACAGTGCTCCTCTAAGACCGTGGTGCTACATATAACAGACAAACAACACAGGACCACATAAAGTGCAATCGGCAAAAACTGCAAAAACAGTGCAACACCAGACAGAACAGAATGACACAGGACAGTACAGACACAACAGATCCTTTCGTGATCTGCATACTGAATTCTTTAGCATTGTCTATCAATGCCATTTTGTGAGAGAACTGAATGTAGTCAACCCTTTTTATACTTTTTAACTAATATTTGTTGTTCCTGGAGTAAAAGTAGAATGGTTAGGGAGAGCCTTCAGTTTTCAGGCCCCTCTTCTGTGGAACCAGCTTCCAGTTTGGATTCAGGAGACAGACACTATCTCTACTTTCAAGATTAGGCTTCAAACTTTCCTTTTTGCTAAAGCATGTAGTTAGGGCTGGATCAGGTGACCCTGAATCCTCCCTTAGTTATGCTGCAATAGGCACAGGCTGCTGGGGGACTCCCATGATGCATTGAGTTTTTCCATTTCAATCACCTTTTTCACTCACTATGTGTTAATAGACCTCTCTGCATTAAACCATACTTGTTATTAATCTCTGTCTCTCTTCCACGGCATGTCTTATATCCTGTCTTCTTTCTCTCACCCCAACCGGTCGCAGCAGATGGCCCCGCCCCTCCCTGAGCCTGGTTCCGTCTGAGGTTTCTTCCTGTTAAAAGAGAGTTTTTCCTTCCCACTGTCGCCAAAGTGCTTGCTCATAGGGGGTTGGGTTTTTTCTCTCTTTTATTGTAGGGTCTAGCTTACAATACAAAGCGCCTTGAGGCGACTGTTGCTGTGATTTGGCGCTGTATAAATAAAATAGTGCTTACTTGATATTATATAGTTATACTGAGCAGGACTTTTGTTCCCAATATTCTTTTGTAATTTTAACACTTTACTAACTGCCTTACAATACAAAGCACCTTGAGGCAACTGTTGTTGTGATTTGGCGTTATATAAGTAAAATTGAATTGAAATTGAATTGAATTATTTCAAATGCGGCTTGTTCATAATTAGCTGTGCACTATAAATTACTATGGCAATGTCAGAAGAGAACCACCTGCCTAACATTAAAGATAAGTGGTTAGATACTTGTATTTTTGGTCCTTGTACTAAAAAGCATGGGCTTTTTAGTAATGGTCTCCACAACAGATAAGGCGCCCATAAATAATGCATCTTACAACCAATCAACTAAGTCTAAATTTGACTAATGTGAGATAATGGCAGGAGGTGAGGAGAGTAACACATATTAGTGTGCATCCTACAGTGTAGCTTGAATTGTGTGCATTAGCTAACTTCGTGTAGCATTCAAAAACTTTTTGAGCTCAAGCACTTGTTTTAAAAGTATATTGATTTAAATGTAACTTTATATGTATACTGACCAGAGATGGGCAGTAACGCGTTACTTGTAACGCGTTACTGTAATCCGATTACTTTTTTCAAGAAACGAGTAAAGTAAGGGATTACTATTGCAAAAACGGTAATTAGATTACCGTTACTTTCCCGTAGGAATGCTGCGTTACTGCGTTACTAAAACCGTGATTTTTTGCGAGAATGTCTCATAACAGTGACGTAAGCAAGTGCGACGTTTGTGACAACAGCTGTGTGCAGATCAACAGTGGATAATATATCGATTGTGGGAGAGAGTATGAGCGTGCAGCGTTTAAAGCGTGGAAGTACTGACCTTACTTTAAGTTTGATTCCATAAAAAGTGACAAAAACATTAGTGTCCGTTGTGCGTGGGAAGAAAACTTCTTTTTACAGCGAAAAAAACCCTAAACTTCCGAGCAAGCACCGAGTGCGCAACGACGTAATGGGAAATTCACAGAGAAACTCGCGGATTCTTCCACTGACCGCCGCGGCACACCTGCACCAGGGTAAACCTCCGCCTACCCCACTCCTGCTTTACAGGTGAAAATAGAGCAAAAGGACCACTAGTCTTTGATTTTATTTATTTTCTGCTGTGTTTTACTTGCATCTATTTGAAAGAGTGAGTGTAAACACACACAAAAAAAATTATGTGCTGGAATGTGTAGAAAATAAGTTTAAATATTAAACAAAT
The DNA here is from genome assembly GCF_057382275.1 of Copadichromis virginalis. NCBI lineage: Eukaryota > Metazoa > Chordata > Actinopteri > Cichliformes > Cichlidae > Copadichromis > Copadichromis virginalis. The sequence continues at coordinate 3,167,068 of NC_140623.1, read as the reverse complement.
TTCTTCCAGTCAGAGAATGTTTCATATAATTAAATTTTTACTTCATGCATAAAGTTAAAAGGTTAAAACTAATAAAACAAGTTTTAAAAAGAGACTTTTCCATTTGATTACATTTTGTATGATGGATTATGTAGAAAAAGTAGAATTGGGCTGAAAGATCTATCGCTTTATCACCTATTCAGGTTGTAAATCGTGTTTTTAAAAGGTAACTAAGTAACTAAGTAATTAATTACTTTTGAAAATAAGTAATCAGTAAAGCAATGGGATTACTTTTTGGGGGAAGTAATCAGTAATTAGTTACTGATTACTCTTTTCAAGTAACTTGACCAACACTGATACTGACATCTGATCAATGATCTAGGCATTTATAATTGGTATTGAAATGCTTGTTGTTTTCTGGACAAGAAACAAAATAACAAATATTTGTTAACACCAGACGCAAAGTTTTTGCCTGTCACATTTACATATGTGCTATTCTAATTTTTACTGCTTGATGTGAATAAAGGAGAATAGATGTCCACACATGTTAAAACAATTTTGAGCAAAGTTCCCTTGATGCTGGGTTGTGAAAGCCTACCAACAAACAGAAATTTTATTGTTTATGAGTAGCCTGAGCTGAGTCCACTTCACTTTTAAAAAGTGATGTGGAAAACATGAAAAAAAAGAAGAGAGCTTTGTATTCTCATATCTAAAGCCACTTTAAAGAATCACCAGTTTTCTAACAAGCGTTCTTTGGAATATGGAAGGATTCTAGAATATTCCAAGAAAAACCAGAAACGTTTGTCGGAGTTGGTGTGACAAACCAACACGTTCTCATTCCCAACTCGTCAAATGTGTGACGCATGGTCAGGCTCCCTCTGCTTCACTTATCAACGCGCAGGGTACCCCCCTCGCGTCGAGAATTGACGTGGTGGGTCCTCTCATTGAATACTATAGAGCTCCTTAAACGTTGTTTATTGACAACAAGAGATTTCCGCGGAAGAGCCTGTTGTCCGTATATTTATACATTTCCAAAATCACATTGTAGTGACGTATACAGAACACACTATATTATATAATGTAAACAACTACCTGAGAAACAGCAGATACAGCAGATATATTAATTATAGGCTACTACTTTTGTATCGGTTATTGCATTTATGGAGGGAGTGGTGTATGCTGGGTAATGGCACAGCTAGCGACTGGGTGACTTTATTCACCCACTTCGGCTGTTATCAGTCCATACAATGGGCGTTATTAGCACAAATCAGTCCCATAGATATGGACCATCTCCTGCTAGATTGTTCAGAAGGTTGTTATCATCCATCCAGATGGAGGATCACTAACAGGAGCGTGGAAGACTCCAGAATCCACTCTGGCTGCAATCCGGTGGATATGCAGTGTGTACAGATAAGACCGTTTAAACGGACAGCATTTATAGAATGACTATTAAAAGTCAGCGAGTGTCAATAATGTTAATGTGGTCATGTTAGTAATACACCGAGTGCTAATATAGCAGCTTTAAGATGCATTTGTAAATATTAGTATGTGTTTTATGGTGCTAGCTTAAAGTTACGGTGTAAACGTTAGCTTATATTGGAGTAAAGCTGTTACTGTTTAAACGATGTTAGCACAGAAATATTAGCTTCTGTCATGACTGATGAAGTTACTAGTTAATAAAGTTTCTAGTAAAGTGTTTAATCGCAGCCACAGATTGACAGCAAATATCTCGATTAGCTTCAGTGCATCTGTAATAAATATGTGCAAGTTTCAGTGCTTCGTTTAAACTGTATGATACTTATACTGACCCAGGGTCAGTGTAAAATACAATCCTAGCTGTGTGAACAAAGCCTGGCTCCTTTAATCCTGCATGAAAAACCTCAGGATGCAGGTTATTATTACTCTTTCCTGCTGGCACACCTGTCACACCTGAGAGTCAGCTAGAAACTTAGTGACGTGGACATCATGCAAAGACTGCCAGACTCTGTAATACTGCAAATGATCAGTGACTCAGGTTAACACTAAACTTTAAACAGTACCTCTGTGTCTCTGTGTGCTGAACATTTAGGATTGAGTCAGGCTGCATTGACTGTGGGACTTTTCTGTGTTAAAAACAGGTTGATGACGGCTCAGAAACATTTGAAGATTAAAATTTAGCATTATGGCTGCTGGTGGTTTGTAAAGCCTCTACTCAGCTGTATTTTTGTTACTAATTTATGTTTGTTGTTGTTTAACACAGATTTCAGAAGAGCAAAGATGAGCACTGTTGCTTAATCCTTAATAGTTTAACTGGATTTGAAATAAAAAAATTCCAGATTCTTCTTCCACAGAAGTTTCATTTGTCAGTGTGGGTCTGCTGAGATACCTGAAGAACTCGTTTCATTCATTCTCCACATGATGTTCATTTACAGAAATGTTTCACAGGAACTGATTTCTCCCAAAGGGTGAACTAGTGTGTTTCCATAGATTACCTCTGTATGAATGTACTTCTTAAATGAAGGCAAGTGCTTGTCTTTTTTCTTCCTCAGGTACAGTACGTGATATCAAGGGCAGGCGGTCAACACTGGGGGAAGACAAGAAGCAGACGTACTTCCAAGAAGGAGCTGCAGTGAGGACACAGCCAGGTCACTGAGGTCAGAGGTCAGAATCTGAAACAGCTCAGGTTTATATTCTAGGGGTTATTAAAAAAAATCGAAATGTATTTATAAAGAAACCTTTAAATAATAGTCATAATTATGATTATTATTAGAAATATCAAACATTTAAGTGGATTTTCTGTTACACATATTGTGTTAGCCCTGCGATAAACTGGCAGCCTGTCTTTGTCCTGTATCAGCTGGGATAGGCTTCATCCTCCCGCGACCTTGAATTGGATACATGACTTGTATTGAATTGTATTCCAATTATGTAATCTGATCATTTACAAATTCAAGGTATCTAATCAAAATGTAAGTAATAGTTATAAAATCGGAAAGCAGAAATAAGTGTGACATGAATGTAACTGTGTGAGCTGACATAGACGACAGCTACAGTACATGCAGTCTGAAAAACCTTTGTTGTCAAGTTTGCAGGTCTATCAGCACGAGACATTCTTACATAGAAGAGACGTTAAAGTCTCTAACTCAGTGAAGCATTATTGGTCCCGTCTGTTTGGATAAATATAGTAAGTTGATGTATGTGCATTTATTGACACATTTTCTTAGGTGCTTATCCAGTTCAGGATCACAGTGGAGCTGCAGCTGGATATGTTCACTAAATAAACCTTACAAAAGTTAACAATAAACCTGCATCCCTGTACGTTGTTGTCCACAGGATGAGAAAATCAAACTGGAAGACTGTGGAACATGTTAATAAATGTTTGTGTTTATCCCTGTGTCTTTCACAGGAGGCGCTGAAAGGTTTCCCTAATAGTTCCTGGTGAATCAAAGCAGAACCATAAAGGTTGCTGGACTGCATGATGGCCTTACCCCTGAGCAGTCATCCTGTTACAGGAGGAACCAGTTAGAAGCTGTTTTCAAAGTAGTTGAGCAGATTTGATCTCAAGTAAGCGATTAACTGTTTGTTCATTTGTTCTGCCACTTAAAGAGCATTTAAGGACGTCTTTTGATTGTCAGTTGAATTAATTCTACTGGCTCTCATGGTCATTTGTGATTATGGACCTTACACAGAACCAGCTTTACCTCCAATCAGCTTTGCACACTGTTAGACCTCTGAGTTACAGCCACATATAAAACAAGGGTGTCTACAGACAAAAGCATGGATGTCCCAAGGGTTCCTCGGTGTTATTTCAGAAACATACACACACAGACACACACACTCACAGCAAACACAGTTTACCGGTGACATCACTTCATTTCCTCCATCAACAACCTCTCCAGGATCATCAAAGGCTTTTGTTGTCTCCGCCTCCCCTGCTCTCTCTTCTGGGAGACGGTTGGGGAATTTCCCAGCTCTCCTCTTTGCTGCTGGCTGGGGTTAATAGGTGTTCAACCCTCCTATTATCCAGTGGCGCTTGTGAATTACCAACTGAGTGATGTTTACTACTGATATCATATATATGTTAATGTGTACGCTTAATTGGAGGGGAGGGCCTGTGAGAGGGAGGGCGTGGGGTTGCGATCAAGTGTAAAATTGATTTGTGAGGCTCATATTTGATCAAGGGCAAGGTCTGGAGCTGCAGGCAGGGGTCCAGTGCCACAATTCTGTCCTTTTATTGAAAAAATATACTCTGTCACTCTGTTCTTCAGTATTGGTGTGGAATTGATTGGTTTCCACTTTATAATAGCAGATTTTTTTTGTCAAGTAGGTTGGAAGGATTATCTACTTTCACTTTGCTTAATTAAGCAGACTTCCATAAGTTAGAGCAGGAATTCCTGGGACAAATTCTTTGAATTACAGCAAAGCACTAACGATAGTTATTGGAGAGCTGATAGACATCAGTTTATTAAAATTACTTTAAAATAAAGACAGATTTTTCATACATACACATTGTAAATTTTGTGGAGATTAACTTGTGTTATAGGATAAAAATAAAAACACTAAATTACAGAACTCACGTCATAATATGCTTCACTAATGCATCGTAAACTAACAGTATAAAGTTGCTTTTTGTTGAAAAAATGTATTTAATAAGTTTGTGTGATGAAAAAACAGATTATGAATTATGCATTCCATTGTTTAGTATTTAGTATTTGTTTATTGTGTTATAGTCGATTAAAGGTAATACTGTTTGTTGTTTGATCTTCTTGGAACATTTTTTTTTAAAAAAGCTAATTTTGTAACTGGATTTCATGTAATTTATTTTATAAGCAATCTATCATAATTATTCATCTAGTTTTATTTAAAAAAATATTCATAAAGTTAAATACTAAATACAGCAGTTTTAAATGTGATAAAACATAAAGCCACATAATGTGGTGTAGTAAAAAGGCATCAATAACTGATATATTCAAGTGTTTTGTATGCATTTTAAATTTTAAATTTGTCTGAACATGCTTGAATTATGACACTAGCAGTCTGCTTAATAAAATAAAGTGAATAACTAAAATGAATTTCCTTTTTGTGAAATATGCTATCATAGTTCTGTAAGGTTAGTTCATTTTTGCTATTACCACAATTTAACCTGATATGTACAACACTGAATTTAGCACAACTTGAATTTTGAGATCATGATGTGTATAGGTGGTTAAAGAGATTTATGCTGTCTTACAAACAAGTTTCAAAAGGAGCATTACACTTTTTCCATGCATCCTACGACAAATCATTTGCTGTGCCAAAAACCCTGTTAGTTTGCAACATTTTTAATTTTTCAGAAGCAGACTGCTAGTTTCATAATTCAAGCATGCTCAGACAAATATGTTTCCATTTGATAATTCAAATTTCACTTCTGCTGCCAGCCACAGCTCGCTCATTGTAGCTTAAGCTGAAGGTTTTAAACCGTTGTACGTGAGCCGCATGGCTAAACGTCAGCTGGCTTTGAAACAAACAGCCTGCAAATGCTTTAAGTATATTATCAGCCAAGTTCTTTTTAGGGATGTATTGCTAAAGCAGCTTACCATTTAATTAATGTAACTTGTGCGAGATTACACCCGGCCCAGTCTTGTAAGCAGAGGCAGAGTCTTATTGACCTCCTATGCAAGAGCTTAAACACACAAGAATGGAGTTTTTACTCAACTTTGATGGGATAACTAGTATAATCTTTCACAGCAATGGGAGGAATAAAGTGTTTTAAACATAATGCTCTTCCCAATGCTGAGTGGGCCCATGTGACACTCATGAGTCACACTGTGACACAGAAATGTTGTTATTTTGTCAACTTGACTTTTGAGTCTTCTTTATTTTTCTTTACTGCTGACAGAAACAAGCGTGTTGACCGTGTGTAACTGTGAAAGCAGATAACCAGATAACCTTGTTTTCAGAACTGATTTATTAATGAATAAATTGTAAAAACACCATATAGATATTGTTAGTAATATATAGTTAAGTAACAAGCATTTTATTGTTATTATTATTATTATTATTATTATTATTATTAAGCATTCATGTATTAAGTGGACTATTAAGGTAGTAAATGCTTAGTGACACATCTGTACCCTCCTGTTTGAAACACATTAGTAAAAACAACACTAGACATTCAAAATCCATTTTCGGTTTCTTACATTTGAGAAATGTTGTTCTATTTAGTGTTTATATTCTTTTGATTTTAGGTAAATAGAAAATTAAATTTATACTAGAAAATATATGCTTTGTTTAATGCTCACACACTTTTTTTTTCTTTTTTTAGTGTTCAGTGTCACCCTTTCAAACATTCTTTAAAAGTGGGATAAAGGGGACGGGAGGGATTGGGGGAGATTAGGCTACAGGATCCTCCAGGCATTGTCTGAGAATCTGCAGATAAAAAAAGAAAGAAAGAAAGAAACGCATTGGTTTAGTTTTGATTTGGGGATGGGGGCAGGGACAGAGTGGGGGTGAGATGAGAAGGGGGAGGATGGGGATAGCACATTTGGAGGCAGGTGGTGGTGTTGGTGGTTGGCCGCCTGGTATCTGGGGATTCGGAATAAAAGGAGGTTGGATATCTGGAATTGATATGCTGCTGTTTCCTGTTTAATGGCAGAAAGAGTATTTTCTTGCTTCAATATGGTTACTCATTGAGCTTCATTATTTTTGAATAATTAGTGGCAATACTCGTTTTACTTTTTTTAAAGGGCTCTGTCCTTATTTGTTTTATTCAACTTTTGTATGCTTTTTTTAAGCAGAGGGAAATTTGCTTTATTTCAAAGACTTGGATAAGTCTCAATCTACTCTAGTTCTCTCCACAGGAAACAAAATCCACCTATTGTCATGGTATCACATTATAGAGTTATAATGATATGTATTCAGTGTTATTGCAAGACGGCGTTTAAGGAGCAGGAAGTGTGACTGGATGCTGTCAGAAGCACAAAGTAAATGACCAGCTTCTTTTTTTAGTTTCGTATGAAAACTGAGAAAATGAGTTTGGATGTGAGAAGCATCCCAGAAGAAGTTAAAGACTATTTTCCAGTGAGTAACTATTTGTCAATGTGTGAGGGAGCATTTTGAGAGACAGTATGTGGAGTTCAAACATCAAACTCTGGACATCATTGTTTGTCAAAATGTGCTAAAGTAGGTGGTGGTGGCTTAAGCTGACTTCAAACACAAAGTTGAGACATTTGACTTTTCCCAGTAAAACATGAGGGAGCAATTACAACCAACAACCACAAAAGAAAAGACATCTGAATACAAAGATAAATACCACATACTCATCTTATTTGGAAACCTTGCAGTTACACACAGATCAAGTTATTCATACACTGAAATTTGCAAGATTTAGAATCCCAGAGCAGTTACCTAACTAACAGTCAATAGTATAACAGTGACAGGAGGAAAGACTTTTGTAGAGTCTGTGACACCAAGCATGTCAAATCAAATCCACATAACCACCAAGAAAAAGGCATAGCATTAATATGCTAGAGTGCAACTCCTACAACACGTACTGGCATGAGCCCAGCCAAACTGCTCATGAGATGAAAAATCCACACCACTCTCCACTCATTAAAAATAAACTGATTCCAAAATGTTCAGATAAAGCTCTAATCAGAGGCAGAAATGCTGAAGCAAAGCAACAACAAGGCCTTTAGTTTAACAGAAGACATGGAGTGTAAGACTTTCCTCCGCTTCAGTCAGGAATCCAGTCATGGTGGAGCTAATTGAGGATACGAAATGGAAATGACTGGTGTGCTTGTATCAGTTGTACTCTCCAAGAGAGGGAGAGATGAGAAGGAACAGACAATATTTGCAGCTGTGGATATCATCAGAGGAAGCCACTGAAACCATGCCAATGAGGTCAGAGCCGGTAAGAACAGAGACATGTCAACAGGACTCTTGTCAGAAAGACAGTAGCAGTGATGCATGTAAAACTGGAAAGTCACACTAAAAATCCTTTTGGAAAAATCCTATAAACCTGCTGTGAGACTATGTTGGTTCAGAGAAATCAGAAAACTTGGGAATCTTTAAGTGGAAAGACATGAGATCTTTATGTCAATGCTTTTATGTTATGAGAAACTTTATTAGTTAAAGTTAAGTTACTAATTTTAAGAGAGAAATATTCAAGTATGTATTTGGTGCTTTAAGTGTTAAGATTTAAGGTTACAGCATTATTATTATTATTATTATTATTATTATTATTATTATTATTATTATTATTATTATTATTATTATTATTAAATTAATGTTTCTATTTGCAGACTTATATAACCAACCTTAAGACTCAGAGGGAGATCAGTTTATGGAGAACATGTCAAGGATTAGAATATTTGATATTTAATTACTGGTGTAATTGCAAGATGATTCCAAGGACCATTCAAACGTACACACACACCAAAGGACACATGTATGTAAAATAGTTGTGTATGGAGCTAACAGAGTTACATACTGAGTACAAATAAACTTTTTTTTTAATCTACACCTGTCAGCATCTCTGAGTTCATTGATTAGCATTTTACACCAGAGCTGTTAAATGTCTGTGAAGGTACATGTGCTTATGTAATGCACAACTAATTAATGATTCACAGTGACCCAAAGCAAGATGTATGAATTTCATGCTCACAAAAAATTATCACAGGTTTATTTGATTATTATCATTTTTCCATTGACTTCAATTATTAATGACTGATAATTCATCAATTTAATCCATTAAATTGATTACATAATCTGTGTCCATCCATGGGTCAACAACATTGCAACACTGAAACACTTAGTCAGAGAGAAACATAGGTTTGGCAATCAGAAAAGGAACCAACATGTCATCCTGTACCATGACTTTGACGGATGGATGGATGGATGGATGGATGGATGGATGGATGGATGGCATTCTGCAGAACAGTAGACAGAGTGAAACTGGCATAGGATCATTTTAATAATAAAGGGATAATAAAAAGTGATAAATTACAAATGTTCGCTTGTTGAATGTCGATGTTCTCTTGCATCAAATGACCTTCACTGATATGTTTGAAATCTGATGGAAAAAGCTTAGAGTTCAGAAGATGTATATTTGTCAGGCTATTTATACTTGTACTATTGAAACTTGTAACACTGATCAGAGGTTAAAGACAGTTATGCAGTTAAGTGATGATTAATCAGCTCCTGTGTGGACGTCACTGAGTGAGTTCTTTCTTTCTCACCAAAATGCATTTTAAAACGTCCTGCAGAAGGTTTTAAAGATGCATAAACGTCTACTACGCTACTTTACAAATCTTAAAGCAACTTTAGCACCCATCCCATTTTCAAAACACAATGTGGGTTTAATGTGCAAAGATTGTGGATAAGAGAAGTTCACTTGTCAAATATTTGTGCAAAGCAGGTAGATAAGTTTAAAACATAACAACAGTGCTGATGGATCAGCAGGTGGCTATCAACTGCTTGCCGACAGCCTGTCATCCTTTCCATATCAGTTAATCTGCAAAGACTGAATCTCTCCCAGTAATCTGCCTCCATTCACATGCTAAAAGTACCCATCACTGCCATTTGTCAACAGTGTTTCAGGTATTGTGATTATCACAAATGAATGATTTTGGTTTCCAATCGAACCAGTCCTTGAGCTAAATCAGATATTATTTTTTGTTTGGTATGACATGCTGAACATGAATATATAGATACTACCAACTGACTGTCTTTCAGATTCAGAAAGGTCAGCACTCAGAAAGTCACTACTAATTATGTATTTATCTATTTTGTTATAAAAATTAATCAATTAAAAAAGAAGAAAAAACAATTAAAAAAACGAGAAGATAAAAATGATGTTCTTCGATCGCTATTATTTGAATGTCAACGCCGTTGAAGTTCATTTATTTATTCCCCCAACTTGTTCATTTTATCCGTTTCCTTTATTAGTAATACCATGATTTTACAGATGAGGTGAAATCTTCCTTCCCTGGTGGAATCTGACGCCTCAGACGGCTCCTGGTGCTAATGGAGTTAGATCAGCCATTAGCAAAGCAGATTGATTCATTACACTAATGTGAGTCTAACCCTGTTGGCCCTGTTGAAATGCGTGCAATATGACACTTCTCAAATTTGTTCTAACACATGCCCTGGGGAGCCAAACAGAGCTGCGCTAATGGGGGAGGTGGAGTCAATTATGCAGGGAAGAGCTGACTGTCAACATATATTAGCGCTGTGTGCTATCAGCTGGCTCAGCCCACTCAAACACAGCAACGTCTCTTCTTCTCTTAGTCTGCAGAAAAGCAGTTTTACAGTTTCACAGTTGATAAGAAGAACTTTTTTTAAGTAAAAAGTACCTCAAACCCACCTGTTACTATCTTTAAAATTAATGATGATTGATGACGAGTCCGTCTGTAAGAACTGTTAGATACAAGGCCTTTAGCTTGTATTTATTTATGAAGGTCTGCATCTGCTTACATCATTTAAATAAGTCATATTTAAAAGTATATATGGCCACATATAGATTTTGGATATATCAGTTACAAAAACATATAGGCATAAGTGATTTATTTTTCATAAAAAAGTATATAAATAGGAAGTTAACTTCAGAGTATTTTAATTCTTTGCTTTTCCCTATGAGCTAGGAACTTTTTAAATGATTTGTGTTGTTTTGACTAACAAAAGTATATAAAACAAAATTCTTGTACACAAACCTACCCTTGCTGCAAAATCCATACAGCTAGCACTGATGAAGACTATCAAGTCACTGATGTCACCAAAACTGTAATTTTTATGTTATGTTCTTCCTGCAGACAAACTTATGGAGTATTTAAGTGTTAAAAGCATAATAAAACAGTAGCTAAAGCTGACCTGCTACAAACATGGGTTGAGAAGAGAATATGCTAAGGCTGGGGGAGTGGAACAAACTCAATTTAATGGTATATAGTTCAATATAAATGCCAAAAAAATAAGTAAGACAGAAACAAAATATAATACAGATGCAGATCTATTCAATAGATGTGTTGCTTTTGGCCAGGACCAAAATAAATATCCTATCTGCATAGGACCTTGGCAATAGTCCTGGTTCAAATGTAAAACTTTACATTTGCATTGTCAGTGAATTTAAGAAAAGTCTGGCACTGAAAATAAACAAACTGGAACTAAACTCATACAAGACACACTTTCCTGCTTCAACATACATTTCAGGAGTGTTTTTCTGGGTTCTTTTACCAGTTGCAGCTTAGATAATCTGCATAAACTGTTTGCTCTTTAATAGCATGTTTGATCATCTTTTTGTAACAATTTTGTAATAAATTAAACTTTGTAATAAACTTTCATATCTTTAGTTAAAGATCATTTTGTAACACTAAACTACAAAAGCTTAACTGTATGGTTTTGGGCATATTCCTCCATAGGTTTCCTCCACAGAATTATAGGTTGACTGACCTCATTCAAGATTCAAGCGTTTATTGTCATGTGTACAGAAAAGCATTTCTCTGTACAATGAAATTCTTTCTCTGCTGTCCACACACAGATGCTGGTTAATATGTACAATAGAAGTAGAACAGATACTTACAATGAGTATATGTAAGTATTTGGTTAAAGCTTTATAGTCATTCCCCATTGAATGACTGGGAAACAGATAACATTAGTGATTCCATTATTGAGGTTGATACTAGTGTCTGAAAACAAACTTTGGGTTCAGCAAACCACAGATTGTTGTTTGTTTTGTTTTGGTTTTTGGTTTTTTTATTTTATTCTGTAGGGAAACGATGTCTGCGGCAAGTGGAGATAAGGCCAGTTCTTGTGGATGTGAGGGTGGGTGGTCTCTATTTACCTGTAACTGAAGGGGATTTCAGCTCCCTGCAGGTCACTGCTTTACATTGTGTCCCCCTTTTGTGCTTCGTCAGCACTCACGGCAAGCACTGCAGAGTCAACGGACTCATACACAAGAGACCAAGGAACATATGGTCACCCTCTCCTCATGAACGCTTTCACGCAAACAATGACAGGGATCAAAACATGGTGAAATGAGCTCGAAGTTTGCAATTGAGACTATAATATTTGGCTGTGGTGTATTCATAGTAGTAACTGACTATGGGACCGCACTGGTCTTCAAAAAATCCCAATGTGTGTTAAATAATAACTAATAGTACTATGTTTTTTATTATAATTTTATTCTGATGGTTAGTTTCTGATGTTTTTCACAATAACTGTTTTCAGTAATAAAATATAGAACATTGGGTCTAATTTGGGTACTAAAGTAGATTTTCTGATAGGTAGTTACAGTATGCTTAATTGTAGAATAGTCACTATGCAAACACACTGGATATATTAATAATGTAGTATAATCCTAATGAAATTATATAAAAGCAAATTTTTTACATAGTAGTTTTTAATTTTGTTGTTTATTGTACCATTTATTATATTTCTTGTGGAAGTGAAGTGTATTTTAAGACACTTGGACAATATGACTGCCAAATTAATGTAATGCAGTGTTTATTAGTTGTTGCTTGGTTTTTTTTTAATTTACTGATTTCTCATTCTTTGTGTGTTTGCTTACTGGGAGGATTTTTAAATGAAAGAGTTTTTTTGTAAAACACTATAAAACATCCTGATTCTTCATTTATAGTCAGTTTCTTTAAATGGGTAGACAAAACAAATCTGGTGGCATATATGTTTGAACCCATCTATTTAAAATCTTTTATGACAGAGCTTGCATCTTTGTTTACATTTATATTGATATATTTAACAACTAGTATGAAACTCTCCACTCCATTATGTCTGCTTTAATTTTTGTAATGGTCACAATATTTTTTGGTCGTGAACTTCATGAATTAATTTTGAATCATGAAAAGTGTAATTGTTTTTGTTATATTACTATTGCAGAGCAGTGTAGTATCAAAATCTAAACAAAATTATTTTGAAAAAAATGGCACCTGTGACATTTCCTACAAATTAGCAACAAGTGCGGTTTGTTGAAATGATTTTCATAGTTTAAGAAAGTCAAATCCAAAATGTAAATTCAGCAATTTCCACACTGTGTTAAAGTTATTGTAGCAGTTATTAAAAATCTTGTGCAAATTTCAGGAGAATCTGAGAAAATCAAACCACTTCAGTTCGTCACCCCAGCTCCAAATTTATAAATTTTTGGCCAAGCAGTTCCTGCACTGTTTGTTCATTTGTGTGAATGGGGAGGTGTCCGTATTGCAGTACATCTGCTGTTTTAATAGCATAGCAAGGTCTGGCTGCTATGCCACGCAGGTGCGGCTCCTTCCCCCCAGAAGGCCAAATTCTTCTATAGCCATGTGCTGCCTGAGCAAACTGTGCTTCTAAGCAGGCCTATCCCATCGCTGACTGCCCACTGCCCTAGCAACATGCATTGTTGCTCTATGCAAATCCACTCACATTGGGACAGAGGGTTGGGGAGGGGTATCCTCAGCTCAGGAGCTGAGATAGAGAACGGAGGCCGGCCAATAAATGAAAGTTTGCCTTAAATCCTTTGGATAATAGAGGCAGAGGTTGGGACTGAGCTTCGAAGCTGAGATAAACAGAGGGATTACTCCTCGGTTTTGCATCGCTCAACCTCCTCTGGGTGGCCCTTAACCATCAGGAAAGCAAAGACGGGTGTGTGTGGGGGGAGGGGGGGGGGGGCAAGAGAAGAAAAAAATGTTTAGCTCATAGACATTCACACACCACATACGTGGAAAGAAGTGAGCCTAATTCCAACAAAGACTAAGAAATTAGCAATTAATTTATTCCAACCTCCCTGCCCTGGCTCCTTTTCTATTTTCAGCCCAATTGTTGGTTAGTTCGGCAACATCTGGTCCAGAACAGTCAGTGCGCCTGATGATGGATGCACCCTCCATTAAAGTAGAATGGCAGAGAAAATCTTCCCTTTTTCATTCATTTCTTGTCCATGGGAGATTAGTTTGGTTCGATGTGAAAAGTAATCATTAAAAATGTTGCTCTTTTTGCAGGCCATGCATATCCACCTCAGGCAGCACCTTTATTTGCAATTGTAATTTGAAGAATAATTAAAGAAGTTAAATGATTCTGTAAATGTAAAACAACTTGAGTCTTTGTGCTCAAGGGTGCATGAACCTGCGTCTTATGGCTGGTTGCTCTGATAAACTCAGTAATGAAAGAATGTCATTTGTGTCTAATGACAAATTTTGAAGTGTTTTGGATTTGCTCACTCCCCTGTCTTCAACTCATGCGCCCTCTCATGACTGACTTTAATCTGGGAAGGCTCTGGGGAAGACAAACCGCAAAGAAGCCTGCATCAATCATTTCTATCAACTGGTCACTCAACTGGTCAATTTAGGATTTTATCTGTGAAATATGTTTGTTTGTTTTTTAATTGTTCATTCATTTGCAGATTATCAACACATCTGTTTGGTTTGTTTTAAAATTTATGAAATTCATAGAGTATTAACATATTTGAATGCTTCACTTGAATAAAAGAGAGAAATTTGTTGACTCAGCACCAACAAATTAAATCTCTAGCCGCTACTTTATTCAGTAAAGTGGAGAGGTGGCTTAATATCAGTCACGTCAGTCTGCTTTTGAGCTGCATCACCAGCACTTAATATACGCCTCTCCATAACAAACACTCTCCTGCACACACACACACACAAACACACACACTGAGAACGAGAAGGCCAGATCTCGTGGAAATGAGCTGTTGACATTATTTAGTGTCATTGTCTATGATAACAGGACCAACTGCTGGGATTTAGCAGATAAACCCTTTGAGTGAAACCCACGTCCATTACAGTTTTCCATACGTCAGTTACTGTTGCCCCATTTAAACAGAAAGATTTTGGTAACATTTACATGGTTTTTAGGAAATTACTATAAGGAAATATGTTGAAAATCTTCCTAATGAGAAAGTGAGGAATAAAAGAACTCGTGACATCGACCTTGAATGAAATAGTGTCTGACGCTAAAAATAGATCTTTTGCACTATTGCAGTCATCCCTGGAGAAATTTCTTTAACAGTTTGAATAATAAAATATCAGTTTTAATTTGAAATACTGGCCATTAACACACATACACAGCTGACATGATGCTGTGACTACATTTGCAACATTTTTTGGCCATAGCGCCAAATTACAAACAAAATAATAATAATGATACTCTGCTTGAGTAAAAACGCTATGCTGGATCAGAGAAAAATGATCACTGCAAGTTAGCTGCTCTTAATTTACTTTATTTTATAATGCAAAGCCAGAAAACAGTTCATAAACCTATAATGGACTAAAGATTTTTTTTATTCTCTATTTTATCTCTCTCTTTAATCTCTGCTTTTAGCTAATTAGGTTGCCAAAATCCCAGGGCTGAAGGATGTTTCCATTGTTTGTCCTCATATCCCTGATATATCCACATATCTTGACACCCATTATTATTTTATTTTTTAATATAACCATACCGTTTCATTTTATTTCATTTATATCACTACATCTCTGCAGCTACCTAAGCTTCATAGCCTGACACAATTCAGTGTTGGTAGTGTCATAGCAATGATGACACTATGGAAAACCAAGAGGAAATCAGTGTGTCCTATGTAACTAAAGGGTATGTAATCATACTATTTTGAGTTAATGTTCTAGGTTAACACAGTTGACTTTATTTATATGCATAAAGTCTGAGACACAAAGTCATATATTTAACACTAACCTGGAATAAAATGGGCTTATATTTAAATGTATACAAATCCAAAATAATCAAAGCTTTCTTCTGACCCACTGAGTTCACTTTGGGTACCTAATGTCTATTTGCTTTAACCAGATTTATTGCTGGAGTCTTCCTCAAAGCTCCCAGTACTTTTCCATTTGGAGATAGGACAATAATATGACTTCACTGTGTTTCATTGTGTAATTTCACTTTTATTTTGATCAATCCATTTTCCCATGATCCTATTTGCAACATCCCACCTAGAAAAGCAGTCGGACATAACAAAAAAAAAAATCTTGAAAGAACACAAAGGCACAAAGAGGAGGAGGGTACAGCAGTTGAGACAGCCGTCTCAAGCCTAACAGGGAACTTGGTCTTGCCATACAGCCGGGCCACTCCAATTCTGAGCGAATGCTAATGAGATTGCTCTGATCCCTCCAGTGCTTCCCATGTTTTCAACACCTTCAAGGACCACATGGCGCTTGCAGCATAAAGACAACTAAATGAGAAATCTGAACGTTTTTTGTGACGCTAGGGGCCTCCTTGCTTTTCAACCTGGCCGCCCATTCAATGTACCTCCCCAAAAAGAAAGGATAAGAAAGAGAGTGCTGCAGGGGGTATGGATGAGTAAACTTTTCAGGGAAAATGGCAAATTTGTGAACCTGAAGTAATAATCAATTTATGGCCAAGATAGGGCAAAGCCTTTGACGCAGGATGAATCATGAGTTGGAAAGACTGAAAGGGATGCGAATAGGAAGAGAGATGCTCAAATTTGGAGGCTGTTTCTCACAACCGCTGTAATGAGATCACTAACATCTTGAGCTTGCCTTCACTATAGCCACCAAACAACAGGCTGCTAGATGAAAGGTGAATCCGTCTAGGTTCCTGCTGGCTGGTTCAGAAGCACTTTAATAGCTGAACGCCCTATGAAAGGTTCCTGGGCAGTAGCTCATATTAGCGGCAGAGCACACTGCTTAATGGGATGATGCCTTTTGGCTTTTGTCACGAGATGATTAAGGGCTTCGTTGTCACCGCTGCCTGTTGAGCGCAAAGGCACTAGAATCCACTTTGACTGGCTTATTGTGTGAGTCTATGTGGTAGAAAGAGGACCTTTTGATGAATACACCTCTCAGGGATCTATCAGGTGAGCTCTGCATTGGAGTCTCACATCTACTCCCCCTTCAAAATATCTTAAGTGCTTTGTTTTCCTCTAAAGACCCTTGAATCTGTCGTCATCTTTGGGCAAAGACAACTGCCTGAAAGGGGAGCAGCAAAGAGAAGAAACTTGAAGAAAAAATTAGTACATATGTGAAACCAGTTCACTTTATATAAGTTTATGTGGGTGGGAAGTATAGTTGATGTGCTTCTTCAAGTGATTTTAACAGTTAAAGACAGTCATCCAATAAAATTCATTGTCTTGCTACACTATTCATGATAATTGCAACGGAACAAGTTCAACAGCCAGAAAAAAGTAACGAATTTAAAGAATAAATTTGTTGTTAAGCTACATCAAAGCTAGTAAGTCAGAATTAGTTTATCACAATCCTTTGTCAGCTTTAGCAGCGTTCAGGAAACAGCACGGGTGAAAAGACAATAAATTTGAAAGCTTTCAATACAAGGACAAATGTGTGTGTGATACACTGCAATTTACCCCAGAAAGAAGGTTATTAAACCAGAGGACATTAAACAGAGAATGCACCATGTTCATTTTTTGCAATCAATGCAGGTCCTTTCAATTGGGAGAGCTTCATACCCGGGATTACTTTGGTGACTTAAGAAGCTAGACTACCTCTGTACCCCCACCATCTGCAACTTCACCCCCTCCACCCTTCTTCAACCTCTCCACCCCCCCTCAAAAATAGCACAAGGATACTGCCAGCCTTTTCATTCCCTCCTAACAAGGCAGCTCCAAAGCACAGGCCCACTCCAAGTAATTAAATCAATCCCTTTGTATTGCCCAATATTCCCCTTCAGTGAGTGAATGCCCAAGATCTGATTATGGCTCTTCATGCATATTCAGGCTGAAGCTACAACTTGTCTATAGCAGTCTCTTATGTTTTATGTTCATCGTTATGAGCAGTTAACATGCAACAATTTCCTTTTTTTCCCTTTTCCTCCAAACTTTTTTTTCACATACATCAGTTTGCTCCAGCAACACTGGGAAATGAAGTGCAGTCACTGACTCTGGAGGCTCCGGCACATTTAAGAGAAAGCTGTAAGATAAGGAGAAGTTAGGGTTGGAGCCCAAAAGACAAATTGGATTAGCAAGTATTGGATTAAAGGTAAAACGGAGGGATAACAAACAAGAAAAGCTGCCTGTGATCACAGGGTTTAATATATTTCTTTTCCTCTCGGATCCCTTTCTTCTCTCCCTCCCCCTTTTTCTTTCTTTCTTTCTTTTCGAGCAAAGATCCCAGGCTTAAGACAGACTTATTAAAACTGGGATTAATTTGTAATGCTCTCCTAACCCTCGGGGTCAACGAAAGATTTGTTATCTAAAGCAAACAGGAAAAAATGTACTATAACAACACGACACGCGCTTTAGGGCAGTATCTGTGAGGCTTCTGAGAGATTGTAGCTTTGTGCGAAAGCTGTTATCCCTCAGATATTTATTTAAGCGGTGAAATAAAAGCCTTTTGGGATAATCTGTGTAAATATAATAATTGCTCCAAATCTTTGGAATATTGTATCCTTTTTTTATTTCAAATATAACATATGAAATTGTGACTAATAAAACATTTTCATAGCTATAATATCATATATTATTATATATTAATAATCTATAATAGCAAAAAAAGGCTCTTCTTTTGTTCAGCAGACAACGAGACATAGCTGTTCTCATAGGCCGTTCTCATTAGCCTTATCTTTTTAATAAAGCACTTGGCCAGATTGTGATCTTAATCTTATTTGCTTATGGAGGCTTTGTCCACTCAGATAAGTACTAAGTTCTTTGGGGAAAAAAATCAGCACCTCTGCAGAAAATAAATAAATATCAGCCAACTGTTTTCTGGCCTTTGGGTTTCTTCCTCAGGGTTTGCAGTTCAAGGGACCAAATCTCTTGGCCCATTGCCCATTCCTGTGTTGTTGAAATATCTAGTCTTCCTCAGTGTTGTGTTGTACAAGACTATTACTGCGCTACAAAATAAGATTTAAATTAAAAATAAATAAATAAATCTTACAGTCTGTAAGTTACAGTCTTTCACAATATATCAAGATTTTGTTATTGTCTTTGAAATTAGGGCTAAGGGCTAAAATAATATATTTAAAAAAATTATACAGCAGTGAGACATGACATTAAATGCCATTCACTGTAAATCTGATTCTATAATTTAAAAAAACTGTAAGTTTGTTGAGCAATTTCTTAGCACAGAGCAGAAAACCCGTCAAAGTCGAGGCACTGGACAAATAAAAAAATTGAGATACTGTTTGCTTTATATATCTGTTCTTTGTCTTCAGCTGAACTAGACTGTATGTGCAGAATTTTATAAAGTGGGTCTGGTAGATGATAGTTTCATCTACATCACTTTTGTAAATGATCAACCTGTAGAAGGGATATTTTTGTTTCTTTAACTGACAGAAAAGTGCTGAAGCCTCTGATTTTTTAGTCTAAATCTATGGCCATCGCCAAAAATATAACCTAAAAATGAAGGTTTTGTTATTGGGCGAAAAAAGGTGATATTAGGATTTTGTTTTAGCGGACCTAAAAAATGCCTCCATCCTGTTTTAAAAACAACATAAAATTATGTTGCTTTTATTAATCATTTTCTTAACCAACTTTACAGTTCAGGGTCACATTGTCACGGTTCTGGGTCAGTTTTGACCCAGTATTTTGAGTTTCTCGTGTCTTGGTTTAATTTTGTATTTTGATTCTTTTACATTGTTGACCATTATGAGAATTATAGGTTTCTGTTTCTGTTTTAGGATTTGCTCCTTGGTTGTGTTCTCGTGTTTATTGCAGGTTTAGTTCAGTGTCTAGGGTGTCTCTCAGTGTCTGCGTCTTTGTTTAGTGATTCATGTTTCCTGTCTTATTGTGAAAGTCCACATCTTATGTTAGTGTGTGCAGCTTTGCTCCCCCTGTCTCGTGAGTCCAATCCCTCCCAGCTGTGTCTCCCTCCTGTTGCCCATTCCCTGATTACCACCCTGTGTATATTAGGCCTGTGTTTTCCTGCGCTCTGCGTCGTGTCGTACCATCAGATTATGCCTATCTGTTTCTGTTCTCAGTAGTCAGTGGTCACTTCATGTTTTGTTTTCGTGCCAGCAATAAAGCTGAGGTTTTGAGGTGTATTCAGTGTCCGAGCCTCGCATTTGGATCCTCCTCTCCATCTGCCTGCACACAGAGCCCTGACACACGTGGGTTGATGGTAATACCTGAAACTAGTACACTGATACTATAATCTAAAATGCACAATAATTCTAAACAAGGACACTCAACAGCCCTCATTCTTACTTCTATTTTTTTTTTTTTTTACTTTCATCATTCATCTTGATATCTCAATAAAACATCTTCTAGTAAAAGTGTTCAAAATAATGTATTTAGATCATTAGGATCTTTAGTTTGTACCATCTGTGTGCAAGTGGACAGCTGCCCTGACATGTCCGGGCATAAAATGGAAGGCAAGGAATAAATCTGGCCTCAAGCACTTGTGAAGGTCTATGAGATCATAGTCCAACATGTGTTAAACAAGAATATCATAAATTTTAGAAAAAGCTAGAGAGGCAAGGTTGAGATAGTTTGGAAATAAGCAGAGAAAGGACAGTTGTTACGGTAAATATGGAGCTGCCAGACAAAAGGAAACGAGGAAGACCACAGAGGAAATTCGTGAATGGCGTGAAGAAGGACATGGAGAAGGTTGGTGTGACAGAGAAGGATCCTAGGGATAGGGTGAGATGGAGGCAGATAAGCCACTCTAGTGACCTAAAGTGAGCAGCCAAAAGACGAGGACAAAGTAAATAAATCCATCAAAACATGTTAAACATATTTACGTTAGATTTAAATACCTCAGCTCGTCCTATGATGGCCGGCATCTGGTGGGGTCAGCTGCCCGTGGCCTCTGGGTCTCTGGGGTACTTCTGTTTTTTGTTTTGTTTTGTTTTCTGGTTAGTTATTTTTTGTCTTTGAGGTGCTATTTATTTTTTTAGTGTGTTTCATTAAAGATGCAGCAGTTGAAGACCTAGTGTGCTCATGTGTGCTTTGTTATTTTTTTCACTTCCCCACCTTTTTTGTATCTCACTTTCTGTCCCTTTTCTTTTCCTCCTCCTTCTTCTCTCTTTTACCACCTGTCAGCTCTGGCTTTATATAACTACACAGAAAATAATTTAAATAATTATATAAAATAGATGTATAAAGAAAAAAGAGGGACCTATAGAGAGTCTATAGCACTCCTCTTGGCAAAGCAAATGTGTTTGGTAGAACAAAGCATTCAGACCATGAGTCTGCTTGCTAAAACTACTGGATACAACGGGTTAAAAATAAATAAATAAATGATCACCTATAATTTCGGACGATCTGATTTCCTCGTGTCAGCATTGTTCCCACATCATCATAATTAATGTTGTTCCAGGTTCAACATTGCAAGTGACCAATCACCTTCTTGTGACGTCATTCCTTTGCGACTTCGAAATACCCGCCTTCGAGTATTTCGAAATACAAGTGAAGAAGCGAAAAACCGCCGCCTGTCCGCCGAATTTGAAGTCAATTTAGGATACTTTCCTTTAATAAACGGTAAGCATTATACATATGTTCCTCACTTGGCTTGCTGTTTGTTTGCTAGCGATAGGCTACTTGACAACAGCATTAGCTAACCAGTGTTCTCTAGACCAGCGTTCCCCAACTTTTTGGGTGTTTCGTGGCCCGGGGGTTGGGTCAGGCAAAATTGCAGTAGCTTCCCTGATCATTTTACAAACATAAGTGAAGAGAATCTGGACTAAAAGGCCTAGACTTATGGTTGTGTGCTGAATCTATGAATCAAACTATCACCTGGAAACATAATTAACTGGTCCATAGCTGTGAAACTGGACATGAGTTCTTGATTCTATGGAGATTAACAGTAATCCAGAAATTTACAAATTTGTCCCAGGGACATCGCGTAGATGTTGTCCCTGGGACATCGCGTAAATGTTGTCCCTGGGACATCATGTAGAAGTTGCCCTGGGACATCGTGTAGATGTTGTCCCTGGGACATCATGTAGAAGTTGCCAGAGACATACCATATGAAAGTTTAGCTTCTTTTAGCCCCTGTTTGTTTTATATTATTTTATATATATATATTTTTTTTATATTATATTTAATATTTACATTGTATTGCAAAAAACCCCAAAACAAGTTAAAATGAATTAATGAATATTGACTAATTAAACCTTCGTTATTTTTCCACCAGAAATGGACGACATAATTAGAAGAAGTGTTCTGAATGACGGAAAAAAAAGAACTGGAAAAGACACACAACTTTGTGTGCATATGTCACAATGCCAGGAGGACCCATTCAGTGTTGTGTTAGAAAAATTGAACTCATTAACCCTTCATGGACATTATAAATGTTTAAATGTTGCCTCAGGTAAAGACAGGAAAAGAGACTATTACAAATTCAACTGCATCAGAGCTGGGGAAAAAAGTCGAAACAGCTACAGAGCAGTGGGCTGTAAGGCCTATGTTTCATTTAAAGTACTCAAATGTTGGAAAGACCACACAGTCATCGTGCAGCGTACATATGATAAGCATGATGGGCATGATCCTTCGGACCCAAAAGACGCACATTTCAACAATATTTCCAGTGATTTGAGGAGGAAGATTGAGGAACTGCTTTCCCTTGGAACTAAGCCAGCCATCATACTAACTGAATGTCATAAATGGGCCAAAGAACATGGACACAGAGATCTTCACAACAGAGAGCATTTTGTCACACCACGTGACATTGACAGTGTTAGAACCTGCATGATGAGGAAGAAGCACTTTAACTGTGGAGACAGTCAATGTGTACATACCTTACTTAATGGAAAACATCAAGAACATGTTCTCTTCTATCAACCATACACATCTGACCAAGAACTAATGATTGTTTTGCAGACACCTGTAATGAAATCAAACATGGAGAACTATGCAAAACAGTTAGTATTTGTTGACACCACGCACTGCGTTAACCAGTATTCATTTCCCTTATTCACACTTGTTGTAAGAGATGATCATGGGCATGGAGTCCCTGTGGCCTATGCTATTGTCAGCAACGAAAGTCAGAAAACCCTGGAAACTGTTCTTGGAATAGTTTGTGAGCATTTCCCAACTTCCCCGAGGTAAATAATACATTGACAGCTATTAATTTTGAAATAATTCCTTTTCAAAAAAGTTATAACATGCCAGAATCTAATGCTATAGCTGCAGCATGGGCTGCAAAAAACTTTCCTTTCCAGTTGTTAAAGTTATTCCTATAGGCTGTATGCAGTATTTTATATATCTACTTGTGAGTTGAAATGTTTAATTTGGCATTGAAGTGGTGCTTTGAGATAGCAAAAACATTTTCATACTGTTTAATCTCATTTAGTGTTTTCTTTTTTTCTGTAGAGCATTTATGGTTGACAAAGACTTTGCGGAAATAAATGCTTTGCAGAAGGTTTTTCCAGAGTCAGCTATCATTCTATGCTGGTACCATGTCTTGCAGGTAAACCACATTGTTTTCTTTTCACGTTGTCTAAGATGCACCTGAAACACATTTTTACAACAGGGTCCTGTTGTTATGATTTGCCTCATTGTGATATTCACCTACTCAGGTTAATGAATATAAAGGGATAAAATGTTGAGTGACTATGTCCATCCATTTAAGACCACAGTGCACTCATCTTCTGGTGGCTGCTTCCCAAAGCTCTTTTTGACATTTAAAAATATGTTTGCCTGGTTGATTTCTGTAATGCACAGGTCCTCTTGTCCAGTGAGTGACAAAGTTATTTTTGGACGTCAGCTTTCTTTTATGCTTTTTGTACAGCTGCTCCTCTGTCTCTCTCTCCAGATTAACTTTTTTTCTCTTACATTCACAGGCTGTTAATCGATGGCTTTCAAAATCAGAGTCCGGGGTCCATGGGCTTTCTAACACCCAAAAGAGAAATGAAATCATTTCTTTCTTTTGTAAGCTGAAAGCTTGCACATCTGTAAGTGTAATTTGTCTATTTCACATTTTGATTTCTTGATTACACTAAGAGCATAATAACTTTCAGTTGCTAAAAAAAGTTACAGAGAGATACAAAATAGATTTTTGAAACAATTTCTAAAACTGGCTTCTTATCTTGCTTATCAAAACAAGTACTTAAGCTGTGCAGACCATCATTGTGTCACCCACTGTGCAGTAGAACTTGTGAGTGGGATTCTTTCACAGACAGATGCTGAAACCAAATATGCTTATAGGTTTAGTGTTCCTTCTTAGCCATTGTAAGGGAAGAAATAATTGCTTCTTAATACAAAAACACGACATATTATTAATAACTTAAAATTCTTAATGTTATTCAATAAAAGGAAAAGGGCTTCAATACATAATATTAAAGATTTCAATAGGTCTGTTAAATGGATTGAAATATATTCTGTTGCATCCAATTCTCTTAGGAGGACAACTTTAAAGCCACATCAGCAGAGTTCTGCCAGACATTTAAGCAATACCCTTTGGTGTGCCAGTATTTTCAGAAGCACTGGGAAGGCGTGACTACGGCCGTCGCTTCAGTCACGCTCGTTCTGAAACAAACAATGTGATTGAAAGGTATGATTTATTATTTTGACCTCATTCAATTGTATTGCTGAAAAAAAGATATTATGCTTTAGTCCAAGAGGCTAAACTGAGTAGGTTCTTCATGTCATTGCCAGAACAGGTTTTAGGCAAATCCTTTAAATTCTAGCAGCGTTTTTTATGTTATCACAACAAAAAACAGAGTAGGTGGATTTGCCTAAATCAGCTAAACCGGCACAGAGCATTCCTTTATAAAAGACGTGTGCAATAGGTATTCCAATTTTTTAAAAAATAATACAGTCTTGATTAAAACTTTAAATTCCTTCAATTACAGTTACTAATCATTTCAAATAACTGTTTTTCAGATTTTTCCACCGCCTGAAATACCAGTTTTTATCTGGCTACAAGAATAGGCGTCTGGATGATCTGATTGAAGTGCTCCTAGGGAAGGCCGACGACTACTTCTCAGTCATAAAAACCCTGCAAGATGTGGGCCGCATGAAAAACAGGTTTGCTGACACCTTGTCTCAAGTTTCAGACTCTGCTTCAAGACTGATGGAAAGTGGTTGGGCTCTTAAAATTACAGTCAAGAACAGCCATGGAGTTAATGCATATCAAGTCCCATCTGAGTCAAGAGAAGACATGGTGTATGATGTCTGCCCTGTTGAGTCCTACTGCAACTGTACATATGGCTTACGAGGACTTCTTTGCAAGCATCTAGTGTTACTTGCAAAATTAGCAGAGGCTGACAATGACATCTATCCAAACATGGAAACAGACCTTGGCAAGAATTGCAGTGAAAGAAAGGCATTACTTTGTACACTGTGAGGACTTGAAAGTGATAAAAATGCCAAGTTTGTTTGGGAAATCTGTGTTTTTTTGCATCGGCTGAAACACTTCAGTGCACTTGTTGTACGTTCTCTCACTATAACACATGTGCTTGCCTGAAGGTGGCTTGTAGCCATTTTAAACAAATGAAAAACTCTCTGAAAAGTCCTCTATCAACTTTGAATGACACTCCTGTAGTTGAAAGCACAGACAAAAAATGCACAGAAGATGCAGTTGGAAAACTAAATGCTGTTTTAGACACAGTTAAACAGTGGGCATTCATTCCAGAGGGTATTACTGCAATGATAGATGAACTGCATACAAATGTCTTAAAAACAAAACAAGTAGGCAAAAGTATATGCCAGTACGAAATAAAGATGACAGATAATGCACGCAAAATTAGGCCATTGTATTCTAGCAAGAAACGTTTGGCCAGCATCGACATTCCAACAGTCTGAAAATGAATGTGAACAGTCGATAACCACTGAAAGAGAGACATCCTCTGGAGAAAATGAAAACCTTTTGGAATACAAAACAAAAAAGAGAAGAGTTAAAGCTAAGTATATGCACAAGTAGACTTTTGTGTGACATTTCAAAGGGACTGCATCCATTACTTCTGTTTATTGAAACCTAAAGCTGAATAGCTGTCTTAACTTTCTGCCAAGGAACAGATGAAAAGAAATTGTTTGGTCTCTCAAGCAGTTGTTATTTATGTGTGTTATTCATTACTTTGGCTTGGTTGCTGTTTTTGATACAAATTCATCTGTGCCCATTGTAATATTTTCATATGTTACTATTTTTATATTGCTATGCATTATAAATAAAGGATTACTTATTACTATTAAAGGTCTGCATTTGTAATTGTTGGTATTATTTATAAAATATGCGCTCTTAAGTTTTTTGCTCCATAAAACGATACCTGTCACTTTTTGGACATAGAGTATCAGCTGTTGAGAATCCTGGCTCATACAAAATAGAAGTAAAAGGTTTCAACATCCAGCCTTTTTATGATTAAATACAAAGTGTAATAACAGAGTTATTGGGGTGTGATTTTGTTAATAGTTAGTCTTAAGTATAAGTTTAATAGTAATGAGTAAAAATATAGCCAGAATAATGGAATGAGACTAACACCTGACCTCACACTGAGATTTGGTATGAAGTGGCATGTTTGTGCTAATGCTGACATTGGGGCTCAGAGTTCCTCTGTGTGTATATATTTGTGAACGTTAACTTGGCTAATGTCCAAGGGTTTGACTGCTTTCCTGTTGGATTGTATCACAAAGAACAGGGATAAGAGCACCAGTGGCCGTGCACACCCTCATCTCTCTCCTTCACCCGATCATTAGTGTTGGAAACCGGCATTAGCTCAGAGTAGATTAGACTTCAGTATAGTGCAAGTGATTTGATTTTATGATTATTTGATTCAGTTTTTTCTGTGTTCAAGCTCAATTACTTTAATAAAATATGTTGAATTCAAACAAATAAATAAACAAATAAACTGTGGACATTACCCTTTTAAACCTTTCTGAAACAAGACAGGTAAAAACCAGTGTATAAAAGTTTACATAGGTATAAATAGCTCTAACACTTTACTCCAGCCTGGCGTCCACACATGTGGACATCACATTTTGGGTTATTTAGACCAAAATACTAAATCTTGATCAACAAGTGCCTGATATACAGTTATGAGGACATTATACGGCAACTGTTCTATCGAAATTTCAAATTAATGTCCTCATATGTGGCTCTCATTTTTCTCAGAAACAAAAATTAGGTAAAAAAAAACAAAACCTGGTAATTCTTTCTTTTTACATTCATCGGGTTCCAATCGGCCCAAATATCAAAGAGAAATTAAAAATGCATGCCATGGAAGATTTCGGGTCTTAGGGGGTTAAAATGACCAGACCCCTCCGGCCTGTTTTCCAGGCCACTAAATTAAACCCAGTCAATTACCAATTGAACAGAATAAAAACCTACGAGGTCCACTAATAGTCCAAATCTTTAATAGAAAAGACAGGCAGAACTCAAACAAACAATAATCCAAACGAGGAGCATATATACACACTGGAAAGTAAAAAATTATAAGTTATTAAATCAGACTAATTAAATACAGTAAAACTAATAAGGGAAGACGAACACACGGGAAATAAAAATAACAGTGTAAACATACCAAAACTCAAAATAAAACAGGAAAGCTACTACAAACCGAGTGTGACACAATTACATTCATATTGAAACATATGTGATAATTTTCTTTGTAGCATTTTTAAGATATGTGTTAGAACAGTCATTATGCTGTTTGGATTAGGAACCAATCATTTTTGCCAAATAGTTAACACAAACTTAGAACAACAATGAACAATTTTCAAGATTCTGATTTACAGAACAAACAAAAGTCACAAAAGGTTTCATTATTTAAGAGACAAGATCAAGTTTTTCACACAGGAATGAAATGACAGAATCCAGTGCAGCGGGGCAAAGGTGTGTGTCAGCAAACTGAAGGTTGAGGAATCAGTCAGCTCATGTTTAAGGTTGTGTTGGATTTTGAGAAGAGTCTGTCTGTTATTAGAAAGTAAGATTAACAATGTTACACCAATAACCCAAATACAGGGAAATGACAAATAATACCAAAAAAGATACAACTTTCATATTGTTTTACTAACTTACTTTGTCATATCAGCACTTGAATGGTCGATGCCTTTACAGACCATGTCTGTTGTGACATCGCAGGCCAATCTTCCGGCAAACCCGAGGGCTAGCTCCCCAGCCTCCTCTTCACTCAGAACACTAAACACTGTTACTTTAGTTTTGGCCTTCTTAGGCCTGTCAAGAATCATTGCGGGCAGTTTGGCTTTACGGCCCTAAAAAAGAAAAAGTGCAAACACCAAAAGAGCAGAGAGAGACACACACACAAAGTTAAATGCTTTTGTTTACATGGTGTAATTGTGTATATGTTGCAGCAAATGCACAATTTCCAGCCACATTGTCACTTCATTGATACGAGTAACCCGGATTTATTTCAGGTGACATCAAAATCACGAAATGTATACCTACCCCAATCAAACCTCTGAAAACATGAAGTGACATGTTCTCTGCGTTGATTCTGCGCTTGATCTCGTCTTCTGTTATTGTGTAGGTTTTCTTTTTTGAGCTTGGTACAGATAAGCGACCATGCATTCTGTAAACTGTACTAGTTCCTTCTGAATCAGTTTGGAATTCTGTATCTGCATCGATCCTGTCAACATCATCAGCAGCAGCATTATCTGTACTCAGACTTGTGCCGTATACTTCTGTTTCTTTTTCTTTGTCTTCAGTCTGTGTACCTTCATCTCTGACTGTCAGTCTTCCTATCTCACTGTTACTTGTCGATTTGCTGCAGATGTTCTCTCCCTTAGGAACTTTTCCTTTGTCATTCGCTGCCTGATGCTTTCCCTGATGACATTCTTCACTGGCTACTTCTATTGCTCCTCCTGTATAGCCACCCACTATGCTGCACAACTCCTTTCCCTCTGCTGTGCTGCACTGTGCTGTTACATAAAGAAGAATGATATAAACAGCACTATATCAATTTAATTGTGAAGAGAAATCCCCACAATACGACACAGTTATGTCTAAAATAGTTTTGTGTAAAAACTGGATCTTGAAACGTCCACTTTAATTACACAGTCCGGGTAAAAATTTCACTTTAAACATTTTTGGACATTGTTTAGTTATATTGTGACTTACTCTCACAGAAGATACAGATGCCACAAACAGACTTTGAACAACGCATGTGCTTGTATGCACCACATTTCTGGCACTGCACCTGTGAATTAAAAAAAAAAAAAAAAAAGAAGAAGAAATAAACAAACAAAAAACAAATGAACAAAGTCCATTAAATAAACAATCTATATGGCTAAGGACATGTCATAGTGTACCCGGTCTTTGGCTGCAATCACACACCAGCACTGACTGCACTTCCTAGTTCGATCTGCAAAATATAATTTGTTTAAGTACAAGTTACATTTTCCAATGTTAGAGAAAAAGAAGGCAGCTAATTTTATCTTTACCTATTGAGGAAAATAAGTAGTGGCAAAGTCGGGACCTGAGCTTTGTGATTTCAGTGTTGTACTCCTCCACTTGTGTTTTACCGTCAATGAGAGATTGGGCAAACTAATAATTGACGAAGAAGAAAAAAAAAAAAAAGAACAAAAAGAATTAGATTAACAAAGAAATGTTTGTTTGTTTTTAACCCCCCCACCCCCCTGAGAGAAAAAAAAAACAGAGCAACCAAAGCAAAGCATTACTGCTGAAATGGTTCAATCTACAAAAAAAATTGAGATTTTACCATCCTGCCTCTAAGGCTTTAAAAACTGAATAGGCAAAAATGTAAACATTACTTATATAGGTTAAAGCTATAGTTTTCAGTACCATTATGACATGCACTCCACATGAGTTCCCATCCTGTTGATGTGGGTGGCTCACATGTGACAAGGTCCACTCTCCAGCGCAGCCTCTTGCTGAAGCAAATGAGCTGAGAGATCGCAGTTATTACAAATAAAAAGCATATAGAGAAATCAATAACCACGTTCGGTAATGATTTCAATTAAATTAAATATGTTATGTTAAATATGTTAATTAATTACCTCCAGTTTTTCGACACCGCACTTTTTCTGACCTCCGACTCGCCAAATGAATTCATATAGACTATGGTCCTCTTGGGTATGTCACAAAACTGTTTTGTAAAAAGATGGATATGGTAGGCTTGGGCCTTGAGCTTTCCTAATGAGGGACACTGAAAAGTATCATGCACTAGAGAGAGTGCAAAATCTGTGCAACTTACAAACAAGGTCCAGTGGCTGCCGTTTTCCAGACAGGCTCCAATCAATTTCTCATACATCTGAAAGATGTTTTTCTGGAAATAAAAATAATGTGACAAGTATGTTTTTCTGTCAAGAATGACACTGCAAAACTGCAAAAGCTTGTCAGGTGAGACTTGTAATTAATTCTGCAGATACACAAACATATAGAAAGTGTCATTTTTGGTTTACATTAATTAATTTCTATAGACAAATCAAGACCACAGACTCAACACGCACCACTCAATTTTTGGTGTTCTTTATCAGTTGGCCAAGACAGAAATGTTTTAATCTGTGTGCATTGCTTTTGAACAAGTCTTTACACAGAAAAGGTTTCAGAAAGGTATTTTTCAGGTTCTTCTGACAAGGCTTCAATTTTGGAAAATGCCGTTTGTTTATAGTGGCAACTTATAAACCCTTTGTGATAAGAACATAGTTACCACAGTCCAAGTCATACCTTCAAAAAGTATGCACTTTGTGCTCTTGTGGACCCATCCAAAATTTTTCCAGTGATTTGGCTTGGT
Organism: Copadichromis virginalis; assembly: GCF_057382275.1. Lineage (NCBI taxonomy): Eukaryota > Metazoa > Chordata > Actinopteri > Cichliformes > Cichlidae > Copadichromis > Copadichromis virginalis. The sequence goes on along the minus strand of NC_140623.1, from coordinate 3,136,561 downwards.
ATTGGATAAATGTGAGGGAAATTCTATAAAAATAACATAAATACACCTATGTTTTCAAATACATTACAAAAAACGTAAACATGCTATGTCATTATGATCAAACAAGCTTTTCAACATACCTCACACTGCAAATAGATTAGGCCATCTATTACCTTATAAAACAAATAAATAAATACATATAAATAAAAACAGAACTAAGGAATACGATTCATTAAGTAAATTCTACAATAAAGTGTATTTAAAGCAGAATTTAACATTAGTTTTATGACAACATAAAAGGATTTTTATGTCAAGAGGTACCTCATCTGAAATGTTAGTCTGGTCAAACAGGGATTTCAAACTTGAAATACCAATAGAGTTTGGTCCAGCTACTCCCACAAGGTAATCTGTGAGAAAGCATATGCTGTAGTCAACAGATATCATTTTCTTTTTGCATGCTGCAACCATCATCCATTTCAGTCTTCTAGGAGCTTTGTCTGGTTGTAGTTCTTTTTTCTCCTCCTCTCCCCTCATCTATTAATTAAATTGTTTTCTGACCTTCCTAACTGTTTCCGACCTGTCTTCCCAATGTGATGTTTAAGCAATATATGTATGGTCAGAAGGGGGTGAAATTTTCATTGCAGTTGTACGTGTAACATTGCATGTGATAATAAAAGGCTTGATTGGTTCAACATGAGTTGACATTTACCTGACATTGTGAAGGAGTCACAGTTTCTGTAAGGGTGTAAGAACATAACATGTGGATTTGTTACACTTCTTTTTCACAAGTTAATAACAATCAATAATTTTCATTCCATTATTTACAAGCTATCACACGATGTCCCAGGGACAACATCTACACGATGTCCCAGGGACAACATCTACACGATGTCCCTGGGACAACATTTACACGATGTCCCTGGGACAACAATTACACGATGTCCCAGGGACAACATCTACACGATGTCCCAGGGACAACATTTACACGATGTCCCAGGGACAACATTTACACGATGTCCCAGGGACAACATTTACATGATGTCCCAGGGACAACAATTACACGATGTCCCAGGGCAAATTCTGCATGATGTCCCAGGGACAACATTTACACAATGTCCCAGGGACAACATTTACGCGATGTCCCAGGGACAACATCTACACGATGTCCCAGGGACAACATTTACGCGATGTCCCAGGGACAACATTTACACGATGTCCCAGGGACAACATTTACGCGATGTACCAGGACAAATTTGTAAATTTCTGGATTACTGTTAATCTCCATAGAATCAAGAACTCATGTCCAGTTTCACAGCTATGGACCAGTTAATTATGTTTCCAGGTGATAGTTTGATTCATAGATTCAGCACACAACCATAAGTCTAGGCCTTTTAGTCCAGATTCTCTTCACTTATGTTTGTAAAATGATCAGGGAAGCTACTGCAATTTTGCCTGACCCAACCCCCAGGCCACGAAACACCCAAAAAGTTGGGGAACGCTGGTCTAGAGAACACTGGTTAGCTAATGCTGTCGTCAAGTAGCCTATCGCTAGCAAACAAACAGCAAGCCAAGTGAGGAACATATGTATAATGCTTACCGTTTATTAAAGGAAAGTATCCTAAATTGACTTCAAATTCGGCGGACAGGCGGCGGTTTTTCGCTTCTTCACTTGTATTTCGAAATAATCGAAGGCGGGTATTTCGAAGTCGCAAAGGAATGACGTCACAAGAAGGTGATTGGTCACTTGCAATGTTGAACCTGGAACAACATTAATTATGATGATGTGGGAACAATGCTGACACGAGGAAATCAGATCGTCCTATAATTTCTGTAAATCTTACATGAAACTGGTCAGCTGTAGAAAATATGAGCTACACAAAACTGAAAGAAGTCCCAGTCACACACTTGTTTTCCCCACTGTGGACAGTCTTTACCCTTCAAGCTTGAGTCCTCTTGGTCAGGTTACTGAGTGGGAGAAGCCACAGAACAGAAAAGAGGTACAAATGTTTGAAACACACATATTTTAAAAAGTCACAAGGAAAACTCCATAAAGTTACAATTAAAGAACTTTTTCCCACAAGCGTTTGATGAATTCTAGAGTCTTTACCTTACAATATAAATCCAATTAAACTGAAGAGAACTGAACTCAGCATGGTGGCACAGTGGTTAGCACTGTTGCTGCAGGACGGCGCTCTTCTGGACAGCGATCTTGATGTTAATCCTGGGAGTAGCTGGAGCTACTCACCCAAGTAATCGAAGCACTTGGGGCAGTGCTTCGATTACCTGGGTGGGGGAGCACTGTTGCCTTCACCCTCCACATCTTCTCAAGCTTTCAGCCCTTGGTATTTCTCAAGTTTCTCATTTTCCTTCCTTGTGATGAAGGAAGGATGTATAGCTACATCTTCCTCTGCTTGTCCACCACGACTATTCTTTATTATCTCCAGTCTTGATCCATCCCTCAAGACTGTAAGACCAGACTAACCAACCTGCACTACCTAGATTAACTACAACAAAGCCTATGACTCACAGTGCCTCACACATGGATCCTGGAATGCCTAGAACTGTACAAACCCAATAGGACCCCAAGAGCCTTCATCTGGCAATGTGGTGCCAGGATAACCACCTCCAGCTGAACGTCGGCAAGACCAAGGAGCTGGTGGTGGACTTCACAAGGAGTCAGCACAGGAACTACAAGCCCATTATCATCAGCAGAGCTCCAGTGGAGAGGGTGCAGTCCTTCAAATACCTTGGTGTCCACATCTCCTCAGATCTGACATGGTCTGCTCACATTCAGATCCAGTTCAAAAAGGCTATTCAGAGCCTGCACCACTTACGACAACTGAGGAAGTTCAGGGCCTCTCCAGGGATCCTCAGGACTTTCTATATAGTTGCTGTGGAGAGCATCCTCACACAGAAAGTCCTGGTATGGGAACAGCTGTGTCAAGTACAAAAAAACTCTTCAGAGAGTGATCCATACAGCAGAACGCTGCTGCAGGACTGCTCCTCCCTCCCTACAGGACATTTACACCAAAAGATACTGGACCAGAGCCACTCAGATACTGAAGAACCTGTTCCACCCCAGCAATAAACTGTTCCAACTTCTGCAATCAGGCAGAAGGTTCTGCACCATCCGGGCAAGAACAGAGACCCTCAAGAGGAGCTTCTACCCTCAGGCCAGCCGTGTGTTACATCAGAACCCCCCCCCCCCCCACACACACACACACACACACACACACACACACACACACACGCACACTCAACCATAACAAACTGAGTCAGGACTCACATACTCCCAATCATGCCTGATCCTTCTGACTTCATTGGGGCACTTTAAGTCACTTTAACACCCCACTCACGCAATGTACATTCCCAGATTTTTGAACTGTGAATTTCCAGGTTGTTTTATTCTATTTAACTTAGTGTATATAATCCACTCACTTATTGCACATAATGTCCTCTTTGTATATATCTACTTACTTACTGTATAATGGGGTTTTTTCTCTCTCTATTTTGCACAGTCGAGGAGCGTATCAGGTCACATTTCACTGCATGTTATACTTGTATAACTATGTACGTGATAAATAAAAGGATCTTGAATCTTGAATCAGGAATGCAGTGGAAATAGAAAACAACACTAGTAACCAACGTCAAACCAACAGCACAAGTCACCATTAAGTACAGGATTGAAATGAGAACCATGAAGAGGCCACTAGGAAAACTGCAACCATCAAATCCCTGTAGAGAGTAAGTCCTGAGGAGTCAGCTGAATGGGAAGAACAGGATCTAGGAATTCAGCACCTATCCCCTGCCTGTCATCAGATACCCTGCTGGGATAATAAGCTGGTTAAAGGAGGAGACAGACGCCACTGGCATCAAGACAAGAAAGCTCCTTACCATACATGGAGGGCGTCACACCACATCCAGCAGTCTGAGACTGTACACTAAACAGACGAAGGGTGGCTGGGAGGGCTGGTGAGTGTCAGAACCAATATCCAGGATGAGTTAGTGAAGATGCTCTCTCATCGCGACCATCAAGATGCTAACAACTGATAGTGTGCTTAGTGAATATCTTTCCCTATGTGTTCCCTATGTGTCAAATTCAAATTCAAATTCAAATTTTATTTGTCACACACACATAACCATACACAGTATGACATGGGGGTGAAATGCTTGTAGCTGTACAATGCCCGACCATTAAATGACAGAAGAAAAGTTTTACAATATTTACAATTTACTACAAAAATTTACAAATTAACTTAGGAATTTACAGTAAAGAATGTGCAAATAGCAGAAGAGATTATAAAGATAAGGATTATAAATTATAGGAATTATAGGATTATAGGAAATGTGTGGTGGTGCGTGTGGTGACGTGTGTGAGAGTCCAGTCTTATAGTGACGTGTTTGGGAGAGTCCAGTCCTACACCTGGTTCAGGGCCCGAATAGCCTGGGGGAAGAAGCTCCTCCTCATTCTCTCTGTTTTGGCCTTAAGGGAGCGGAAGCGCTTCCCAGACCTCAACAGTGAGAAGAGTCCATTGTTGGGATGGGAGAGGTCCATCATAATCTTCCTAGCTTTGGACTTGCACCGCTTGGTGTAGATGGACAGCAGGTCAGGGAGCTCTGATTGAATGATGCGTTCTGCCGAGCGCACCACCCTTTGCAGATCTCGTCTGTCCTGCTTGGTGCTGTTCCCAAACCAGGTGCAGATGTTTGACGTCAGGACGCTCTCGATGGTGCAGGAGTAAAAGTTCTTGAGCACCTTCAGAGGCAGATGGAAGTCTCTAAGTCTTCTGAGGAAGAAGAGACGCTGACGGGCTTTCTTAACCAGGGTGTTGATGTGGCAGGACCATGACAGGTCCTGAGTGATGTGGACACCCAGGTATCGGAAACTGTCCACTCTCTCCACTGGCGTGCCACTGATGATGAGGGGTTTGTAATTCCTCGCCTGCTTTGTAGTGAAGTCCACGATCAGCTCCTTAGTCTTGCTGATGTTTAGGAGGAGGTTATTCTCCTGGCACCAGGTCTCCAGGTTCCTAATCTCCTCCAGGTAGGCCGTCTCGATGTTGTCGGAGATCAGGCCCACAACAGCAGTGTCGTCAGCAAACTTGACAATGGAGGTGTGCTAAACATAGTGCTAAACATCTGTTTTATTCATTGCAGCTTTAAAAGCCAAATCCAGACCTGTTAATATTGTGACTGTAGGTGGTCTTGTTGAGGATGACACTCTTGAAAAAATGATTCGATTTTTCAATAACTCTCTTTTAGAGAGTATCTTCCTTTTAAACTTGCTGAAATCATCAGAAAAAGTGAAGACTTAGTCATCTTTTGACAGAGTCAAACTGCCTCATTTCATTCCTGCTACTGAAAGAATGATCAGTGTCTTTGACATAATTTTTCCTTTTTAGTAATCCTGCACAAATTGCCCTGTGTTGCAGTTTGTGTATCAGCTATTTGCACTGGATTAATGTGACTTAATGGTGGCAAGTGTTCAAATCAATGTTTATTAACGGTTTCTTTAAGTGTTTAAAGATTAAGTCATTAACATATTGATGAAGTTTTCAAAGTTGCTCAGGGTGGAAAAAAAAGAGTGTTGGAGACCTGGAGAGGGCCTGACACTAGCCACAGAAAAACAAGGTGGAAACAAAGAAAATATTTCTTCAGAGGAAAGCATCAGGCAATGTTTCTTCTCTTTTATAAAATACAACATATCGCCACCAAAGAAAATTTCACTTTACAGTGTACACTATTCTCCCTGGCAAGATCTGGTGATCCGTTCATATTTACTGAGTAATGTCATGTATAAAAAAAACATGATTTTCAGCCTTTTTAAAAGAAAGTGTTTTAGCTGTGTTCTCCTTGGGATGTGACACACTCAGCTTAGATTGATTTTCTCATTCAGCAGTGACCTGCTGCAAACCTTTGGCTCAGAATGGTAATTCCCTCTCTTACCTGATAAGGTACCTGATCCATAATAAATCAATTGTAATTAGTTTTATGTTTGCAGGGAATGAAGGAGGGGCTGCACTTTGCTAAGGGGACCCTCTGCTTTTTCGCCCCACCCTACCCACCATCCTTATTTGTTTCTAGCCACCATCATCTGCACACCTGATATCAGTTAATCTCCTGATTATTAAGTGGGGATTATTGATGCAGGAGAAGTGGCTGTATTTGCTGTAGTCTCTTCTGTCGAGGACATGATGCTTTTGTTTGCTCTTCACTGTTTGTGCTAAGGGTTTTATGTGTTTGTGTGTATGCATGCATGTTTGTTTTGTTTTGTTTTGTTAGTCCAATAAAAGTTTACTGCCTAACCTTGTTTCACTTTTTATTTTTTGGCATGACATTTATGATTTAACATCCAGTCTGTCAGCATTTTGTCTCAACTAGTCTAAAACTAGTCTAACTCCTGCAGCAGCCAGTTTGTCACATGACTTGCTTGTGTCGAGGTCTGAACATTATCCAGTACTTTCTCATTTGAAAATGGTAGGCAGTCGACCAAATGACTGTGAGGCATACAAAGAGGAGTCCATTATTTTATATGTATTGTTTTACATCTGTATTTAGTACAAACTACATACAGAATCCTGAATCCCTCTTAGTTATGATGCAATAGGTGTAGGTTCCTTTTTCACTCACTATAGGTAGGGATGGGTATTGATAAGATTTTAACGATTCCGATTCCATTTTCGATTCTGTTTAACGATTCGATTCCTTATCGATTCTCTTATCGATTCTTTTTTTTTTAAAAGGAGAACACTAAAGTCGATTAGCTTAGAACTGTGTTTTATATCTTCTCTTTGAACAAGATAGAAATTTAGGAGTAACATGGCCTTACAAACCCAACAGTGAGATCTTAAGAGATCCACAGCCTACGGCTCTTCAATGGGGTGTCACAGGGTCCCCAGGAAAAAAAATGTATATGTAAAATAATAAAATAAATATTCTCCTGTAGCAATAACAAAGTTTAACATAAATTATTCTGTAGCAATTACACAAGAATATCCAGTAATGTCCCTGCCTACAATTAAACACATTCACTTACCAAAGTGAAATCGGGGGCATCTGCTGTGGCAAATGGGTGCAAGCCTTTGACCACAAACTTAGACACTGCTGGGTGACATTCGTCTATCCTGCCTGAAAGGAGACGCTACTGGTAGACTGCAGCGAGAACTGCCAGCATCTGAGCCAGCCAGACTCTGTCTCTCTCATCATGGTTATCTAAATGCAACGCACAGTAATAGCAGGTTTTGTAATAAGGTAGATCGCGCTAACATAATATGCAATGCTAATTGATTAGTTACCTGCAGTATTAACGGGAGAGGACGTGGAAACGCTACCGCTGCTGCTGGGTTGAGCTTCGCTAGTCCGGAGCGGATCAAAAACACGACATTCGTTGAAAGCAATCGCGTGTTTTTTGAGCAAATGCTTTTGCATATTCGTAGTGTTTCCTCCCTTTGATGAAATCTCTACTTTGCAAGTATTGCACGTTGCCCTGTTGTCATCCTTTCTCATAAAGTGTAACCAAACTTTTGAGCGTTTGTGCCGCTCAGGCGCCGTGTTTCCTACTGGATAAAAGACGCTACTCAACGTGATGACGTCATTCGGGGCGACTGGAATCGATAAGGGAATCGTTTTTAAAAGTGGCAAACGATTCCAAGGAATTGAAACAGTGGGAACCGGTTCTCAACAAGAACCGGTTTTCGATACCCATCCCTGACTATAGGGGTGTCCAAATTCATAGGCGGTCTACGTGGGCCAGGTCCTCCGAAGGCTGGGTAGGCCGGACGTGAGCGGCTGTGAAATTGGACGGTCTAGCCTTCAGTTTTGCGTCACCAGCTGTCTCGGTGGAGTTTAATAAACTCAGCCGTTTGCTCCTTGCTATCTAAAATATAACAGGACACTGGCGTAAATTCTCGATCATCTTAGACTTCTGTTTAATCAGTTTTCCGTTTGACATTTGTTCAGCTGTATCCTCAGCCAAACCGATTTACTCAAGAACAAATAAAACACTAAAAACAATAACAGTTTTAAGTTTAACCTAAGTAGCGAAAGACCGCAGGAGGTTTGAAAACGATGTGTGAGGAGTTCGCTGTTATCGCCCCGGCTAGCTATCGAGCTGGTGGGTAACAGACGTCTCCAAAAATGTTGGAGTTGTTTTACAAATATGTGATGTCTTGATAAACCAAGCAGATATTTGAAGTTTACACAGCTACATTCTCACCTGAAAATATCTTAAAAGTTTATTTTGTGACCCAGAAAAAGTAATAAGAATAATATTAAAACTAAGTAGCTGTCACCATTGTTGGAAACTGGAATTGGCTGGGCCGCGCTATGAATCCTGGGATATGGTGGGCCACGAAGGATTACACCCGACCCATCCTTCAAATCTGAGGAAAAGGAGGACGCATTTGTAGGAGTCTATGAATTTGGACAGCCTTTGTCACGTCGCTGTGATGTAATCGGTCTAAAAGTGCAGCGTCAGGAGGATGCAGCCTATGAATTTGGACACCCCCTATGTGTTAATAGACCTATCTGCATTGAATCATACTTGCTCTCTTCCACACCATGTCTTTTATCCTGTCTTCCTTCTCTCACCCCAACCAGTCGCAGCAGATGGCCCCGCCCCTCCCTGAGCCTGGTTCTGCCGGAGGTTTCTTCCTGTTAAAAGGGAGTTTTTCTTCCCACTGTCCCAAAGGGCTTGCTCATATGGAGGTCATATGATTGTTGGGTTTTTTCACTGTATGTATTATTGTAGGGTCCACCTTACAATATAAAGCGCCTTGAGGCAACTGTTGCTGTGATTTGGCACTGTATAAATAAAATTGTGCATATTTGATATTATATAGTTACACTGAGCAGGACTTTTGTTCCCAATATTTTTTAGTAACTCTAACACTTTTAACTAACTAAACCAATCAAACTTACAATCACCAATAAAGGACATCAGAAAACAACAGCACATTTTATAGTAATAATAATGACATACAACAGATGGTGTTGGTTTTGTACAGAATGTGACTCCTCTGTTTATCTGACAAAAATGAATTAATCCAAAGATTGCTCCTCTGGGAAATATGAACTTGTTACAGAGAATTCATCTTGTAAATCTTTGAATCAGTGAAGTGGAAATGGAAGTGGAAAAAAGTTTTGTTTTTTCTTGGATTAAAGATTATATAACAAGTGATCAGTCCCAGGGCATTTACCCAGGCCAACCCCAAAAATTTAATTTGGTCACTTTTAGTGCACTTCAATACAACACTGAATGACTAAAACTGTTTGCAAAAACCATACTGAACTTTAAGGAGATGTTAATTCACTTTCTCCTGTTGTTATCATCATTTAAAATTGTTTTAAATATGAATACTATTCATGTGAGCCACATGATCACTCAATTCAATTAGTATACAGAAACATCTGTGCCGAGTATGTATGAGAAATGGAGTATGAGTTTGAGTAATTTAGCTGTTCCATTTCCTTTTTTTTTTTTTTTTTTTTTTCTTTTTTTTTCTTTTTTTTTAAATGACATCAGAAACAGCAGTATGCGACATTACGTGATGGCAGAGCTTCAGTTCATCCTTTGTCATTTTTTTTTTTTTTAATAAATAGGACAGGGGGGATGAATGAGAGAAAGAGGGGGAGAGAAAGAAAGAAAACCAAAGGGGAGAAGAGACGGTGAGAAGGGGGGGGAAGAGAGAGAAAAAAAAAAAAGAACTCCTGGGTCACCTGTATGGAGAAAAAAAAAAAAACAAACAAAAAAAACAAACAGAGGAGACAGCAAACAACAAAGAGTAACATAATAATAGAGAAAACAAAGCACCATCACAATAAACTAGCTAGTCATAGATATCAATATTTACTAAATAATAAACGATATTGTGCAGCACGCAAGATAGACAGCGCACAGTGTGCTTTGAGGCAGCAGCCAAGAAAGCTTTAGTCCGCGTCTGTGAATACCCATGTGTGCATACCTGTGTGGATCAGCATGCTTGCATTCCAAAGGTTTCTCCATGTAATGATCTGCTAGGGAGTGTGGGGGGGCCACAGCCCCGTCCTCCAGGGTGTGAAGCGGGTATGGAGGAGATCAAAACTCCAGACATCCAGAGGCCCCCAGAACACAAGAGACCATGGAAGACCAACAGAGGGGCAGCCGCGCCACTGTTCCAGTAAGAGCTGTTCCATTTCCATTATCGATCACTTATTGATTCAATCTCTTAATCTATTCCCTTATCGATAGGGATGGGAATCAAGAACCGGTTTTTGTACTACTCGTTAAGTTACTATCATGTTACTCTATAAAATGATCTGAAACTCACTGTCTCATAATTACCAATTAACAATATAAACCTACAGGCTACAGTCCCACCCACCAACACAAATCCCTATCCTAATGAGGACACACACACACACACACACACACACACACACACACACACACATATATATATATATATATATATATATATATATATTAGTAGTTAGGTATGAACACAAAGCCAACAATACGAAGCAAAGATGAAAACCAAACTTTAAAGTGATGGTCATGTTGATTCTACTATAGAAACATGAACAGGTGGAAATGGAGGCTGCAGCCTGACTTCTCATCCCTTTTTTACCTGTTGAAGTTTAGCAGTGGCTGACTTCACCACAAATAACAGCTCACTTTATGACGATGCTGGGCTGGGGTCAGCATTCACTCAGCTTTAAGATTACTCTGTGTTCTTGGCTAGCTTAGCATTAGCATGCTGTCTTCGCAGGTGCTTGCAAGGACCCGAAGTTGTATTATCAGCATAATTGTTACTGTCCTGGAGCAGCCTCCACTTTACCATCATGCTCTCATCCTTTTCTGCGGTAAAAAAATCAAAGTAATATCCTCCTCTTCACACACCGAGGTTAATTATGGAGTTCCACAAGGTTCAGTGCTAGGACCAGTTCTTTTCACATTATACGTGCTTCCCTTAGGCAGCATCATTAGAAGACATAGCATACATTTTCACTGCTATGCAGATGACACCCAGCTCTATCTGTCCATGAATCCAGATAACACACAACAATTAGTTGAACTGCAGGAATGTCTTAAAGACATAAAGACCTGGATGTCCTCTAACTTTCTGCTTCTTAATTCAGACAAAACTATGGTTATTGTACTCGGCCCTGAAAATCTTAGAAATATTGTATCTAACCAGATTCTTACTCTGGATGGCATTACCTTGGCCTCCAGTAACGCTGTGAGGAACCTTGGAGTCATTTTTGACCAGGACATGTCCTTCAACGCACATATTAAACAAATATGTAAGACTGCTTTCTTCCATTTGCGCAACATCTCTAAAATTAGAAATATCCTGTCTCAGAGTGACGCTGAAAAACTAGTTCATGCATTTATTACTTCCAGGCTGGACGACTGTAATTCATTATTATCAGGATGTCCTAAAAACTCACTGAAAAGCCTTCAACTAATCCAAAATGCTGCAGCAAGAGTACTGACAGGGACTAGAAAGAGAGAGCATATTTCTCCTCTATTGGCTTCCCTTCATTGGCTTCCTGTTAAATCCAGAATTGAATTCAAAATCCTGCTCCTCACATACAAGGTCTTAAATAATCAGGCCCCATCTTATCTTAATGACCTTGTAGTACCATATCACCCTATTAGAGCACTTCGCTCTCGCTCTGCAGTCCTACTTGTTGTTCCTAGAGTATTTAAAAGTAGAATGGGAGGGAGAGCCTTCAGTTTTCAGGCCCCTCTTCTGTGGAACCAGCTTCCAGTTTGGATTCAGGAGACAGACACTATCTCTACTTTCAAGATTAGGCTTAAAACTTTCCTTTTTGCTAAAGCATATAGTTAGGGCTGGACCAGGTGACCCTGAATCCTCGCTTATTTATGCTGCAATAGGTGTAGACTGCTGGGGGATTCCCATGATGCATTGAGTATTTCCTTTTCAGTCGCCTTTCTCACTCAACATGTGTTGATAGACCTCTCTGCTGAATCACACTTGTTATTAATCTCTGGGTCTCTCAACCAGTCACGGCAGATGGCCGTGACTGATGCATCCTTTTCCTTCCCACTGTCGCCAAAGTGCTTGCTCATAAGGTTTGATCATATGATTGTTGGGTTTTTTCTCTGTATATTTTATTGTAGGGTCTACCTAACAATATAAAGGCGCCTTTATTCTAAAGACTGTTGTTGTGATTTGGCGCTATATAAATAAAATTGAATTGAATTGAATATCCACGCTGTAGACTGCCCCACTACTTTCCTTCTCCTTCTGGGAGCTTGAGGGTCCTGCACAGTATCTTAGCTGTTCCCAGGACTGCGCTCTTCTGGACAGAGATCTCCAATGTTGTTCCCGGGATCTGCTGGAGCCACTCGCCTAGCTTGGGACTCACTGCACCTAGCACTCTGAATAGCAGCTGGATAGCGTAGTGGTTAGACTACATTCCCTTGGAGCAGAGGAGCGCAAGTTCAATTTCCGCCTGGGGCGTCTGTATCCAGTAAGGGTCCTAGGCTAGACTATGTATATATTAGGGGTGCAACGATATTCGTATCGATATTGAACCGTTCGATACAGTGCTTTCGGATCGGTACGCATATGTATCGAACAATACAACATTTGTAATTTATTTTATCAATTTTCCTTCTGACGATGCTGTCTGTGTTGAGCGCTCAGTGAATCTGCGTTCGACTACTCCGCCTAGGCTGCACTTTCCAGCGTAGATCCACTGAGCGTTCAACACAGACAGCATAGTCAGAAGGAAGAGCGCAGGGCAAGCTAGCGAGACAGAAGTTAAGCTCTCCTTGCAACAGGCATTGAACCTCATTCAGATCTGGCGTTTGGAATTATTTTGGTTTTCATGTGACGTATGACCCTGAAGGTAAGCGAGTCATGGACTAAAGTAAAACAGTATGTTGGATGTGCCGTGCAATGCTCAATTACATTGGTGTGAACTAGTGTGTTAGCGCAGTTAGCTCGTTAACGTGTTGGCCGTCTAGCCCCATGCACGGAGAGATCGGCGGTAGCTCGTTAACGGAGATTTGCCGTGTTGTGGCGTTAAGGTCATTTCAACGAGATTAACCTGAAAGCACTAGTGGGAACACAACGAATATGACTGCACATTTACGCCGACATCATCCTAGTGCAAAGACAAAAACAACAAGCATGCTACTAACTTTAGCCGAGTCATTTAGACAGCTGTTAGCACATGATTCTCCTTATGCTGCTGAGAATATAGCCCAGAAGAAGCGGATAGTATAGCTTTTATTTTGGAAAGAGACATTTCTCTGTAATAAACTCTCTTTTCCAAAGATGAGTGATTCCTCAATCAGATACAGGGCTTGCAATATCGCTAGCCCGACGTCCCGGGGCTAGCGATTTTTTTCAGTCGGGCTACCAAAATCTATCTCTTCCCTGCCCGTCGGGCTATTGTAGGAAAAATATATGTCAATGCTTTTGCATTCTTTCAGAAATGTAGCTGGGTAATTATGTCATTGGCATCGGTGAGCCACTGTCAATATGTGACATATTGAAATCGCGTTTGAATTTGCGCTTGTTTTTTTGCTTTCACTTTGCAATCGTGCGAACTGTGTATAGAGAGCGACAGCACTGATCTGTGAGTGATGATAATTTGTGCACCAATTCCTCTGACATCGTCTTATTAATCGTTAGCTTACTATGCAAACATGACAAGTGAAATCTCCCGCAGCAAGCTTAAACATGTGAGAGAATCGCTGAGCTTATGTGAGTCCGTGTGTAAAAGCAGCAGGATATATATTTTAGTTCTGCTGAGCCAAATAAGACAGGTCAGGGTGAAGAAGTGACAGCCAAAGAAAAGCTTACCACAAAACGAAGAAGTTATGACAAATGAGACTATAAGGCAAAAAGAAAGTGCAGCTTTATGGTTTCATGGACAAAAGAATTTCTGTGGCTGCAATATGACGAGCTAAATAACCAGGGCTGCACATAAGTGGTCCGCAGGTGCGCATTCGCTGTCAAAATAAAAAACACGCACAAGGGTTAGGGTTAAATTTAAAAACTGTACTTTTGAGTTAAAATATATATTTATAATTTTAATAAATGACAAATTAAAAATGCAAGAACATTTTTTTGTATCGAAAAAATATCGAACCGTGACACCAAAGTATCGAACCGAACCAAACCGTGAATTTTGTGTATCGTTGCACCCCTAATATATATATATATATATCACATGAATAGTCCCTTCATGATGCTTTTCATTGTGAAGACCCCACAATAATACTCAATGACCAATTTGAGCAAGCAATTGGCAACAGTGGGAAGGAAAAATTCATTTTAACAGGAAGAAACCTCTGGCAGAACCAGGCTTTACCCACGCTCCCTAAACCCAGGCTGCTAGTAGAACGTCAGTTGTGTACCACATAGTTGCTTTCTCACCGTGTGAACTAAACTGACTCACCTTCCATCTAATTTTTTGCAACATGTTTTCACAATGGTAAATGGCCTGTATTTGTATAACGCTTTACTAGTCCCTAAGGACCCCAAAGCGCTTTACACATCCAGTCATCCACCCATTCACGCACACATTCACACAATCACTGAAAAAAGCTGCTATTTTGCTTTTTTAATCACGTAATCATTTCCAATAAAGGCCTATTTACTTCAGTACTTCCAGCCATTTATCAGTTTCCTTCCACTTATCCAATTCAAGGTCATAGGGTCCTGGAGCCTATTCCAGCTGTCATAGGATGAGAGGCAGGGTACACCCTGGACTTCATACATATTTTAATCATTCATAAAACCATTAAATTGTTCAGCTGTACTTGAGTTACAAACTAGAACTCCCATAGAAACGGCCCATCATCAAAAATAACGTGAGAAAGTTTTAGGATTTACAATAAAGTAGTCATCACAATCAGAAGAAGCAAATATACCACCCTCTCACCTCCAACATGAAGAAGTGAGGGAGACTTATGATTCCCCAGTTAACAATGTGCCACCATAGTTCATCCCTGCCATTGATTTCTCCTCCATTTATTTCTGTTTTAATTCATGCTCCGGGTCTCTGTATTTGAAAGTTCATGCTCCTATCTGAAAGACAGATTCATGAATAGAGTCCGCTACTTTTGTAGTCTGCTGCAGTTTTATACAATAAGCTTTTTTAGACGTTCAAAATCAATATTTAATCCTGTGCAGAGGCTAATCCCCAGGACTGGACCATTTGTGAGGTTCTTTGAGCTTTGTTACACATCTCCTGGCAGCTCTGTGCTGCAGATTGATTAGCTGTAGTGCCAGAATCCTATCAAATGCCCAGCCCTGATGATAGAGCAAACTCTCTCACTGCTTCTAGTTGACTGGACTACAAGATAAGGACAAATGGCAGTTCCCTTTTTCGTGTACACTAAGGACAGGGTGGGAGTGTCATGTGCATAAGATCAGCAGTTGTTTGGGAAGGTGTAAATTCACATTTTAGACGGCTCTTTTCCAAACAGTTATACAGTGAGCAGCTAATCAGTCAATCCAAAGACAATATATAGATGACTATTATTACCAAAGTAAAACAGGAAATAACTATGAATACTGAAAATGAGTGAACATAAAACGGTAATGAGGAAGATAGAAATTGAAATTGAAATTGAAAGCACTAAGGAAATGCAAGAAGATAAAGATATGAACAATAACTAACTTGAGAATCAAGCAGAAAATACTTAAACAAGTATTTGAAACCAAGTATTCAAAAACCCTTAATCCAACATCTAGGACCATGAGAAGACATATTGCTCATTTATACTTATCTGATAATCATACAAAGGTTCCAGATCGCCGCATGAATGTCCCCATTTTGTGCTGTTGTGCTGTGATGTGTCAGAACTGACAAATGTTCCAACTGAAAAATCAAGTTATTGATTTGTTTCTAACATTCAAAACAACCCATGAAAGTGCCCTGAAACAATTATGTTTCCTCTGTTAAGGGTCTAATGAGGACCTTCAAAGGAAAACTATTTGGGATTTGGTTTTAAGCACCAATACTAGCTGGTTTATTCAGGGGTTTTTTGTTTGTTTGGTCAGTTGCTAGGTTGGTTAGGGTTTTTTAACAAATAATTAAATAAATAAATACACTCTTTTACACCCTTTTATAACTGTAAATTTAAAAAAAAATTAAAAAACAGCTTAGTTTTCAGCAATGCAGACCAACTATGGACGAAAGATTTGGCCTGTCTAAGCAATGCAAAGTCCCCAGCATCCAACATCAGCATGGAGGAGAGAAAGGCATTCACATTGCTTAGTAATGACGACAACATTATCATCCATCTGGATTGTCCGGATTGAACAATTGTCTGTAATTATCAATCTGTTGGTAGGCAGCTTTAAACACCAAATCCAGAACACTTTGGATTTTTTTGAGAAAATGAGAGATGCCGTTAGGGAGGCAGATGAAACAATGGCCTCATGCGATGTTCTCTTTACTTGTGTTCCAGTCAGTGAAGCAGTTTAAGTAGTTCGTAGGAAATTACAAGACAACCCCAACCTCAGCAACAGAACCACCCTCAGCACCCACGAAGTGTGTTTGCTCTTGGAACTGTGTCTTGATTCTGCATATTTCACATACAAGGGTTGGTACTACAGGCAGAAACATGGGTGTGCCATGGTTTCCCCAGTTTCACTTATTCTGGCCAACTTATAAATGTAAGAAGTGGAAAAGAGGACTCTGTGCTCCAACCCTGGAGCACCAATAAGTCATCGGTTCAGGTACAGTGGCTTGCAAAAGTATTCAACCCCTTGAACTTTCCCACATTTTGTCACATTACAACCACAAACATGAATCGATTTTATTGGAATTCCACGTGAAAGACCAACATAAAGTGGTGCACACGTGAGAAGTGGAACGAAAATCATACATGATTCCAAACATTTTTTACAAATAAATAACTGAAAAGTGGCGTGTGCATAATTATTCAGCCCCCTTTGTTCTGAGTGCAGTCAGTTGCCCATAGACATTGCCTGATGAGTGCTAATGACTAAATAGAGTGCACCTGTGTGTAATCTAATGTCAGTACAAATACAGCTGCTCTGTGACGGCCTCAGAGGTTGTTTAAGTGTCATGGTTTCGGCTGTGTGGCAGGCAGGAATTGGACCCAAACGCAAACTCACGGGGACACGGGGGATAAACTCAAAAAGCACAGCTTTATTGCTGGAAAAGCACCTCACAAGTTATAGAAAACTAAACTGGGAAAAACTAAATATAAAGCTCACCAGAAAACACAAGGAGAATCACACACAGTCATGAGGGAGAACGCGACACCGAACTGAGGGAGACGCGGACGTAAATCCACAGAGGGTTAAGGAGGGAAGTGGGAGCACACGGGGAACACAGCTGACACAGATAATCGTAACAAGACAGGGCAGGAGTGAACACAACATGATGCATACTGATGAGAGACTGTCAAAGTAAAACAGGAAGTACACAGAGGTTAAGACAGAAGGAGAGAGAGAGAGAGCACAGACATAACGGGCTGGGGAAAACATTGAATGAAACACAAGGAGGGGAGATGAGGGCTCACAGATACAGAGGGGCACACAGAGGGTAAAGGTCACAAGGGGAAATCAAAATAAGTAACAACTTAACAGAGCAACCCAGGAACCGTGGCCTAAATGTGGAAGAAGGTGCTCTGGTCAGATGAGACCAACATGGAACTTTTTGCCCAAAATGCAAAACGCTATGTGTGGCGGAAAACTAACACTGCACATCACTCTGAACACACCATCCCCACTGTCAGATATGGTGGTGGCAGCATCATGCTCTGGGGTGCTTCTCTTCAGCAGGGACAGGGAAGCTACAACTGTAGCTTGCCTCCACCAGTGTATGAATGTGAGAGTGAATGAATAGTGGTATTGTAAAGCGCTTTGAGGGGTCCCGAAAAGCACTATATAAATGCAATCCATTATTATTATTATTAAGCTGGTCAAAGTTGATGGGAAGATGGATGGAGCCAAATACAGGGCAATCTTGGAAGAAAACCTCTTGGAGTCTGCAAAAGACTTGAGACTGGGGCGGAGGTTCACCTTCCAGCAGGACAACGACTCTAAACATAAAGCCAGGGCAACAATGGAATGGTTTAAAACAAAACATATCTATGTGTTAGAACGGCCCAGTCAAAGTCCAGATGTAAATCCAATCGAGAATCTGTGGCAAGATCTGAAAACTGCTGTTCACAAATGCTGTCCATCTAATCTGACTGAGCTGGAGCTGTTTTTCAAAGAAGAATGGGCAAAGATTTCAGTCTGTAGATGTGCAAAGCTGGTAGAGACAAACCCTAAAAGACTGGCAGCTGTAATTGCAGCAAAAGGTGGTTCTACAAAGTATTGACTCAGGGGGCTGAATAATTACGCACACGCCACTTTTCAGTTATTTATTTGTAAAAAATGTTTGGAATCATGTATGATTTTTGTTCCACTTCTCAAGTGTGCACCACTTTGTGTTGGTCTTTCACGTGGAATTCCAATAAAATTGATTCATGTTTGTGGTTGTAATGTGACAAAATGTGGAAAAGTTCAAGGGGGCCGAATACTTTTGCAAGCCACTGTATGTGGCAAACACCTGGGTGAAAGTCAAATCTCTAATTGCTATGATTTATACATCCAGGGAAACCAAACAACCTCTGGTTAAGCAGATAGCACAAAACAGAAGAGCTAACTCATTAGGCCAGGACTCCGCAGTCTATTTACACCTACAGACAAGTGGACACTCTTTCAATGATGAGGCTGTACACATCCTGGACAAGGGAAAAGACCATCTCTGAATCGAGGAGGGGGCCTAAGGGTACATCTTTCACCATCTTACAATGCTGTGATTGCAACCATTCCCCAACTCTCTGTGAATGGTACTCATGACCATTGATCAGTTGTCACTGATCAATGTTCTTTGATCAGTGGTTGTTAATCAATGGTCATGTGAATTTGCATATTAACGATCATAAAACTGACCTTACAGCCCATTGTTCGTAAGTGGTGCTAATTTCGATCAGTAAGCAAATGTACTGTTTATAATGTTGAGGAAACCTCCAGTCAGCTGAGACTGAAGAAGTTAGTCGGATGAGCGATGACGTTTCTCCCAATGAAAAACGTTACATCCAGCTGAACAGAATCAACTTTTTGGGCAGCTTAACTCAAGCATTATTATTCGTATGAAAACTGAAAAACAATTAGGTTTTTGCAGTACAGACTTTGAAAAAAATTTATTGTTCCAACTGTTAGCATGCAGTGTAATTCTGACCCTTTGTTGGCATCCAGAATTGAAAATGACGTATTTCCTGTCTCCCTCCCGTCTCCCCAAACAGCTCACTGCAGATGGCCCCGCCCCTTCCTGAGCCTAGTTCTGCTGGAGGTTTCTTCCTGTTAAAAGGGAGTTTTTCCTTCCCACTGTGGCGAAAGTACTTGCTCATAAGTGGTCATCTGATTGCTGGGGTTTCTCTATATTATTGTAGGGTCTTAACCTTACAATATATATTAAGTACTTTGAGGCGACTGTTGTTGTGATTTGGTGCTTTATAAATACAATGTAAATGTTTTATGCAATACTTTGAATTTACTAATAAAACTGGTGAGGGGGAAATAAGAAATTATGCTAGTTTGCCACATTCTGATTGGATGGGACTGATTTAAACAATAAAATCAAAGAAATTCAAAAGAAAGAAAATTATGATGAACGAACTTTTTTTTTTCATTAAATCAAATCAAAGGTGCTTTTATAGGGGGGGGAAGCAGGGGATATTTTTTTAATGACCCAAACCTTTTTCAAGAACTGTAACTTTTGCACTGCAAAGATCACATGCAGTACACACATCTTATTTCTCTTTCAAACAGAGAAGTACTTTAAGGTAATAACCATTTTAAAATAACCATTCCTGGGAAATGCTTCATCACCTTCAGTATGTTTTTTTTTTTAAATCCGTTTACAGGGAGGGTTACAGGGAACTGAATTTGTGCATTCCTGCATGCCTTGCCAGCATTCACATGGTTACCACTGCTACACATTGTTAGAGACATCTGAATGAGTGCTGGCTATGCAAGTTTTAAGGTGATTGCCCGAGGGGCAGTAGAGTGAAAGAGCGAAGAACAGAGCCAAAGGGGGTGTGGAGTTGGAGGGGGCATAATCCTAAAAGGATTGGAAGTCTACCCCCCATCCCACCACTCACCCACACACACAATATACACATGCACACATCCAAGTCATTCCCTCCATACATATCCCTCTCTGTGTTTCAGGGGGTGATGGGTACTGGATGGGGTCAGTTGGTTTTGTGGCCCTGGTGTCTGATTTCTCCCTGCTTGTAAACCCCACCACCCCACCACACCCTCCCTCTATCTTCATTGTTTGCCTTCTTAATGAGAGGGGTGTGGCCATAGGGGCCAGTGACTGACAGCTACATACTCCTCACTCACTGCTCTTCACTTTGTCTCTGTCAGTGTTCGCTGCTGTCTGTTCTGTACCTGACACTGAATAACGAGACATGTTTCATTTCAGGTTTCTGCCTTCTGTCAGTCCAACACCTGGGTGGATTCGTAGCAGTACCGTCAGAGTGTGAGAAAGGACACTTTCTGGAGAGCACAGTTTCTTAAGGGGGAATTAACAGAGTATTAACAGAGAACACACTTTCATGGAAACTACACAGGTTTCAACAGGAGGCACTCGGGGATCCACCCTGACTGCCTCCTGTATATAGATGGGTCTATACTGCTCATGCTTTGGGTTGACTTTTTAAAAGGCATGTTAACCAACGCATTGCCTTTCCATTTGCCAGAATTAGCGTGTGTAATAGAGATATGAGCAAGGCATCCTTTAGCACTGAGGCTTAATCTATTAACATAAAATCAAAAGAATATTTCAAACCTAGTTTCAGAATTTCCCTAAAATTTAGTGATTTAGTCACACAGACTTATACTTGACAAAACCTTAGGGGGTTAACAGTGTTGATAAAGTGCACATTACCAGATTTCTCAGGATTTCTTTTACTTGCATAATGGAAATGGGTTAATGAATAGAAAGGTTTAACTTCAGACTTTAATCAGTCCACTATGTTGCATTTTCTTTAATCAAGCAGAGCATGTTTCTCTATTTGTTTAAAACTCTGGACAACGTGTTTAAACATTTCCCTCCCTGTTTACATTTTGAAATTCTGGTTTTGATTTACAGATTTTAAAAAAACTTTAGTTTGAAAAAAATAGAAAAAAGATAGATGTCCCTGGGCACGGGTCCTCTTTCAGTGCACTTTTTGGAAACTACAAGTTAAATCTTTGAAATACATGAAATCTAAAACTCTTGAGATGCCGATGGCCTGAAAAGAAATGTTGACACATACATGGCTAACGAAAGTATATCTTAGAGTGACAGTGTCCAACTTGACAGATGGACACCTCTAAACAGATAAATCTTTTCATACCTGTGCACGCCCATTTGGTGATCATAAAATGTGTATTCTCTCTGTTACATATGCACATAACCAAAGAGATTAAAAGGTAATCACCAAACGGTATTTATTATAACCGTAGCAACAGCCCCCTCACTCGAGGTGCAATATCACTGATCACACACTGCACCTCTCAATGCACCTGCTCCTCAGATGGCATGTATGTATATGTATGTGTGTATGTGTGTATATATATATATATATATATATATATATATGTGTGTGTGTGTGTGTGTGTGTGTGTGTGTGTGTGTGTGTGTGTGTGTGTGTAAGCATGTATGTGGAAGTATGTACACACGCATGCATATATGCATGTATATATACATGTATGTATGTGTATGTATGCAGGTGTATGAATAAGTTGTACATATCTTTCTTGTGTAAATGTAAATCTATCTGTGTTGTTATGTAAATACTTACTTACGCTATTGTGTATTTCACACGGAGAGATGCCAAACTGCCTTTTATTGTTCTTGTAACAGTGACAGTAACAGCTTTTCTATTCTATTCTATTCTATTCTTATCAGATTTAGGGTTGTGGTATCATACAAACTGTGTGCCTAAATGACATGATCTATAAATCAATATTGCAAAAATATGTTTAAATTTATTGGTAGTCTTTTCTGATATTAAAAAAATATATATGTAAAATGTAAAAAAAAAAGGCTTGACTGCTTTTAAATATAACAGATAATTTTAAAAGATTTTTTTAAACTGTGTACTTCACAGTATAAAATCGCTGTGTTAACTGCAGATGGTCTCTTGAGCTTGAGCCATCACGATATCAGATTTTCATATGATTTTTCCACATCATTGTGCTGATGAAATAAATCATATTTTTCTGTAATATGTCTGGGAAAAATACTAATGATGCTCTCAGTCAAATTTATCTTTGTTTACTGTGTGCTGTCTGTTTTTGGGGAAAAAAATTAATTAAACTCAAAATACCTTTGTCTGGTAAAAGAGTCTATAACACATCCAAAAAGGACAGTTACATGATATTTTGAAAATTCAATATAGGTCAGTACATGTAAAACATTTCTTGTAGTAGCATCTCCTCAATGTAATTGTCCTGAGGAGGTGTTACATAATCACATTCTCATCATACTGAGAAATTTCCAGAAAAATATATGAAAGACAAACTGCAGATCAGCTGTACAGACTCATTTCCTGTAGCGTAAGAAAACAGTTCAAAGACCCAAAGCTCAGTAAGAACTAGATCACTCACACTTACCACAGCAGTTTTCTACAGATTATCACATGACACAGTCTTGGGGAAATAATGCACTGTTAGAGAAACAATCCTAAATTTACATCACCTAAGACAATGCATCAGATTAGAAGATTTTTATACAGTTTTGCCTCTTACTGAGGCAATTTTTCAGTATTATCAAGTTTTAGTATTGCTTACCTGAAAGTCCCAGCTGGGCAAGAACTGAGGAAAATCACAGTCATAGCAGATAGTGTGTTTTAGTTATCCAGGATCACGTGTTCTCCCCCTAAAATCTTCTCTGCACACTGAAGATTTTAGGGGGTTTCTGCCCTGCCTGCATGGAAGGTTCTATGTGAGATTTTCATATACAAGGTGGGAAAATGTGCAGCAACCTAGCCAAAGCCTCCTCCATGCTTTCTGATAACCTGGGGTTTTATGCATCTTGCTTTTAATAAGCACCAACACCACAGATGAGAGCCTCTCCAAACTTAACCCCCACCTCCAACACACACACACACACACAAACCTCTTCAAGCTGCTTGATCCCTGGATTTACGGGTTTAGTATTAAGAAAATACTCCTGCAATTTGGGATTAGACCCACAAAAACCCTCCACAACAATGATTCCGTCCATTTGATATCTTGATACTAGTGATCAATCCCTGGCTTTGTCACCTTCGTCAACAGCCAATTTCCGGGGGAAAGCGATGAGATAGATTACAAACTTGTTCATACTCATTTACCCAAACAACATACCGATTTTATTCTTTTTGATTATTATTCATTTTTTTTCCTCAAGGCCACAAGGCAGACTTTCTCCATTAACATAGATTATTTGGTTATTTACTTGATGTGTTGTCAATAGAAGAACAAGGTTGTTTGAGATATGCTTGTGATTAACTCGGAATAAAACAGGTTTATTTTTTTCTATTATTGCACCTTAAATGAAACACTACAATGTTTTTTTCTAATGTGATAGTTAATAGTTTGTTTATTTGTGTTTTCTTTCGTTTAACTGTTTTTAAAAGCTCTGCCATTTTTATTATCTGATGGAAATTCTTTGAAGTAAATATTAATGCGACCTAAGTGTGAAACCATATTGGAAATGACTTAACACTCAAAACACTACGCCTAATAAATATCAATGTTTTTCGTTACTCTTCAAAGCCAGATTAAAGCTAGCGTTTAATTTAATGAATGTTAACATTATTTGTTATAAATGTTTCTTTAATTGTATCAAGGTTCCATCTCAGGTTTTGCACCTGAATCGTGGTTTTCTCGCTGTAATGGCAGCCGAACCACTCTCCAACTTTCTGACCTGAACTTTTCACTCATGTCACGTGATGTGACTTAGATTCGCAAGGGGCGGGCTTTTCGGTGTCAAACTCGGGGGCTGGTTGGTCGCTGTCGTGGCTTGTATAGGCGCAGAGTGCCGTGATTGGCTCGCAGAAAGAAGGCCCGTGTGCTTTCTGGGCTCATAGAAGCTAGGGCCCTAGAGACGTTCATTAATCTCCATCCGTCAGCGTCGGCTGGAGACAAAACGCTCGCGGAAGAGAGAAATAAGGCCTATTTTTTAGTTTTTGTTCATTTCTCCGTACGCATTTGTTTAACAGATCGAAGACAGGTGTGGTTTTCACGTGGAGCTTCCGAACCTTTTTTCTTACCTCTGCCAAATAACAAAAAAAATTGCGCTTCATGAGGATATTTTTCTTGAACTTTGGATCTTACTGTTTTGACACTTAAAGGGAATTTTAAAATAAGGAGCCCGAAGAAGGTGAGACTGAAATGTGTTCCTAATTTTAATTGTTCTTAATGATCTATTTTTCTTTTTCTCTTCGCTTGTGAACGTGTCTTTCTTTTTCCTTTTTGAATATGTAATCGTTTTATCAACGAAAACTAGCTTTAAAAGGCAATGTTTAAAAACAAGTCAGTCAATCAAAAAATATAATTATTTATCAATGACATATTTCACAACTTTAACAACACAAAACTTTTAAACGTATCAATCGCTCCAGCTAAAAGTTGTTTTGTTTTTTGTTTTTTTTTTTTTTGGGGGGGGGGGGGGGTCTTACTTTCTATTCTGTCGGTGGACTTTCAGCCCGCAGCCTACCAGTTACTTTCCTGATAAGGGCACTCTGCTAATTGTCGCACTGTTGACCTAATCTAAATTGTAATGGAGTTCATTTGCACACAAGTTTAGCATTTACATTGCGCGGTTTGTCTGCTTCCTGTGGTTATGGAAATAAGTCGGGCTTTATTTGGCGCTTGAGGCCTCAGTTCAGATCCAACAGGAGGCCCGCGGCACCTTCCAGGTGCTGCCAAACGGACCCCAGTGGATTTTGGAAATTCTGAGCCAATATTTAGCCCCACACTAATGTAGACTCGAGTTTTACAGAAAAGGATAAATGAATCAAATCCAACATGATGGATATTCCCTGTAAATTTAGATATGGAAGCTTTCTGTATTTTATCATGTCTTTATTGTTATATTTTCTTACCCCAGTTTAGGTTATGTTACTTATTTGAACTCATTTTCAGCGAAAAGCAGTAATGTTACATGTGTCCGATGATTACGTGTGCCATTTTGCGCATTCTTTTTTTTTTTCAGAAGAACTGCTGGAGAAATACAAAAGAAATAATAAAATATGAGCTAGAACAGGAATAGCAAATACTTCTTTTTTTAATTTATAATATTAAGATCTAGTGAGCAACCACTTAAGACTCTGATACTTGCAAAGACGTCTGCTTGAGAAAAAAGTTCATTTGGACTGACGCAAACCTACGTTGCTGCAGATCGATTTTATTGATCTATTGAATTAATGAAATCATAATGAAGATCTGAGTGATAACAGGGCTGTTAAAACATCCTGGTGGATGTTTAAGAAAAGTCAAAAATGTGATTACTAGATTAATAGTTTAGCGGGAGTTTGAGGTTTTCTTTATGAGAAAAAAGAATTCAGTTTCCCCGTAAGCATTTTTTGGGGCGCGTGGGGGGGGGGGGGGGGGGTGTCTCTAAACTGATGTTATCTTCCAACACGGGCAAAGTTCAGGCGTTTTGTAACACTTTGTTCCAGTTTATTTTACTGCTGGAGTTGGGGGGTTTCCCCAGCACAAATATGTGAAAAGGTTCATATGGTATATGGTTTGTGTTTTCCTTTAAAGCTTCTTGGTGGGTAATTTGGTTTCCAGTGATTATTATTGTTCATAATACATTAACATTCATGGGCTAAAATGATTTTAAACGCCCCAAATATAAAATAAAAATATAAAAAATCAAATGTTTAAATTGACGATCAATATTGTTATACTTTTTCTAACAGCATGAAATTGTATTTGTGTTTTTCGTGTTTTCAGAGTGTTAAAGGCTGTGATTAATGTTTGGGGTTGTTATTATTATTGACAGGCTTCTCCCCAAAGTCAAGTTTTGCATCGTTTCTGCGTGTGTGGTTTTTTGTTGGTTGTTTTTTTGTGTTTGTTTTTTGTGAGTTTTATTTCTCAGCGAACAGTTTTTTTTTTTTTTACTTACGTGATAAGCTTACGAAATTACCTCTTTTCAATAAGTTTCTTTTATTATGAGTATTAATTGTCGCGCATCTGCGTCTCACAACCAGAGCCGGACACAGGGGAGCTGAACACTCGACAACCGGGAGATCTACACCTGCCCTCTCCGTCCAGACTCCGGTCTCTCCTCCCGCTTGCTTCTAGCATGATGTCCTATCTCAAACAGGCCCCGTACGGCATGAACGGGCTGGGCCTGAGCGGAGCTGCCATGGACCTGCTGCACCCGTCTGTGGGATATCCCGGTAAGGATCCGTGAGCTGCAGGGTCGGTGCCAAACTGACGACTACGTGAACTGGAGATGCAACATACTGAGACGGGGAGGGAATCGATTCACCTTCCTATTCCATGAAAAAGCATTATAAAATTATCATTTGCCGCCTGTAACATAGCAATGGAGCCGCAGTTAGAAAGTCCATAAATATCAGTCTCAGATTATAGCAAAGCAGGAGAGGCGTTTTCTCTAAGTGCAGAAGTGGATTAGTTAACTCACCAGGACACCAGAACATCTGACTAGCGCGCATAATATTCCTCCACGCTTTTTTTCTATTTGTTTAGCAGTTTTCAAGCTTTAACCGTGCTTTAAAACAAGTTGTACAAACTGATGAAAGACCTCTTTTTAATTTCAAAGACTCTGACCTGCACAGGCCCATCTGCTCAGTGTCCTCCTCAGTCATGCTGGTTACCCCGATCGCTGCAGAGACTCTATACTGTGAACTGAATAAACTGGGTGGCAGTGGCAGATATGCAGTGGCATATCTGGGATATGAGTGTTTAAGTTTTTCATTATCAGACTGTAATAATTAGACTTATAGTTCGAGTGTATTACTAGTGACATTACTGGGTGGGCCCGGACCCCTGAAGCCCGTGTTAACGCTGGTTAGCTGTGAGAACCTAACGCAGACTACCGCATGAGTTTCAGCCAAATTATTCCCAATAATATCCTTATAATAATAACCAAATTGCCATAGCCTAAAAAGTGTTTTGCTTCAAGCTAATGGGAGGTTTGGTTTGTTTTCCGTTTTCGTACTGCTAAGCAGTGAGTGTAATGATTGTGACAGATCCCTGCTAAGCGTCATATTATCGTCCTTTAACATTTTTGGAATTTCGATGGTGAATTTGTAAGGAGCACTGTTATCTGGTAAATGTTCTTATTAGATAAATTACTTTGAAATCCAAAAGTGAAACTTCAAGACCGAACTTTGTCATTGCTTTATTTCGCAGTACTTCGCAAGACCTTAATATGATATTTCATACAGGCCTATCACTCCCCTTTGTCTCGATTGGAGGAAATGCTTATATGTCAAGATTTAATTAATCTTAAAAAGGAATATAACTTCTGCATCCAAAAATTAAAAGCAAAAGACTTAATGAAGGTGCGATATGCTCGAGGTTTGGAAATTTGTAATTTGGGACGAGCAAACTAGTATTATACGGTATTCAATAGACTTCAGTCCAATACTAAACAAGCACTTCGTTTTCAGCCAACCCGCGGAAGCAGCGCAGGGAGCGAACCACCTTCACCAGGACTCAGCTGGACATTCTGGAGTCGCTGTTCGCCAAGACCCGTTACCCGGATATCTTCATGAGGGAGGAGGTGGCGCTGAAAATTAACTTGCCGGAATCAAGAGTGCAGGTCAGCCACACACAAAACATGTTTCCTGGTTTAGAACTTAAATGTTTAAATGTAGGACAAGAAAAGGCACTTCCATGCACCGAAGTTGTCGTTTTACATTTCGTGGCACCTTTCGATGGATTTTTTAAAACCTCAGGCATCTGCATGATTGTGAGAAAAGTCTTTAGTGTAAGGGAAGGATTTGGCTGGGCTGTGGCAGAACGCAGGGCCACCTTTTGATGTGGTGAGCTTTCTTTAAAGAAGGCTCTGAAAGGTTTTCCATGGGTGGCTTTAGCAGCCCTCTGCTGGGATTATAGCATATCTGGGATATGACACTATGACAAGCCCAGATATCTGTATTATTATTTCAGCTGCAGTGGTTGATTTTCTTATGGAGATTTGCATTTAAAAAACGCTTTTTAAATTGATGTTATAAACCACAAGGTCATAGAACACCATTTTACATTAATATACTCATCGTATAGTTGTGACCATAAACGCCATCACAGGATTTATTAAAATAAAATGCGATAAAAAGAGTTCTTAGGCAGTTAATATAGTTTAATGCAATCTTTTGAACATTATGAAAGCAGTGTATCAGACTTACAAGATGTAATGTTTCAAAACTGATAATTTATTTACATTTAAAAATCAAAATATTTTAGAATACTTTTATTTATCAGCATTTTCCACTTTTTACAAAATATTTTCTAAAGCATGTCATCACTTATATACATCACCACAGCACTTACTGAAGGAGGCACCAGACAAAAGTTTAAAGTTAAAGATGTCGCTGGCATGCATCAGGTATTTTTAAAATATCATCAACACTGGACATTGCATTCACCACAATTTGTAATTTACATAAACATCTTAGTGTTAGATGCCTTAAATCTTTGGCAAGTTTGAAAAAATGAGTAAGAAACAGATTTGTTTTTAATTGTTTTTGTTTTCATAATTTTTATTCATTTCATTCGAAATATTTTTAGTGCCAAAAACATCCCATATTTACACATTCTAAAGATTAATTAATTAATTTATGTATTTATTGTGCAAGTGTGTACAAGAGGTAAGGTGGGATTACATGAGGAAGTATAATAACAAACAGCAACAGCAAGTGTTTCCTTCATGCTATTTCAGCCAGGTTTTA